>NW_024062645.1:210000-853105 GCF_006381635.1 Hibiscus syriacus | reverse complement strand
CTTTTGATTATATTTCGAGTAAATAGTTGTACTAATTTTCTCATGATTTCAGCTTTCCAAACATTTTTCATCTAAGGCTCTAAACCCGAGCTCCGAACCCGTTTTAAGTGGGGGTGAAAGCGACGCCTTCGTGTGAATTTATTCACCGTATGGGCCTAGCAAGTAGCCTTCGGGATCATATACCTTATGCCTTCGTGTGAATTTATTCTCCGTATGGGCATAAGGGAATGTGTCCTCTCGAGTTTAACTAGTCCACACAAGCCTGTGATGGGTTTCGGACTAAGGGTCTGGTCGGTCCAAGGGGGCGCCAGCAAGGAGAACTCGAGTACCGTTTTTAGAACCCAAACCGGGAGGTTTTGAATAAGTAGAGCCTACCCCAAAACCACATTCCAAAACCTAGGACATTTCTTTCCTAACCTTTTTATTTTTTTTTCATTTACCATTTATTCTTATTTATTTTTATCTATTTCTATTTTACTAACGCTTTTGCCTTTGTGTTTGTTTTCTAGCACTTGCATCATTACAAGAGGCTATTGATCCCTAAAAAACGTTTGTTATACACAAAATAATTCGAGTTAATGGACAAAGGTGTTGTAATACAAGAGATTGAAAACGCTGAGGCACGACTATGGTCCGAGAAGGCTCAGAAAGAGAAGGGAGACAGTCTTCAGGGAAACTATGTGTCAGAACTGGTTAGTTATGCCGCTGTCAGCCTGAAACAGAATAATGTCCAGGAGCTGCGAAACATTTGGGACAGTTGGAAGAATGACAGGAAAGCAAAGTTCAGCCAACGATATGGTGATATCGCCCTCTTGCTCCATGTCAAGACTGATGAACCCTTACTCCGAGCATTAATTCAATTCTGGAACCCGGGATATAGTTGCTTCACTTTTAACCAAGAGGACATGGTGCCTACCATCGAAGAATACACTACACTGCTGCATTGTGAAAGCATCAAGCTTGAGCGAGCCTACATTAAACACATCAAAAGCCAGCCCTTCAAGAATGCACTGGCCAAAGTTGCAGGAGTAGATGAGAAATGGGTAATCGATCGGACTCAGCGTAGAGGCAGTGGAGAAGGAATTGAATGGATCCACATAAAGCAACTAATGAAACCACCCTGATGAGTGGAAGACCATAGACCTTTTTGCACTGGGTCTGTACGGTTTGATTATCTTTCCGAAAGCTTTGGGGTGCATTGACGCTGCCGTGGTGGAACTATTGAGCAACTTTCTAAACGAGTTAACCAACACCGCCATCTTGGCCGAGACCTTTCGATCGCTCACCATTGCCGAAGAACTGGCGGAGGAAGATTTACCGGTGTATTCAGCTCCTTCAGGTCTGGATTCACAGCCACTTCTGGAAGACTAACGGAGTTGCCTACCGCCGTTTCAGCACCACCTATTCACCTCTAGGTGAATTTATTACCTTAAAATGGCATGAAGGCGCCTCGAAAGAAAAATGGATGAAGGTCTTTACGCATCTTCAAGACCGAGATATTGTCTGGAGAGCCCCTTGGTTATTCCTCAGTGATGTTCTTTTTCGGTGTGGTGACTCCGACACTGTGACCTTACTTGGACTTTGGGGAGCAGTCGGGTATGCTCCGCTATTAGCACTTAGACAGTACGGAGCACGTCAGTTTGTCCCAGCAACATGCGGGTTGGCTAAGTCAGAGTTTGAGTATCACGGCGACAGCTATAAGAAGATGATCAAAGAAGCAGTCGATTCGTGGAGGAAAGTATTCCGGATAGGATGTTGTAGCTGCCAGAAGCATGCTCACTCCGGATTATATGGAGTGGCGAAGATTGAGAAAGAATGACAATCCCGGTGCCAGACTGTGATGACACCCGGACCATGGAAGAGCACCTCATGCATGTCCCTTCTGAACTCGAGATAGCCAAGACCGAGTTTGAAGCCGTGAATAATGAGCTGAAGCAAAGAATAAAGGAACTTGAAGCTGAACGTTATCAGTGGAAGCTCGATGCTGACTCTCAGAAAGATCGGGCAGAAAAACTGGAAAAAGAACAAAAAAGTCCGTTTTGAGCTCGAAGACTTGAGAAAGGGTATCAGGATAAGGTCAAGGATAATTCCAAGTTGAAGGTAACCTCTGAATACTGGAAAGACGAAGCTCATAGCCTGAAAAGGAATTTTGAGGGGCCTGATGAGAAAGCTTGGAAGGAACAGATGAGACTGCCCAAAGACGCTTGGCAGATAGTCAATATCAGAACCAGCGCTTGAGAATTCGGGTAGCTGACTTAGAAAAACATGAGAAAGATGGCAGACAATAGCTGAGTTAGAAGCTATTGTAGATGGGTTCAAGAGGGAAGCAAACGAGCTTCAGATAGTGCCTTTCGACGGAGGATTACAATGGCGTTTCCGTTGGGAACAAGCACAACGAAGGGTGAGGGCCCGAGACGCAACCATACGAGATTCCTGGAACAAGTGCAAAGCAGCCCGTCATCTTCACGGTCTAGCAAGGGAAGCTGGTGTGGTTCGACAAGGCATTCAACCAGTGACAGATGAAGGCAGAAGACTTGTCAACCTACTGGAAGCTGTTCGGGGTCTAGAGGATTTAGTCCGAATGTACCTTTAATTTGTTTTATGTCTCTAAAAGATAAAACATTTTTGTCTGAATAAGGATTATTTATAATAATGAACACTTTTATGGATCAATGCCTCCAATTGCATACATCATGCATTGCATTTCTTGCATTTTATATTTATGTCTGTTTATTTTATATATATATTTTTTTCTTTTTTTCCATGTTTTACATTCGTATTAACCAACAGATGTCTCAGACACCGAGCTTACCACCACAAGCATCAGATACACATCACCCGCACATACTCGAGCAAAAAAGAGACAAATGGAAGCCAGAATGGAGAAGATCGAAGAACACATGGCAAGACTTCAAAAGGAACTAGAAGACAAGATGGCTCAGAACAGTGAAAGTACTCTTGAGTCCATCAAGAAAAATCAGGAGTCCTTGGTCGACCAAATCGTAGCCAAGTTGTCAGGTCTACAGCAAGCTAGTGCATCAGGGGGATCTCTTCCGAGGGGGGGCCATACCACCAACCCCGCAAGTGGTTCTCTCACCCGGAATATTACCCGGGGACGCATCTGCTACTAAAGGGAAAGCAGCACTACCGGGGACTCATTCGCTACCAAAGCGAAAGTTGCACCTGCTGTGAAGACAAACTTCTACAATCATCCCTGATGATCATCCGGATGATTATAATGTCCCAGACTTTGACGAGGAAGATAAAGCCAAAAAGATGGAAGAAAAGATAAAAATATTAGAAGATCAAATAAGATGGTCCAGGGAGACCATGATTATTATGGAGTGGACGCAATGGAGCTAAGCCTAGTTCCAGACTTGGTGCTTCCACCAAAGTTTAAAGTTCCTGAGTTTGAGAAGTTCGACGGGAACAGTTGCCCTTCGGCCCATATTACTATGTTCTGTCGAAAGATGACAGGATATGGCGGGAATGACCAACTCTGATCCATTGTTTCAAGAGAGCCTGTCCGGTTCAGCTATTCGGTGGTACAACCAGCTTAGCCGAACTCATATCAAGACGTGGAAAGACTTAGCCAAGTCTTTCTTGGAGCAGTATAAGCATATCAACGATATGAGACCAGACCGGGTCATGTACAAGCCTAGAGAAGAAACATAATGAGAGTTTCCGACAGTACGCACAGAGATGGAGGGATTTATCTGTGCAAGTTCATCCACCCTTGGATGAAAAGGAAACAAGAAAGCTATTTGTACAGACCTTGAAGGCACCTTACTTCGGGCATTTGGTAGCAATCACGTCAGGGAGTTTTTCAGATTTAGTCATGGCCGGTGAAATGATCGAGTTGGCCATTAAACAAGGAAGATTGAGGGAGGAGACTCCAGTAAAAGCCTCCCATGAAAAACAAGGAGCGAGAGATCAACAATGTGAACACCTACAACGTCAGCAAAGGGGTTACGATCTCAAGCTCAAATTCCACAGCAGCTGTACCATCCGGTACTTCTAGACAGAACCAGAGAGAACCAAGAAGAGAAAGGGAAAGGGAACAGTTTGACCCCATTCCCATGACGTATAAAGAATTATACCAACAGCTCTCGACACTCATGCAGTGTCGCCTTATCCTATGAATCCAATAAATCCCCCTTACCCGAAATGGTATGACGAAAGCGCCCACTGCGAATACCATGGCGGTGCAGGGGCATTCGATTGAAAGTTGTCTCGCATTCAAGAGACTTGTGCAACGAATGCGTAACAAGAATTGGATCACTTTTAACTCCGGAGCACCAAACGTCGCCCAGAATCCCTTGCCCAATCATCAGGAGACAGGAATCAATGCCGTTACCACCGAGGGGGCAAGAAGGTTAAATCAAGGGTTTCAGAGATCAGTCTCCTTTGGCTTGGGTATGGAGCCAAATGGTGAAGGCAAGGCTTCTTGCACCATATCAGATACGACAGAAAATGAAGATGGAACCATTGTTGTTACCACAACAAAGAAGGGCATAAAGTGCAAGATTGTCCAGAGCTCAAATTGTTAGTCCAGCTCATGATGGATCGAAAGGTTGGAATTTTACGAAGAAATTCAAGATTCTTGGAAGCAGATGTTTGTGCCACCGGAGAATCATCAGATAGAAAATTTGGTAGGGGTAATCCTTGATAATTACCCCTAAGGCAAGCATGACAGTGAGAACACCAGCCAAGGTGGTAATCTCCGCACCGCGGCCTTTTCAATATAAGGACAATCGGCAAGTGCATGGAAGTACGAGTGTCAGGTGAGCACTTCCGGAGGAGGTAATAGTAAAGTGGGGCAAAGACCACTGGAGCCATTCAAAGAAGATGTGCTAGTCGTCAATGAACCTATAAAGGAGGAAGAAGCTAAAGAGTTCCTCAAGATCTTGAAGCACAGTGAGTACAACATTGTAGAACAGCTCCACAACTTACCTACACGTACTTCAATGCTAGCACTATTTTTTAAGCTCGGAAGCACACCGAGAAGCGTTGTTGAATGTCCTTAATCAAACGTTCGTGCCACAAGACATACCAGTCAGCAAGATGGATCGACTGGTGAACAATATTCAAGCTGATAATCTCATCTCGTTTTCAGATGATGAGATTCCATCAGGAGGAAGAGGCCGAACGAAGGCATTACACATTATACCTACTGTAAGGGGCACGCTTTACCAAGTGTCTTAATTGATAACGGTTCAGCCCTGAACGTGATGCCTTCGATTACATTGAAGAGGCTACCAATAGATACCTCTCATATGAGAGCTTGTCAGAATGTGGTCCGAGCATTTGATGGGACCAAAAGAGAGGTAATCGGAAAGATTGAGGTACCATTGACCATCGGACCAGCCACCTACGATAGTTCCTTGTGATGGATATCATGCCGTCCTATAGTTGTCTTTTGGGAAGGCCGTGGATTCATCAAGCAGGTGCAGTACCCTCCACGTTGCACCAGAAAGTTAAATTTGTCATTGACGGGGCCTTAGTAATCATCAACGCTGAGGAAGATCGTGGCAAGCGTGACCACGGAGGCTCCATACATCGAAGTAGACGAGGAAGCGGTAGAATGTTCGTTCCGCTCTTTGGAGTTTGTGAATGCCACATTTGTGGCAGAAGGAAAGAGAATCCCAAGACCTCGACTCTCCAAATGCACAAGGATGGAGATAAAGCAAACCCTAGGCGAGGCGCCAGAACCGGGAGAGGTTTTGGGAAATATTTGCAAGGGATGATCAATCCTGTTATTCCTATCTCAAAATTAGACCAATTTGGGCTCGGTTTTCAGCCCAGTTATCATGAAAAGAGAAAGGAGATCCAAGAACCGGGAGAGAAGATTGGCCAGATTGACTGGGAACGAATTTCAAGGAAGCCATGATTCCCGCCGCTTTTCAGAACATTCAAGTCAGGTGGTTATGTGTTTTGAGACCACCACATCGAGTTAGAAACGGCTCTGGAAGATCTGAACGTTAATGCCGTGACCACAGAAGATGTTGACAACGGAGATAGATCCGGGATATGCCTTCTGCCACATGGGTTCGTGCCTAGCAGTTGGTCGGTGGAAGAACTACCTGTGGTTTACAAGAATCTTTCAGAGTAATATTCGAACTATCCCTATTTGCCTATACCCGGGCAATAGGTGATCTTTTGTAAGGGTGAATAAATGTTTTGTTTAAGTTTAATAAAAGATGCATTTTTCTTTTCCATGGCAAACAAACTTTCTTTTATTTTTGAATTCATTCTCTATCTCCTTCATTCCAGTACTTCATTTCCAGTTACTCTCAAAGTTAGTTTGACCATTCCGTGTGGGATATTATCCTCTCACACATACACATCTTCCTCCTTTCAGGTTCCCAGATAATGATAATGTGGGCACTAATGACCCTGATCCGGAGGTGGATTTTGAATCAACCATTTGTCTTGGGGAATTTGAAGAATGCGATAATGAAGAAGGGTACAACTTGCCTACCGAATTGTTGAGAATGATAGAAAAAGAAGAAAAGCAAATACTGCCACATGAGGAGGCGATCGAAATCTTAAATTTGGGCACTGAGGAAGATCGAAAGGAGGTTAAAATCGGCACAACTCTTTCGACTGAAGCAAGAAAAAACTGATAGCCTTACTTCAGGAGTACGAAGATGTGTTTGCTTGGTCGTATCAAGACATGCCGGGACTAGACACAGATATGGTAGTTCACAAACTACCAATCAAACCAGAATTCAAACCAGTGCAGCAAAAACTGAGAAGAATGCGACCAGAAATGCTTCTTAAGATCAAGGAAGAAGTCAAGAAGCAATTTGATGCCGGTTTTCTCCAAGTGGCCAAATACCCTGAGTGGGTGGCCAACATAGTGCCTGTGCCGAAAAAGGACGGGAAAGTACGCATGTGTGTCGATTACCGGGACCTTAATAAGGCCAGTCCCAAGGACAATTTTCCTCTGCCACATAGACACTCTGGTGGACAATACGGCCGGGGAATGCCTACTTTCATTCATGGATGGATTTTCGGGGTACAATCAGATCAAGATGCATCCCGAAGACATGGAGAAGACCACTTTCGTCACAATGTGAGGAACTTTCTGTTACAAAGTGATGCCTTTCGGATTAAAGAATGCTGGGGCAACATATCAGAGAGCTATGGTGACCCTGTTCCATGACATGATGCACAAGAAATCGAGGTTTATGTCGACGACATGATTGTCAAGGCAGAGACCGAGAGTGAACATGTCAAGAATCTGAGGAAGCTCTTCCAGAGATTGAGAAAGTTCCAGCTGAGACTAAACCCTAGCAAGTGTACCTTCGGGGTAACATCTGGAAAACTACTAGGCTTTATAGTCAGCAGGAGAGGCATACAGGTCGATCATGATAAGGTTAAGGCTATCCAGATCTACCTCCACCACGAACCCAAAAAGAAGTCCGAGGTTTTCTGGGCAGACTAAACTACATAGCTCGGTTCATCTCTCAGTTAACCGACAAATGTGACCCCATCTTTCGTCTCCTCCGAAAGAATAGCCCTGGAGCATGGGATAAAAACTGTCAGATTGCATTTGAGAAGGTAAAGAATACTTGTCTCACACTCCTGTCCTGATGTCCCCTATCCCAGGAAAACCTCTGTTTTTGTATCTCCATATTCGAGAACTCCATGGGGTGTGTTCTGGGCCAACACGATGAGTCTGGGAAGAAGGAAAGAGCCATCTACTACTTAAGCAAGAAGTTCACCGATGGCGAGGTCCGATATCCTCCTATTGAGAAGGTTTGTTGTGCCCTGATATGGGCTACAAAAAGACTTCGACAATACATGTTGTATCACACCACTTGGCTGATTTCCAAGTTAGACCCACTAAAATACATGATGGGTGTACCTGCTCTATCCGGAAGATTAGCCCGATGGCAGATGCTTTTGTCTGAATTTGACATCGAATACGTTAGCCAAAAAGCGGTAAAAGGCAGCGCCATATCCGATTTTTTGGCAAGCAGAACTGATGAGAGCTATGAGCCGCTGGACTTTGATTTCCCAGATGAGGACTTAATGGCCATATCTTTAGAGGAAGCAAGCATTTCAACGGACGGTTCCTGGAGAATGCACTTCGATGGGGCATCAAACGCACTAGGACATGGCATCGGAGCAATTTTAATCTCCCCAGAAGGGAGTCACTACCCATTTACCAGCAGACTGAACTTTGATTGCACCAATAACATGGCAGAATATGAAGCATGTGTCTTGGGAATTCGGGCTGCACTGGGGCAAAATATAAGACTTTACGGGTGTATGGAGACTCAGCCTTAGTAATCTATCAGCTCCAAGAAGAGTGGGAAACCAAGGATATAAAGCTGTTAGAGTACCGAAAACTAGTGTTGGATCTGCTCGAAGAGTTCGACGAAGTCACCTTCCACTACGTGCCTAGAGAGAAAATCAAATGGCTGACGCTTTAGCTACCTTGGCAGCCACATTCAAGACTGGCGGGGAGTCTGAAATGATGCCAATTAACATGCAGTCGTATGAGTACCCAGCTCATTGTTACCAAATTGAAGAAGTGAAAGACACTAAGCCTTGGTACTACGACATTCTGCAGTATATCAAGCATCGGAGTTATCCAGAAAAAACCACTGAAATCGAGAAGAGAACCCTTAGAAGGTTGGCAGCTGGATATGTCCTTGACAGAGAGGTTTTATACAAGAAAAGCCATAACCAAGTTCTGTTAAGGTGCGTCGATGCTGAAGAGGCAAAAATGATAGTGGAAGAAGTACATGATGGGGTTTGTGGAGCACATGCAATGGGCATATGATGTCAAGACAAATAATGAGATGCGGATTTTTGGTCCACACTGGAAAATGATTGCATCAACTATGCTAGGAGATGTCATAAATGTCAGATTTATGGAGACAAGATAAATGTTCCACCCCATCCGCTTCATGTAATGACGTCACCATGGCCTTTCTCTGTGTGGGGCATGGACGTTATCGGGCAAATCCATCCGAAGGCTTCGAATGGTCACCGTTTCATTCTCGTAGCAATTGATTATTTCACGAAATGGGTAGAGGCTGCATCATACGCCAGTGTCACTCAATCCACTATTTGCAAGTTTCTGAAGAGAGAAATTATATGTCGGTATGGTCTACCCGAAAGGATCATCACCGATAACGCAACAAACTTGAACAACAAGATGATGAGTGCTGCTTGCGAACAGTTCAACATAAAACATCACAATTCCACTACTACAGACCAAAGATGAACGGAGCAGTAGAAGCAGCAAACAAAAATATTAAGAAGATAGTGGAGAAAACAACTGAAACCTACAAAGACTGGCATGAGAAGTTGCCTTTTGCTTTGTTCGCTTATCGAACCTCGGTACGTATATCGACTGGGGCAACTCCATTTTCACTAGCCTATGGAATGGAAGCAGTGCTACCCATTGAAGTCGAGATTCCGTCTCTCAGGGTCTTGTCTGAAGTCAAACTAGATGATGCAGAGTGGGCACAATCCAGATATGATCAGCTTAATCTGATAGATGAAAAAAGACTGAAAGCCATTCATCATGGTCAAATCTATCAGAAACGAATGATCCGAGCACACGACAAAAAGGTGCGCCCGAGAATATTCCGTGAAGGGGATCTAGTGCTAAAAAGAATTTGGCCAGTCCAGAAAGATTTCCGAGGAAAATGGACGCCAAATTGGGAAGGTCCTTATGTCGTGAAAAAGGCTTTCTCCGGAGGAGCCCTTATCCTGGCTGAAATGGACGGACCTGAGCTGCCACATCCCATTAACTCGGACGCAGTCAAGAAATACTTCGCTTAGAATGAAAACCGAGAGGGCGTCCTAAGTGAAAAAAAAAAAAAAAAAAAAAAACGTTTAGGGTGAAAACCCGAAAGGGCGCCCTAAATAAAAAAAGAAAAAAGAGGAAAAAGAAGAGAAAATAAGGTGGGTTCAAGATGAAAACCCGCAAAGGGCGTCTTGCAACTAAGGATGGGTCCAAGTTGAAAACCCGGAAAGGGCAATTTGGATATCAACGGTGGAAACATCCCGGCACATGAATCTTCTACGAACCCAACAAATCGAAGAAATGTCGCACCCTCCCAAATGTTGTCGCATTTTCAAAGATCCTTTGGCAAAGGCTGCATTCAAAGTCACCAAACGGCTTTTCAACTCAGAAGTGCCCACGTTATCAAGATCTAAGACATTCATTTACACATCATTGTGTATTCGTTTTCTAGAATGTTTGCCATGTATTATTTGTTCTTCTCCTCCCTTATGAATAAAGACCATCTTTCCTCCAATTCCTTTTGGGCATCTTGAATTAGATTTAAACCTAATGATTTATTTATTTTTATGAAAGATAATCGCATATTACTGTACAAAGATTCATTGAAAGTACAGGTACCCAGAAGCCGATCAAGACTCATGCACATGCTGAGATGGTTGAGGAGCATCTTCAAAAAAAAAAAAAAAAAAAAAAATCATCATCAAATATTTGAAGAATTCAAGATCAGAGATCGGAACTTCAAACTTTCAAAGTCAAGAGTCAACAACGACAGGCCACCGGAAATCAAGATTTCTCTCCAGAGCCCGTAATAACATATGTTGCCCATACATTTTAGGCATACCTAAGAGCATGACATCCATACTATCGCATATATGCATATCTTTGCAGGTTTTACCCAGAGCCAATTTCAACTTCACAACGAAGGATATTGGACTCCAGACAACGCAAGTTCAACTTCACGACGAAGGGACCGCTGGTTGTCAACAAACATTTCTCAAGTTCAGAGCCAATTTCAGCTTCACAACGAAGGATATTGGACTCCAGACAACGCAAGTTCAACTTCACGACGAAGGGACCGCTGGTTGTCAACAAACATTTCTCAAGTTCAGAGCCAATTTCAGCTTCACAACGAAGGATATTGGACTCCAGACAACGCAAGTTCAACTTCACGACGAAGGGACCGCTGGTTGTCACCAAACATTTCTCCAATTCAGAGCCAATTTCAACTTCACAACGAAGGATATTGGACTCCAGACAACGCAAGTTCAACTTCACGACGAAGGGACCGCTGGTTGTCAACAAACATTTCTCAAATTCAGAGCCAATTTCAACTTCACAACGAAGGATATTGGACTCCAGACAACGCAAGTTCAACTTCACGACGAAGGGACCGCTGGTTGTCACCAAACATTCTCCAATTCAGAGCCAATTTCAACTTCACAACGAAGGATATTGGACTCCAGACAACGCAAGTTCAACTTCACGACGAAGGGACCGCTGCCTGTCAACAACAACTTCTCAATTTCAGAGCCAATTTCAACTTCACAATGAAGGATATTGGACTTCAGACAACGCAAGTTCAACTTCACGACGAGGGACCGCTGGTTGTCAACAACAACTTCTCAATTTCAGAGCCAATTTCAACTTCACAGCGAAGGATTGGACTCCAAACAACGCATGTTCAACTTCACAACGAAGGGACCGCTGGTTGTCAACAAACAACTTCTCAATTTCAGAGCCAATTTCAACTTCACAACGAAAGATATTGGACTCCAGACAACGCAAGTTCAACTTCACGACGAAGGGACCGCTGCTTGTCAACAAAATTTCATTCAGATTCAATTTCAACTTCACAGCGAAGGATATTGGACTCCAGACAACGCAAGTTCAACTTCACGACGAAGGGACCGCTGGTTGTCAACAAACATTTCTCAATTTCAGAGCCAATTTCAACTTCACCATGAAGGATATTGGACTCCAGACAACGCAAGTTCAACTTCACGACGAAGGGACCGCTGGTTGTCAACAAATATTTCTCAATTTCAGAGCCAATTTCAACTTCACCGCGAAGGATATTGGACTCAAGACAGTATAAGTTCAACTTCACGACGAAGGGACCGCTGACTGTCAACCGACAACTTCTCAATTTCGGAGCCAATTTCAACTTCACAGTGAATGATATTGGGCTCCGGAACAATACTTGGATTTCAACTTCACGACGAAGGACTTCCAATTCTCAGGCTCAAATTCACAACGAAGGAGCTATATACAACACCAACTTCACAAACAGATTGATCCAACTTCGCGACGAAGGAGTCATCTGTAACACCACAACGCCGCCGTCTTCAGATCAAGGGTCACCTTCACAACGAAGTACCTTAAGATGATTCAGAGGCCACTTGTCAAAAGCTTTGAGCTCGTCTTCAGCTTCGCATCGAAAGATTTCGTGCTCAGAATCTTCCAGTTTTGACTCAACCCCACGACAAGGGAGTCATTTCTTGATCAAATTTCAACTCTGTGACAGAGGATAGTTGATGTGGACGAAATTTGTGTCTTTTAATCTTTGCTCTATTTTCATTACACGATAATGAGCAAAGAGGGGCAGCTGAAGACACTGAAATTTGCCCATCATAATACATACATATATATATATATTATGTTATAAATTATAATTTATTTACATCCTTAAATTTCTGTTACAGGCCCAAAAAATAAAGACCCAAATCCCAAGGGCCCCAGCCAAAACCCAAACCCGTGCATACTTAGGGTTCCAAAGAACCCTAGCCTCACACGCTCCATCAGCGCCGTTCTCCCCTGTTGAAGACCCAGCGCCGCGCAACAGTCCCAACACCCGAGTTTCACGGCCGCACGCCTCCTTCACGGTCATTATCACATTCAACAAACACAACGACGTGAGATACAAGGATACATCCACAACCAACCAAGCAGTGATTTAGTCCAAATAAAATGCTAGAAAATCGGGACTAAGACTAGTATTCTTAGACTATAATACATGTAAAGTGAACATCTTCAGGGGGGAGGAAAAAAGGCAGAATACATAAAGGATTACCACAGAAATCTTACTAGAGTACTAGAAAAATACAGAGGAAGCACTTGTACCTTTTCGAACAGCAAAGAAATATAATAAAGGTAGTACCTTTTTTCGTTTCGTTGGTGACTTGCATGCGTTGTTGTGTTGTTTTCACTCAAAAACATCAAGGTTTTCGGCCGATGAATGAGATGAGGCCCTTATCTTCGAAAATATTTTTTTAGATCTAATATTCTCTAAAGCTCGGGTTTTTAAAAAAACACTTAGACTTTTGAGTAAAGAAGAGGAAGAGCTCTTTTAAAAACGGTTTTTTGTTGTGTACCACCACCCATGACCGGCGGCCGGCGAGGTGAAAGCCACCGTGTTCTGGAAACGAGTGGCGGCGTTCATCATTTTGGATGAACAAACTAAAGAAAACGAGAGAGAGAGAGGAGGGTTTTCGTCTGGGGAAGAGAGAAATGAGGAGTATTAAAATTTTCTTTTTCTTTTGGCTTTCATATTTGCGACGACCCGCGCCTGACTCGACCCATACCTGCAAGCGACCCACGTGTTTTCATTTAAATAGGGTAAACCACAGTTTTGGTCCTCCGTTCTTTAGTTCTTCTATTATCGCCCCAATTCCTCCTAAAATTGATACACACTTCTGTTTTCATTCAATTCGGTCCCATGTATTTAAGTTTTAATTGTTATTATTTCATCTATTGTTTATTTTATTTATGTATATTTTTCTTAATATTTTATTTATTTATATTACTATCATTTCTTTTATTTATATTTTATTTCTATTCTTTTTATATACGTTAATATATAAACTTCTTAATCATTAGCTTTTCTAGTTTTATTTTATTTTTAACTATATATACATATGTTTTTTCTCTAATTATATGTATACACGTTTCATCATTCTCATTGCTTTGTATTAAAAAACCATATCTCATTATCATTATATTATATATAACCTAACGTTTGAATTATCACTCCTTTAGGCCCTATCCCCTCTTGTAGATGACCAAACCTTTATCTTTTAATCCGTATCCTTTTTTTAAAGTTTGCATCCTTTTTTTTTATTTTCGGTGGAGTGGCGTTTTTCCTATTTATTATTGTTATTACTTAATAGTTATATATATTGTCATTTTTAGTTTCTCGTGTTTTATTACTATTTTTTTTTATCCATTTTTTTTCTTTTTCTGTATTTGTATTTGTATTTTTTTTACTTTTGCTTAGTTTTTTCTAATTTGTTCTATTAATTTATTAATTATGTGTTTATTTTCATTTTATCAATTTATTATCTTATTTATTTATTTATCTTAGTTTTTTTTTTACTAATTCTATCTTCCTTCTTGCTTGGGTTTATTTATTTTATTCATTTATTCCTTATTTTTCATCTAACATTTTATGATTTTCTTTTAAAGGCATGATTTAAATCCGTCAAAGGTAAGTTTTGGATCGCTATTTTACCTTTTAATTTAAAATGCAATTTTCTTAATCAAAGACAACTGGAAAGTACGTAGTACCGAAAGGACGGTTCAAGGGTGTTAATCCTTCCTTAACCGTAACCGACTCCCGAACCCGACACATTTTTGGTAAGACGCAGATCAGGTAAGAAATAGGGTATCCGATCAACCCATTTATTTTTAAATAAATGATCGGTGGCGACTCCCAATCCATTTTCCTAAGTCGAAACCCAATTCCGGGGCCCAACCGAAAGACGGTTACGACAGTCATCATTTATGTTTTTATCATACTCCTATAGTATTATCCTTCATCTCTTTTATCTCTTGTTCATTTTCATCCAATAACTTATATAATGTATATATATCACGTATACTAGTTCCTAGGTCCCATCACACTAGCATATTTTCATATATTTGTAATCACGTAGTTTATTTTTTTTCATATAATTCATGTCACCCCTCATATGATTTCATATTCATATTCTATATATTTCATATTCTTTCTTATGTCCTTTTCATACTTCTTATTTCATATTCTTATGAAATCATATTGATCCTTTTAACTATTTCACATATTTAACACATTTATCTACCTATTACACAACTCATATAATATATATTGTAACATGTCAATACATATGCTCATTCATACATATAAACCATAACAAACACAGCACACACTTCATATACCTAATATATATCTCGTAACTCATTCATATATAAGCTCTAATCTGGAAAATAGACTTATCGCAAGTCTAAAACTGAATATACTAACATAATCATGTTATGCACATGCACTCACCTTAGCCTTGTTTGAATTGAATCAATTCTAACCCTTCGATTACTTTGAAGCAAAGTCACGTTCAATAACTACATAAGCATAATTTTCAAGATGATTATCAGATGCCTAAGTCTTGAATTAACCTCTAATAGCCTACCAATTTAAGGGATTAATAGTTTAGTCTCTCTTCTTTCTTCTTCTTTTTTTTCATTATGGGGGAATCAGTTCCCCCCCTGGGGGTATCGATTCCCCTCTAGCATTCTGGAAATTCATATTCGTTTGAGGGGGAATCGATTCCCCTTGAATGGGTACCGATTCCCCTAGCCCAGAAATCCCATTTTGAGCTCGAAAATCACCTTATTTCAGCTTAACCTTCCTATTTCACTTCCTTTAATACTCCTAACTTTAATACACATACTTAAACTTATTTCTATTCCCTAATCACTTCTTTAACTTCAAATCTAGTCATTCCTATGTAATTGCAAAAATTATACTAGTTTTGCAACATGTTCAAATTCATATTCTAACACTTCCTATCCCTTAATTAACTTGATGACAAGTCAAATTCAACTTCCAATTCTCAATATAAACTTATTTCGATATTTCATTCAAAAACTTCAAATCTTTAAATCCTCATAACTCTTCATTTTGTTGTTTTAAAGCAAATTAATCTTTCCTTAATCTTACTTAGCATCTAATAATCAAAACTAAACTTAAATTTCAGCACATAATCAGCTCAAGAGAAAACTCACCTTTGCTTGGCTTCACACGTGAAGAAGAAGAAGAAAAAGAAAGGAACTCTGGAAACCTCTAAACTTTGTTTCCTTCCTTCCACGTGTATCTATATATACCATATATTATTATTATATTTTTCTTTTCTTTACAAATGACCATACTATCCTTTCATTCCTCATTCTTTTCAATTTGATCTTACACCTCATTTCTCATAAGTCTTTAAACCACTCAATTATTCTAATTTAAATTACCAAATTTTGAAACCTTACAATTTAGTCACTAACCCGGTATTGAGGATGTTACATTTATGACATGTCTTCTTCTTTTTTTATGACACGTTTATCTGCCTTTATGCAACATTTTCAGTCGTTATTTTCGTTTATCCTCTTTTTCAAGGTTAGATTTGACATCACCACGACTGATCTAGATGAAGTTTATTGCTATCATGATGATCTTCCATACTTAGGATCCTCGGATTGGATTTGGATACGCGATTCGCGTTCGTGGATAGTATTTCATGTGGATCAATTCTGATTTGTGGTTCTTGCCGATACGGTCAGATCAGTGATCAGTTCGTCTACCTTTGTTCGAGTTTATTTAGTTAGATATTTTAACATTTTCCTTGTAATTTGGATATTTATATTTTTACTAAAATTAGCGGGTTCTATAAAAATGATCACATTATTAATTTTGACCATTCACTTAACGAAAATAATGATATAGCCTTTTATAAAAATAGTTTTACTCCCCAAAACTTGTACATTCTATCAATTTGACCCTTATTTAATTTAGAATAATTTAATAATTCAATAAATTTAACCCTCCAATAAGATGATGTCACTATCAAAAGTAAAGTGAATTTAATTCGAAGAAAGAGTTTTAATTCTTTTAAAATCAAGGATGAAATCTAATTAGATAGTAAGTTTAGGGGTAAATTCTATGAAAACTTGAATTTGTAAGGACTCATTGAAATTTTGCCTTCTTCTGAAACCTTGTCCCTGTCCCAAAATCCTAATCGCTCATCACTCATTCCTTCTTTCGAAAAACCCATTTTCGATCGTCCCTCCTCCCCAACCGTTCCACATCACAAACGGAATCTATCATGAACCCTTTTGACAACGCTCAAAATTAACAACAGAGTACCAAAATGGAAACAAAATATAACATTAAGTATGATTTTATCAAAAAAAATTAATTGAGATGTCAAAACAAAAGCACAAGAATAAGTGAGGTACCAAATAAGTAGTTTACCCATAAATATATATATTGTCTTTACAGTCAACGTGAGTCTCGCAACACTTGTCCTTTGTACGTAATTGTTGGGACTGTATTGTCTGAACAGTGCCTAACTAACAAGGTCGAGAAGATATATTCCATAAAGCATCCAAACAATTTCTTGACACTGAAAATTGACACTGAATCAAAAGGAAAAAAGAATGGTTAAACTATGTATTTAGTCATCCAACTATTTTTGTGGTTTTATTTTAGTCATTCGTATTTTTTTTCTCAAAACCATACCTAAACTTAGGCTTTTATTCCGTTTTAATCACTCATCGTTAAAAAATTAATGGTGATGTTGATGTGTCACCATAAAATAATATCACATCATCGTTGAAAATAAGAAAATATTACGTCAACAATTATGTTTGTTTTTTAACGAGAAATGAACGGAATAAAGCACAAGTTTAAGTATGATTCTAGAAAAGAATAATTGGATGGTCAAAACGAAATCACAAAAAATAATTGGGTGACCAAATCCATAGTTTACCCAAAGAGAATATATATTTGTCTATACAATCCATATTAGTCTCGCCAGCTCTCGCCGTTTCCACGTACTTGCCTTCTTAAGGCCCTTCCCCATCAATGCAATAAAAAATGACAAAATCCCAGTTGCCCTTGTCCATATATATGGTTTGGTTTTCGTAGTTACCGTAAGAGATGATATAGATTGGGTTAGGTTCACATTCCATTTCAAAATTTTATTAGGTTCGTACATGATTATCTTGTTTGGTTCGTTCAAAATAGAATGTAATATTTTATTATTTATACTAATATCTTTAATATGATCACAATTTTGAACCCATTGTATTTAATGATAAAGAAAATGTTATTCTCTTTAAAAATCATTGATTCGAAAAATTATGTCTACAGGGGTGTGCATTATTAATTAGTTAAAAAAAATTTGAACATATTGATATTCGTTTTGTTTTATGTAAATTTTGATATTGTAAATTTAAATAATATTTAGATTTAAATGATAAAGTTTATTGGCATAATGTTAAATTAGCTCCCAATATTTGTTAAATATTCATTTTTGCCTTTATTATTTTTGGAGTATTTTGGCCTCCAACGTTTTATTTTGGGACAAAAAACAACTCTCTATGAATGAAATTATTAGTTAATAAACAGTTAACGTTTTAAAATAGAAATCTTTTTACCCTAAAATAAAATGTTAGAGACCAAAGGATTCATAAAAAGTAATAAAGTACAGAGTGATTATTCAGTCAACGTAGTGTCTTCTTATCTTAAAATTAAACATTGAAGGCAAAATGCTCCAAAAAAAAAATAAAGACTAAAATGACTATTTTAATAAATATTGGAGCTAAATTTAACATCATGCCTTATTTGTTATGCATGCATTACTAATCGACAACGATTGTAAAGCAAAATGTGAAACTGAAAAGAAGGAAAAGCAAAAGGTGAATTTGAGTGATATATCGACACCTTAGAAAGCAGCTTGTCGTTTTATGGGTGGATACTAGTATATAAGCATGTGTGGGTGCAAGTTTGGGAAGCATGAACAAAAGCGAAACAACATCCACATAAAACTGTGTAACCCTAACAATATCCCCTCCCATGGCCCCGCCTTTAATCTCTCAGTAGTATCGGGTTCCAGGTCCGAAGAAATTTGGCAGTGGCACCCAAAACCGATCTCAACCCACCACTGAGCCATGCATCTCCGAGTTTCCTACAATTCGGCCATCGTGGTCGTCTCACCGTCGTTCGGAATCCAAGAGAGTGGAAACCATCACTGCTGCCCATCCATCAGGGACATCAGGTATTCCAGTGCACACTGAAATCACGGTTGAAAACAAAACCGGCGGAGAGAACCTAACGCTGACGGGTAGGAGATTTCTTGATGGGCCTGCACCTACGCAGAATGACCCAGAATTTAATAAACTTGTGTCCATTGAAACGGAAAGGCAGGTACATATGAGCACGATGCTGACCCTAAAACCGGATCAAGCGGAGCTCTTGAGTACCAAATCGGAACGGCTCCGAGTCACTCCAAGTGGATTATTGCCTGGCAGAACACCAAAAATGAATACAACACGGTATCATTTTTTCTTCTAGTATCTGTTTGAAAGACTCTTAACCATTTAACAATGAATGCTCAAACATACTTATAGACTTATAGACAACGTGCTCGAACCCGACACCTCTAAAGATAACAATCATCCCTTTAATCACTAGGGTGGTTTAGTTCGTGCGGTATCATTAAATCCGTAAAATAACATTATATATCTAATGAATTGATTAATTTCCCATGAACTGCATGCAAACAGGTGTACTCTGAGATCATTAAAGGATGGAATTACTGACTGGAATCAGATCGAACTTGAACTTTTCAAATCTAGCAACAAGTTAAACAAAGATGAAGGGGAATTCCATTATGAAGTTAAAATGATAAAGAAGAGCCTGGGGCGGAATTTACTGCAACAATTAAGAAGAAGACTTGAAAAACAAGGTCAAACTGGATGGACCAGTACTTAGTTATGTAGTTTAAGTTATCCCAAGGGCCTTGAACACTTGTTTCATTGCCATCTCTCTACGTATATGGATGGCTAAATAAAACGAGGTCAAATATAATATTATATGGAATAATAAATGATGGTTTATTTTCTAATCTTGCTCTTGCTCTGGTTTAATTAGACGTGTTAATGGACCAGTCCATGCAGGAACAAAGAGAACACTGGAAGCTGAAGTTGCTGCAACAAAAAAGAAAACACCTTTCTGTTTTTCGCATAACAAAAACACAATGTATGGCTTAAATTACTATTAAAGTTCTTAATTTTTATATTACATAAAAGTGAATGGAGAAAGATTGGAGATAGTAACAAAAATCTCCTGCCCCTCTTCTATGTCCTACGTATTTAATACATAAACTATTTTTTTATATAAATTTTAGTCTTTTTCAAAATCATATATAACATTTAGTTTAAGTTTCAATTTAATACACCGTTTAATTTCACTTTCAAATTAGTCTGGAAACTAATTGTATTAATTTTTTAAAATTGTATTAATTTTATATAAATTATAAAATCAATTAAAATACAATAATTTCATTAAAAATATTTATAATCCATGTTATAAAATTAATATTTTCTAAGTTTGATGTAATTAGTTTTCAAGACTAATTTGAGATAAAAAAATATTTATTGTCAATTATGTATCAAATTAGCTAGTTTGGTACAGTGGTTACAACTTCTATGGTGGTTTGTTGGGTACAGTTTGGATATGAAGGAAGTCGAAATATATTTTTCCGAACGATACAAATTATGAAATGAATTAGAAGTACAACCCATTAAAAAATAGAGAGAACAATAATTAACAAAAAATCATATAAAAGTATAAACAAAATATCAAACTCAAAGATATGAAGAAAAACAAAACTCTCCCTCAAGAATGACGCCAATATCAAAAGAACTCATTAAACTTCATAAAAACTCTTTGTTTTTTATTAACGATACGTTTTACGTAGTGATAAAGGAGTGGTAAGTGAACCATAATATTTGTCAGGCTACTTCAATACTCAATTCTAATTATAATGAGAAATAACATTTTAACAAAAGATAGATCTGATATATGTAATCACTGACAAACCAATTAAAAAATAAATATCATGAGCGTTTTTGTACGAGCACCAACGACCGCAAATATATGTGAAATGCACAAAAAATCATAAGGAACGTGCCGCAATAGTAGAGAAAAATGTGTTACAATGACAAATATTCTTATTATTTAAAAAAACTTAAAAAAATGAAATCAAATGATATAGTATGAAAAAAAAGAGAAATAATAATCACAATCGATCGAACCAACATTCATATTAGTGATGTCGTCTGCTAAATAAAAATAAAAGGAAAAGAGGAGGACAACATAAAAATATTGAAAAATAACCATAGATGAAAATATAACATTTAAAGGTAACAAATATATATAAAATCTCGATAAATGTAACGATGGATAGATAAATTTTATGGATTAAATAAATAGGAGACTGAGAGATCAAACAAAGAGAGCAGCATTCATAAGTGGTGTAACACTACTTGGATCAATATTAGCCACCGTCATGTGCCGATATTTGTTCACGGTATCGGGATTGGCGTCTGATATTTCATATTGCTCTACGCAACAACCATCTGATTTGTTTTTGATTGTATACGCAAACCCTCCTTTGGAGCATCCAGTTTGAGAATCGGCTTGGTGCTTGAATTTCCCGGCAATCGTGCATGAATAACCAGCGGATAGTCTGCAGATCCATACCAATTATAGCTGTCATATAGGGTGAGAGCTTCATTGGTATCGTTGTCAAGAGTCACGTCTGTATATATTGCAGGACCCGGAATACCCATAACCTTGTGCTATTGGTTTGGTTGGGTTGTGCTTCGAGTGGACACCCATATATACTAGTTTGCTTTGCTGCCAATAACATGGCAAGAACCACCACACATTCTTTATACAATTTATTATAATTACAGATATGAGCATTATTATGCATTACAAACTCAACTGCAATTTTTTATACAATTTCTTATTAATTTTAAAAACCCAAAAAAAAAAACTTTTCGGACCATCAAAGGCCACTGTCAAACATCCACCCACTTGTCTAAATTTCAGATACGAGTCACGTTTCTAAATTTTAAAAAAAAATTAATAAACTTAGAATTATTAATTTTAAAAAAAATCAATTTTATCTATAAAAACTCTAAAACCCTTAATCTCTTCCCTATCAAACATCCACCCATTTATCTTCGAACCATCACTATTGGCCATTCTCATTGTCATTGACTCAATTCCCTATATCCCTAAATATCCCTAAATCATAAAACCTAACCACTAATACCAAATCTCTTCCCATCTCCGGTCACCACCACCATCGTCGAACGTCCACCCAGTCGTTTTAGGACCACCACTGTCGACCTTGTCGTTGCTCTAATCTCCTAAATCTAAACTTTCTCTAAATCTCCTAAATCGTTAAATCCCAAAATCTTAAATCCTCAAACTCATAATCTCTAATCTCTTCTCATCGTCGATTGTCACTACCATCGCTGAAGTTGACCCCACCTGTCGCCAGATCCCCTGTGTTGATCGTCTCTCCTTTAAATACCACCACTGTCGATCATCTCTTGTTGTTGCTCCAATCTCCTAGATCTCTAAACTAATTCCTAATTTGTTAATTTTAAATACTCAAACCCATAATCTCTAATCACTTCTCGTCGTCGATTGTCATTACCATTGCTGAAAGTTGACCACCTGTTTTTGGATCCTCTGTTGTTGATCGTCCCTTGATATCGTTTAAATCCTTTAATCTCTAAACTTAATTAGGGAATTAGGATTTTACATATTTGAAATTAGGAATTTTAGGAATTTTTTTGTGAAAAATAGTAAAAATTAAGTTTTTTTTTTAAAAAAAGTTTATAGACTGTATTTTTCTTAAAAAAGTTAAAATAAATTAAAAAATTAGGAATAGCCTTGGTTTGGTTGTGTGTGATGGGCTTGGGGTGCTGTGGGACACTCGTATATACTAGTTTGCTGCCAATAACATGGCAAGAACCACCAGACTCATTCTTTATACAATTTATGATTTCATATATAAGCATTATGTATTACAAAGTCAACTGCAATTCTTTATAAGTTTGTTATTAATTAACGATTGGAATATTGAAAACATGAAATTAATAAATAAGTCGGTTTCCAACAATTATACTTTCTTTATGTATTTCGACAGATGTTAATATTGAGTATTTTTGTATAAAAATTTAAAATTAAAATTAAAATGTTGGGTACATATATATATATGGAACAAGTAATGACTATAAGTAAGGGTGAATAAAATTGGATTTGACTGGTAATTTTAAAATAGTATACAATTATAGAAAGTAATTAAAATTGAAATAAGTTAGTGTCATAAAATTATAAATATTTATAATTAAATTTAAACAAAATTCGAATAACTCGACCAAAAAAATCTCAAATAAAGTTTGAGTTATGAAATAAGACTCATCAACTCGATTAACTCAAAACTTTTTGACTTGACTTGATTTGATCAAATATTCACCCCTAATTGTAGGGATATGATCTATTTATACTATATAAAATTAATGAATATGGTCATTAGATGAACTTAAATGGATTGTTGAGATTAAAATTTTATTATATTATTTTATTTTATGGAAATTGAAAAGAGAAAATAATAATGTTGATGTACAAAGTTTTAATCAGTCGTCCATTTAGGTTTATAAAATACAACTAAAATCATTTTAAATTTAATAATAAAAGTATGAATTAAATATGTAGATATTAATGAATTATTTTTAATTGATGTTGAGTCGATTAGGAATTGAGATTAATGTCAAATCTTTGTGCCACGCTATAATTAAATATTCCGACTTAATCAAATCCATTTTAAGATTTTTTTTAAACTGCCATATAAGTTGTTTAATTTAGAAAATTATAAAATTATTGAAATGATCCGCCTGTTTGATTTGACTTCAATTTTTTAATATATGGGTTCTTTAATATGTAGTTATTATAATGGTTCTTTACAATATAAAATATTGTAATTGTTTAAGGTTTACATAGAATGGTGACATGTACTATTACCCTTGTGGTGTAAATAAGGATAGATCGAGGAAATATCGCGGGTACAATTTTACTTTTGAAATTTTCATTTAATTTAAGTATTTTTTTTATATTTTATTAATAATTTAATTTCTTACTTTTTGTAATTTTATGTATAAATTTTTAATATAAATTCTTAAGTTTACCCTCTCTAAAATAAAATTTTGTGTTCATCCGAAATTTAATCGTTGAATTATATTAGAGAATATGTGTGCTTCTATATACCATTTGACAGCTAAAATTCAAATGATGTTCGCTACAGAAACTGAAACCAATGGTCTCTTACGAAACCACAAACCTAATGATGCCCTAATCTCTAAAACTAAACAAGGGTAGATCTCCCCGATCTGAGAGTCCTTGACCATCTTAGTTGAAGATGAGATGGTCCCACTAAACAGAAACCCTCTTACTCTGAACACTCTACCATCATGCTCGTTCGCATACCTTGGACCCTCTCCACAACCTTAGCATGGTGTGTCATCTCAATGAACACTTCAGGCAAGTATGCCACAAGCTAGGTATGAATTTCAATATAGAATCCCTCTCAGAACCTCATGTATCATAACTCCCTCTATCGCCACTAACTCATGAGCATATCGACTCAATCTCAGGAAATCTCTCTCGTACTCGTATCGTGTCATCCCTCTGTACCAGCTGGGAGAACTACATCCATATTGTCAAAGTTGGGAGAACTGCATCCTGATATCGTCCCTAAAACTCTCTTAGAAACTGAGGGCAATGCCCTCAAATTTGATGGTATAATTACTTTTTAAGTCATTGTAGCTTTGAACCATTACAATTAAACCCGCCCCTCCCAAATTTTTTTTAGGACAATATCATTTTTAACGTTAATGGAATTAAACATTAATCTTAAATTTATCTGATTTATTTACTTTTTAACACCTTTGAATTTTATAATTAATGAAATTAAACCTCTTAACTTTATGGTTTGATTATTTTTAGACCCAGTTTGTTTTAAAATTAAACAACTTAGCCCTCCCCCTCATAGTTCATCTTGACTCCATCTTTGCTACCATCTCCCGCCAATCTATAGTGTCACCATTGAGCAAAGAGGTGGTGCACTCTTAACTTATCCTCAGGGTTAAGGATAAGTTATCGCAAGACCCTCATGGTCTTCCTCAACCACTAGGCAACATCAATCGGGTCATCATCGTCCAAACCATAGAAGTCAGTCATCTTGCACCTCCTAAGCCTGTCGACTGAAGACTCATGCGATACGATAACAGATGGAGCAGCAGGTGGAGCAGTCTGTGCCCTCGGGATGGTATCAGCAATCTCTCATAGGATTATGGTCAAATCCCTAAAGAAGGTCGTCTCATCAATCTCAGCATCTATCAAAACCTCAAAATCATCGATGTTTTGATACGAACACATCACTAATATCATCTGGGTCTCAAAGAATCGACTTTGATCATATTAAAAAATTATGACTAATGGTGATTGATCATTGATTGATTTTGACTAGTTTTGATTAATCATTGTCTAGCATTGGTTGATCATTAACTACTAAATTTAAATTTGAATTCTTATTTTTTAATTACTTTAGAATAGATGTTTTCATATTTTTTTAAAAAAATAAATTATTTTTAGAATTCATATATTTTCTAATTTTTGAAAAAATAGCTTTTTTGCCCTCTCGATTCCCAACGCGCTAACTAATTTTTTTTCTTTAATAATGGTGTACTAGAGCAATCAAATTACACATTCCAAGAGCAATCCTCTATTATAAAAATTGATTGGCGACACCTACTTGCTTCAATAGTTACAGTGAACGATGAAATGACGTTTTTGTTCATTTTAATAATAGAGAAAAACTATTAATGTCTACTATTTATATCTATTCCTCGGTGAAATATGGTCTCCATGAGTAAAAGGGTAGACATGGCTTGCCTGTTTAGTTCATTCCCCATGTGCAGCTTCCCCAAGCAGCCACAAACGAAACGCATCTCAAATAAAAGGTCAAGCTTCCATAGCTTAAAACATTGTTTCTTGTGCTTCACAAAGTGGAGCTACAACCACCAAAACTCGTGGTGAAGACGTCGTTGTTCACGATCGGCTAATTACCATCCTCCTATTTGGGATTATGAGTATCTTCAGTCACTTCGGAACGGTTATCTCGAGGTATGTATGTGTGCCTCTGCGTGTGTCCATACGCGTGTGTGTGTATATATGACTCATTTTCTTCCTGTGTGCTCATAGGGTGAATCACACAAGGAACGGGCAAGCAAACTGAAGGAACAAGTGAGGATGATGGTGTTGGTTTTTGGCAAAGTCCCACATTGGTTGTGTATAAGGAGGAGGGGAAATTCTTTTGTTATAAATAAGCCCTCCTCCTCCTTAGTTAATCATCCCACAAATATAAGCCTTCTTCTATTTTAAAGGCTATTTGTATTCTTTCTCTCTTTGTAATATTTCCTCTATTAGTGAAATATTTGGTGTTCTCTTTTATGTCTATTTAATAGCTATTGTCGGGTATAGTTGTTGTCAATTATTGTCCTATTAAAATTACTTGTCTTGGTAGTTCTGCTAAGGAAAGTGGGTTTAAGAGGGACCATTGTGACCCCTCCTCTTTCCTGGGAATCTACCTTGGGGTGATTTTTAGTACAATCGTTTTCACACTAGTCACCTAGATAATAGTTTTCACGTGAATCTGTTATTGGTGGAAATTAACCGAATTTCACAACAATTGGTATCAGAGCTCTTGGTTTTTTTAGTATGCTCTGTGGTTGCGGCTTAGGCTGATCTTCCACATCAGAAAAATTCCTTGGGATAATTGACATTCTGCATTGGCAGCTATTAAATAGAATTTGTAGCAGAAATGGCAGACGCTTCTTCATCTTCAATTTTGGCAAGAAATGCTGTGACAAATGTTAGATTGCAGTGGAGATTTTTGATGGCACCGGTCATTTCGGCATGTGGCAAAGCGAGGTTCTAGATGCCCTATTTCAGCAGGGTCTAGACATTGCTATTGAAGGAGAGAAACCAGATGATGTTGAGGAGAAAGAAGGAAGAGGATCAATAGAATGGCATGTGGTACTATTCGATCGTGTCTTTCTAGAGAGCAGAAGTATGCATTTCTAAGGAAACTTCTGCAAGTAAATTGTGGAAGAAGACACTGGAGGAGAAATTTTTGAAGAAAAGCGGTCAGAACAAGCTCTATATGAAAAAAGATTGTTCCGCTTCAACTATGTACCAGGTACCACTATGAATGATCACATTACTAGCTTTAATCAGCTGGTGACTGATCTGATGAATATGGACGTGACTTTTGAAGACGAAGATCTAGCTCTGATGTTGATGAGATCACTTCCTGATGAGTTTGAGTATCTTGAAACTACTCTACTTCATGGGAAGGTTGATGTGTCTCTCAGTGAAGTAACTGCTGCCTTGTATAGTTATGAATTGAGAAAGAAAGACAAACAAGAAAACACAAGTGTCAAGCAGAATCTCTTGTTGTTAGAGGCCGTTCGAAGAGTCAGAATAAAGGAATGAGAGGGAGATCGAAGTCAAAGTCCAGATTGAGCAAAGATGAATGTGCCTTTTGTCGAGAAAAATGACACTGGAAGAAACAATACCCCATACTAAAGAATAAAGGCAAACCTGAAAGGGGAAAGATTGTCTCAAAATCAAATGTGGTCGAGTATGATGATGCAGATTCAGATTTCCATTCGTGCTACGCCATCAACCAGTTGTTCCAGTTTATGACTGTTAGATTCAGCGTGTAGCCACCATATGACCCCCAATAGAGAATGGTTCTTTGATTTTAAAGAACTAAAAGGTGGAATTGTCTACATAGCAAATAATTCCCCTCTTGACACACTTGGGATTGGTTCAATTCGCTTGAGGAATCGTGATGGTTCAATCAGAACCTTAACAGGTGTCCATTATGTACCAGATTTAATGAGAAATCTCATCTCTGTGGGAACCTTAGAGTCAAAAGATTTAGAAGTGAGGGCAAAATATGGGATTATGAGGATTATCTCTAGTGCACTGGTGATAATGAAGGGAATTCGGAAAAGAAACAATGTGTATTACTTTCTGGGTAGTACAATTGTTGGGACAGCAGCAGTGGCATCTTTTACTGATGAACAGGAGTTAGAAGCAACTAGGTTATGGCATATGCTCTTGGGGCATGTTGATGAAAAATCCTTGAAATTGATGATAGATCAAGGATTATTGAAGGTGCTCGGGCTTGCAAATTAGCTTTTTGTGAGCATTGCATCAAAGGGAAGAAGACGATGGTGAAATTTGGAACAACAATCTATGATACTAAAGGTATTTGGATTATGTTCATTCAGATGTAAGGGGGCCTTCCAAGACAACTTTATTGGGAGGAACACACTATTATGTCACATTTGTTGATGATTTTTCCCGGAGAGTTTGGGTGTATACAATGAAGACAAAGGATAAGGTGCTAGGATTTTTCCTTAAATGGAAAAAGATTGTGGGACTCAAGCAGTAAAAATCAAACGTCTCCGTACAAACAATGGTGGAGAGTACAAAAATGATCCATTTCTGAAAGTCTGTTAAGAAGAAGGTATTGTTAGGCACTTCACTGTCAGATATACACCACAACAGAATGGGATGGCAGAGCGTATGAACTGGACATTAGTGGAGAAGGTTCGGTGTACGTTGTCTAATGCTGGGTTAGGCAAAGAATTTTGGGCTGAGGCTTTGGTCTATGCTTGTCACCTGTCAACCACTTACCATCGACTGCTATTGGTGGTAAAATACCATTAGAAATGATTTGGAGTACCTACTACGAATTATGATTCCTTACATATGTTTGGTTCCACTGCATACTACCATGTTAAGGAGTCAAAGCTGGATCCAAGAGCAAAGAAGGTGATCTTTATGGGGATCACCTCTGGTGTGAAAGGCTCTCGTCTTTGGTGTCCAGAAACAAAGAAAATAATCTTCAGCCGGGATGTTACCTTTGATGAATCTACCATGTTGAGAAAGGTGACTTCAGCAGAATTGACCAGCCAGTAAAGAAACTTGACTCTCCTATGGTAGAAGAAGAGTCAGAAGAAGAGGTTCGACCAAGAACCTCCACAGCAACATGAATCAATTGCACTCAGAAAGGAAAAGAGGATCATTAGACAACCTGCTCGCTATGCTGATATGGTCTCTTTTGCATCACCAATTGTAATTGATGACGTTCCTGCCACTTTTAATGAAGCAGTCCAAAGTTCATAACATAAAAGTGGAGGATCTCCATGAATGAGAAAATGCAATCCCTTCAAAAGAATCAGACGTGGAAACTAGCTAGTCTTCCGAAGGGAAATAAGGCAATTGGGTGCAAGTGGGTATATGCAAAGAAAGATGGATTTCCTGACAAGAATAACATCCGCTACAAAGCAAGATTGGTGGCTAAAGGCTACGCTCAAATGGAGGGAGTTGATTATAATGAAGTATTTTCTCCAGTTTTAAAACATTCCTCCATCAGAATTTTATTGTCTTTGGTAGCGCAGTTGGATTTGGAACTAGTTCAGATGGATGTAAAAACTGCATTTTTACATGGAGACTTGGATGAGGAAATCTACATGACTCAACCAGATGGATTCAAAGTTGCTGAAAAAGAAAAGATGGTGTGCAAATTAGAAAAATCGTTGTACGGTTTGAAACAATCTCAAGGCAGTGGTACAAGCGATTTGACAAGTTTATGATAGGGCGAAGTACACAAGAAGCAAATATGATCATTGGTATTTATGCAAGCTACAAGATGGATCCTATATATCTTCTTTATGTTGATGATATGCTGATAGCTTCCAGGAGTCACAGAAATTGCAAAACTAAAGACTCAATTGAACAATGAGTTTGAGATGAAGGATCTTGGTGAAGCGAAGAAGATTCTAGGCATGGAGATATCAAGGGATAAGAAATTGGGAGGCTTTGTTTGTCTCAGAAAGAATATCTGAGGAAGGTACTAAAATGTTTTGGCATGAATGA
This sequence comes from Hibiscus syriacus, assembly GCF_006381635.1. Taxonomy (NCBI): domain Eukaryota; kingdom Viridiplantae; phylum Streptophyta; class Magnoliopsida; order Malvales; family Malvaceae; genus Hibiscus; species Hibiscus syriacus. The sequence goes on along the minus strand of NW_024062645.1, from coordinate 823,436 downwards.
GAAGTCAAACCCAGTTAGTACCTCTTGCTCCTCATTTCAAGCTCGGTGCATCCATGTATCTAAGGATGATGTAGAACGAGAATACATGTCAAAGGTTCCGTATGCAAGTGTTGTTGGTAGCTTGATGCATGAAATGGTGTGTACGAGACCCGATATTTCACAGGCAGTTGGGGTTGTGAGCAGGTATATGCATGATCATGGAAAGGAGCTTAGTAAGCTGTGAAATGGATTATGCGGTATATTCTGAACACCGTAGATGTGGTTTGGTCTTTCAGCAGGACAAACAAGATGGTCAGTGTGTAGTTGGGTATTGTGATTCAGACTATGCAGGTGATTTGGACAAGCTCGATCAAACTACTGGTTATGTGTTACATTGCAAAGGCACCAGTCAGTTGGAACTTCCAACTGACTGGTGCCTTTGCAAATGTAAACACATAACCAGTAGTTGATCGACGCTTGTCCAAATCACCTGCATAGTCTGAATCACAATACCCAACTACACACTGACCATCTTGTTTGTCCTGCTGAAAGACCAAACCACATCTACGGTGTTCAGAATATACCGCATAATCCATTTCACAGCTTACTAATGCTCCTTTCCATGATCATGCATATACCTGCTCACAACCCCAACTGCCTGTGAAATATCGGGTCTCGTACACACCATTTCATGCATCAAGCTACCAACAACTTGCATACGGAACCTTTGACATGTATTCTCGTTCTACATCATCCTTAGATGACATGGATGCACCGAGCTTGAAATGAGGAGCAAGAGGTGTACTAACTGGTTTGACTTCTCATTCATGCCAAAACATTTTAGTACCTTCCTCAGATATTCTTTCTGAGACAAACAAAGCCTCCCCAATTTCTTATCCCTTGATATCTCCATGCCTAGAATCTTCTTCGCTTCACCAAGATCCTTCATCTCAAACTCATTGTTCAATTGAGTCTTTAGTTTTGCAATTTCTGTCTGACTCCTGGAAGCTATCAGCATATCATCAACATAAAGAAGATATATATAGGATCCATCTTGTAGCTTGCATAAATATACACAATGATCATATTGCTTCTGTGTACTTCTGCCCTATCATAAACTTGTCAAATCGCTGTACCACTGCCTTGGAGATTGTTTCAAACCGTACAACGATTTTTCTAATTTGCACACCATCTTTTCTTTTTCAGCAACTTTGAATCCATCTGGTTGAGTCATGTAGATTTCCTCATCCAAGTCTCCATGTAAAAATGCAGTTTTTACATCCATCTGAACTAGTTCCAAATCCAACTGCGCTACCAAAGACAATAAAATTCTGATGGAGGAATGTTTTAAAACTGGAGAAAATACTTCATTATAATCAACTCCCTCCATTTGAGCGTAGCCTTTAGCCACCAATCTTGCTTTGTAGCGGATGTTATTCTTGTCAGGAAATCCATCTTTCTTTGCATATACCCACTTGCACCCAATTGCCTTATTTCCCTTCGGAAGACTAGCTAGTTTCCACGTCTGATTCTTTTGAAGGGATTGCATTTCTTCATTCATGGAGATCCTCCACTTTTTATGTTATGAACTTTGGACTGCTTCATTAAAAGTGGCAGGAACGTCATCAATTACAATTGGTGATGCAAAAGAGACCATATCAGCATAGCGAGCAGTTGTCTAATGATCCTCTTTTCCTTTCTGAGTGCAATTGATTCATGTTGCTGTGGAGGTTCTTGGGTCTGAACCTCTTCTTCATCTGACTCTTCTTCTACCATAGGAGAGTCAAATCAGTTTCTTTACTGGCTGGGTCAATTCTGCTGAAGTCACCTTTCTCAACATGGTAGATTCATCAAAGGTAACATCCCGGCTGAAGATTATTTTCTTTGTTTCTGGACACCAAAGACGAGAGCCTTTCACACCAGAGGTGATCCCCATAAATCACCTTCTTTGCTCTTGGATCCAGCTTTGACTCCTTAACATGGTAGTATGCAGTGGAACCAAACATATGTAAGGAATCATAATTCGTAGTAGGTACTCCAAATCATTTTTCTAATGGTATTTTACCACCAATAGCAGTCGATGGTAAGTGGTTGACAGGTGACAAGCATAGACCAAAGCCTCAGCCCAAAATTCTTTGCCTAACCCAGCATTAGACAACGTACACCGAACCTTCTCCACTAATGTCCAGTTCATACGCTCTGCCATCCCATTCTGTTGTGGTGTATATCTGACAGTGAAGTGCCTAACAATACCTTCTTCTTAACAGACTTTCAGAAATGGATCATTTTTGTACTCTCCACCATTGTTTGTACGGAGACGTTTGATTTTTCTACCTGCTTGAGTCCCCACAATCTTTTTCCATTTAAGGAAAAATCCTAGACCTTATCCTTTGTCTTCATTGTATACACCCAAACTCTCCGGGAAAAATCATCAACAAATGTGACATAATAGTGTGTTCCTCCCAATAAAGTTGTCTTGGAAGGCCCCCTTACATCTGAATGAACATAATCCAAAATACCTTTAGTATCATAGATTGTTGTTCCAAATTTCACCATCGTCTTCTTCCCTTTGATGCATGCTCACAAAAGCTAATTTGCAAGCCCGAGCACCCTTCAATAATCCTTGATCTATCATCAATTTCAAGGATTTTTCATCAACATGCCCAAGAGCATATGCCATAACCTAGTTGCTTCTAACTCCTGTTCATCAGTAAAAGATGCCACTGCTGCTGTCCCAACAATTGTACTACCCAGAAAGTAATACACATTGTTTCTTTTCCGAATTCCCTTCATTATCACCAGTGCACTAGAGATAATCCTCATAATCCCATATTTTGCCCTCACTTCTAAATCTTTTGACTCTAAGGTTCCCACAGAGATGAGATTTCTCATTAAATCTGGTACATAATGGACACCTGTTAAGGTTCTGATTGAACCATCACGATTCCTCAAGCGAATTGAACCAATCCCAAGTGTGTCAAGAGGGGAATTATTTGCTATGTAGACAATTCCACCTTTAGTTCTTTAAAATCAAAGAACCATTCTCTATTGGGGGTCATATGGTGGCTACACGCTGAATCTAACAGTCATAAACTGGAACAACTGGTTGATGGCGTAGCAGCGAATGTGAAATCTGAATCTGCATCATCATACTCGACCACATTTGATTTTGAGACAATCTTTCCCTTTCAGGTTTGCCTTTATTCTTTAGTATGGGGTATTGTTTCTTCCAGTGTCATTTTTCTCGACAAAAGGCACATTCATCTTTGCTCAATCTGGACTTTGACTTCGATCTCCCTCTCATTCCTTTATTCTGACTCTTCGAACGGCCTCTAACAACAAGAGATTCTGCTTTGACACTTGTGTTTTCTTGTTTGTCTTTCTTTCTCATTCATAACTATACAAGGCAGCAGTTACTTCACTGAGAGACACATCAACCTTCCCATGAAGTAGAGTAGTTTCAAGATACTCAAACTCATCAGGAAGTGATCTCATCAACATCGAGCTAGATCTTCGTCTTCAAAAGTCACGTCCATATTCATCAGATCAGTCACCAGCTGATTAAAGCTAGTAATGTGATCATTCATAGTGGTACCTGGTACATAGTTGAAGCGGAACAATCTTTTTTCATATAGAGCTTGTTCTGACCGCTTTTCTTCAAAATTTCTCCTCCAGTGTCTTCCACAATTTACTTGTAGAAGTTTCCTTAGAAAATGCATATTTCTGCTCTCTAGAAAGACACGATCGAATAGTATCACATGCCAATCTATCCTCTTCCATTCTCCTCAACATCATCTGGTTTCTCTCCTTCAAACAATGTCTAGACCCTGCTGAAATAGGGCATCTAGAACCTCACTTTGCCACATGCCGAAATGACCGGTGCCATAAAATCTCCACTGCAAATCTAACATTTGTCACAACATTTCTTGCAGATGTTTTTGTGTCGTCTACCATTTCTGCTATAATTCTATTTAATAGTTGTCAATACAGAATGTCAATTACCCCAAGGAATTTTTTTGATGTGGAAAATCAGCCTAAGCCACAACCACAGAGCATACTAAAATAAACCAAGAGCGTTGATACCAATTGTTGTGGAAGATGGGTTAATTTCCACCAATAATAATATCACCTTGAAAACTATTATCTAGGTGACTAGTGTAAAAACGATTGTACTAAAAATCACCCAATGTAAATTCCCAGGAAAAGAGGAGGGGTCACAATGGTCCATCTTAAAACCCACTTTCCTTAGATAGAACTTCCAAGACAAGTAATTTTAATAGGACAATAATTAATAACAACTATACCCGAAAATAGCTATTAAATAGACATAAAAGAACACCAAATTTAACGAGGTTCGGCCAAATTATGCATATGTCCTCAAACACTACTAAAATAATATTTCACTAATAGAAACTTACAAAGAGAGAAAGATCAAATAGCCTTTAATAGTGAAGAAGACTTATATTTGTGGGTAGAGCGTAAGGCTCTTAACCTTGTGTCGTGGGATCGAATCTCATGGTGGACAATTCATAATTCTGATTGCCAGAGGTCTCTCATGGAAGCTGCTCTCACCTGTGTTGAGGGCAGCCTACTATCCTACCTTCCCCTTACCTCATTACATATGAGAATAGGGTCAGCTAATTTTTTTTTAATTAAGGAGGAGGAGGGCTCTATTTAACAAAGAATTTCTACTCCTCCTTATACACAACCAATGTGGGACTTTGCCAAAAAAACACAAAGGTCATCGAATATAGATCCGAATGAGAGAATTTGCTGAACTGTCATCCCAAGTGGCTGGACCGATGATCCGCACTTGGTCTTGCGCAAAATAACACCACTTTTGGTCTTAATTCCACACTCTTCCCGTGCTTGCCATGTGGCAGAAAGAAGCTATTCACCATCTCCCTGTATAAATTCAAGTTTCATATTGATCGATTCAGTAGAAAAAACAAGCCACAGTTTGATTAGGTGAGCAGCCCCAATATTCATTTCTTTTTAGAAAGAAAATGGCTCATGTCTCCAAGGTTGTTGCCTCATGGTACAAGAAGCTTGCAGATGGAGATATTGATGATTTTGAGCCTGCTCCAGCAACGTCCTGCATACAAGGAAACGGTGATGATGATGGCCATGTATCAATAACCTAAACATGGATGACACTCACAAAGACAATAAGTAGATATTACCACACTCAAATCTAGGGATGAGTAATTATGTCATCTATATTAGGCTATTGATACATGGCCATCACTGTACTATTGACTACTCAAATAGCTATAACTTAATCATGGTAGTCTTGTGTTACGTAGCACCACATTATGTGCAGACACAAGTATCAAGTATAATGGTAAAGTATATTGTAATTTCAAGAAGAAACTTCAAGTTCATATCTCAGAGATTATATTGTTAAAAGGAAAAGGTATACATTTTAAACAAGTAAACACAAACCACATATTTTGTAAGGAGCTTGGGGGGTTTGGGCAAGATGTTTTATTGGATCCTTGTCTTTATATACTACGTTGTGAGGGTTGTTTTATGGGGATTTCATTTTCCTGCAGGTTTCATGCCATGCAAACCTGGTATATACATATTATACATTCGTTATAACCGTTAATGGGTCGATTATTTGTGGATACACTACAGCAAAACTGTACATTTGCGGCATTTTTTTACCTATAGCGGCGTTTATAAGCGCCACAAAAAACACCTGCGGCGCTATGAAAAACGCCGCAAAAAGCGCCGCTACAAATAACGTCGCTAAAGTTCACGGCGTTTGGTAACAAAAACGCCGCAATAGTAACGATATAGCGGCGTTGTCCAAAAACGCCGCAATAGGTGTTGAGATTTAGCGGCGTTTTTTCCACAAACGTCGCAATAGGTCTTGAGATTTAGCGGTGTTTTTTCCACAAACGCCGCAATAGGTCTTGAGATTTAGCGGCGTTTTTCCCATAAACACCGCAAAAGATCTGGTATAGCGGCGTTTTTTAGAACAAACGCCGCAAAATGTCATATCTATAGCGGCGTTTTAAGATAAAACGCCGCTAATTACCTCTCTATAGCTAAAGAAATTGATTTTGCAAATTAAAACTAATTTGTCAAATGTTGTTTTACTCTTTTATTACCCAAATTTAACCTGTAGCATTTTCCAATAAACTTGACATCCTAACAACAAACTTAAAATCCATACAAGAAAAATGAAATCCATAATAATAAATCAAAGTTTACATTAACGTAAAATATAATGTAGTTCAACATTATTAACTATAATAAACAATAATATCTAAGATATTTTGTTTCTAATCTTACACATTCTTCAAAACTCTTCGTCACAATGAGGCGCTTAAATTCAAAGAGATAAATCCAGTTTATATGGGAAAACAATGATGCAGAGCTAGTATCGTCTTGTCATTTCTTGCACAGATATTTTGCTTCATGAGGTCTTACTCCATTGGCATGCCACTTGAAAAGGCCTTATCCATGGCAATGCAAACCCGATCTCTAGTTTCATATCCAAATAAATCATCAGTTTATATGAAAATCCATTATATCTTACGTTAAAAAAGTAACAACACATTTCTGCATGGTCAGTCCAGCAGTCAACAACTCTATGGCATGGGCAACCTTCATGATGATAATCAAAATATAAAACTACATCCAATCATAAAATTCCACTAAAAAAAAGAACCTAACATGATTTCATAATTTTATTAAGCTATAAAACCACATTAGTCTGTCAGACACATACCACGATATCTAGCCAACCCACAGCAAGTGTTGATGACATAACTTCCCAGTATTTGGGATTATTCTCCACAACCTACATTCAATAAACTGATTAATAACACCATCTTAGATGAATACAAAAGATTACAATCAGTCAAACAAACTCACAAGCATAAACTCTAGAACTGTGTTAGTACCATACAAAGAAGTTAACTTCATAAGGAAAATAGAAGGTTAATTATTTCAGGACCTGCAAGTTTACAAGTTCTTTTTGAAAATCAACAAGCTTTGCGTGCACTGTTGGGTATGTTCCTAAGAAAAGGCTGTCGTATCACACTTTTTTCTAGTATTCAGAAGCTGTGAAACACTTCAGATGGTGTAATTAAGTCCCGATTTGGAGCAACAAATTAACTGCTTGTTTACAATCTACAATCATCAACGGGACAACCTGCACCATACTATTTTGGAGCATATTACTACAGAAACCACAATCTTTTTCCTACTCTACTATTTTTCTCAATGAAAGACAAGTTTAATCTTCAAGAAGAAAGAAAAAATAAAGAATCGGAAGTAACCTAGGTTTCGCTATGACACATCCTTTGGTGATACAATATAGTATATTGGTTCATCACCGGCAGCCCACTGTCCATCGGCATAACTGCTGAGAAGTTAATGATTATGCACGAAGAATGTTAGGAAGGTAATTATCAATTTGTTGAGAAATTGAGGACTACAAATCCTCCACCAGTCGCTCATGTCAAACCGGTAATTTCTAGTTATTCAAACCCTTTTGCTTATGTGTTTTGTAGAATAAATATACTACATGATACTGTCTCTATTGATTTTTGCTTATGTTTATTCTTGCTTATTTCCTAGGCTTTGATTCAATGATCAGTATAGTTGTGTTGGTATGTTGAAGGTAACATACTATTTCTACTCAAACTAGAAATAATTCATAGATAAAGAGTAGACTAACACCCCGTGTTTTCTAGATTTCAATCACAGAAAAAATCAATTCTTTGCCGCAACCAAATTACCAAATCCAATACAGAAAATCTTTGCATATTGATATGTAGAGCTTTGAATTGACTTTTGAGCTACAAATTACAACTTCAAATTCTTAAACAAGTAAACAATCAAATTATCCCTGATTATCAAATCAAATTAATCAAATAATAAAAGAAAAATACCATTCTTTCTTCGATTTCAGCTAGTCGACGAATCACAATCCAGAACAGTGACATCAGGTTCTACCTTCACTCCCATTTGATTTTCCAAACCTTTAAAAATACGCAGAACTTTCACATTAGTAAACAAAATAAACCCCTAAGCTTGCAGAAATTAGGAAAATAGACTATAACCGACGCCTCCACCTTGGAAAGAGAGATTCAGAAATAACTTAGAATTTCAAGGATTATATCTTTATATGAAAACAGAAAGAGACTATAACCGACGCCTCCACCTTTTGAAAAATATTTCTGAAAAGCCCGAGTTTCAGGTTAAAAGAGAAGATAAAAAAAATTTGTATTCTATTTCCCTGAATAATAACACATACATGTATAGCGGGATAAGTGCAAATTCAAGAATGATAAAACAGGAGCAGATATATAACAACCATTAAGAGTATGAGAAGCAAAAAAAAAAAGCCACTCACAATAGAAAACAGATAAAATAGTACTAGAGACCGGGATAAGTGCCAGAAGCACTAAAAACTCAGACGAGGTTCGAAATCGTGATGATGGGTTTTGGAATTCAATTGTCTTCACCACTGATAAAGCTGAAGCTTATCCTCAACTCTTTGAAAGAAAGAAACACAACTTAATTACTTCGAACCAGAGGGTCAACTTATCCTCCAGATCACACTGGATGATCCATACCCATGGAGGGACAAGCCGGTTCTTATAATAAAACAAACTTCTAATAAGATATAAGTGTTACATAGAATTTAGGCATAGCGCACTCTAGGTACTAGAACCCTTTATATGTGTGTGTAGATAAGTGGCTGATTTTATCATTCAAGAAAATCAGCCAGAGTGAAGGAAAGGTACTTCAAATTTAAAGTATGTCTTAGAACCCTTATATTGCCTTATGCATAATGCACAAAAAAGGCATTAGCCTGTGTGAACTGCAATATGTATGTGTGAGGGCTATATGGTGTCTATGTGTGTATATGGCTATTGTATGGTCTAGTGTAGTCTATCTACAAAACATACAATCTTTTATATCAGTCAAATAACCAATATCAATATGTGTGATTTCCTTGCAAAAAAATCGTGTGCCTAGGCTCTAGTCTTCCTACTAATCAAATGGATCTCACCTGAAAAAGGTTTGAGGGGCATGTCTAGTCATGCGCCTGGCCTTAACATATTGATAGAATTAATGAGAAATTAAGGATATCAATGTGAGCATAGTGTAACAGGGCATCTATGCTATAATATAAGTATGAAAGGACAAGGTATGAAGGAGAATATGAATGTGTGTGTAGCATGGATGCGTTTATAGATAATTGAGATTACACATAACAGAAAATTGAATGAACAAAAGCTATTTTTAGTTTGAATATCATGTAAACAATAAAAAAAATAATCAAACTATCTCAATGTCTTAACTAAAAACTGTGTTATACAAAATTTTACACATGTGCGATGAAGCAGGCCCCTATACATCGATTCATAGTTAACTTGGTTATCACTAGTTCACAAGAAAGAAACATTTTATCAGTTTCTGACAAACGCGATGAAGTTTGTTAAAGTTCAAGTAGAAAATAAAATAATTCAGGAAAATAGTTGAGATCTCAGATACCAAAGTGCCACTGAAATCATAACAGAAACATGATAACCAACACAACTTATAACATTTGCATGGATAGAATCTTTAATTTCATTCATAATATCCTCGACCACTCCTTCTCCCCATCCCATCAGCTAGGGTCAGTTGTAACAATTACTAATATCATATAAATTCCAAGTTCCACTAGAGGCATATTAATCTAAAAAACTATAACATACTAAGAGAAAACTATAACATTATCTCCACGAGAATCAGTTTTAGAGAGAAACTGACATAAGTAACTAACTATGGATAGGTTATCAATGTAAAGGCATAAGTAAATATATATTTGAAATGCAAACACGAAAAATACTAGTTCTGTCAAAGGACAGGTTGGAAAAAATGAAATGTTTGAAGTTCATGGATTGAGTGTAAATGAGTCAGATACGACAGATCTAACCTTCTGCTTCCTCAGCCTTTCGTTTCCTCTTCTTATCGTGAAGCTTTGTTCTCCAATTCATTAGTATAAGCCTGTTTAAATATCTTTCAGGTTCACTCGATATTCAGAACACGATATAAAGACATTTCAAATATATAAAAAAAAGCAGTATGATTGTCATGCAAGTTTAAGAGAGAAAATAAATGAAGTCGACCTGCTTCCTTGCTCGTGAACGTGCCGCAGATTCCCTGTTCCTTATCATCCTCTTCTGTCTCCTTTCAACATTTTTTTTCAACTATGTCCTCTGGGGAACCTCTTTTCCTTCCAGATGTCTGAGTATCTGATAATGTTCCCATCAAAGGCGAAGGCAATGACACCTGGTTCTCCGGGTAAGAGACATCCATTACACCAGGAGTCACTAAGGCTAATGGTTGTGGCATAGGCTGGGCCGGCATATAAATCCCCATTATACTTGTTGTGGATGATGATATTGGGGGGGTTGTGGGTACTGCATCCACTGACTGTGTTGTGCAAACTGTGTGCAACACTTGGATCGACCTCAACAATAGGAGCACCGACATTTTCATCAGTAGATGCTTTAGTAACAACTCCAGCCTCTATGAGAAAATCCTCCAATGTCATTTCTCCAAGGGTAGGCTGCCTTTCTCTTGATTTCTTTTCCCCATCAATTTTACTTTGTCGAATATCTTTCCAAACCTCATCAACCGTCTTCTTGCTCAAAGCACTCGATAACGACAAACTTGCCTGACGCTGCAGAGAAGTTTGATTGGTCACTGCTGTTCCTTCAGTGTCCGTACCAAAAGTCTGGTTACCCTCCAAAGTCCATACACTCTTGAGAAACTCATCCAGGTTCATGCTGTTCAGAGGTTTTCCCAAGTCAGCAAACTGATTTTGAACCTCATCCAGCGTGAGACTATACATTGAACTTTGCCGTGTTAACTGCTGACATTGTAACTGTTTGCCATTACTACCACCATTGTATGAATTCCCATGTAACCACCTTTACTTAACCCGCCTTTGTCTGAATCTCGAAACAAAAAACTCCATGAAAACTATATCATTTTAAAAGCCCACCTGAAACCCACCCCAACGACCGCGCACACGGCACCCCTGAAGTTACCAGTGAGATCCAAAAATTAGAGCCTGGAATTAAACCTGATCATTCATATAAACTCTTATCAGTTATTCGAAAACATCTTTTCTCATATACACAACAAGATACATGGAACATAAATAAGAATATCTATACTTCTCGTAGAGAAATGAAATTATCATATACATTTATTTCAAGAATAAATGCATACATGCACAGGGCAGACCGACAGACCCTAAACTCCCCTCTCATTCATAGTTCTTCAAACCAAAACCCGACATTGATAACCCAGCCTGAACCTAGAATTGATAAACTAACATAGCCAAAAACCTAGTATACCAAATCACCTCTCAAAAAACCAATCGAAAGTACATTTTCTTTCCTATGTAAACCAAGATTAAACAGAAATCAGGCTTTTGAACCAAAAATTGTCCTCTCTTTTTAACCAATTGTAATCTAGAAAATGGAAACCAAAAAAGGTACCTCGAGAAAGTGAAACGGCGAAGAGGAGAGGTGAATTGGGAGGGGAGAGGTGATCGGGTGGAGGAGGGAGCAGCGGCAGATCTTGAGAATGGGGATTTTGGACCGTTGGTTCTAAAGGCGGATTTGATGGAGGAGGATGATCTACTGATGAAGCTCTTGCAAGCTGAAGCCATTAGCAAATAATAAAAGGAGAGAGGAAATCGAAAAACTTTACTAATCGAAGCTCAAACCTTGGAGGAAGTAAAGCGGGAAGACAGGGTTTAGGTATTAGCTCACAGTGCCATTTTCGATTCGAAGAAGTAAAGCAAAACCCTACTCATTCAATTGTTAACCACAGCATTCACATTATTTACAGTCGTACCACAGATAAAAAAATATTTCTGAAAAGCCCGAGTTTCAGGTTATATGACAATTGCGGCGTTTGGTATTAAAACGCCACTAAAGTACGAGTCTATAGCGGCGTTTGGTATTAAAACGCCACAAAAGTACATGTCTATAGCGGCGTTTGTGTAAAAACGCCACTAAAGTACTAATCTATAGCGGCGTTTGGTATTAAAACGCCATAAAAGTACCTGTCTATAGCGGCGTTTGTGTAAAAATGCCATTAAAGTACGTGTGTATAGCGGCGTTTGGTATTAAAACGCCACTAAAGTACGTGTCTATAGCGGCGTTTGTGTAAAAATGCCACTAAAGTACGAGTCTATAGCAGCGTTTGGTATTAAAACGCCACAAAAGTACGTGTCTATAGCAGCGTTTGTATAAAAATGCCACTAAAATACTAGTTTATAGCGGCGTTTGTATAAAAACGCCACTACATTACGATTCTTTAGCGGCGTTTTTATACAAACGCCACTAAAGTATAGTATTTTGCGGCGTTTGTTCAAAAACGCCGCTATATTTAAATAATTATTGGCGTTTGCAGTAAAACGCCGCTACATCCGCCGCTGAAAACCATTTTTGCTGTAGTGATAATAAACATTTATACGGCTTCCAAAAGCCGTTAGTGCTTTCGTGCCAATCTTTTGAGTTAATTATGACGTCGGAGCTAGGGTCTGCCGCCGGGCAGTGGTTTTGGTTCTCTAATTTTTTTAAAAAAAAATTGTTCTATATAAGATTATTTAGTTATAAATATTTATTTTCTAATGTTAAAAGAAAGAGGAAGAGCATTTCGCTCATTTTATAATGTATAAAGATTTTTTATTCATTTAAAATTAAACTTTAAATTCCAAATATGAAGTAAAATAAATTTGACACAAAGCTTTCCTAAAATTAGACAAAGAAATGTAAGGTGACAGAAGCAGGTGTAAGAAAAAATTGGGATTTGAAACTCATGAATGTATTATAATCGTTTTTAATGCACACATGGATAAAAGGATAATGGTTTTAAACTATATCCGTAAGCAATATGGGCATAAAATGTTGAGGTTTGTAAAAATTAGGTAAAGATATATGTGGTTTTTTTATGCAACTTGAATGGTACAAGAATTAGGTTAGGGTTGCATTAAATCAAAAAACAGTTGGTTGTTCCACAACTTTCGTGGTTCACCAAAAAGAGTTTTATGGGACAACCAACCTTTGTCATCCTTGAGTACAGATAGCCGTATGTGAATAAAGTAGAAGTAAGGGGTAACGCGGGGGTGTTGATGTAGGCATGAGATTAAGGAGGTTGCCTACTTTGAGTTATAGATAGGTGTGGCCAATGCCTTTTGTCATCTGCCAATTGGGCAGGCCTCACGTTCAACCTTGAAGCTTATTAGTGTGTATGAAAAAGAGGTAATACGTTATATAGTCCAAGACAAATGGAGATGATGTTGTGGCCTGGGTGCTAACTGAAAACATAGAAATCTGATGCATGGACAATAGTTGAGTAATTGATTTCTCTAAAGCCCAAATCATCTTACCTAAAGTCCTGTCTCACAAGATATGTGGCTTTGTGTCATTTTCTTACCTATTATCATCTTAAACAAGGATGACTCACAAACATAACATCGGCAAGGAAGGAGCATCTCCACATTGTGCTGTCCAAGCTTGCCATTGATCTTCAAAGCAAGAGTAATAGGATGCTCATCTTGGACTCTTTATTTTGATCTTTTTATAAACCTTAAAATTAATTGAATTTTATATTATATTTATAATATTTTAGTGAACATATATAATATTAGGTCTATAACTCTACAATTATTTATTATCGTTTAATTTACCGAGGATCTGTCTATCATTAAAAAAAAAACCTAGCCGCTTTCTTCCTGCTCCTCTCTCTTCTTTTTTTCTTTTTTATATTTTGTCAATTTTATTGATCAAATTAACTTTTTTTTTCTTTAATTTTGTTTAACCGGTGGTGACAATAGTTTTGATGTTGGTTGTCACCTGTCGGTTATCTTTTTTCTTTCTTTTTTTTAGTTTTTTCATAAAATTAATTACGTCTTTGTGACATATTCTCTACATTTATGACATGTTTGTCTCTGTCATTGTGACACGTTTTTCTCTATATTTTAGTAGTTTATGGTTTTTTTGTCGTTGTTTTCATTTTTTTTTCTCAGGGTTGGATTTGACATCGCCACGACTGATCAAGATGAAGTTTATTTGTTATCATGTTGATCTTCCCTGTTTTGGACCATCAAATTGATTTGGACACGCATTTTATATTGGTGGATAGTTTTCTCACGTCGCTTAATTCTGATTTTGCGATTTATTAGTGATCTTCAGTAGTTTCATCCCTTTTTGTGGTTCGTTTGTCGATTCAGTCAGATTTGTTAATATCTTTATTTTGTTCGAGCATTGGTTAGATTTTCTATCATTTTCTTTTTCGATCATTGTGTGATCTAGATAACTAGTTTTTGTGTTAATAGTTATAACAAAATGTCCTAATTATAATTTAGTTTATACTTACGGTTACGATTATATTTGTAAATATTCATTGTAATTCTGAATATTTTCTATTTTTAATAAAATTAGCAGAATTCTATATAAAAAAAAGTTATTGAGTGTGAGTTGTTACAAAGCTATTTCCAAATAAATAATTACCAAATACAAGGATGGGCAATGTGAAAAGAATGCTCTTGTTTTTAGGAAAGCAAATTCAAACCGTTCACTCCAATGAAAAGAGTGGTGTTAAAGTAAGACCCTGTTTGGATTTGTAAATTGCACATGAAAACAATCTCAAAACGACAAAGAACTAGGCTACATTCCCACCGTTTTTTGATTTTTTATTAATATTTTTTCTATTTCTACTTTAACTAGTATCCTACGTTGATCAAAATCTTATTTTTCTTTCACCAAACTGCGGAGGGTCAAGTGGGAAAAACCCAATTTAGATACTGTAAGTCCTTTTTGTTTGGGTTAAAATTTATACAAGTAAATTTACTATTATTTTCCTCAATTCTGGTGTTGAGTAACTCCTTAATTCCTCCTTGGTTTAAAGTTAAAATTTTTACTTCATGTTTGGATGCTGACAAAACTGGGGAAATGAAAAGAAATCATGTTTTAATCCAAATATTCAACAAGTCAACAAGTCTTGAACTTGTGATCACCATCTTCAGTTTAAGAGTTTTTGTTTTTCTTCGGTCCTGACAAATTGGAACATGTTTGGTTGCTGGGAAAACAAATGAAAGATAACCCAAAAAAGTTTTTTTTTTTTTGCATTCATTTGATTTTTGTAACTAGAATTGAAGATTCTCTTGTTTTTTCCTGGAGGTTTTTCCTAGCTCAGGATGAATTACTGATGAATCGAGGGAAGGAAGAAAAAGATGTATAATTTATGTTTCCTTTTTTAATTATTATATATTTTCTATGAATAAATTCTTTGTTTTGGAGCATTGGTTGTCTTGTGTGCTTATGAATTTTATATATGCAACAGAAATTGGAGGCTTAAACGAGGACTGAATTTTTTGGTTTGCTAAAGATATTGACAACTGATATGATGTATTGAAAAGGAAGAACAATTAACCTATAGGCTTTCACCTTATGCCTACTTCTCCTGCCGTAATTAAAAAAGCAATCGACTAAAAAATAATCAAATGGAGCAGACGTCTGAGAATCTCCATGAGAGAAATGATCATGTTCTTGATATACCAAATGATGGCCAACTTGGAAATAATGTTGAATCAAGAACTTCTCATGTACCTGTGATTCAGCCAGCTCCTGCTGGATCAAGTCATGGGAGTTTTATCTCATCCTTTTGCTTTTGGGTTTATATCAGACTAGTTTTCAATATAAGTCAGATTGTTGCATCAGTAGCTGTTCTAGCAGTTTCCAGGAATGAGAAGCCACAAGCTCCATTGCCCACTTGGATTGTGGGTTACGCCGCTGGGTGTGCTGCTAGTATTCCTATCATTTTCCAGCATTGTTTTCTTCCGTATCCTATGTAAGCGCTCACCGCTCACCTTTTTTCCGACATTTTTCAATGTTAATCTTAATGTCTAATGTTCATAATTTGGCAGTTTGCACTTTAAGATGGTTTCTCAGTGTTATATTCTTCTTGGTGTGGAATCATTTGCTTGAATTATAGATCTTCATCTACTTTGCCTTTTGTCTATTTCATTCTCTCCATACATGCTGGATACTAGCTAGCTTAGAAGAACGGAATTTGAGAGTTTTGGAAATTTTGCCGTTGTCTCCAATAGAAGTTACCAACCCTTGAGATT
Organism: Hibiscus syriacus; assembly: GCF_006381635.1. Taxonomy (NCBI): domain Eukaryota; kingdom Viridiplantae; phylum Streptophyta; class Magnoliopsida; order Malvales; family Malvaceae; genus Hibiscus; species Hibiscus syriacus. The sequence goes on along the minus strand of NW_024062645.1, from coordinate 807,289 downwards.
GTTTAACTTTCTCCTTTTAACGTGGACTCACGTTCTTGAAGTTTCTGAATCATGTTGCATGATCTCCTTTACATGTCTCAGTTTCTGGATCATTCGACTTTATTTTTTTTGGATGATTCATCAATTTTATTACCCAAAGAAGCATAGAATGCTACAAAAAATACCCATCTCAAGACATTATATACAGTCTACATACAAAAACAGCAGATCGGTTTTAATATAAACCCCATGAAATACAGAGGTTAGAATTAATTCTATCAATCCTATTGAAGTTTTTCCCCCTAAGTTTGATTCCTACAAATTCTTTGATCCAAGTTAGGAGATCTTCATTGGTTCAGGAGCATCCTTTAAAAATTCTTTGGTTGCGCTCTTCCCACAAAATATATATATAAAGGCGCACCATGCAAGCTTAAGAATAGTAGATAAGAGTGACTTTCCTTTCCAAGAACTATAAGCCCAAGCTAGCAATGCCTCCCATGATGAGCAGAGTTTGTTAATACTGCTGAGAAGCAGAATTTTGTTCCATAAAAAAAGAAGCAGTGGAGCATTCAAAGAACAAGTGGTTCCTAGATTCCATTGATTCATTGCAAAGCACACAATTCCCTTCGGTTCTGAGTATAATCTGTGTGTTAGAATGTCTAATATCAGAAGAAAATTTGCTTTTGATCCGTAGAACATGTTTTATGTTTTACATTGTGTATTTTCAATGAGAGTGGTGCTCTTTTCTGTACAGTGTTGTGTTTTCTTCAGATGATCTTCACAGTTACTGCTGATGTTACTGAAAATAGGATAGACATTAAAGAAAACCTACTTTTTGCTGTGCTTATGTTTAAGAAAGAGTTGAACATATTACTCTGGTGTAAATTTAAGCCTCAGACAGTTTGTATTATATTTGGTTTTTTATAAGCACCTTTTGGTTTGGTCGTAACATTTGCTTTTCAGAATGTTTTATGCATAACTTAAATCAGTTATATGCAATTGCCGATGCATTTTTTGACGGTAACTTGGCAGGCTTAACAGATTATTGGAGCACTTCAAATGGGTGCTAAAAGCATACTTTTTTGTGTGGTTTGTTATTGGAAATGTTTGGCTATTTGGAGGTCACTCTTCATCAGGAGCTTCAAATTTGCACAGGTGTCAACACTTACCTGTACAAGTATTATACTAGTCGTTGGCTTTTCTCTTATCTGGAAATCAACCGGTTTCTTTGGCTCCACTGCAGATTATGCATAATGTTTCTTGTCTTCAGCTATCTCAATTTTATTATTCCCTTCATCCTGGTTGTGGTTTTGGCATGCTGCTGTGGGGACCTTGGTCTAATTAGAGGAGCCCCTTCAGAATGCATCGATTCTCTGCCAACATACACTTTCAAGTTGCTGAAAGATGGTACTGGCATCATAAAGAAAATTAATTCTGAAGTTAAAGGAGGGGCTGAAGCAGCAGGAGCCGAGAAGGACTGTGCTATTCCACGGGATGATGCTGTAAGTTCCGGAATGCCTTGCTCATAAGATTGATTACTTATGCTTAATGCTCGAGGAAGCATTATGATTACATACTTTACATTGTTTTGTTATCAACCGGAAATTTCCAGTCAGCTAAATCTATATCATCAATATGCAGGTTTGCTGCATTTGTTTGACGAATTACGCGGATAATGAAGTGCTGAAGGAGCTCCCTTGCTCTCATGTCTTCCATAAAAACTGTGTAGATAAATGGCTCAAGATGAAAGCGCTCTGTCCTCTTTGCAAATGCACGATTTTGTTGAAGAAATAAGGGGTTTTTTTTCTGTTTTTGTTAATGGTATTACCCCAAGTAGGTAATTGCTCTTCCGAGTACATTCCTGTCCCGGTTACCTTCTGCTATTGAATCAGATCAATAATGTTGGAAAAAAAATGAGAAGAGGGAAAAAGGAAAGAAGAAATCTAAAATGAAAAGGTTAGACATACAAAGGATATCATCATACTTGAAATACAATCTGTTGATATCAACCCTTTTAATCAATTTAATAGATATGATAGTTAAAACTTTTGTGAAGGTGAGCCCATTGATTCTAATTCGTATGGTAAGCTGATAAATTAACAACATAGTACGATTTCTAGATTTCTAGTTGAATCTCTTGTCACCAACAAAGAATTTATAGTGCTTAACTCGAGGATATCAATAAAGAATTTATAGTGTTTGTCATTAAAGATGGTGGTGGTATGGTTTGTAGTGGCATCATGTCAAATATGGGTGATGAGGAGAAGGAATGTGGTGAGCAGCTTGCAAAATCTGGCATCTTGCATCCCTTTTGTGAGTGGGACTGCAAAGAAACCAGCAGCAGTGTTGCCAAGACACTCAGAAAGTGAAGACCACCAAGCCCAAGTGCTTTTGCCGAGCATCGACCCTTCTCTAGGCCTTCCGGTTAACACCACTTCGGCTCTTCAAATGCCATCCCCGCTTGCAACATTGATGCCAGTGTCTAATTGCCCTAATATGTCTCCTAAAAACACAATCTTCTAATTCAAGTTTTAAGAAAAAAAAACATGAAGCCAACTGCTGTTCTTTTCCTGATGAGCTTGGGTATGTATCCTGAACCTTTCACCAGATTCACCAGTCAACCTCCTCTTGTTCTTCTTCTTGAGTGGGACAAGTTCGAACTCTGTATCGAAGGCAACCCTAGCAGCATTAATGGGGACAAAGTGAAGGTATTTGTGGGAGCAAATTGCCTTGCGTTGATGGCATGGGTTTTCATGTGAGGAATCCATCTTGACATGATAGTTATTACCACAACAATGTCTTATTCGTGCAACAAATTGACACAGGATAATAGCTTAATGTAGGTTGTGCATGAGAGTGGAGTGGCTAGTATGTTTTGTTTTCTAATTTTCAAATAATAACAATCATAAGTCAGAATGTCTTACTTTGAATGGAATGAAGCTAAGTTATTAAGCAATTCAATGCGCTTTTTTTCTCTTTAATAATTTAATGATATGATATCCTAGTTCAACTCTAAACTAAAATTCAATGCTAAAATAAAATTAAGTGATTAAACAATATACCTCGGTAGTTTATCCTATTCCTATAATTATAGCTTCAAAAGGAATTCTTATACTCTAATTTACATGAAATAAAATTCATCACAGTAAAGGACAATAACTAACGTGTTTAAAATCATGTTGCAACGGAAGGGGCTACAATTGAAATAAAATTCATCACAGTAAAGGACAATAACTAAAATCATGTTGCAACGGAAGCGGCTCCGCCGGCCACCAAGGTGACCCAGACAGTGGAAGGGGAAGGTAATGTAGAAAGAATAAACAAGAGATTCCGACCAACGGAAGGTGGTGACGCTTTCGAAGAGGAGATGCCAAAAAGATCATGGAAAGATGCAGTGATAAGCCCGACCCTTCTTCCCGAAAGTTTTCAATTCTCGACTGAAGTTGAAGATGTAGATTCAGACGAAGAAGAAACTTCTGAAGGGGACGACATCCCGACAATCGAGATTCCTCAGGAATTGAAAGGAAAGTTGAGGAAACCATGGAGAAAGGCGATTATTATCAAGGTATTGGGTAAAACGGTGGTCTACAAAACCCTAATCAGTAGAATAACAAATCTGTGGAAACTAAAAGGTGAGTTTGAATGTATCGATCTTGGGTATGGATTTTATGCAATTAAATTTCAGAATATGTTGGATAGAGCTAAGGTTCTCATGGAAGGCCCTTGGAAGATCATGGACCATTATATTACGGTGCAGAGATGGCGTCCCAATTTCGTGGCAGCAAGCGCAAGTATTCCTTCCACGGCAGTTTGGATCCACATTCCAGGGCTCCCTATCGAGTATTTTGAGGAAAGTGTCTTGTGCAACATAGGAAAACTTGTTGGAAAACCTATCAAGATTGACTATCACACAGCTTGGTCAATAAGAGGGCGATTTGCCAGAATATGCGTGGAAATTGATCTAGGCTCTCCTCTGTTGTCTAAGGTTCGTATAGGGAAAAGGGTCTACAATATTGAATATGAGGGGCTGCACTCGATCTGTTTCAATTGTGGCATGGTGGGTCACAGAGTCACAGACTGCTTGGCCAATCAGAAAGTGACCCCTATAAGCAGAGAGGTGAACATAGAACCACAAGCTCAAGAACACCAAGAAAGACAGGAGGATGAACAGGAGAAATTTCAACATGAAGGGAAAGAACTGGAAAAGGAAAGATACGGACCTTGGATGTTGGTTCAACGGAGATTACGAGGAACGAGGAATAACCAGAAGAATAAAAGTAGTAGAATTCATGAATCACGACAGCATAATAGATTTGATGGTTTGAATAATATTGATGGAAATGAGATGAGTAAGGAAAAGGAGGATCACAACCCGAACCAAGAGGTGTACAAGAACATTAATACGACTGGTAGGTCTGCAAAAGACATGAGATCGACCAGAAGTGAAGATGGTAGCAGCAGAGCTAAAACTCGTAACTTGACAGAAAGCTCAGGAGGTGAGTTTCATAGGAAAACAGACGAGTCTTTGCGGCCTCCAATATTCCTTGCGATGAGAGGCGAACAGGGTGGAATAAAAGGCAACAAATATACTGGTGGAAACAATCAAAAAGTTGGCATGGAACCAGAATTAGAGGTGAGAAAGAGAATGGAATATCACGAAAACCCATCTATGGAGGTTGAAAATGCTACTAGTATAGCTGAATTCCAGGCTGTTCGGGAGATGGAAACTGAACCAATTGAACCGGAACATGTTGATTACACTAAGGAGATGATGGCCTTTGAGGCTTGCACGAATATTAATTCCACCCAATGAAGTTGATGTCTTGGAATTGTCGTGGAGTAGGTAATCAAAATTTCATCAGGAACTGTAGAGAGTTGATTCGGGAGGAGAATCCAACCATTATTTGTCTTCTCGAAACAAAAGCAAAGACATGTATTGGTCCTTTGCTCCAGAAAAAATTGAAGTTCGATAATCATTTTGAGGTCCCCTCTCAAGGTCTCCGGGGAGGTTTAATTCTTCTTTGGAATTCTAATTCGCATGAGGTGACCATTCGGCAACACACAGACCAGGTTATCCACTGTGAAATTATAGAAGACGATAAAAGATGGCTGCTTTCCACTGTCTATATCCAACCTCATTCGCTTAAAAAAGAAGAAGCCTGGGAGAATATCTACAATTACTCTACAACTATTAATCAGCCTTGGATGATAGTGGGTGACTTCAATGACTTTGCTACATTGGAAGAACGTTTAGGCAGTAACTCCAATTGCATGAGTCGCATCGTCAAGTTTCGCGATCACTGGAATAGATGCAACCTGATGGATGATGGATATGTTGGTAACAAGTTTACTTGGACTAGACACCTCCATGGAAGAGTCACTCTTCAGGAAAGACTCGATAGGTTACTTCATAATATGGAGATGGTCGAGTACTTTCCGAACCTTCGAGTGGCTACATTAACAAGAGTGTACTCTGACCATAATCCAATTCTGATTAACACGAATTGGGATATTCCTGGAGAACAAGAGAAACGACCTTTTAGATTTGAAGCAGCTTGGCTTACACACGAGGATTTCAACAAAATATTCAGTACAGCATGGGACAAAAAGAAATACTCTCTTGTGGAGGCAGTGGAAGAGACCAAACAAGCGATCATAGATTGGAAGGAGAGTACTTTCGGGAACATTTTCAAACATAAGAAGACCCTGCTGAAACGAATCAAAGGAATCCAAAGATCTATAAATTACTTTCATTCGATACATCTTCAAGAATTGGAAAAGACCCTTGGCGCTGAGTATCAACAAGTGTTGGAGCAGGAGGAAATCCTTTGGCTTCAAAAATCTCGACTGGATTGGATTTTGAAAGGAGAAAGGAACACGAAGTTTTTTCATATCACGACCATGGTAAGGCGCAAATTTAATAAAATTATCGGGCTGTACATTGGGAATGAATGGATCACATATAAACATACCCTTTGTCATCATGTCTGTAACTTTTACAAGGGGTTGTTCACTGCGAAAGTGCACGTCCAGTTGTCAAGGGATTACGATCGTTTCATGCCTAGATTAAACGAAGAAGAAAGAACCGAGCTAATGAATCAAGCCACTATGGAGGAAGTAAAAGTAGCATTGTTCTCCATGAAGGGTTTGAAAGCTCCGGGTCCGGATGGCATTCAACCCATTTTCTATAAACGAAACTGGGACACTGTTAAAGACACCATACGAGAGTTCGTGAATAGAACCTTGAATTTGGGAAAAATGGAGACAAAAATCTTAAGAACCTTCCTGGTGCTAATTCCGAAAATCACTGCAGCTGACAACATTACTCAATTTCGGCCAATTAGCCTGTTGAATACGTCTTACAAGATCTTCTCAAAAATTATCGTTCGTCGCTTGTGTCCTATGTTACAAAGAATGATCGGTCCTTACCAAAACAGTTTCCTAAAAGGTAGAAGCACATCTGATAATATATTGATAGTTCAGGAGGCAGTACATTCCATGATGAACCTTAAAGGAAGGAAGGGTGCAGTGATCGCCGAAATTGATCTACAAAAAGCCTATGACAATGTCAGTTGGGAATTTCTCAAGAAAACTCTCCAAGACTTCAATTTTCCTGGAAGATTGATAGAGGTAATAATGTTTTGCATTACTTCCACTACTATTGAACCGTTATGGAATGGGGAAATCACCGAAAGCTTCAGTCCTGAGCAAGGTCTACGCCAAGGTGATCCGTTATCGCCTTACTTGTTCATATTGGTTATGGAAAGACTCTCTCACATCATCTTGGATAAAGTGGATAGGGGTATATGGAAACCGTTCAATAGCTCGAGGGGTGGAATTAAATTAAGCCATTTATTTTTTGCGGACGATCTCCTACTGTTTGTAGAAGCGAATTCCGATCAAATGCAATACATGAAAGGCTGCCTAGAGGAATTTAGCCGAGCAGCTGGAGTCGAGGTAAATCTCCTTAAATCAAAACTGTTTATTTCCCCAAATATTAACTCTTCCACAGCTCAACACCTAAGTGAATTGTCTGGCATCCCCCTTACGGATAATCTGGGAACTTACTTGGAAGTCCCTATAATCCATAAAAGAGTTAATGCAGGAACCTATGATCCTCTCATTGAAAAAGTAATGAAAAGATTGGCAGGCTGGAAAGGAAGAGTCATATCCATGGCGGGTAGGAAAACGCTCATTCAAAGCGTTACAAATGCCATTCCAATACACACGATGCAAACTTCCGTACTTCCTGTTTCGGTCTGTAGAAAGCTGGACAGAATCAATTGTAATTTTTTGTGGGGAGGAGATATAGAGAATGCTCACAATCATCTGGTCAGCTGGGATAAAGTGTGTCAATCCAAAAAGACGGGAGGGTTAGGCATCCGTAAAGCAAGATTAATGAACATCGCTCTCATGGCAAAAAACAGCTGGAAACTTCTCACCAGACAAGAGAATCACTGGTGCAAAGTGTTTGAAGGAAAATATCTAAAGAATAAAGATTTCTTGGAGGCAGATTCAAGAGGAAATAGCTCTTCAACATGGAGGGGACTGCTACGAACTCGCAATTTATTAAAGCATGGGCGTAAATGGCAGATTAAGTCAGGTGTTCAAGCTAAGTTCTGGCAAGACTGGTGGGTAGGTAAAGAACCGTTGAAAAACTTATATCCCCTAATGGACCACCCGAGCAGAATTGAAGAGGTGGCCAGATACATTGACGATGATAGATCTTGGAATATCCGAGGAATACAGCACATGATCGCAGAGGAAACAAAACTGGAAATTCAAAAAGTTCCGATCCCGCAATTAACTGATCCTAACGAACATGATGTTAACACTTGGGGCTTCTCAAAGGATGGGCAATTTACGGTTACTTCAGCCTATCAAACCATGTCTAACATGGATGTCGGTGGTCATACTGGGGACAATCTAATGTGGGTATGGAGAACTAAAACCACTGAAAGAATCAGATTTTTTATTTGGTTGTCTTACCTTGACAAGCTTAATACGAATGAAGTTAGATGCAGGAAGAATATGACTCAGAATGCGAACTGCAAAGATTGTCGAGATGTTACAGAGTCCATTGACCATATATTCCGGACGTGTCGAGCAGCAAATTCCGTTTGGGAAGAACTACAAGCGAAGGAGCAGGACAGCCAATTTACTTCGTTGGAGTTTAGGAGTTGGCTGAAACGAAATTGTCTATCAAAGAAGGTCGGGTTTGATGGATTAGAATGGGGTCCTTTGTTTATGGCTATAATTTGGGGACTGTGGAAGAGCAGGAATGAAAGGATCTTCAAAGAAACGAAATTTGATCCCTTTAAAGTTATAAATTATGCTAAACAGCTTGCAAGGGATATGGAGAAGTCTCTGTCAAATGCGCATAGAAGGATGGTTCATGATCCGTTCTTGATTAAATGGAAAAAACCTCCTGAGGGAGTATGGATTCTTAATACTGATGGTGTGTATAAATTGAATTTAGGCTTGGCTGCTGCAGGTGGTTTAATCCGAGACAGTAACGGTGATTGGATTGCGGGGTTCATGTTGAGATTAGGGAGGGTTAATAGTTCGATTGCGGAAATCTGGGGGGCTCGTCAGGGTCTTAATTTAGCTAAAAGTCTTGGTTCAAGAAATCTGGTCCTTGAAATGGATGCTAAATGGATTGTTGATCTATTCAATGGAGACATGAAGGAAGATTTTTCGGAATTTGAGTTGGTTACTGACTGTTTAGATATTATAAAGGAAAGATGGGTGACTGAAGTTCGGCACATCTGGCGAGAAGGAAACAAATGCGCCGATAAACTGGCGAATCTGGCGCTCATTCAAGAAGACCATTCCTCCATTTTGCATTCGCCTCTAGCGGAAATCCAAGCGATGTTGGCAGCTGACAAGAACGAAGCGAGCGAGTTGAGAATTTAATTTTCTGTTTTCTCCTAATGTACCAAAAAAAAAATACTCGTACAAAACAAAACAGTATTCATTACATTATACATTTCTCCCTTTTAATGCCTTGTCTTAAATGTGCAAACACTGACAAAGTCTTGAAGAGATATAGCAGTAACCATCCATATAAAATAGTACTAACTTTAAACTACTCCATAGTACCATCCAAGAGAAACATGAAACGGAACCAAATGCCTAAAATCAACAGATTTCATAACTCTCATGTTAAAATTATTCAAATTTCACTGAAGTTTTATTCCAAATTAACAAACCGAACCGAAGAGGGTTAAATGTCCACATCTGAGGTTAAAATGATAAAAGCAAAACCAAATCTCCTGTGCTACTTTACCGCACTGGCTGCTGATTGTAGTGGTTCTTCTCTTGCTTCTTTGCAGCAGCAAGCCTTGCACTCCTTGCAGCAGCCTCATTCGCAGCAGCACGTGAAGCAGCGTCCATCTCTTTACTCGATTTTTTCTTCTTCCCTGGAGCTGCTTTTTTCAGCTTCTCCTTCACATCCACAGGAGATGACTGTTCCAGCTTGTTGGTTTCACCGCTTTCATTGTCATCAGTGCTTTCAGGCACAACAACAACAACAACAACAACAAAACCCAATTCCCATATGTATGGGGTAAGGGGGAGGTAGGGTAGTAGGCTACCCCCAACGCCAGGTTGAGAGTAACTTCCGTGGAAGACCTCCGGCAGTCAGAAAATTAAAAATTTAGATCAAATGCAATAATTCTTTCACCTCCTTCAATGATTTATCCTTCTTTTTCTTCTTTTTGGCACTCTTGCTCTCAGCAGGAGCATTCTCTTTCTTTTTAATTTTCCCATAGATCTCTGGTTCTTTCCCCTGTTCAGCACCTGCAATCAGGAAAAATATCGCCTTGTGTAAGAGCAAGCGAAGAAACTACCAAGAAATCAATCTAGAAATGAACAGAAAATAGTAAGCATCAAATAAACACTGCACCATTGACGTTAAGTCTCGGTTTAAAATTAGCCTCGTTGCATAAATGAAAATATATATCTTTCTTAGAATGAAACTACTCAGCATAAGCAGGATGTTACCTTGGGAGTCATTCGCATCACCTGCCTTTGGTTTTGTAAGTCCTAACTCAGCAAGAACAGCATCAAGTTCCTCAAGCTCCTTCTTCTTCAGCTCCTTCTTTGAAAGCGTTTTCTCAGCCTCTTTATTGACGACAAAGGGTTCAGGAGGCTTGCTAATAACCGACTCCACTTCTGCCTGAGTCTCAGCTTCGTTTTCATGTTCTTCTTCAGCATCATCGTCCACTTCGTCAAGACCATCTTTGTCATTTTCACTTTCCTGGAGAGCAAAGTAAAATAAAACATAACAATCTGTTAAACAAAAGTACTGATGCCAATGATAATACAAGAAATACAATGATTGATGTTCCAGAGATTCACTTTGGGAAGGCATTCCACGCACATCAACAGGCAACATATTTTGTATGCATCTTAAATATTTTGTAATTTGATTGTCATTATATTGAACAATAACCATATCCGAAATGAACAAAAAATGCCTAAATACAAATGTAAAAGGCGTCCAACAGTCAACCACAGGACATTAACCAAGTGTTTATTGAAAAATCATGTTTAGTTTCATATGATTAAATGATAAGAGTGAATATGTAATCATAAAGAGTAGAGTGGAACCTCAAACACGACACCATACACGTGTTAGCTTCATCAATCAAGTTTAATTTCAGTTCAACACAAAACCAAATGAATGATCAAATCAAGAGAAACATTCAGCAACATCCTACGGAACTGGAGGCAAAAACTACCTTGGCAACTACATACAGCATGCATGTTATCACATATCAACATCATTTGTTCATGAGGATAATCCACAAGCACTATTGCATCCACAGTACAAGATTAGTTCATCACATCTGGCGCAACAAAGCTTAAAAAATTACAAGAAATTTTGGTCAAAAAGCACATAGAATTTAAAACATTTTCTAAGTAACAACAATTTCCTTCAATATGAAGCATAATCACCATCCATCATATTCCAATTACAGTGTATATAATAGGAAAAATAACACAAGCCACATTCATACATACATTACATGACATGACATCCTATCTATTATCACCAAAATAATCAACATAACACCAAATCTTCTGATCATTAAGATAATCCAAATACCACACAAAATATTAAAATCAAAACAGAAGTTCATCGTCTAATCATAAACACCATACATTGAAAAAAAAACTGACCTCTAAAACAGGCTCAGGTTGTTTAGGAATGCCACAAGCAGAGCCAAGAGGAGCCGATGAGGCATAATCATCATCGTCTTCCTCATCAACATCAGCCAAGACTTCACCGTGAGAGGCGATGGGGCCCAAAACACCTCTTTCTTCTCGGCTTCCTTCCCCAATCCTTTCAACCCTTTGTTCTTAGAAGAAGAACCCAGTTTTTCCTTTTCGTTTCCCTTCTTCTTCAAACTCCCCAGTGCAGCAAAAACATTGGTGCTGTTAATCACCAATGGATCCTCCTTCCGGCCTTTCCCTCCTCCCATCATTTTTTTCTCTTTTAATACAATCTCTCCCAAAAATAACAATTTTTTTATGATACTCTTATCGAAGAAACGATTTTTAAGTAATGGCAAATCCCGGGGTTGAAAAATACAGTCGTTCTTGATTTAAAAAAAACGGAAAATTGGAGAATTTTATTGAAATAAACGTGAAACTGATCAAGAGGTTAATTTTCTTTTTGTGGGGTTTCCCGGATGATCTGAGAGACGCCTGAACGTAAGGTGATGAAGCGCGTTCTGGAACCGGAAAACGGAAAGTAAAGGAAGCAAGGTGTTTTTCAAATGTAGGTTAAGCGTTTTCAAGTTCCCAATTAATACAAGCAAAGAAAATACAAAGAAAGAAAAGAAAAACGCTTTTGTTCTTTCTGTTTCAACCCTTTTTTGTTTTCTAAAATTTTCCTTTGGAATCTGGGAAATATTATTTCTTTCGTTAGAGAAAGAAACGTGGCGTACGCAGGTGGGGATTCTTACGGTAAATGACAACGAAGACTGTGTTAATGAGATGTAGGGTTATGGATATAGTTGGATTGATATGAGCCGTTTGATTTACCAGTCATCACACTGGACTTCGCGGTTGGAAATAAGTGGGGCCCAAACCCCATTGGAAACTTTTTCAAAATTTTTTCCTGAAAGAAACAAAATAAACGGTGCTAAGCTAACGTGTGGAAGAAATACAATTTTACAAGACATCTGGCTGCCATGCAAACATTTTGGACCCACTTTATAAATATACGCATCCCATATTTATTTTCTTACAAAATTTAAAAAAATTGAAGTATCACTTTTTAATCTTATAGTTGAATTAATTTATTATTTTCGTTCTTATAGTATTTTCACATTAATTTAACTTTCGAAGTTATTCAATCGCATCATTCTATATCGTATCTCTAACTTAAAACTCTAAATTGTAAACTCTTAGCTATAATTGATGGTTTAAGATTTATAGTTTAGAGTTTACGAGGGTGTGATTTAAGGTTTAGGTTTTATAATTTAGAGCTTTAAGTTATGGTAGGGTATAAAATGATGTAATTGAACAATTTTTATCTTTAAAAATGATTAATTTGTAAAATTATTATTTGATATGTTAACTGTGAAATATTTAATTGTATAATTGAAATTAAAGAGAATAAATATTTTTAAAAATATTAATTAAGTAGATATAACAGTTTCAACTTTATACATAAGATTTTGTTAAATTTTAATCCAAGTTTTAAATTAATCTTTAAATTTCAAGATTTTTAAACTGAGTATTTAAGATATCAATTAGGTCATCTCCGACATCCAGATTTAATATAAGTTTAAGGAGGTTTTATCTATTCAAAATTTAAGATAAAAATCGGTACTTTATATAAAATTTAAGGTAAAGCTTTACACCTTATATGATCTAAATCTTTTTATTTGATAAAATAATAATTTAATTGAATATATATATATATATATACAGATTCAAAATCGAACTGCAAGATTCAAAAACTAGCAATTTAGTTACTAAATTAACTAAATTAATATTTTTAATTTTTAATTTAAAATGGGGTTGTGACGTACTTAAGCTTAAATAATAAAGAGGCCAAATTTAAACATAAACTAATGAGAAATTGCAAAAAGCACCTAAATTCATAGCGTTGAGAGCTTTGGGACGATCAACAATAATGATTACGACGCCGTTTGGATGAACATTTCCTTTAACAATATTGTAGACACATCATTTCTGGCCCGAGACTAACAAATCAGGGATAAGGCCCAAACAATCAAAACCCAAGTGGCCCAAGACTTTAGGAAGAAAATGGAGACACCCCTGTTGCGCCGCTCTCCATTCATCGGTTCACCCCAATGCCGTTCCAGCCCCACAGCCACATTCTCCTCCGGATTTCTCGGCACCAATGTCAAACATGCAACAACCATTAGACTTTAGGAAGAAAATGGAGACTAAAAACAGTATTTTATTTTCCTATAAATAAATGTAACGTTTATGGACATGGGAACGGAAGGATTACGCGCAAAATACCAGAAAAATATTATACAAAGTTGAAATCTTTTGTAACTCGTTTTGCAGTGAAATAATAGGTAAAAATCTTACCTTGCTTTCGGTTCGTTCTTTATCTTGCATGCATGTCGTTTATACTCCATTTTTGTTGATTCGAAACAAGAAGCCAATGACAGAGGAGGGAGGATTTTTCGAACCTTCGTTCGTAGATCTACTCTCTTCGAGGCTTGATCTAAAAAAATTATTTAGATTTTTGGAACGAGTTTACGAAAGGCTTTTAAAAAAAATAGAAACTTTTTTATATTTTGTCGCCGGTGAGCGGCGGTTGGCGCCGTTCAACGGCGACGCAACGGCCGGAATCTGAAAAATGGGGTGGTTGTTCTTCAGCTTGAAGAACAAACCAGAGAAAATAACAAATGGGGGAAGATGTTTCTGTTTGGAAATGAGAGAACAAATGAAGTTTAATATTTTTTAACTTAAATACTCGGCCCATTAACCCGATTTAGATCCGCGCGTCAACCCGACCCATTCTGCAGGATCCGTGTGTTTTCGTTAAAAAAAGGGAAACTACACTTTTAATCCTCTTGAATTTTTTAAGGCTCAATATGATCCCTAACTCCGATTTTAAACTCAATTTTATTTCAAATTTAACTTTCTAATATGACTTTCTTTAAATTTAGTACCTTATATATATATATATATATTTCGCAATTAATTTTTATTTTATTTAATAGATATATATTGTTATTTATTATTTCTTTTCTTTCGTTATCATTATTGTTTTCATGTATATAAATATAATATATATATATATTTATTTATTTATTTTCTATATATTTATTTAATTTCGTTTTTATTCATTATTATTATATTATATTATTATTATTTTTAAATCTTTTATCTTTATTATTATTATATATATTATTTTATTATTATTATATTACCTATACAAACCTACCTAGCCCCACATTTGTCTTCATTTACTAAATTTTTCCTCCCCCAATTTCGTTGAAATGATAGGAGAGTTGTTTAATATTATTATATTATTATATATATATATATATATATATATATATATATATATATATATATATTTTTAAACATTACTATATATATATATATTATTTATAACTATTATTTTTGTAAATCTTTACTTATGTATATATATACATATTTTTATATAATTAATATACATATATATATATATATATATATATATATATTTCTATTTATTTTCTATATTTTTTATTTAATTTCGTTTTTATTCAATATTATTATTTATATTTTTATTTTTTTAAATCTTTTGTCTTTATTATTATTATATATATTTTTTATTATTATATTACCTATACAAACCTACCTAGCCCCACATTTGTCTTCATTCACTAAATGTTTCCTCCTCCAATTTCGTTGAAATGATAGGAGAGTTTATTAATATTAATATTAGTATATATATATTATTAATATGATGTTTTTTATCTATTTATTTATTTATTGTGTATATGTTATTCTTATTATTATTATCTTATATTTAATTTACTTCATTTTTTTTATTTTGTTTATTATATTTTATTCACGTTATTTATTTATCTTTTTTTAATTTTTTTTTTGTTTACTTTATTTATTTTATTTTATTTTATTTTCTATGTTTCTTTATTTACATGTTTATTTTATTTACCTTTTATCTTTACTTTTTCATTCCTTTATTCTTTTTATTTTACTTTCTTTATTTTATTCATTTATTTTTATTTGTACTTTTATATCTAACACAGTTCTTGACTTTTTAAGGATATCTTCAAATCAATCTAAGGTAAGCAATTTTGGATAGTTATTTTATATTTTAATTTAAACTTTCAATTTTCTTAATTAAAGACAACTGGAAATTACATAGTACCGAAAGGGCAGTTCAAGGGTGTTAACCCTTCCTTGATTGTAATCGACTCCCGAATCGGACACATCTTTGGTAAGACGCAGATCATATAAGAAATAAGGTATTCGATCTACCCATTTGTTTTAAAATAAAAGATCGGTGGCGACTCCAATCCATTTTCCTAAGTCGAAGCCCAATTCCGGGGTCCAACCGAAAGACGGTTCCGACAGCTTGGCGACTCCGCTGGGGATCAGGTAAGCGAGTCAGGCTAAGGTAATTTCCAGTTGTCTTTTTAATGAAAAGGGTAAGTTTAAATTTTAAGGTAACATTTCGATCATTATTGCTTACTTTTGATTATATTTTTTTCGAGTAAATAGTTGTACTGACCGTTTTCTAATGATTTCAGCTTTCCAAACTTTTTCATCTAAGGCTCTAAACCCGAGCTCCGAACCCGTTTTAAGTGGAGGTGAAAGTGACGCCTTCGTGTGAATTTATTCACCGTGTGGGCCTAGCAAGTAGCCTTCGGGATACATATACCTTATGCCTTCGTGTGAATTTATTCTCCGTGTGGGCATAAGGGAATGTTTCCTCTCGAGTTTAACTTAGTCCACACAAGCCTGTGATGGGTTTAGGACTAAGGGTCTGGCAAGCCCAATGAGGCACCAGCAAGGAGAACTCGGGTACCGTTTTTTAGCATCTAAAACGGGAGACTATGGAGAAATAGAGCCTACCCCAGAATCTCATTTCCAAACCTAGGATATTTTTACCCTAATCATATTGTTTGTTTGTCTTTGTTACTTTTTTCCATTTATTTCATCATTTTTTATATTACTAACTTTTTGCCTTTGTGTTTGTTTTTTAGCATTTGCATCATAAAAGAGGCCATTGATCCACTAAACGTGTTTGTTAAAACTTAAATAATCTGAATCTATAGACAAAGGTGTTGTAATACAAGAGATTAAAAACCCCGAGGTACGACTATGGTCCGAGAAGGCTCAGAAGGAAAAGGGAGACAGTCTTCAAGGAAACTATGTGACAGAGCTGGTTAGCTACGCCTCTATCAGCCTAAAACAGAACAATGTGCAAGAACTTCGAGACATCTGGGACAGTTGGAAGAACGATCGGAAACAGAAGTTCAGTCAGCGGTATGGTGACATTACACTTTTGCTCCATGTTAAGACCGATGAGCCCTTAATCAGAGTCTTGGTTCAATTCTGGAACCCGGGATACAGTTGCTTCACTTTCAACCAGGAGGACATGGTACCTACCATCGAGGAGTATACTACACTATTGCACTGTGAAAGCATTAAACTGGAGCGAGCCTACATCAAACACATCAAGAGTCAGCCTTTCAAGAACGGACTGGCTAAGATTGTAGGAGTTGATGAAAAGTGGGTGACTGACCGACTCCGACACAAAGGTAACGGGAAAGAAATTGAGTGGATCCACATAAGGCAACTAATGAAGGACCACCCTGATGAATGGAAGACTATAGACCTTTTTGCACTAGGTCTGTATGGCTTGATCATCTTTCCGAAGGTTTTGGGATGCATTGACGCAGCTGTGGCAGAACTGTTTGAGCAACTTCCGAAACGAGTCAACCCAGCACCGACCATCTTAGCCGAGACTTTTCGCTCTCTCGACCATTACCGAAGAGCTGGCGGAGGTAGATTCATTGGATATGTTCAGCTCCTTCAAGTCTGGATTCACAGCCACTTCTGGAAGACTAACGGGGTTGCCTACCGCCGATTCAGCACTATGTATTCACCTTTGGGAGAGTTCATCACCATGAAATGGCATGAAGACGCTTCAAAAGAGAAGTGGATGAAAGTCTTCACACATCTTCAGGACCGAGATATTGCCTGGAGAGCCCCCTGGTTGTTCCTTAGTGACGTTCTTTTCTGGTGTGGGGACTCTGACACTATGGCCTTACTTGGACTTTGGGGTGCAGTTGGGTATACTCCGTTGTTAGTACTTAGACAGTATGGGGTACGTCAGTTTGTTCCAGCGACATACGGACTAGCTAGATCAGAGTTTGGGTATCATGGTGACAGCTATAAGAAGATGATCAAGGAAGCAGCCGAGTCATGGAAGAAAGTGTTCCGGATGGATGTTGCAGCTGCTAAAGACATGCTTACTCCAGATTATTTGGAATGGCGAAGATTACGGAAAAATGACAATATCCCGGTGCCAGAATATGAGGACACTCGGACCATGGAGGAACATCTCAGGCATGTCTCTTCCGAACTTGAAATAGCAAAAACAGAGTTTGAAGCTATAAAGAATGAGCTGAAGCAAAAGGTAAGAGAGCTCGAGGCTGAGCGATATCAATGGAAACTAGATGTCGATGCTCAGAAAGATCAGGCATACAAGCTGGAGAAAGAACATAAAAAGATCTGTTTCGAGGTCAAGGACTTGAGAAAGGAGTACTAAGATAAAGTCCAAGATAACTCTAAGTTGAAAAGAACCTCTGAATACTGGAAAGATGAAGCTCACAGTCTGAAAAGGAAGTTTGAGGGGCCTGATGAGAGAACTTGGAAGGAACAACTGAATACTACTCAAAGGCGCTTAGCAGATAGTCAACATCAAAACCAACGCTTGAGAATCCAGGTGGTTGATCTGGAGAGGCAACATGAGCAAGCGGGAAAGACCATAGCTGAGTTAGAAGCCATTATTGATAGGTTCAAGAAGCAAGCGAACGAGCTTCAGATAGTGCCTTTCGATGGAGGTTTACAGTGGCGTTTCCGATGGGAGCAAGCTCAGCAAAGGGTGAGGGCCAGAGATGCAGTAATCAGTGATTTCCTAGATCAAGTTCAGAAGGCAGCCCGCCATTTGCGTGACTTAGCAATGGAAGCCGGAGTGGTTCGACGAGGCATCCAACCAGTGACAGATGAAGAAAGAAAACTTTTTAACTTACTGGAAGCTGTTCGGGGTCTAGAGGATTTAGTCCGGATATACCTTTAGATTGCTTTTATGTCTCTTATAAGATAAAGCACTTTTGTTTAAATAAGGATTATTTATGATAATGAATACTTTTCTGGATCAATGTCTCTACATTTCATACATCATGCATTGCATACTTTGTATTTTATATTTCATGTTATTTTTTATATTTTCCATGTTTTTACATTCGTATTAACTAACAGAACATGTCTCAGAAAGAGCAAACACCAAGCTTACCTCCACAAGCTCATCCGCACAACACTCGAACAAAAAAGAGACAGATGGAGGCCAGAATAGAAAAACTCGATGAGAACATGGAAAGACTACAAAAGGAACTGGAAGATAAGATGGCTCAGAACAGTCAAAGCACCCTGGAGTCCATCAAGAAAAACCATGAGTCTTTGGTTGACCAAATCGTGGCCAAATTATCAGGTTTACAACAAGCTAGTACAGCAGAGGGAGGTTTCTCCGAGGGGGTAACCATATCACCAACCCCACAAGTTGTTATCTCACCTGGATCATTACCCGGGGACTCATCCGCAACTAAAGGGAAAGTTGCTTTACCTGGGGACTCATCAGCTACCAAAGGGAAGGCTGCGTCAATTGTTAAGATACAAACTTCTGCGAATATCCCTAGCAATCATCTGGATGATTACCATATCCCGGATTTTGATGAGGAAGATAAAGCCAAAAGGATGGAAGAAAAAATCAGGATGTTGGAAGACCAGATGAAGATGGTCCAAGGGGACCATGATTATTATGGAGTGGACGCAATGGAGCTGAGTCTAGTTCCAGATTTGGTGCTTCCACCAAAGTTTAAAGTTCCTGAGTTTGAGAAGTTCGATGGGAACAGCTTCCCTTCAGCCCATATCACTATGTTCTGTCGGAAGATGACAGGACATGGGGGGAATGACCAACTCCTGATCCACTGCTTTCAGGAGAGCCTGTCCGGTTCAGCTATCCGGTGGTACAACCAGCTCAGCCGAATTCATATCAAGACGTGGAAAGACTTAGCCAAGTCTTTCTTAGAGCAGTATAGGCATATTAACGATATGAGACCAGATCGGGTTATGTTACAAAGCCTGGAAAAGAAACACAACGAGAGTTTCCGATAATACGCACAACGATGGAGGGATTTGGCTGTGCAAGTTCATCCACTATTGGATGAAAATGAAACTAGAAAACTGTTTGTACAGACCTTAAAGACACCTTACTTTGGGCACCTGGTGGCAATCACATCGGGAAGTTTCTCAGATTTAGTCATGGCCTGTGAAATGATCAAGTTGGCCATTAAACAAGGAAAGATTGAGGGAGGAGATTCCAGTAAAAAACCTCTCATGAAGAATAAAGAGCGAGAGATCAACAATATCAATACCTATAACGCTAATAAAGGTGTTACGATATCAAGTTCGAAAACCACTGCAGCTGTACCATCTGGTGCTTCTACTCAAACTCAAAGAGAATCAAGGAAAGAAAGGGAAAGGGAGCAGTTCGATACCATTCCCATGACATATAAAGAGTTATACCAACAGCTCTTCGACACTCACGCGGTGTCGCCTTACCCAATGGATCCAATAAAGCCCCCTTACCCGAGATGGTATGACGAGAACGCTCATTGCAAATATCATGGTGGTGTGCAAGGGCATTCGATCGAAAGTTGTCTCGCATTCAAGAGGCTTGTACAACGAATGCTGAACAAGAATTGGATCACTTTCAACTCTGGAACACCGAACGTCGCCCAGAATCCCTTGCCTAATCATCCGGAGACCAGGATCAATGCAGTCACCACCAAAAATGGCAGGAGAATCAAAACTAGTGTTTCAGAAGTTAAAACTCATTTGGCTTGGGTATGGAGCCAAATGGTAAAGGTAGGGCTTCTTGCACCCCAGTCATGTGCAACAAAGAATGAATGTGGTAACCATTGTTGTTACCACTGCAAAAAGGGGCATGAAGTACAAGAGTGCCCGGAATTCAGATCATTAGTCCAACTCATGATGGACCGAAAAGAGCTGGAATTTTACGAAGAAATTCAGGATTCCCTAGAAGAGGATGTTTGCGCTACCGGAGAATCATCATATAAGAAATTCTGTAGAGGTAGTCCTTTGATAATTACCCTTAAAGCAAAAATGACAACAACAACACCAGCTAAGGTGGTTATTACAGCACCTCGGCCTTTTCAGTACAAGGACAATCGACAAGTGCCATGGAAGTATGGATGTCAGGTGAGTACTTCCGAAGGATGTGATAGCAAAGTGGGGCAAAGACCACTTGAGCCTTTCAAGGAAGATGTACTAGCTATCAACGAACCCATAAAGGAGGAAGAAGCTAAAGAATTCCTCAAATTCTTGAAGCATAGCGAGTACAGTATAGTAGAACAGCTCCACAACTTACCAACATATACTTCAATGTTGGCACTTTTGTTAAATTCAGAGGCACATCGGGATGCACTGTTGAAAGTCCTTAATAAAACGTTTGTGCCACAGAATATATCAGTCAGCAAGATGGATCGACTGGTGAGTAATATTCAAGCTGATAATCTCATTTTCAGATGATGAGACTCCATCCGGAGGAAGAGGCCGAACAAAGGCATTGCACATCACCACATATTGCAAAGGGCATGCCCTACCAAGTGTCTTAATTGACAACGGTTCAGCCCTGAATGTAATGCCTTTAGTCACATTAAAGAGACTTCCAATAGATACATCACATATGAGAGCCTTCCAGAATATGGTCCGAGCATTTGATGGGACCAAGAGAGAGGTTATTGGCAAGATCGAGGTACCGTTGACTATCGGACCAGCCACCTACAATATCGAGTTTCTAGTGATGGATATCATGCCTTCTTATAACTGTCTTTTGGGAAGGCCATGGATTCATCAAGCAGGTGCAGTATCATCCACGCTGCACCAAAATGTTAAATTTGTTATTGATGGGGCCTTAGTAATTATAAATGCTGAGGAAGATATCGTGGCAAGCGTGACCACGGAGGCCCCATACATCGAAGTAGACGAGGAAGCGGTAGAGTGTTCATTCCGCTCCTTGGAGTTTGTGAATGCCACCTTTGTGGCAGAAGGAAGAAGGATTCCTAAACCCCGACTTTCCAAGTGTACTATAATAGAGATCATACAAACTTTGGGAAGAGGCGCCAGAATCGGAAAAGGGATTGGGAAGCATCTGCAAGGAATGATTAATCCAGTCCTTCCTATTTCGAAGCTATATCATTTTGGGCTTGGTTTTCAGCCCAGTCATTATGAGAAGAGGAAGGAGATCCAGAAGAACCGGGACAGAAGAATGGCCAGGTTGACTGGAAGTGAACTTCAATGGGAGCCCATGACATTCCCGCCTCTTTGCCACACATTCAAATCAGGTGGTTATATGTTTGAGACCACCTCATCCGACTTAGAAGTGGCTCTGGAAGATCTGAACATCAATGTCGTGACCACAGAAATGTTGACAACGCAGATAGATCCGGAGTTTACCCTCTGCCACTTGGGTTTGTGCCTAACAATTGGTCGGTGGAAGAACTACCTGTGGTTTACAAGAGTCTTTCAGAGTAATATTCGAACTATCCCTATTTGCCTATACCCGGGGAAATAGATGATCTTTTGTAAGGGTGAATGAACGTTATTGTTTAATTTCAATGAAAGATGCATTTTTCCCTTTCTATGGCAAACAAGTTTTCTTTATCCTTATTTTGTTTCTTTTAAATTCATTTTCTATCTTCTTCATTCCAATATTTCATTTCCATTTTCTTTCGAATTTAATTCTTGACTATTTTGTGTGGGATGTTTTTCTCTCACGTATTTACATTCTTTGTTTCTTTCAGGTCCTTAGATAACGATAATGTAGGCACTGATGATCCTGATCCAGTGGTAGATTTTGAATCAGTCATTTGTCTCAGGGAATTTGAGGAATGTGACAATGAAAATGAGTGCAACCTGCCTACTGAATTATTGAAAATGGTAGAAAGAGAAGATAAACAAATACTGCCAAATGAGGAGGCGATCGAAATTCTGAATTTGGGTACTGAATAAGATCGAAAGGAAGTTAAAGTTGGCACAACTCTTTCAGCTGAAGCAAGACAAAACTTCATAGTCTTACTTCAAGAGTACAAAGATGTGTTCGCTTGGTCGTATCAAGACATGCCGGGATTAGACACAGATATGGTAGTCCATAAACTACCTATCAAACCAGAATGCAAACCCGTGCAGCAAAAGCTGAGGAGAATGCAACCAGAAATGCTCCTTAAAATCAAGGAAGAAGTCAAGAAGCAATTTGATGTCGACTTTCTTCAAATGGCCAAATATCCGGAATGGGTGGCCAATATAGTGTCTGCGCCAAAAAAGGACGGGAAAGTACGCATGTGTGTCGATTACCGGGACCTTAATAAGGCAAGTCCCAAAGACAACTTTCCTCTGCCACACATAGACACTCTGGTGGACAATACAGCCGGGAACGCCTTCTTTTCATTCATGGACGGATTTTCAGGATATAATCATATCAAGATGTATCCTGAAGATATGGAAACGACCACGTTTGTAACAATGTGGGGAACTTTCTGCTATAAAGTGATGCCCTTCAGATTGAAGAATACTGGGGCAACTTATCATAGAGCTATGGTGACCCTGTTCCACAATATGATGCACAAAGAAATTGAGGTTTACGTTGACGACATGATTGTCAAGGCACAAACCGAAAATGAACATGTCGAGAATTTGAGAAAGCTCTTCCAGAGATTGAGGAAGTTCCAACTGCGACTGAACCCTAGCAAGTGTACATTTGGGGTAACATCCGGTAAACTGTTAGGCTTCGTAGTCAGGAGGAAATGCATTGAGGTTGACCCTGATAAAGTTAAAGCTATCCAGAATTTACCTCCACCACGAACACAAAAAGAGGTCCGAGGTTTTCTAGGCAGATTGAACTACATAGCACGGTTCATATCTCAGTTAACCGAAAAATGTGACCCAGTCTTCCGACTTCTCCGAAAGAACAACTCCGAAGCATGAGACTATAATTGTCAAATTGCATTCAAAAAAATAAAAGAGTATTTGTCTCACACTCCTATCCTGATTTCCCCTATCTCGGGTAAACCCCTGTTCTTGTATTTATCCATATTCGAGAACTCAATGGGGTGTGTCCTGGGTCAACATGACGAGTCTGGAAAGAAGGAAAGAGCCATTTATTATTTGAGCAAGAAGTTCACCGATTGCGAGGTCAGATATCCTCATATCGAAAAGGTTTGTTGTGCTCTGGTCTGGGCTACAAAAAGACTCTGACAATACATGTTGTATCACACTACTTGGCTGATTTCCAAGTTAGATCCATTAAAGTACATGATTGGTGTACCTGCTCTATCTGGAAGGTTATCCCGATGGCAGATTTTGTTGTCTAAATTCGACATCGAGTATGTGAGCCAGAAAGCAATCAAAGGAAGTGCCATATCAGATTTTTTGGCAAGTAGAACCGATGAGAATTACGAGCCATTGGACTTTGATTTCCCATATGAAGATTTGATGGTCATATCTTTAGAAGAAACATAGACTTCAACAGACAGTTCCTGGAGAATGTATTTTGATGGTGCATCAAATGCATTAGGACACGGCATAAGGGCAATCCTGATCTCTCCAGAAGGGAGTCACTACCCATTCACTAGCAGACTAAACTTCGATTGCACCAATAACATGACAGAATATGAAGCATGTGTCTTGGGAATTCGAGCTGCACTGGGGCAAGATATAAGGACATTGCGGGTCTACGGAGATTCAGCCTTAGTAATCTATCAGCTCCGTAGAGAATGGGAAACCAAGGATGTAAAACTGATAGAGTACCGGAAACTAGTCCTGGATCGGCTCGAAGAGTTCGATGAAGTTACCTTCCACTATGTGCCAAGAGAAGAAAATCAAATGGCTGATGCCTTAGCTACCTTGGCAGCTGCATTTAAGGCTGGCGGGGAGTCTGAAATGATGCCAGTTGAAATGCAGTCATATGAGTATCCAGCTCATTGTTACCAAATTGAGGAGGTGAAAGACACTAAGCCTTGGTACCATGACATTCTGTAATATATCAAGCATCGAAACTATCCAGAGGAAGCTACCGAGACTAACAAAAGAACCATTAGAAGGATGACAGCTGGATATGTCCTTGACAGAGAGGTCTTGTACAAGAAAAGCCATGATCGAGTCCTATTAAGGTGTGTCGATGCTGAAGAGGCAAAAATGATAGTGGAAGAAGTACATGATGGAGTTTGTGGAACACATGCAAATGGACATATGATGTCAAGACAAATAATGAGATGCGGATATTTCTGGTCCACACTAGAAAGTGATTGCATCAACTACGCTAGAAGATGTCATAAGTGTCAGATTTACGGAGACAAGATAAATGTTCCACCTCATCCACTTCATGTGATGACGTCACCTTGGTCTTTCTCTATGTGGGGCATGGACGTTATCGGGCAAATACATCCAAAGGCTTCAAATGGTCACCGTTTCATCCTTGTAGCCATCGATTATTTCACCAAATGGGTAGAGGCTGCTTCCTACGCCAGTGTCACTCAGTCTACTATTTACAAGTTTTTGAAGAAAGAGATCATATGTCGGTATGGTTTACCTGAAAGGATCATCACAGATAATGCTACAAACTTGAACAACAAAATGATGAAGACTGTTTGTGAGCAATTCAACATAAAGCATCACAATTCTACTACCTACAGACCGAAGATGAACGGAGCAGTAGAAGCAGCAAACAAAAACATTAAAAAAATAGTGGAGAAAACTACTGAAACTTACAAAGACTGGCATGATAAGTTGCATTTTGCTTTGTTCGCCTACCGAACCTTGGTACGAACCTCGACTGGGGTAACTCCATTTTCACTAGCTTATGGAATGGAAGCAGTGCTGCCCATTGAAGTAGAGATTCCATCACTCCGAGTCTTGACAGAATTCAAACTGGATGACGCAGAATGGGTCCAATCCAGATATGATCAACTTAATCTGATAGATGAAAAGAGAATGAAAGCCATTCATCATGGTCAAATCTATCAGAAACGAATGATTCGAGCACATGACAAGAAGGTGCGCCCGAGAATATTCCGCGAAGGAGATCTAGTGCTAAAAAGAATTTGGCCAGTCCAGAAAGATTCCCGAGGAAAATGGACGCCAAATTGGGAAGGACCTTATGTCGTGAAAAAGGCCTTTTCCAGAGGAGCACTTGTCCTGGCTGAAATGGACGGACCAGAACTGCCACATCCCGTCAATTCAGATGCAGTCAAGAAATACTTCGCTTAAGAGGAAAACCCGAGAGGGTGTCCTAAGTCGAAGAAAGAAAAAAAAATGAAAAACGTTTAGGGTGAAAACCCGAAAGGGCGCCCTAAATAAAAAAAAATAAATAAGGCGGGTTCAAGATGAAAACCCGCAAAGGGCGTCTTGCAACCAAGGATGGGTCCAAGTTGAAAACCCGAAAGGGCAATTTGGATATTGACTCAAGAAATCCGTACAATGGGAATATCCAGGCATCTGAATCTTCTGCAGACTTAACAAGTCGGAAAAAGGTTGCACTCTCTAGAACGTTGTCGTATTTTCGAAGATCCCTAGACAAAGGTTGCGCTAAAGGTCACCTAACGGCTTCTCAGCTCAAAAATGCCCACATTATCGAGATCTAAGACATTCTTCATTCATGTATCATTTGTTCTTTTTCCCTTATGAATAAAGATAATCTTTTCTATAAATCAATTTCTTTTTTAGCATCTTGAATTAAACTTAAACCTAATGATTTGTTTACTTCTGCAAAAGATAATCACATATTACTGTACAAAGATTCATTGAAAAGTACAGGTACTCGAAAGCCGATCAAGGCTCATGCACATACTTGAGATGGTAGAGAAGCATTTCCCAAATAAAAAAATATAGAATGTGCACATCAGATTTGAATATTTGAAGAATTCAAGATTCTAAATGCAAGATTCCATACAAGCAACCAGAGATCGAGACTTCTCTCCAGAGCCCAAAACGACATATGTTGCATATGCATTTTAGGCATACCTAAGAGCATTGCATCCATAACATCACATTTATGCATAACTTTGCAGGTCTTAGCTAGAGCCAATTTCAACTTCACAACGAAGGATATTAGACTCGAAACGACATAATTTGCTCGAGAGTGGATTTCAACTTCACAACGAATGATATCTATCTCAAAGCCAAACTTCACAACGAAGGGTCATCCACGGTTTCAACTTCACGGCGAAGGGAATCGTATCCACCCGCAACATATAATACTTGGATTTCAACTTCACGACGAAGGATATTCAAGTCAAGGCTCAACTTCACGACGAAGGGGCAATCCACGATTTTAACTCCACGACGGAGGATATCGTGCCATTTGAGGCTCAACTTCACGATGAAGGGGCTTCCCATTTTCAGAGCCAATTTCAACTTCACGGCGGAAGATATTGGACTCGAAACAATACAACTTACTTGGATTTTCACTTCACGAGAAGGATATTCAAGCCAAGGCTCAATTTCACGACGAAGGGGCCACTCACGGTTTCAACTTCACGACGAAGGGAATCGTGCACACAAGCAACATCCATCTCTAGATTGGATTTCAACTTCACGACGAAGGATATCCAACTCGAAGAAGGATTTTCTGTCAAAAAAAAATTTTCCAGTTTTAGGGTCAATTTCAACTTCACAGCGAAGGATATTGGCCTCGGAACAACGCAACTTACATTGGATTTCAACTTCATGGCAAAGGATATCCAATTCTCAGGCTCAACTTCACGACGCAGGGGCCATATACGATTCCAATTTCACAAACATATTGACCCAACTTCACGACAAAGGAGTCATCTGTGACACATCAACACAAAAGTCTTCAGGTCAAGTTTCACCTTAAAAACAAAGTATCTTGAGCTAGAAGGCGATCCATGAGTCACTTGCCAAAAGCTTTAAGTTCGATTTCAACTTCACAACGAAGGATATCGTGCTCAGAAGTTTCCAGTTCAACTCGACCTCACGATGAGGGAGTCATTTCATATTTCAGTTCAAATTGACAAACCAGCCTTAACATCGGATTTCAACTCTACAACAGAGGGCATTCGATATGGACAAAATTCGTGTCTTTTAATCTTTGCTCTATTTTCGTTACACGAAAACGAGCAAAGAGGGGCAGCTGTAGACACATCATTTCTGGTTCGAGACCAACAAATCAGGGATAAGGCCCAAACAACCAAAACCCAAGTGGCCCAAGACTCGTTCTAAGATCAGGGTTTCTAGGAAACCCTGTTGCGCCGCTCTCCATCCATCAGTTCACCCCAACGCCGTTCCAGCCCCACAGCCACGTTCTCCTCCGGATTTCTCGGCACCAATGTCAAACATGCAACAACCATTAGACTTTAGGAAGAAAATGGAGACTAAAAACAGTATTTTATTTTCCTATAAATAAATGTAACGTTTATGGACATGGGAACGGAAGGATTACGTGCAAAATACCAGAAAAATATTATACAAAGTTGAAATCTTTTGTAACTCGTTTTGCAGTGAAATAATAGGTAAAAATCTTACCTTGCTTTCGGTTCGTTCTTTATCTTGCATGCATGTCGTTTATACTCCATTTTGGTTGATTCGAAACAAGAAGCCAATGACAGAGGAGGGAGGATTTTTCGAACATTCGTTCGTAGATCTACTCTCTTCGAGGCTTGATCTAAGAAAACTATTTAGATTTTTGGAACGAGTTTACGAAGGGCTTTTAAAAAAATAGAAACTTTTTATATTTTGTCGTCGGTGAGCGGCGGTTGGCGCCGTTCAACGGCGGCTGGCAAGGCGGCGCAACGGCCGGAATCTGAAAAATGGGGTGGTTGTTCTTCAGCTTGAAGAACAAACCAGAGAAAATAACAAATGGGGGAAGATGTTTCTGTTTGGAAATGAGAGAACAAATGAAGTTTAATATTTTTAACTTAAATACTCGGCCCATTAACCCGATTTAGATCCGCGCGTCAACCCGACCCATTCTGCAAGATCCGCGTGTTTTCGTTAAAAAAAGGGAAACTACACTTTTAATCCTCTTGAATTTTTTAAGGCTCAATATGGTCCCTAACTCCGATTTTAAACTCAATTTTATTTCGAATTTAACTTTCTAATATGACTTTCTTTAAATTTAGCCCCTTATATATATATATATATATATATATATTTCGCAATTATTTTTTATTTTATTTAATATATATATATTGTTATTTATTATTTCTTTTTTTTTTCGTTATCATTATTGTTTTCATGTATATAAATAATATATATATATATATATTTATTTTCTATATATTTATTTAATTTCGTTTTTATTCATTATTATTATATTATATTATTATTATTTTTAAATCTTTTGTCTTTATTATTATTATATATATTATTTTATTATTATTATTATATTACCTATACAAACCTACCTAGCCCCACATTGTCTTCATTCACTAAATTTTTCCTCCCCCAATTTCGTTGAAATGATAGGAGAGTTGTTTAATATTATTATATATATATATATTTAAACATTACTATATATATATATTATTTATAACTATTATTTTTGTAAATCTTTACTTATGTATATATATACATATTTTTATATAATTAATATACATATATATATATATATATATATATATATATATTTCTATTTATTTTCTATATTTTTATTTAATTTCGTTTTTATTCATTATTATTATATTATATTATATTATTTTTATTTTTTTAAATCTTTTGTCTTTATTATTATTATATATATTATTTTATTATTATTATATTACCTATACAAACCTACTTAGCCCCACATTTGTCTTCATTCACTAAATGTTTCCTCCTCCAATTTCGTTGAAATGATAGGAGAGTTTATTAATATTAATATTAGTATATATATATTATTAATATGATGTTTTTTATCTATCTATTTATTTATTTATTTATTTATTGTGTATATGTTATTCTTACTATTATTATCTTATATTTAATTTACTTCATTTTTTATTTTGTTTATTATATTTTATTCACGTTATTTATTTATCTTTTTTTATTTTTTTGTTTACTTTATTTATTTTATTTTATTTTATTTTCTATGTTTCTTTATTTACATGTTTATTTTAATTACCTTTTATCTTTACTTTTTCATTCCTTTATTCTTTTTATTTTACTTTCTTTATTTTATTCATTTATTTTTATTTGTACTTTTATATCTAACACATTTCTTTACTTTTTAAGGATATCTTCAAATCAATCTAAGGTAAGCAATTTTGGATCGTTATTTTATCTTTTAATTTAAACTTTCAATTTTCTTAATTAAAGACAACTGGAAATTACATAGTACCGAAAGGGCAGTTCAAGGGTGTTAACCCTTCCTTGATTGTAATCGACTCCCGAATCCGACACATCTTTGGTAAGACGCAGATCAGATAAGAAATAAGGTATTCGATCTACCCATTTGTTTTAAAATAAAAGATCGGTGGCGACTCCAATCCATTTTTCCTAAGTCGAAGCCCAATTCCGGGATCCAACCGAAAGACGGATCCGACAAATATCTTCAGCGCTAGTCATGGTGAACAAGTTTCGATGACGGCTAGATAAAGAAACACTTCCGATCGATGACCTCAAGGCGTCGCTGCAAATAGAGAGGCCGAGTGAAGGAGGAGCGAGACTTGAAAATCAAGCAATATCGACGACCAACAATGTTTCGGGGTAGTTTGGGAACTCGAATAGAGGAAACTTTAACGAAAGCTAGTTTAAAGACCGAGAAGCATTTCATGCGTTCCCTGTCTTTTTTTTTTTTTTACTCTGCTTCAGTGATTGGTACCGAGTGCGACACTGAGTTCAACAATCGAAATAATTTGGGAGAATCTTATTTCCCGTTCCGTTCATCCTAATACAGTTCGATAATATTTGGGTCTAATGGCCCTATAATTTCCAGGCTCTACTATAGTATTCAGTTACGTACTTCTTTTGAGCCCACACAAATTCTTATATGCACTTCATCTACATGATATAGTATTGTTTATCTTATGTGTTCAGTTAATAAATTATTTACAATTATAATATATGATTAAATAAAATTAATATAAATAATTTTAAAAAATTATAATTAATTAAAATTAACATGAATAAAATAGCAATTCCACTCCTTTTAAAAGGTTTAGGGTTAAATTCGACTCTTTGAAAGGTTGAGGATCAAATTTAGTTAAAAATAAAGATCAAATTGAAAAATAGTGTAAAACTTGAGGGTCAATTTGTTTTAATCCATTTCTATATTCCATTTCCATCTTATCTAGAACAATGGGTAAATATATATTGATACTTGAACTTAGTTTCAATGTTAGTTTGGTACTTGGCTTTTTTTCATCCAATTAGGTACATGAACTCGGCTCAAAAATTCAATTTGGTACCTATATTTTTTTATCAAATTAGTTCTTGAACTTTTGATTTAAATTGGTACTTGAACTTTATTTTTTTATTCAAATTGATACTTGCGATTTAACCAATTTAAATTAAGAAAAGTTCATGTAACAAATTTAAACCAAAAGACCACGTTCAAGTACTAAATTAGACAAACAAAAAGTTCAGGTACCAAATTGAACTTAAAGACAAGTTCAAGCACCTAATTAGACATAAAAGAAACTTGAGTGCCAAATTGAACCTTGAAGCCAATTTCAAGTATCAAAAAACATATTAACCCATCAACAATAACTGAAATGAAAACTCAACTGTTCAAAATTTTATGACAAAAAAGGTGAAAAAGCATAACCTCGTGATTTCCATTTCGTTTCCATGACTAGATTGCCAAGTTACTTGTAATCCAAGCCACATCTTTATCTTGTGCATGCAATAATTTAAGTTTGTGATTGATTGAATCTTGCCCTAGAATGGGTCCTGGTCAGTTCTTGCATTAGAGCATCTCCAAGGTTGCTCTACTGTAGCGCATTTCTGGACTGTGGAGTGCTCCAGTCCTGCGCTGGATCCATCTCTACTTTAAAGATCGTTACAGTATCACGTTACATCTAACGTGTTAATAGTAATACTATAATATTTTTTTTATGATTTTTTAGTTTTAGTTTTTATTTTATTTTGTTATATTAAACATAATATAATATATTCAAATAGATTAAATTATAAAATAGATAAAAATACATTAAAATTAGATGAATAAATATATTAATTTTGCTCTACGAAATATATTAATTGAACATTTGTGGATTGAATATTCTAATTCAGAAAATTAAAATAAATAATTATGCAACTTATGTGTCTCGTATTATTATTATTAATTGTAATTTTTTTATTTATTTATATTTTCGTAATGATATTTATGAATATTTTATTAATACTTTTTATCTTGATATTTATTAAAAATAAATATGTTTTATTTTATATTTGTAAAATTAATATTATTATAGTTAAATATTGTGAATAAAGTAGAGTTGGTGGTAATGTAAATATAGCACTAGAGATGAATTATTATTTCATATTTAGAGTAGAGATAAAAATTATGTAGAGTAGAGATGAGGACCGGAGATGATTTTAATCAATCAAACCCTTAAAAACCACACGTCACGTCGGATAAAATCACATTACAATACACACAGTATCTTAGGAGTATACATATCAATCACCGCTACCGCAGGGCCATGACGTTCAATGCAGCATTGTTTTTTGCTGCTAACAAAACACAGTTGGCAACATAAAACCTTGCCAGCAAGAGCTTTCCCATTTCTACAAAAATAAAATATATGATGCTATATGTTATAAAATGATACATACAATGCTACGAAAGTTTTTTTTGTGTGTTCTTCAGGAGATCCAAAGCTCTGCGCTTTTAACTTTTAAGACGCTCTTGAGCACTTCAAAAGGGAGTATATCACCAATAACAACTACCCTTTTGCTTTCCAGGTCTACCTTGTATGAGGTCACTCCTATTTTTTTTCATGGGACAGCTAAGAATTACATTACTATCATAAAAAAAAATGAACAGACAAATCTGAAAAGAATCAACCCAATATAGAATTCATTGCAAGACAAGCTATAGTGCAAAACAGTCACATTGCATTATAATATGTTGGCTCCCTATGTGATGAGTGATGTATTTTGGTCAATATATTGCTTTTACCTTTTGGTCTTGTTAGGTTTAATGAAGTCTGACATTGTTAAAAATCTAACATAAACTCTATGGGATTGTCTCAGGAAAGGCGGGTTAATATACAGTTAATATACAGCATTACCGGATACATTAAAATGTATTTAATAAATTCGGTTTAGCGGTACCTATTATGTTGACAACTAATAATGTTTTAGGTAGAAAATATGAAAAACTATTAAAAAATTTGGTAACCGGTAAACTTTGGTTATCGGTAAGTATCTATCATTTTTATAAAAGTGTCCATACGTTTAACATATCAAGTAAATTTTACCGGTTTTGTCATAATGAATATGGTTTTGTCATATTTTTACCTGTTATATTGTAAATTATCTATCCTTTTTATAAAAGTGTCCATACTTATTTCACTGTGAAAATATATTTATTATTATCTTTAGTTAATATTGTTAAATTTAAAATCTAAATAATATTTTATAAAATATCAAAACAATCAAATAATTTTTTGTGTAAATGAAATTATTAAATTAATATTGTAGGTGGAAAACATGAAACACTATTAAAAAAATTGAAACATAAATTACATAACTTTCAAAAAAGTATATATCATTTTTATAAAAGTGTCCATACTTATTTCACTGTTGAAAACATATTTATTATTATATTTGGTTAATATTGTTAAATTTAAATTCTAAATAATATTTTATAAATATCAAAACAATCAAATAAAATTTTGTGTAAATTAAATTATTAATTAATATTGTAGGTGGAAAACATGAAACACTATTAAATAAATTGAAACATAAATTACATAACTTTAAAAGCAGTTTTAAATCCTAAAAAGTGTCGATACTTTTAAAAAATATATCGATCCAAACGATATACCAGGTAAAAATATGATAAAACCGGTAACAAAATGATAAAACCGGCAAATTTAAAAGTCGATACGTTATATAAGGATCGACACTTTGTGAATTTAAAAGAGAAGCAGTTATAGCGCCTATAATGTGTCGATACTTTAAAAAAATATATCGATCCACAACGATATAACAGGTAAAAATATGATAAACCGGTATCAAAATGATAAAACCGGTAAAATGATACCGGATATATTGAAAGTGTCGATACTTTCGTAAGTACGTGTAATAAATTATCGACACTTTCAAAGAAATAGGTAATTATCCTTTCGAAAGTATCGACACCTGACATAAAGTATCGACACTTTTGTATTTGTATCGATTAAATATAAATAACATATCCGATGAAAATATAAAGGCCATAGCTAAATATCCTCTGGAAAAAGATAGAACGGACGAGTTTTTGAAATCGAAGAGTAATTGTTGCTGCATTTCAGAAGGCGTTTCTAAAGCGAAGTTTGTTTGTTTGTTGCTGCAGTCGAATCGAAAAGTATGTTGTCGAAACCCTAATTTTTTATTATTACAGTAATCGCGATAGGGTTTTTATGTGTTGTTTGGGGTTTTTGGAGTAAGGAAGCATTTGGGACCGATTGCAGGTAGAAATAGATATTCAAGGAAAAATATAAATGTCGATACTTTTATTAAATATTATAGGTAGAAAATGATATTATAGGTTGTATAAATGTGCCGACACATTTTGGTGTGGCCATTCAAATTCTTTTGAAGAAAACCGTTTTACCACAAGAGTAGTTATCTATATTTGTATATTGAAAAGTGTATGTAACAAAATAATTTGATTTGCGTAAACTGATATATGAAGGAAAATGGAGTCAATGGTTGGAAAATTGTTGGTGGAGCAGATGACTTTGAAATTGAGGCCGAGACTCGAAAGCAACCAAAGGGTGGATATATGTATTCTAGTAAGTATCAATGTCTTTTTGTTATTATTGTTGAAATGGTAATTGGATTAAAGTATCGATAAACTTTAAATTGATTACAAATTTTAAATGTTAACAGTATGGCCGAATGCAAAAGGATGAAGGGAGATGGCACACAGAGCGGTTCGGTATGTAAAATGAAATTGACATTGAGTAGTATTAGTATTTAGTGTTAATGTATTGATTAAGAAACGTTTATGTTTAATATTAGGTGAAAAAAGATGTGAGGTCCAAATGGAATTCAATGAGTGATGCTGAAAAGGAACCTTACATCACACAGTCAAGGAATGATAGTAAAGAATACAAAGAACGGAGGAAAGCACATGAAAATAAGGTATTCATTAAACTTGTAAATACGTTGATACAAAATATATAAGAACTATAACATTATATATTGTTAAAAAATGTAGGAAGTGTCGACAAGATGCAGCATTAAAAGGGTGAATTTATTAATTAAACACCTTAAGGAGAAGGGTCAGTTGAATGTGCTGGGAGAAATAGGTTTAGATCGTTGATCGGAGTAAGGGATCGACCTATTCGGAGGGAATTGTGTCGATCCTTGATGGCACAATTTGACGTCAGTCAATGTATGGCTAAGTATGGTGATTATTCATTCCCTCTGGGGGTATCGACTGCTGCAGCCGTATTGGGGGTACAAAACAAAGGCAAAGTGTTATAGAAGTCTGTAGGAGTAAGAACTGGAAAGCACTTACCTCCAAATATGGTTTGAATCATAAGGTGACATATACTGAAGTTGAAGAGGATATCAAAAGTGGATCTTACTTGGGGGATGAGCTGAAGGCCCGAGTTCTATTGTACCTTGTCGGTATATTTCTTTGTCCAACGGGTGATACGTCAACGAACAAGGAATATATGAAGCTCATTTGCGATGAAGGCTTGAAGGGTGAATTCAATTGGGCTGAATATATCCATTCGAGATTGATTGAATCAATTATCACCTTTAAAAAGGGCAGCCAGAGATACCTCAAAGGGTGCATAGCAATCTTAGAGGTAAATGAGTTGAATCACTTTTTTGTGTTTTTATATAAAATATAAATTTATTATAAATGCAGGTTGCACTGTTCGATTTTTGGTCGGGCTGTGAGGCAGTGCCGGCTTATGAAAGAACCGGAGTGGCACGCATCCGTGCATGGGGGAAGGAAGAGGTGGTTAGAGTGATGGTGAAGTTGAAGTTGGATAGAGGGAAGAAGCAAGAAATGGTAATAAATGTAATTAAATAATATTAAGAATATAATCAATGTCTTAATATTGTAATTTAATTTTTTGAAGGTTATTGGCAAGGATTTAGAGGGGGCAGTGGAGGCAGAGGAGAAGAAAGGAGGGATGGTTGTATTGGGGGATGAAGGTGAGTGGGACGACGGTGAAGCAAAACAGAGTAACTTCGACATTTTGATGTCTGAATTGGCTGATATCAAAAAAATCCAATTTGAAATCATGCAAAGACAATCAAGAGTCGAAGAGAAACTTGATCAAGTCGTAGAGAAACTCGAGAGGCATAAGGGGGTAGTGGAAGGAAAAATAGATGGAGTGGTGAAAGAAGTAGAGGTGTTGAGGGGTGAAGTGGTGAAAGAAGTTTCGGTGTTAAGGGGTGATATTAAGATGGTGACGGGAGAAAAATTTGAGGGAGTGGTGAAGGAGGTTGTTGATTTGAGGAGTTAACTTACGGGGGTGAAGGGGGTGGTTGATAAATACTCGGATGAAGGAGCTCAATTGAAGGGTGAAATAAAAGATATGAAGAGCTATGTAGAAAAAAAGTACGATGAACTGAAAAAATATGAAGAAGAAAAGAGGGAGGAGGAAGAAGAAGAGATGGAAGAAATGAGGAGGAAGGAAGTCGATGTCATTTATACACCGGAGAGTGTTATAGCAGCAGTTTGGATTCGGAATGTCCTGCACCCCAGAAGAAGAAGCAGAAGGTAAGTTTAATAAAAGAATACTTAATTTGATTTTTATTATGTTGTTGTGACAAAAATTTGTATGCAAAATTGTAGGTTGAAAAAGCGGACATTCCAACCGGAATTGATGACATCGAAGCTGCAATTTGTGATTATTTATGGAATAGCGAGTTAGAATCGGGGTAAGTGAAATCATACAGATATTGTTTTGTAAGTGATATTTAAATATTTCATGACAAGATATTAATCCTAATGATTCATACAGATATTCTGTAATATCAATGGGAAATCAATTCGCTACTGTATACGACGTTGCAACGTTGAAGCCTACGGAATGGGTTGGCGGTGTGGTAAGTAGAAAGTAGAAAATAAATAAAACTTATTGAATATGTTCTGATTGTGTAATTAATTTTGTTAGGTTATCGATTTGCTCGCCTGGACCATATGCTACGATTCTCAAAAGTCACACCGGAGGATTGGCTACCTTCCATACCTCTTAGTGGTGAGTTAAATTAATAAATATTGAAAAGTAGTGTTATAGACGGTAAATTAATAATGTTTGTTGCGTAATTACAGCAACAGGCGTTGGAAGCCAACAATAAAGAAAGTGTTGAGAATATTTTTACCTTCTGGGGTGTCATATTGGATAACTATGTGAAATTCACCGACTGTGAGAAGGTAAGAAACCATACCAATTGCAATGATGTTTCGGATATAGAATGTTGAATTTTGTCAAATTGGGTGTGAAATTTGTTGCAGATAATGATCACAATAAACTACCATAATTCACATTGGTATCTGTGGTGTTGGATATGGTAGATCATGTTGTAACAATATATGATAGTATGTTTACAACTGAAGCAGCTAAACAGAGAGTGAAGGATGCTAAGAGATTGGTATGTATGTATGTATGAAAGGACATTATGTAAATTATAATGCATAATTTTTTTGGTTCATAACTTCTTCTATTTTAATGCAGATTAAAATATTAGATTCTTATAATAAGAAACGCATTTGGGTTGAGTCATGTGGATCTCTAAGAAAGTATCCCTTGAAAAATTTCAAATTTGTGGAGCATAAGAAGAATAAGCAATTGAATGGGTATGAGATGTTATCACAAATAGAAAGCTTAATTTATGCAGTATTCATCATAATTGACATGTGTGGTTTTCAAATTTTGTAACAGATATGATTGCGGCATGTATGTGATGATGTGGATGTAATCGATCGGTTCTACAGGGGCAACTGGTGATTTTGTAAGTGGATAGAAAAAATTGTTTGTGGTAAAATTGTTAAAAGTCGTAGATTGAATGCTGTAGTTGACAATACTTAACGTTCTGACAATTTGAATATAGGTTGTTGGAGACTGGGATCGATCGCGAGTATTAACGATCTCGTAAGCCACAATCAAAATGAACGAAGACAGGAGATAACAAAAGCTGCAATATTACATAAGAATAACAAAAGGATGCAATGATGTAAATGTCGAGTTAATTTTTTATAAGATTTATAATTATGTATACGATTTATATTTTTGTATGTGAATATAATTATGAATGAGATGAGAAAAGTTAGCAGTATGTTGTTGTACATGTTCTTATACACATTAAGGGTCATGTCGATACTTGGAAGTAAAAGGCAAATTTACAATATGGCCAACAGGGTGCACCCATAAAGTGTCGATCCATATAAAAAAGTGTCAATCCCAAAAACATCGAAAACCAAAAGTATAATGTAATATGTAATTTTTCAATCTAACCGGTACAATTATACCGGTTTTATGAGAGGATATGTCTAAATAATGTGTCGACACTATATAGTTTGTGTCGATATTTTTTCCAGAATGAATGGAAAACAGGGTGCACCCATAAAGTGTCGATCCATATAAAAAGTGTCGATCCCAAAATCATCGAACCCAAAAGTATAATGTAATATGTAATTTTTCAATCTAACCGGTACAATTATACCGGTTTTATGAGAGAATATGTCTAAATAATGTGTCGACACTAATATAGTTTGTGTCGATATTTTTTCCCCAGAATGAATGGAAAACAAGGTGCACCCATAAAGTGTCGATCTATATATAAAAAGTGTCGATCCCAAAATCATCGAACCCAAAAGTATAATGTAATATGTAATTTTTCAATCTAACCGGTACAATTATACCGGTTTTATGAGAGGATATGTCTAAATAATGTGTCGACACTAATATAGTTTGTGTCGATATTTTTTTCCCAGAATGAATGGAAAACAAGGTACACCCATAAAGTGTCGATCCATATATAAAAAGTGTCGATCCCAAAATCATCGAACCCAAAAGTATAATGTAATATGTAATTTTTCAATCTAACCGGTACAATTATACCGGTTTTATGAGAGGATATGTCTAAATAATGTGTCGACACTAATATAGTTTGTATCGATATTTTTTTCCAGAATGAATGGAAAACAGGGTGCACCCATAAAGTGTCGATCCATATATAAAAAGTGTCGATCCCAAAATCATCGAACCCAAAAGTATAATGTAATATGTAATTTTTCAATCTAACCGGTACAATTATACCGATTTTATGAGAGAATATGTCTAAATAATGTGTCGACACTAATATAGTTTGTGTCGATATTTTTTTCCCAGAATGAATGAAAAACAAGGTGCACCCATAAAGTGTCGATCCATATATAAAAAGTGTCGATCCCAAAATCATCGAACCCAAAAGTATAATGTAATATGTAATTTTTCAATCTAACCGGTACAATTATACCGGTTTTATGAGAGAATATGTCTAAATAATGTGTCGACATAATATAGTTTGTGTCGATATTTTTTTCCCAGAATGAATGGAAAACAAGGTGCACCCATAAAGTGTCGATCCATATATAAAAAGTGTCGATCCCAAAATCATCGAACCCAAAGTATAATGTAATATGTAATTTTTCAATCTAACCGGTACAATTATACCGGTTTTATGAGAGAATATGTCTAAATAATGTGTCGACACTAATATAGTTTGTGTCGATACTAATTTAAATATCAAGTGTTTTCCACCGTTTATATAGTACTCTTAATCGAGAAACCCTAAACATAAATGCAAGCAGGCAGATCTTCCTCTTTCTTCTACCGTTATTATAAGTGACGATCAGATATTCAGGTAAATTTATCGATATTTTATGGGTTTGATTGATTTCTATATGGAGTTTTTATCCTGAATGTGTTTGTGTTCCATTGTAATAGGGGTAGCATCCAACCAAAATGGCTCCAAAACGTCAGCGTCAGAAGCGAGGTCTTTCTCAAAGCTCTTCTCAACCCAGTTCTTCTCAACCACCTCCTTCTGTAACAAACGATTCTTCTGAGGAAATCAGGTCCTTCGAAACTCTGAACTTTAGATCCGACATGGAGAAACAAAGATGGCAGACGAGTTTTAAAGTAAGGAAGATTCGTCCCGAACGTGTCATTGACCTGGGTTTCTTGTTTGATGATAAATATGCATTTAGTTTTAAATCCACATTTACATCTTGGGGTTGGCTTGAATTCCTTGGTGTAGAACCAAGATATTATCCCAACCTAGTTAGAGTCTTCTACAACAATGCTTCCTTACAGCACGAGCCTAATAAGACTAATATAATAGGAATTAATACACATGTCATGGGGAAGGATATATATATATCTCCAGAAACTATTGCGGAGGGTTTAGGTGTAGCGAATACAGGGGATTCAGATGAAAATGGTGTAGATTGGTCTACAATTAAACGGGTTACTAGAAATAGCCCAATTCACCTCGATGTAGAGTCGAGAGTGTTTCACAAAATGCTCACATGGTATATCCGGCCTAGTGGGGGAAAACATTCAACGCTTCGAGACAGCGATTATTGGTGGATAGCAAAGTATAAATCCAAAACGGCTCCAAACATTGCAAAACTCATATTTAATACAATTGTATATATGGTCACAAAGGGAGCAACAATTTCAACTACACTACCATATGGATGTGTCATCACCCATCTGTTGAAGAAGAAGGAAGTTGATTTTTCGCATGACGCCCCTGTTCGATTAACCCGCAAGATTGACATGGTATTTATTAAAAAAGCGGGATATGATTTTGTTGAAAAACTCGGTTGGAAGCGTGTCAAGGAGGTCGGATTAGATCAAGAGAGGGAGGAAATGGACCCCGTTGGCCATGAAGAAGAGCAACCAAGTGGAGACGCAATGATGGAAGAAGCAACAGTTGCAGAGGATGTCACAATTAAGACCGTGATGGAATACATGGTCAATTTTCGGGAGCATATTGATTCCCTTGTGAGTGGAATGCGATCCGATATTTCATCATTGCAACGTGAAGTCTCCATGTTGCGTAACGAATTACGTCAACGACATCAAACGAGTTAGGTAATTCATTATCTATGTTTCTTAACATTTACACGTTCTGAACTTTATTTTATTTTCTTTTAACAGATGTGGACAACCAAGCGGTCGCAGAAGATGAAGCTGACGATGAAGATGACGATGAAGCTGACGATGAAGATGATGACGATGATGATGATGATGATGATGATCCAAACAAGTATATCGTGTCTGCAACGCCGCCTTCAAGAAAACTTTTAATTTTTGATCTCAATGGTGTCCTTGCCTACATCCCAAGACTGCCGGCAGGTTTTAATTCTATTCTTTTGTATCCATTATTTAACATATAAGCGTAGAACTTTAATCTCATTTTCTTCATGTTGTAGATGTTGTCCTCAGAAGAGGATTATTTGAATTTATGCAATTTTGTGTCGACAATTTTGTTGTTGCCCTTTGGTCTTCAAAGATGAGGTTAGAACATGTTTGAGGCAATTGAATTACTGTAGTCAAAATCGTTAATATACATTTGAATGTTAACATTCAAACTTGATTACAATCTCAGGCATAACGTCGACCGTGTACTTGAGAAACTACCTGTATTTTCCGAGCATTTTCTATTCGTGTGGGTAAGATGAATGTCATTACAGTTTGCTGACTTTTCGTTGTCTATGATTCATACATATTTATGTTCGACTTTGTGAACAGGATCAAAAAAAATGCAAAACATACGATTCTGTTACCTACTGTAAAGATCTCAATGATGTTTGGAACGCGTGTCCAGATTTTAACGAGCTAAATACACTTTTGGTCGATGATTCAGCGGAAAAATGATTTATAATCCGGTAAGTTGCATTTATGCAATATGTTTCTGATCAGTTGAACAGGTGTTCAGACATTGATTATTTTAACAACTTATGTGTTTATATAGAAATACAATTACATATGTCCACATACCTTTGACGCTGCTTCCCATTCGAACGACAAAGCTCTAGGTATGACACAAATTTATTCATGCTTATGCGAATTTAATTTATTGTTAGTAAAATTGCACCTCATTAGTTTGATAATTGAAATTATTTATGTATGTCCTCAGAAAAGGCGGAAACATACGAGAGTATTTGGAAAATTTGTTGAAGGCCTCTAATGTTCCGGACTTCGTTAGAAACAACCCTTTTTCATCGGATTAATTTTGTTTGTCGGTACATTATTTGAACATTCTTGTGTATTTATATTTTGGTGTGATTATATTGTATGTATATTTTCATTAATTATTCCATATTTGCTTCTATGTGTACATATACATTTGAGTGTCTATACTTTTTTAATATATTGTAAAGTATCTATCCTTTTTATAAAAGTGTCTATACTTTTTTCACTGTGGAAAACATTAATTTAAGGTTATCTTTTGAGTGAGTTTTAAGATATTAATTTAGTAATTATAGGCGTCTAATGATTAATTTTTT
Organism: Hibiscus syriacus; assembly: GCF_006381635.1. Taxonomy (NCBI): domain Eukaryota; kingdom Viridiplantae; phylum Streptophyta; class Magnoliopsida; order Malvales; family Malvaceae; genus Hibiscus; species Hibiscus syriacus. Next base: position 765,309 of record NW_024062645.1, on the reverse strand, counting down.
ACGTTACGGTATATATTATTGTTAAATTAAAAATTCTTAATATTATTTTATAAAATATCAAAACAATCAACTAATTTTTTGTGCAAATGAAATTATTAAATTAATATTGTAGGTGGAAAACATGAAACATACTTAAAAAATATTGAAACATAAATTACATATCTTTAAAAAAAGTATCGATCCTTTTTATAAAAAGTATGGACACTTTCAACATATTATAATAAAATAGGTAAATTTGCAATATAACCGGTATAAATATACCGGTCTTATGCGCGAATAGGTCTACAACCTATATCGACACTTTTTAATATTGTGTCGGTACTTTATGTCCATATTGGAAGAAAAATGTGTCGATACGATTTAAAAAAGTGTCGACATTTTACACATCGGAACTCATAATTATAATGTAATAGATAATTTTGTAATATAACCGGTATAAATATACCGGTTTTATGAGCGAATAGGTCTACAACCTATATCGACACTTTATAATATTGTGTCGGTACTTTATGTCCAGATTGGAATAAAAATGTGTCGATACCATTTAAAAAAGTGTCGGTAATTTGAAGTAACGCGGTTTTTCTTCCTTCATTCAAAATATTTATATGTACATACAATAGGAGTGATGTTGATACTTACGATATATTTTATGGAGATCGTTGTCATTCCATTCCGTCTTCGAAAAAATCAGTTGATGTAGGCTGTGTGCTTGTACTCAAACTAAGCTTGACTTGAGGACATGTTAGTTTGTTATGCCCCTCACCGTTGCAGTACCACATCGCCTAATTTTCTTCTCGACCTTGTTCTTCGGCACTTCTTTTCGCTTGCGTTGTTTTCGTTGAGGGTCACGAACATTGTTTACTACAATGCTCTGGTTGACTGAATGATTCAAACCAAACGAGTTTTCTAATTCTTCTATTAGTTTTTTCATCTCATCTCTTGCGGTTTTGAAAGACTCGTCTGTCTTTGATGCAATGTAGCATAACCTACTTGACGTTGAACGTAGAGCAGCGAACCTTGCCATTTGCATCACTTCTGGAGACACATTCAAATCAACATAGCTGGGTGCAGAAGCCTTCGCATCATTAGTCCACCTACTTTGAATCAAAGTCCCGGGCAAATATGTGTAGTCCAATTGCTTCAAAATGTGAAGTTGATGGCGACACGGAAGTCCAACGGTCTCGAATTTTTTGCAGGAGCAAATTAGAGTTTTCGTACGAGAATCAAAACTAATTTCAAATTTCCTATTTTTTTCTGCGTACTTTGACAAAATATAATGTTGACATTCATCTGATAAGGACTTAATCTCTGCCTCAATCCGGTACAATGTCTCCCGTATAAGTTCATCTTGGAACACACAAAAAGATTCGCGGGTAAAAATCGCAGCGGCATGGCTTTCAAGGTCGACCAGTTTTGTGATCTGGAAGGGCTTCGTATGGGAACTTAAGTAATCCGCTTTCAACTCGTTCATACGCATTCTACTAATTCCATCTTCAATTGCACGAACAACATCTAAATATGTCTTCTTGTGTTTCAGTGCAATAGCTAGTGAAGCATTCATAGACTCGCACCTTTGTGTTGAGCGAATATTGGCAAAGAAATGACCGGTTAGATATGCTTGTGCCCATAAGTGTCGTGTATTTCCCTTCTCAATCACCCATGGATGCTTTTGGACGTTGAATTCTGAAACAATCGAACGTCATTGAATATCAAATTCCTTGGTTGTCCACCAGGAAGCCATGCATTTTGAGAATGCTGCTGTAAACTTTGGGTCACCAATGTTAGCTTGTGCATTGCGAGAAAGATGCCAAGAACATAATCTGTGCTTAGCATAAGGGATAACAGATTTGATAGCCCTCTGCATTGCCCTATCCCCATCGGTTACAACAGAAATAGATGATTTATTCATCATGGCTTCTAAAAAATTCTGTAGCACCCACTCGAAAGATTGAGACGTTTCGTCAGCGATTATGGCAGTGGCAAACACAATTGTGTTATGGTGATGATTGACACCAACAATAGGCATAATTGGTCGACCATACAAATTATCTTTGTACGTTGTGTCGAACGCAATTACATCACCGAAGCATGTGTAATCCGATCTCGATGTAGAATCCGACCAAATAAGATTATACAATGCCCCCGATTCGTCTACCGAGTATGTCATAAAAAACCCGGGATCATCATGTTTCTTATAATCAAAGTAGGCAATAAGCGCATTCACATCCCCATCGACGATTTCCTTTGCTTTACCTCTTTGAAGTGCATTGTAGAGGTCTTTATGTGTAAATCCAACATTATGATAGCCCCCTGCCTGCTGCGTTAAATAGTTCATTACTTGTGACGTGCCAACATCGACCTCTTTCAATGTTGTTGCCTCATCGATATCAGCCTTACAGCTCGATTAGAACGCATAAATGGTGTCATAGCAGATGTGCACAATGCATGATTATGTTTCTGATCAGACTTACTTATAACCCACTGATCGTTTGTATTTGTTGTTGTAACTACGACTCTAGCCTTACATCATGTTCTTGTGACTGGCGTATGAGCACGTTGACGATCAACAGTATTGACTTTTGATACTCGAAACCCTTCTTTGGAACAACAAAATTCTTGTGTCTTCACATTCCCTTCCACGTCAAGCCGTGTTGTTCCCTTACGTGCACTAAACCCATGTTCCCATGCGAATCCCTTGTAAAAGTGCCAAGCTTGATCACGTGAACAGAAGAGCTGACCAACCAATCTGTCAGATTCATCAACATTATGTACTTCATGGCATTCCTCGGTTAGCTTAACATTGTCTACATCAGTATTATCCATGGCAAAAATTTTGTTGTGCAAGTTCAGTGCTCCAGGAGTTGATGGATATGTAAACGAAGGTTCATTTTGAACATGTTTCTGTCGTGCTGCTTTCAATAGGATGTGGCATTGGTAGTGGTAGTTAAAGGGTGGGTACAACATTAAATTCGCAGTACATATTTAGATATGTACAATAACTACAAGTATATTATCATTTTAAATTCGCAGTACACTGTTAAAAAAATTGAAACATAAATTACATAAGTTTTAAAAAAGTATCGATCCTTTTATAAAAAGTATGGACACTTTCAATATAATAGGTAAACATATGATGTAATAGGTAGCCCTTATATAATGTAATAGGTATCGTTTATATAATGTAATAGGTAGTGGTTATATTGTAAAGTGTCTATCCTTTTTATAAAAGTGTCCATACTTTTTTCACTGTGGAAAACATTAATTTAAGGTTATCTTTTGAGTGAGTTTTAAGATATTAATTTAGTAATTATAGGCGTCTAATGATTTATTTTTTACGTTACGGTATATATTATTATTAAATTAAAAATTCTAAATAATATTTTATAAAATATAAAAACAATCAAATAATTTTTTGTGCAAATGAAATTATTAAATCAATATTGTAGGTGGAAAACATGAAACACTGTTAAAAAAATTGAAACATAAATTATATAACTTTTAAAAAAAGTATCGATCCTTTTTATAAAAAGTATGGACACTTTCAATATAATAGGTAAACATATGATGTAATAGGTAGCCCTTATATAATGTAATAGGTATCGTTTATATAATGTAATAGGTAGTGGTTATATTGTAAAGTGTCTATCCTTTTTATAAAAGTGTCCATACTTTTTTCACTGTGGAAAACATTAATTTAAGGTTATCTTTTGAGTGAGTTTTAAGATATTAATTTAGTAATTATAGGCGTATAATGATTTATTTTTTACGTTACGATATATTATTATTAAATTAAAAATTCTAAATATTATTTTATAAAATATCAAAACAATCAAATAATTTTTTGTGCAAATGAAATTATTAAATCAAATAATTCAAATTGAAAATTAAACAACAAATCAATTAAACATTGTTGTGGGTACATTAATTGAACATTGTTATGGGTACATTATTTGGATTAATTTCGTTGAGATGGGTTATGTATAACAAAACAATCTATCTCGCATGTGAGTACTTTATTCCAACCATGTGACAAGTGTGACAACTCCATCAACTCACAACTCAGCTTTGAACTCAATCAATATTGTCTTTTAGCTTGATGGTTCATAAAGCATGTTACTTGAACAGTATGAATCAATTATGCAATTTTCATGTTCAATTTAACACTGCATTTCAAATTCATTTCATATGTAATTGGAGTTTGAATTTAAATTTCAATTTGAGTTTGAATTTCAATATATATTTCGGCTCCACTATAAATATTAGCCCAAGCCAATATGCATGTTATCATTGATTATTCCTAATTTCCATTGTTTTTTTTCCAACGTATAAACGCGAGGGAAATCCCGACCATTTTATTTTTTGGTCAACTTTAAAGCGTCAGAAACGTTTCGGGCGTATGATCTGGGTGGTATACAAGAAATGTAACAAATAGCAACTAAAATCATAAGTTGAGTACCACCCAAATCATAAGTCTGAAATACTTCTGATGCTCATCAAAATCCAAAGCTCATATGGTGCCCAGCAAAAGGAAATCAAAATCCAAATCTCATATGATGCCAAGCAAAAGGAAATCAAAATCTACAACTTGAGTTTGAACATTGATATGATATGTTCAGTTGTTATCATGTTGGGATTTTCTCGTTTTTGATTGCTTGGATAGTTGTTCTCTTGCTTCTTCAAGTGTTCTTAAGGTTATCCTTTGAGTGAGTTTTAAGATATTAATTTAGTAATTATAGGCGTCTAATGATTTATTTCTTACGTTACGATATATATTATTATTAAATTAAAAATTCTAAATATTATTTTATAAAATATAAAAACAATCAAATAATTTTTTGTGCAAATGAAATTATTAAATTAATATTGTAGGTGGAAAACATGAAACACTGTTAAAAAAATTGAAACATAAATTACATAACTTTTAAAAAAAATATCGATCCTTTTTATAAAAAGTATGGACACTTTCAATATAATAGGTAAACATATGATGTAATAGGTAGCCCTTATATAATGTAATAGGTATCGTTTATATAATGTAATAGGTAGTGGTTATATTGTAAAGTGTCTATCCTTTTTATAAAAGTATCCATACTTTTTTCACTGTGGAAAACATTAATTTAAGGTTATCTTTTGAGTGAGTTTTAAGATATTAATTTAGTAATTATAGGCGTCTAATGATTTATTTTTTACGTTACGATATATATTATTATTAAATTAAAAATTCTAAATATTATTTTATAAAATATCAAAATAATCAAATAATTTTTTGTGCAAATGAAATTATTAAATTAATATTGTAAGTGGAAAACATGAAACACTGTTAAAGTATCGATCCTTTTTATAAAAAGTATAGACACTTTCAATATAATATAATGTAATAGGTAAATTTGCAATGCTATCGGTATAAATATACCGGTTTACTTATAAAATAGGTAAATATAAGCGCTACCTAGTATGTTATTATACTTTATAATATTTCCGGTTAAATAATATAACATAACCGGTCTAAATTTTAACCGGTCACTTGTTTAACCGGTCACGCCGTATATTAGCCGTTTTTTAGGCGCCGCACCGCAGAACCACCCAAACTCTATTTAAAAGTGTATGGTGGATGTTCAAGTAGAGGAAGGTAAGTTGATGGTGGAAGTGACTGACAGCAAAGAATTAGGTTCAACTTCTTCTCTTCACCAAGGAGAGAGAAATGGAGATAAAGCCTTTTTGATACTTTCTCAGGAAAACAAAAAATGAAAGGCTAAGATGGTTTGAATGAAATATCTTACCATCAAGGTTTGAAATGTGTTTCTCGACTTTCCTTGCACAGCCATGGCAATGCATGGAAACCCTTAGTTCCACTATCTACAAATACCAAATCAAATGGGAAGTTTTCATTTAGTAAATGTTTCTATATGAGAGCATATACAGAACACATTACAGGCATAAAAAAAAAGAAACTCTTACCTTAGGCTTAAGTTGAAAAGCCAATGTCTGATTGCCAGAAAAAACATCTTTCAATCTCAGCAACTGGGGTTTTTCGGATGTTATTAGTGGCTTCTTCTCAAACTCATCGTCTAAAGTGTTCATGCAGAAACAAGAACATGATGAGCCTGAGATTGAAGACAGACATAAACACTCTAGCATCTTACCAAAACTAAGTTTTTTCATTGTTTTTTTTCCCTACTGACTTGGGTAACTCAAACATGCGTACATGAAACAAAATGTCAAATCTTATAGGAAGAAAATCAAATCAAGTAATAATAATAATATCTGTAGGGAGACAGAGAAGGTCAAAGTTTCTTGGGAAAAGCAAAAGCTATAATACTGAAAACCTATTAACCAAGCAAAAGCAAATCACCGCCAAGCAGACGCATATGGAATGTGGTGAGCTACTTATAAACATAGTTTCGAGAATCGGACTGATTAGTGAATCAGTCATGCTATCAATTTATTAGTTCAATTGATTAAATCGTTTTGATCGGTCGAAAATTTAATCGATATAACTGGACGATGTCATAATTATTTAAAAAAATAAATAAATGTATCAAAAATATTTAATAAAAAATAATTTTGTATATCACAAATCATATTCAAAGCAAGTCAGAACATATATAAGTTAAAAACCATAAAATGATTCAAATTAACTACAACATAATAATTATGATAAAACATATTAAATAATAAATATAATTATATAACTATAATTAAAAAATAAATTTGGGGTTAAAAAATCATAACAAAATAATATTGTTTGGTTTAATTTTTTTTAAAAACAATCACACATGGCTAAGAAACATAGAAGAGCATCCCAAAAGTCTAAAGAGAAAATATGAGAATAAAACAATCCCACATGGCTAAGAAACATAGAAGAGCATCCCAACTAACTTCTATAAATAATAGAGGTAATTTGGCATTCAAAATCATAGAGTCTTTTGGTGAGCATTGAGTGAATTATTCTTTCACTTCAATAAAGCTCGAATTTTAGGTTTCAATCGAGCTTCTAAATTTTTTTGAGTTCAAGCATTTTTGAGTTCAAGTTTCAATATTATATTTCGAGTTCGAGTTGAACTTGATAATTTTTAGCTCGTGAGTTTGAGTCGAGTTGAGCTTACTTTTAAAGTTTTCAAGTTCGAGTCGAGCTCAGCATTACTCGAGTTTGACTTGGCTCGTTTAACAAATGACGTTGTTTGGTTTAATTTAAAAAAAAAAACAAAATTGATGGTTTTTTTCTGGTTTTTCCCAGTTTTTTCTGATTTTTAGCCGGTCCGATTTGAACGGTTCAGCGGTTTCGGTCGGTTCACTAATAGCATTTCAATCGGTGTAGATTGAATCGGACTAGGCAACGATTTCCGATTAAACCGGCCGGTCCGGTCCAGTTTTCAAAACAATGCTTATAAAGACAGTAAGCGTCCACATGAAAAATCATGGTTAGAGTGGCGGAGGAAGGGATAAAGCAAATTTCATGCAAGATATGGGAAGTAAAGAAGTTAAAAAAGGATTATAGTTAGTAGTGCAAGAGATCGCTAAGGAGAAGCTGAACCTTGCATGTGGCCATGGCTCTGGCATGTGATGATACCTAACAATTATTTATAGCCAATACACTACACTATGTAAGCATCCTTCTTTCTAGTATTGTTTCTCGATGAAATCTATCGTCAAATTGGATTAGACCTTATTTATAGATATTAAATTATTTAGCACTCGATTCAACAGACTTTAACTACTTAAAAACATCTTTAGTAGGGTGTATAAGTACAATTGGTGTATGATCATGGCGCATGCACTAAAGGATCAATTTTATGTTTTCTATAATCATTTATAGTATATTTCAAATTACATCATTGCCTCAGTCATGGAAGGATATGTGAGGGAGTGGAGATTAATAATTCAAAAGGAGTGAGGTGAGAATTGGAGTTTGTTGCCAACCTTTGTCTTCATCTTATCACTAATATAAAGGGGGACATGTGGCATTGAATTATTGGCGCCCTCTCAAGTCATAAGAGAATGGAAAATATTGGATGACTTAATTATATTTTTGTAGTATATGACTTTAATGTACGTATACTAAATGTAGGGTTAATTGCACAAAAGTCCTCAAGTCATGAATCAGATTTTAAACTCATCTTTAAACTACAAAATATTTGAGTCTTCAAAGTATCATATGATGCATGCACTTATTATATGGACAATTTGCCTCAAACAAATCAAAAACAATATTATTTAAAATTTACTATTCAAGATTTACATGCAATAACTCTAGATACATGTGTAACTAAAATTTAATTCTTGTGTTTTAAATATATTTCACATCACATTTAAGATATTTTCTACTATCAAAATTAATGGTTAGACTGACAAAAAGATTTAATTAATATGATAGTGATATTTTAATAATTCAATTATAATATTTTATATTTGGAGGACTAATATAGGCTTTAATTTGAGAATGTGTGAGGTAATTAATCCTTATTTATAAAAAAATAGTATTTTCTACAAGATTAACGGGACCAGGTTGGTCCATGTGAGTGATGAGGGTTCCTTTTTAGTGGTGGAAACAGAGGAATATTTAAAAAAAAACAGTAACTAGAAAAAAAGTAAAGTGAGTGGTATAAATGAGTGATTGGAAAAGCATGTTAAGCACGCGCTAGTCATGTGACATACGTTCAAGTAAAACACCAAAGCTGGAATTACAAATAGTTTCACGTGGAAGCATTTAAGAAATGTGGGTGACAGACACGACAAGCACCAAATATGGGAGCCAAATGCTTCTGTTTTGGTCTCAAAAGAGCATCCCCTTGCTATTATATGGCAAATTGCACCATTTTGGATCGCCAAATGGCTTGTGCCAAACTAGGTGCTCATTATGGACGAAACTAAGATCAAACACGACATAAAATATGACCCCATATCAAAATTTGTAAGTTTCTTGTATTAACGACTCGGTGGAAGGAAGTTTATATCTTCCTTCAGTTTGTGTATTGACAAGTATAATTAGGCATTTTGCTTGACAAATTTCAATATAATTTGTATTTGCCTATCCCCCTCTTTGAGCTGAAGCACCATTGCTACATATGCAACAATGGATCATAGCAGCCAACTGCAATAAATGAATTCCGAGGCCGAGCACCTTTCAAACTGCTTCTTCATGCAACTTCACTTGTTTGTCTAAACCTCGATCTTATCATGGGAGCCAACAACATCCACACTGTGACACACACGATCAACCCCAAGGCATAAGACTATTCTTTATAATTCATGTTCCGAGAAAATAGTTTAGGGTTTAAGTTCGAGGGTCGTGTGTACTTACAGTAAACACAGACGGCTAGCCATTCATTCACTATCCTGACCCAGGTACTAGTCCAACCGACATCGATAGTCCATCTGCAAGAATGTGAAACTATATCAGCTTTTGCTTTCGGCTTTCGACCTATACATCAAACGGTAAAGCAAGGGACGTACTTTTTAATAGTGTGATGAGTGTTCCATCCGATCAATAGCATCGCAAAGTACATTGCTCCGGTGGCGAAAACAAAGTGGAAGAAGCCGTAACCATATGGTACTGCATCTTCAGCTGGTGCTTCCTTTTTCCTGAACTGCAGCTGTTGTGAGATGCGTTCTCATGGAAAATGGGATGTTATAACTACTATATGACTTATCGAGTTTTGCAGAACAAACCTGAAAACATTGAGAATCGATGCCGGTCGAAAACGTAGCGATAACCATAGCCAGTAGCGCAATGACAAAGCTCTGGAAGGATACAAAGAGTTAAGCCAATCTGTTACAAGAGCTGTCACTAGAACTTGGTTTAATGGATTTCAAAAGAATAAAAGATTACAATGATTGTGAGCCAATCTGTTCTGTTTGATTCCTCTGCCTTCCTAATGCAATTTTCCCCAGCCGGTTCACTACAATCACATGATTGAACACGGGTTTCACTGACCGCAGTTCATAACAACAAACACTTAACGAATACGATGCATTGTGAAATTTCTAAAAACGGCTTAAAATCATACCTTCGGATGGCACACCAACAGATGAATACAACATAAAGCCCCATGACCCCGGGAGTCAAGATGCCAGCATTCACCTGTTTCACAAGTCATGTATTTGATTACAAATCATGCCATAGCGTCCAAGAAGCGGAAATCCGTTAGTTTTGAGAACATACTTTAGGGTGGAGGGAAACGCTCATCATGAGTTGAATGAGTACCAGTGTCCACGTGATGAAGAAAATATTAAGGAGGCAGGACGGTTCCGGCGCATACCAGATGTACATCATGATGATCCCAACTACGCATATAACATATGCAGCAGTTGCAAGTGACATCACATGGATCCGACTGAAGAAAATGTAATACAATTCGAATCAATTCACATCTTGGAATAAGACCCGTTTTGTCGGACCAAGAATCAGTTCTAACAATGGAAGAGTCTTACCATTTTTCCGATAATTTATCGGATTGACAATAATCATTCAGCCATGTAATGAAACTGATGACACTTACAAGCTGAACTAAGAGGAAGACCCTGAAAAGGATAAGAAGAAAAATCATTGAACAATAAGATTGACTAAATATAACTTGGGAAGCATCTTAAAACTTCCTCAAAGGCTACTCCAATAAGATTGTACATGTTTTATACAGATGAATTTAAAACAGGAATCTGTGATGTACCCGGCACCAAAATGCGCAATCTCCCCTGCCAAAAGAAACAACGTTGCAACACACGTTTTGAGCAAACCAAAGCTTGTGCTTAAGTCCTAAGATTAATCATTAAAAAAGATACAATGACGGTAGACATTTCAGGAGAATTGAACACGAACCGTATATCTGTACGATAATAGTAGGAACCAAAAAGGCTATCACCGTCAAGGCAATCCAGAGGGCAATCTTTGCAGACCACCATCCAGAATGCCATGAGTCTCTGCAATTGTACATCCTTTCGGTGCGAGCAGTTGAAAGGAACATTACAAAAAAGAATGCCTAGAATGAAGTTAAGGAATATTGCAACACAAGCAAAATACTTGAAGAACTAACCAAAAAAGATCCACTATTGCATCTTAAGGATACAAAACATCCCAAGCTCACACGTAGGACTCCTTCCGCACCCAAACAACCATGGCCACCTTGACAATTCTTCAGTTCTGCAACCACATTGTCAAATAACAAACTGATTAACATTATTATGGTCAAGCTCTAGCCAGTTGGGGGAAACCAGGCTATTTTACTTCCAATGCAACTTCAATACCGAATTCCTCAAGCTATGAAACATGGATTTCGGTAATGAAGATAAACCGGTTTCCCTAGCATGGCCAATTCAGAAAAAAGAAACTCAGAACTCAAGATTCATATGAACTATGCAGTAGCAAATAACATAAAACTAAAAGCATGTTCTCATAAAAGCATTTTGGCAAACAATAAATCTTACTTTCCATTTCCGGGAACGCTTTGCGGCCGTAATCTCGGACAGCCCAAGCGAGCAAATTCGAAGCTAGAAACATCACTGCATAGACATATCTAGCCATCCAAGGGTTGGAGCCATTCCTGAACTGGGCAAACCAGGAACCATCCTTAAGAACTCCATGCCCTTCATTGCGGCTGACTGGTAAACCACTCTCCATTTCAACTTTGCACCTCCAACACCCGCCACTCTTCATGACATTACAGATTCAATGTCTCGAGAAAGTAGAAGAAAAAATACCAGTTGTAGATCCCAGCTCACTGGTAAAAAAAAAGTAACATTAAAGATCAGCTAACATTAATTTAATCATTGTTTTAAGGGTCCATGATACCGTTACCACAATGTCAAAAGGTGAATCATCGAAGTTCGTGCTCATAAGAAAAATTGGTTTCTATTAAAGCCTAAAAAAGTCAAAATTTCAATCACAAAGAAATTATTCCTCCTCATCTGTAAGTACCACAACAAATGAGAATCTGAAACTCTATAGCGTGCAATGCACGGTAATTTTCCAACTTTAATCACTATTTGATGGTTTAACTATTTTGGCAGTGAATCTTCTGTTCTTTTCTTGTTTTATGCAAACACTGAAAATAAGCATTGCAAGAACAGCAAAGAATTAAATTTATTTCACCAAAAAGATATAAAAAAAACAATAATTTATATATACCTATGTTCTTTTTGCATGGAGAAGCGTGTATGAATTAACAAATGAGTGAAGGAATCTTTGAAATAATTTTCTTCACTGGCAAGCAGTCTTTGACTCATTGGGGCCGATTCAACCATATGAACCCTGTGGTGGTATTCACGGGTTTTACAGCTAAGAACACAGGTTAATGTTATGTTTTTCTAACAACAGTCAAACGGTTCTCTGCTAAGGTTGATAAAGTTGAAGATATTAGGTGAAATGAATATATGAAGAAAAAATATTCTCAAGAAAAGTAAAAACGGAAACTTTACTTTACCCTCTCTCTATCTCTCTTAGTTCATGAATGGAAAATTGCAGTAAAAAGAATTAAAATATTAACTAACACTCGTTGCTTGGCATTTGCATGAGTTTCAAAACATATAGAATCATAAACTCCAAACATATATACGCATGAACTGAAGTTGCAGTTGAAGAAGTTAATGTAACCTGAAAACAAGATTGACCCGAGGTTCAGAATCTACAAAGAGGAGCTCTCTCTCGAACAGAGAAGGAAGGAGAACATGAAAGAGAGAGAGAGATGGGTTTTGAGTTTGCTTAATATTTTTCTTGTTTTGCAATGAGTTAATAAAGCAACAAAGTGGGAGATTGCTTTTGGAGTTGCTGTTTGCTTTCTTCTAAGCTCACCACCTTCATCCCCTTGCCGTGAGCTTTATGTACCCGTTTTCCTACGTCGTAGCATACAAGACTTGGATTTTATTTTATTTTAACCTTACTAAATTCTCATGCTTAGCCACACAAAAAAACATAAAAACAAAACCCTAAATTCCCCTGGATTATCGTTTTAGGGTTATTTTTACCCAACTAAATTCTTGGCCAAACAAAAGGAAGATTCCGTAAAGACGTGGAGTTATATCAAGTAAGATATCTCAAATATATTTTCTTTCTAAAGTTATTTTTTTATGTCCACAATTTGAATTTAACACATTCAAACATCGAATTCTTCCCACTCAATTGGACGAGTGGTGGTAAATTCTCAACTTGCTTCTTTTAAAAAAAATCTTTATATTCCTTCCATTAAACTATAATATCCTATTAATATAAATACCTTACTCGGGGATTAAATTGTCTTATTTCAAAATTAGTAAGGACCTAATAAATACTTTTTTATGTAATGGTCTTCTGTCCCTCTAAAATGGCAAAAAAAAAAAAATTGTATCGTTAATCTCTTAAGAAATTATGCAATTAGAAACTAGTCCAACGATCCTTCCAAATATTTCTAAATTCATTTTGGCACCGTTTAATAAGAATTATGATTTTGTTTCTATATATGACTTATAGTCCAATATTAGCATAAAATTATGATTTAATGATTGTAATGGGTACTTAATGAACAATTCGTAGATAGGCAAAGATAGAAAAATTAAAAATGATTACATACTTCAACAACTGTTGATTTGGTGGGGAGAAAAGTCAGAAAGAGAGGTCACTCCATTAGACTAAAGATATGCCACTTTTTATGATGGTCCTTTTATTCATCGAAATTTGAGATTAAGGAGTTAAACTTGATTTGTATTTTTTTAGAGGGGTTAAAGTATAATTTTACTATCATATTTATGATATGGATTAATTTAAAAGTTTAGTAAGATTTTTTAAGAGAAGTTTGTAAGAAGAAACGGAACCAGAATTATATATTAAAAGGGGTAATGTATATAATAAAGATTTATTATGTATTTAATATACAACAAAAAAATAAAAAAGTTTATATACCTACGTATATGCTGATGAAATGATAAGAGAGAGAGAGATAGAAAAGAAAGAAAAAAACTCAATAAAGGAGCAATGGTCCATTAATCAAATAACAAATCAAAATAAGATTGAATGATCTCAGGATAAGGTCATAGAAAACTTTCCCAAAGTTGAGCTTTATTTTAATTTTTCTTATTTCCATTATTTGATTTGAATATTTCATGTAATATTATTATAGGACAGTTTTCGGAATATTTAATATTTTTTATGATATAAGACTCTAAAATTATATCGCGTTACTATCTAAAAATTTTAAAATATTATAAAATCTAAATTTAAGGTCCAAATTAAAAAAAAGGAAACATTATGAAGTTCTTGTAAAATAAATAATGATTTATTCCAATTTGCGGTGACATGCATGATTATTCTTTTGCACCATACAAAATCGTAGGGTCCATAATTACCAAAATCAAAGGCTGCCGGCCGGTCCATACGCTAAAGAGCAAAGAGACAATAATGTCGGTCTTTTTAACCATTACACATTACTTTTTCAAGTGTTGTGTCCGTACGTAAATGAAAAATGCTTCGACTTTTTATCTTGTGATGTTTGGATAAGAGTGCATTTGATTCGATTTAATTCAATTTTAAATGGGTTAATTTTGATTATATCTTAGCTTTGTAATCATAAATTATAAAGTTTTGATGCCTCATAGTATACTTTTGTTTTACGATAACTAAAAATGATTTTGACAATATTTGATTCCATGACTAGTTAGTGGCCAATTTGCCTTTTTCTTCCTTGCTACAGTATGCTGGTTCTTGCATCCCTTGGAGCACAGCCTTCTCTTCTTTGCTTTGGTGTATTTGGAAGCGGCGAAATAATTGGGTCTTTCAAAATAGCCAGCAAACTCTTGTTTCTTTACTCCATCAAAGCCTCTCTTGGACCAACATTTACAATTCGAGTGCTTTGCTGTCTGTGGCCGATCTACTACTACTGAAATCAGTTGGGAACATCCTCCTCTGGGATTCATTTGCCTCAACACAGATGGCTCGGTGAGCCACTCTAATCACAGCTCCTCGGGTGGTCATGATAGAAGTTTCATTGCCGGTTTTGCTCATAAATTGGTCTCCTCTTCGATCATCAATTCTGAGTTATGGGGAGTTTTCGATGCCTTAATCTTACTTGGGATAGGGGCTTTCGAAACATTATTGTTCAGGTGGATAGTGCGGATGCCTTCGACCTCCTTTCTTTAACTTCAAATTCTAGTCCTCTCATTTTGGTCCGTGGTATTTGGGATATACTTAATCGAGATTGACAGCTTCAATTCAATCTTATAAAAAGAGAAGCTAACATGGCTGCAAATTTCTTTGCTAGAACGGCTTGGGATGTAGTTGATGACTTCTAGATTTTCGACATTGTTCCGTCTGATTTACACGAGATCTTGGATCGGGACGCAGCCGGACCCCGTCATATCCGTTTTTATTAATTTGCCTGTTAATTTCTCTAGGCTCCTTTTGCATTCGAAATAAAAATCTAGCCCGTTTAAAAAATGACAAACAAACGTCTCCATGTAGTAGTGTAGGTGAACATCAGAAACCCAAGAGGTTATTTTGGTCTTTCTATCTAACTGCGAATGAGAGAAAACCAAAGACATCAAGCTTGGTTTCTGGGTATTCAATGCAAGTTTCTTGAAACTAGAAAATGCCATTTTGACTTTGATTTCTGATTTTTCCCCTCTAAATCCATACCCATAGACCATAACAGGCTTGTTAAAACTATTGGGCTCTATCCTACGCTTAGACGAGTACAGATGGAAGGTATTCAAAAGATTACTATGAAGGGCAACTCAAATCACTGATGGGGATTGGGGTCACCACCCCTAATTAAATTTTAGTTATGGGAGAGAATTAGAATTAGACAAGGAGATTTAGCGCCTGATTTCAACGGAAAGGACCTAAGAGTTTAATCCAAAATTGAGCTCTGTATTTGATAATGGAGAAGAGGGCATTGATTTGGAACTGAACCTGCATGTGCTTGGAGGGAAAAAGACAGGTCCATTGAGTTCAAGTTTGACATTCCAAAGAGAGAAAAACAGGGCATCATGTGAATACATATATGTCATTTTGATTCACAATCCAATATTATGGAACAACTGCTCAACTTGTTGTGCACAAGGGACATTCAACAGCAACCGAATCACTGAATTCTGGGAATTCATTATCAATTATTACAAGTATTGTAAGGCTGGATGATAATATATATACCGAAAGGTTTTCTAAAACTGGATAATATAATTGTGGTTCTCCAAATTCATCCCCTATACATACGACTTTGTTTCTTAACCTACATTCTTTTCTCTGCCATTTTTTGTTTTAATTTTTCACAACTCCAATAAATTATGGGAGAGAATTTCTCCTCTTATTTCCACCTTCATTGTGATGAAGATGATAGCTCATTAGAGGAGGAAAATTTCTCAAAAGAATCAATAGAAAGGAGGTGGTGGAGGTGATGCGTATGAAACTCCCATTACGGGTGGCAATGGTCCCTCGTATACAGGAGCTGGCGGTGGGGGAGAATAGTATTGTACGGGTGCTGGCGGTGAGGAATATGTTACAACGGGTGGGGGTGGGGGTGGGGGTGATGCTGATGGTGGCGGCGGCGAGTACTCTACACATGGTGGTGGAAGAGAAGGTGGTGGTTCGATGCATGGTGGAGGTGAAGGTGGCGGTGGTGAGTGAACTGGAGGAGGTGGGGAATTTACAGGAGGTCGCGGTGGAGATAAGTACGGATAGATTGGTGCTGGAGGTGAATGTGGTGGTGGTGGTGGAGAATGTACCGGAGGTGGCGTTGAATGATGCGGTGGTGGTGGCAAAAACAAAGAAGGTGGTGAATTTGGTGGCGGAGGTGGTGGAGACCTCACGCAGTATATAGGTGCTGGCGGTGGGGGAGAAGGTGGAGGTGGTGATGGATACGTAGGTGGCGGGGGTGATGGTGGGGGAGTAGATGGAGGTGGAGGCGGTGGAGGCGGAGGAGGAGGTAATGGTGGAGGTGGAGGTGGTGAATACTCAGGTGGTGGAGGATATGGTGGTGGCGGCGGGGGAGGTGAGTACACGGGTGGTGGAGGTGATGTTGGTGGCGGGGGAGGTGAATACACAGGTGGTGGAGGAGGCCGTGGTAACGACACAACAACTGGTGGAGAAGGCATTGGAACGGGCGGAGACAGTGGAGGAGGAGACGGCAATGGAGCGAAAGGATTACATCTAATTGAATTACAACCCACCGGTCTGGACAAGAAAGACTTGCATTGGGCCTGACTTCTCTGCAAAGGCCTAGCCGGCAGACAATTTCTCCTATCATCAAAACTACGTAACCCCAAACAAAGAGGCGGCTCTCCGGTGAAGAAATTATACGAGAACGTAAAATTCTCCAACTTAGGCAACCGACAAATGCTAGCCGGAATCTTTCCCGACAGCATATTATGCGCTACATTGAGCTGCTCGAGGCTCACCATCTCCCCAATCTTCTCCAGCAAAGGACCCATTAACTCATTAAAGCTAACATCGAACACAGTCAAATTCTTCAACCGCCCAATTTGCTCCGGCAAGCAAGATCTAAACCCGTTGTTCATCATAATGATTTCTTCGAGACCGGTCATGTTACCGAGACTCGCCGGCACACAACCGTGGAACTTATTATTAGCCAAGACAAGAACAGATACCGGTGAGCTACCAAAATTGTCGGGGAGATTGAATTTGAAGCTGTTGTGGTTAATAAAAATAGCATCCAAATCTTTGTCGAAAAGAGCTTTCGGTACTGTCCCTTCAAACTCATTAAACCTTAAATCCAAGAACTTAAGTGAAGGCAACTTAAGAAGCACCTCAGGGAACTTACCAGCGAACCTATTGTTGCTAAGATCCAGCTCGAACAGCAACTTCAAACGTACGAACTTGTGTGGAACTGTCCCACAAAATCGATTCGTGTTGATGTGAAACAATGCAACATCAGTGAGTAACCCGAGTTCCTCCGGCAAGTACCCGGCGATATCGCCGTGGTTCAAATCAATGCCGGCGACCGTTCTGATCCTCTTGTTATCGAGCGCGGGAGCACAGTAAACTCCGGTGTAATTACAAACATCGGATCCGACCCAATCGCGGGTGAGATTGGTAGGGTCGGAGAGTATAGCTTGTTTCCATGCTTGTAAAGCTATGTAAGCATTTTTGAGGCGGGGGTTTTGAAAGACAAGTGATGGGTCGACAGTGACGTTTTCGCCTCTGTCGCCGAACTCATCTCGGTAATATAGAAGCCGGCGTTGCTTGATGTACAACGCTTCTTGGTCGGTAAGGCGGCCGCCATGGCTGGAAATGGAACGGTGACGGTGGTGCTCACATGAAGAGAAGCCGATGAAGAATGAAATGAGAACAATTGTCAGATTCTTAAAAGAATAGAGCTTGGCGTTCTTCATCTTACGACACATCTGATTTAACAAATGCCACTTTTCTTTTTCTCTTGCAAAAACAATAATCTTTGGGGGGTTTCAATTTGGAGAGATGATGGCCTATATAAATAGTCAAATTAAAAACCTTGACTTGTTATTTAATTTTAATTCCTTTATCTAAATTGGTTATATAAGACTAAATTAAATCAAAACCTAATAAAAATAATTCATATTTATTTAGATTGTGAGCACTCCTTTTCTCTCCGTATTCATTTCTTTGAGACTATTTGGTGGAAGAAGTAGTAGCCATCTAAGACGCGGTTGCTTGTATAATGATTCTATTATCTCTATTGGCAATGAATAGCAACAATAATATAATAGCTGTACGTTAAGATAATTTGATCTTTAAATATGTTCAATTTCTATGTAATTTTATAATTGAATCGATACGTACGTTTATGACATTGTTTATATATTAATTAAATATATTTATCCATTGAATGACTTTAATAATTAAAAAATGTTATTCTTTTTTTAAAATTTTAAATTCGATCAATTATATTTATAAAAAATATCATAAATACGTTTAATGTCAAACCGGATATTATACATATATTACTATTGAGTAACAATTAGTTGATTCTTATTAAATAATCAGACAAAAACAAAACAAAATTTAAATTATTTTTTTTATAGTCACTTATATTTATTTTATTAATTTATTATAAAGGCAATCATTCAAAACAGCGTAGTACAGGTCATCATAGGACCCATAATGACACGTAAGAAAGCGCGAACCCATTTATAAGCTTACAAAAACGCCAGCTGTGCTTCTCAAAACGACACGTTTCATGTGAACACTGCTTTTGTGTGGTCGCCGATTCTTGCTCAGAGGTCCCACCTCTGCCTCTTGTTTCTGATGGGAAAATTCATAACTTGAATGTCAAAGATTTTGAAGGGATTAAAGTTTAATTATACTATTTTAGGGGAGCTTGGTCAAGTTAATAAACTTGAGCAATAGTATTACAGTTTATAATTGAATCACGGACATGGAAATGAATTGTCCGATGGCGTTGGCTGGTCCATCAATGACAAAAGACTCGATTCCATTGGAGATAAGATACCGTTCCCTTGCATGATATTTTCCTCTTCTTCCCCCCCCCCCATTTATTCGCTCTTTCATATTAAAACGTCAACCTTTATTGGTGTCTCTACAGCATCCAAGCCGCGTGAAAGCTAGCCTTTGATTTGGACATTCCAAACAAGTACGAGGCACTAGCAAGAGCAGAAGCCATAAGTTGTGGGCGCATTGCAAGTGGCAGTGAAATAAAGAATCAAATTCATTTATAGTGGGAGGTGAAGGTGTTATTTGAGTCGTTCATGCTTAACTTTATTAGGTTTGATGAATCAATAAATGTTCGATGTTGAACACTCGGTTGATGATTCCCCGTAGTGTAATGAAAAAAGTTGATTAATATTTAATGACTTGGACAAAAAATTATTAGTAGATGGATTTTAATTCAAAATTTTGGAAGGAACGAGAGTCTCAGAGTTATAGGTTAAAGGCTCCTAGAATTGAGATATTTTCAGTCTCTCCAAATCCTCAAAAGCTGATCAATGGTGAGACAAGATCAATAACAACTCCCCCAAGAGTTGACATGTCCCATTCCCAAATCTTGTTCGATTTTTCTGAGTCCCCAGAGCTAGGTGATTTTGTCGGCGGCAAAGACCCATCAATTTTTTTCGGACCTTAAATCGGAAATATCGTAAGTCGATGCGTTGATTTGCAACACCATGAACCATGCACTCTAACCATTGTCCCATGGAGGTACTTCATTGTATATAACCATGAATCTCTTGCCAAAACATCATGTTCGGATGGTAGGAAGATACAATGGGCTCAATTCTTTTAATATTTCCAAAAAAATAATATCCGACACTAGTATAATATGTGAAGTGCAAATGATCATACGAATAACAAAGCAACAAACAATAAAAAATATAGGATTGCCGTCGACAAAATCACCCAGCTTTAATACACTTTAATGGCGATTGAGGACACGACCATTTTTCTCCTTCTTGATCTGCTTTTCTTTGCTTGGTTCTTGTCGTTTCTTTTGAGTATTTGGTTGGGTTATGTCAGGAGCGTTTCTGCTGACTGGAGAAAACTGTTCGCGGCGGAAGATGAGCAATAGTTGGATTTTTCTTGTCGTCAGAGATTAAGGGTTTGTTGGCGGTAAAACCGCCTTGTGCTGTGTTTGAAGAAGGCATTTCAGAATGGAAAAATGCATTTATGGGTCAGTTTGTAGGTTCGGCTCCCAATTTTGGATTTCTGCAGAAGACGATCGAGCTATTGTGGGGAAACCTCTCCGATGAAGGTGAGTTTGGATGGCTCAAGTTTATTCGTATTTTCTTTTGTTAATTCGATTGCCAGGGATTGGGTTTTAGAGAATGGTTCCTGGCATGTGCAACATAAGCATATCTTTCTTAGAAAATGGGAACCAAACTTGAAGGAACTGAGTTTCGATTTGATTCATATGCCAGTTCGGGTTCATGTTTTTCATGTTCCTCTTGAGTTATTCTCGAAAAAGGGGCTTAGCTACATCGCAAGAGCATTAGGTAAACCTTTACATATGGATACTATAATTGCCTCTAGGGAATGACTTGAGTATGCTAAAGTATGTGTTGAAGTTGTTGCGGGTTATAAATTTCATGATCAAGACATACATCAACATACATCCATCAACATACATACATGAAGCATGAAATTTGCATCTTTGCATTCATCATTATGTACAATAAAGACCTTGATTTTCCCTCTCTTGAGGACAAATTCAATAAAACATCAAATAAATTTCATCTTGGCATCCATCATCACATCGAAGATAGTCAATGCATAGTTTTGATTTTTCAGGAAATCAATGTGCAAAAATGATCAGATGTCTCTAACTTGAAGAAACAATGATTTGACTTCCTAAAGTCAATAATCATATCTTCTGAAGGCATTTCCTCCAACAGCAGGAACAAGCGGACTATCGGTCTACTTTGAGATTGTTTCTTTTGAAACAAAGGGTCGTCTCGCTTAAGACAAATTTTCTTAAAAAACAAATTTGTCTCACTTGAGACAATTCCTCAAAACAAATTTCATTTCGTTTGAGACATTTTTCCTCTAAGATACAAATTTTGAGTTTGTTTCACTTGAAACAAAGTTGATATCACTTGAGATTGTTCTCAAAACAAGTTTTGTCTCTCTTGAGACAATTTCTTTTGAAAAAAAATCTTTGAGTATGTTTCTTTGGAAATAAAATTTTCTCTTTTGAGACAGTTCCTTTTGAAGAAAAAACCTTTGAGTATGTTTCAATGGAAACAACGACCATCTTTGAGATTATTTCTCTTGAAACAAGTCTTATTTTCCTTGAGATCGTTTCTCATGAAACAACAAACATCTTTGAGATCATTTTCCTTAAAACGAATTTTGTCTCTTTTGAGACAGTTTCTTGTGAAATACTCATATTTGAGATCATTTCTCTTGAAACGAATTTTGTCTCTATTGAGACAACTTCTCTTAAAGCACTATCTCTGAGTCAGTTTCTCTTGAAACCATCACCCTTCCTAAAGATGACCAAGACTTATCATAGTATGAGTAGTGTCATCCCCGACCATATATCCTTATCACGTAGGAGCCGTGTCAACCCTGGACAACCAAGACTTATCATAGTATGAGCAGTGTTATCACCCTTCCTAAATATGGCCAAGACTTATCATAGTATGAGCAGTGTCATCCCCAACCTGATCTCCTCATCATGAAGGAGCCATGTCAAACACAGATAACCAGTTGTCCTTATCACCTTTATATGGTCAAGACTCATCGCATATGAGCAGTACCATTCCCTGGCCAAGACTCATCGCATATGAGCAGTGTCAACCCTTGATAACCAGCCGTCCTCATCACGTAGGAACTGTGTTATCACCCTTATACGGTCAAGACTCATCGCATATGAGCAGTGTCAACCCTTGATAACAATCCTTCCTCATCACGTAGGAACCATGTTATCACCTTTATATGGTCAAGACTCATCACATATGAGCAGTATCATCCCCTGACCAAGACTCATCGCATATGAGCAATGTCAACCCTTGATAACCAAAACTCTTCATCACGTATAAGCCGTGTTATCACCTTCCCTAAAGATGACCAAGACTTATCATAGTATGAGCAGTGTCATCCCTGACCAGATCTCCTCATCATGTAGGAGTCGTGTAGACGACCCAAACTCTTCATCACATATGAGCAGTATCGTCCCCCAACAATAAACATTATCAAGGCCCAAAAAAAAAGGACTAGACGAAAACCGGTTGTCTTTTTCATCTTTGCCCTATTCTTGTTAACACAAGAATGTGCAAAGAGGGGCAGCTGTAGACACCCGTTTTTGTCCGGGCTTTAAAAATTATTATAATTACTTATGTTGAATTATGTTTCGATATAACAAATTTAAGGCAAAATGTTTTTGGACATGAATTGAATTTATTTAAAGTTTTAAAAAGGTTTCAAAAATAATTCAAAGTCCATTAAATTTGAATTTGAGAAAAAATGCTAAAGGGAGTCAAAGTGCATCCATGCACCCTTGCAGTGCATCCATGCACCTGCACTAGTGCATCGATGCACCATGCAGTGCATCCATGCACTCAAACACCGAATACAATTAGTGCATCGATGCATCCTTCTGTGCATCGATGCATCCTGCTGTGCATCCATGCACCCTGCTGTGCATCCATGCACCAAGGCTGCAACGGCTAGTAACGGCTAGTTTATTTGAATTTAATGAAGGGGTATCGATGCACCTTGATAGTGCACCGATGCACCATGTTATGGGCATCCTTTTTGAGTATAAAAATCATCCCCAAACGGCTCCAAAACATCCCCAACGGTTATATACGTCATCAAACACATTCCAAGCTATAAATACAAGCTAAGGACACTTGAAGAAGTAAAAAGAGAACAACCATCCAAGCAATCAAACACAAGAGAAGAGTTTTTCATTCTTATTTCATCTTTCTCTTGTAAATATTTTGTTCTTGTGAGCTTAATTCTTGTAAACACCTACTTTAGAAAGGTTTTCTTGTTTACATTTCTTATTCTTTTGTAAAGGGGAAAGGCTCTAGCTAATCCCGTGTAAAAGCTAGGGAAATGTTCTAGTTTAGCCCGGAAAAACTAGGGAGTTTGTAAGGTTACTCTTTATCCTCAAAAGAAAGAACAAATTAAAGATAATTTGTTGGAAAATCCTTAGTGAGGAACTAAGGTAGTAGACGTAGACTTTGGTTAAGAAATTCGAACCACTATAAATCGCTGTGCAATTCTCTATCTTTCAATCTCCTTACTCCCTAAACACAAAACCGTTCCGACCCCTCTTTGCAAACCGTTCCGGTTGTCAATTTGAGCTTCCGAAAATCCTAACAAATTATTATTATTAAAATTAAAATACAAATTTTGCAGGCTTTGAAGCCCAATTCAGTACAAGCTACCCAGGACCCAGTTATCATCCAAAAGCCTAACCGAAGCCAAATGGAGGTACCCAACACGGATCCAGACCAAGACATCTGGTTCAGACCTGAACCAACACAACAACCTGACTTAATATATTAGGGTTTCTAAACCCTAATTCAACCATCACCACCTCTTGGCTTTCTAGTTCCCAGCCATATGTGAACATCAGCCGCCACCGCCATGGCCGAGCAGTTCAAGCCAACAATATCTAGTCGCACCGCCGAATGCTCCAGCCGTCCGTCGAGCGAAGCCACCACCAACAACCGCCACATCATCAAATCTGTCAAAATCCACCAAATCAATAAAAATTATCACCACTAAAACCCACTCAATCCACCACTAAATCCCACACAAAATACCTACTTCACTATACCCACTAAACCTAATCATTCTCCACAAAAAAAACATCATAAATACATCACATGCAACCACCATTGGAGAGGAGGGATTTCGAACATAAAGAAAAAAATAGAAAGAGTTTACCTTTGATCCCTCGACGACTATAGATCCGATGATTGGACTACAAATCCGAGTGGTGAAGAGGCTTATGGTGGTGGGTAGGCCGACATATCTTAACGGTGGCCCCATCGGACGACGGGTTTAGCGGCGACATAAGGTAAACCTTTCGGTTTCCTTTTGTAGATCTAGGCTTGTGTGGACGTTTTTAGGCTAAACTAAGGCTAAATATAGGTTGAGGGTGACGAGATGATTAATTTGGGGTTGTTTTATCACTCCAACCGTCGTGTCGACCATCGTGGCTATCATCGGTGAATGACGACCACCTTCTCCCCGATGAAGGAAATTGAGAGAGTTCTATCTATGTTATTTGAAAACGAGGAGAAATGAGAGAATGAGGAAAAAACTTGCGTTTTGGGCTTAAATACGCTGATCGGAACGGTGTAGTTTCACACCCATATCTCAACGTGTTTTCACATTAGGGGATATTATCAGTTTAAGTCCCCCGTATTTTGTAATTCCATTATGAAACCACTATATGAAGTTCCATTATCTTTGACTTCGAACACTTACATTTCAGAATTTATATTTAAGTCCTTAGTTCATTTATTTTATCATATTTGTTTACATTTGACTTTGATAACATTATTTATAATTGTTTTATTTTAGTCACTATTGGATATTTGTTTAATTACTATTTGATCCTTGTATGTTTCTATTTATTTTATTTTAATCCTAGATATTATTTATGGATTATTTTTATTTTAGTACCGGTACTATCTAATGTTTGTGATTTTGATTCTAATTTATTTAAAATTATTGTTCAACCCTTTAATTTTTTATTTTTGCTATTTTAATCCTTTAAATTTCTGTTTTTGTTATTTTTAGTCTCTTAAAGTTATGTTTTCGCTGTTTTTAAACTTTTAAGTTTATATTTTTGCCATTTTAATCCTTTAAGTTCATGTTTTCAAGATTTCTTATCGAGTTTAAGGATTTTTCTCTGATTAATTAATTCGAAGCAAATCAATATTCAATAAACGAATCATATTTTAACTTGATATTTGATTCAGAATTTCCACCATTACGACAACGTGTAGACACAATACCAATTTTGGGCGATGTGGGGGTCTTAATCCTTCTCCATACGTAACCGACTCCCGAACCCGTTTTAATCAAATCTTAGGTAAACACATATCAGTTTTTTGTCTTAAAAATGATTTTTCTTAAAATTGTTTTTAAAAAAGACGTTTTTAGGTATTCGACCTACCTAACCTAAAGGTTGATGGCAACTCCTTTCCATTTTATTCAAAATCACCCAGAATTTCCAAAATTAAAGTCATAATTGTTTTTAAAACAATAAACAATTGTTTCACCTAAAAAATGGTTATGACACGTCCTTTGTGAAGAACATGATGGAGGGGAAATTCCAAGGGATTATGCATCCAACTACGCCAATGGGTTCCCTTAGAGTGTAACCTTGAAGCCCCTTGGACAGTTTCAACACGGTTCCATGGATTTTATCTGCTGCACCTGCATAGTAACGCAGCGTGTTGTCTGCAACTGGCACGTCCACGAACTTGCAAAGAGAGAGGAGCTTTCCCCCGTTAATGGCATCCAATGCTGCTATTTCTTCTACGTTTTCTTTAATCATGTCTGCTAACTTCATCATCAACCTTCCTCGCTCCTGAATATCCACTTTACTTAATAACAATGTACTAATCTCGGGATGTAGGAGGGACCTTATAACAATTTTATCAATATTTAAACAAGCGTTGGAGTCATTGCACGTGTGTGTGTAGGGGGGGGGGTTCATAAAGTAAATGCTAACATGGGGATCTAGTTTCATGGAGAGCATTGACCAAACCAAATAATCCACACGGGGACTAATTGTGTAATTGGACAAATGGGAATATAAGAATAGAAGAGCAGAAATTACAGAGCCAGAGAAGCGAGGCCAAGGACCATGGTCAAAAGCATGACGTGCAGCTTTCACAGCCAAATCAACATACTCAATGTCTGCAGCTGAAACTCTGTTGATCACATCCCCTGTTCTTGGATCCATTGTTTCCATCGTTTTCCCTGCCAATCTCGTTGTTTTCTTATAAAATAAAAATACTTGGAATGGATATTTCCTCAAACAAAATGGTAGGCAGCTTACCTGAAATGGAATCCACGAAATGGCCGTTTATAAAGAGTTTGGTGAATCTGATTGGTGGGAAGTTGGAACTTCCATTGCTGTGATTTGCCATCTCCAACTTCTCTTGCTTAGATCTTTCAGCCTCAACTTAAGCTCCTTTGCTTGTTTACTGCTTTTAATGAGTAGGGAGGGGCGGCATTTGACCAGACATGCACATGTCAACACTTGTAATATGTTATTATATAAATACTAATAACTTCTCCTCTACAACTAAGATTCCTTAATCAAAACACGGAAGGCAACATGTGATTGCTCTATACTAACTTGCCCTCAAAAGTCTCACATTCCAACTTATTGTGTTGAAGTTTATTATATTTTTTTATAGTCAATATTCGATTTACAGATCATTTTAATTTAAATCAATTATTATAAAAATAAATTTAAACTTAAAATGATAGTATTAATTAATTAGGTTTCTGTTCAAAAAATAATTAAGTAGATTAACTAATAATATTATAAAGTAGACGATCAAAATAACCTATTGAGATTAAATCCCAAATTTAAACATGGTTCAAAAATAAAATAAAAATTATAATATCATTAATTATTTCAAATAATTAATAATAAAAATTAATTAATAAACAATGAACAAATAAATTGTAAATAGGTGTATTTATTATTTTTAGATGTAAATAATCATAAATAAAATAAAGACACAAATGATTTCTTAAAGGAAGCATAAATTGTTGGAAGCTTGGTAGGCATTCAATAAACTTATAACTCGTATAATATTATTAATACAATCAAACTACGATAAAACCACGTATTATTAGTTTCGGTTAATTTACAGACACTTACGAACAAAGCTTTGCTAAGCTTCACTCTATCTAGCTTTTCTAAGCTTCACTTCTTGTCTCTCGGTTTTGTACTCATTCATACATATACATCAACCAAAGCTACTACACATATTTATAGGTAAGATAAACCACCTCGTCAAACTGCCACCTTATCTCCTTCATTATTAAGCATCCAAATGTTACTTGCTACAATTATATTCTATGGTGCTGCCACCATCAAATGTTACTTGTTGTCAACTCAAAAGAATCAAGTTTGATTCTAACACTCCCCTTCAAACTTGATATACCATTCCGAGTTTTTTCCATTTATCATCTTCAATCGATTCTTCATTTGTTATGAGATCACTCTTTGAAAAGAGCCTGAAAAGTGAAAATAATCGTTGTACCTCTTTAGTATCCTTCTTCCCTCGTAGATCTTCGAAATTTTGTGGGAGATACTTTAGGATTTTCTTGTCCATTACTATCATAGTTGTTGCTTATTAATGGTGATGCAATTGAATTTTGTTGAGGACCTTAATCATTATCTTTCTCATCTTGATTGATAAGATCTTCATCGTCTTTATCTTTATTAAAAAATAGTTCTTCAACTTTCTTTTTTTTTCCCCTCTATTTTCAGTATTTTGCCTCATCGAATTCGACATCTCTTGAAATTATTATCTTATTTGTAAGGAATATAGAGTTTATAAGCTTTGCTTCTTTCATCATAGCCAATGAAAATACATTTCTCTCCTCTTTATCATCGAGTTTCTTTCTTTTTTGCTCAGGAACGTGGGCATATGTGATGCACCAAAAATTTTGAGATGTCCAACTCTTGGTTTCTAACTGCTCCATGCTTCATTTTGTGTCATATACTTCACACTTTTGGTTGGACATCGATTCAACAGGTAGATTGCACATCGAACAGCTTCGGCCCAGAAATTTCTCGATAGATGCTTACCTTTTATCATGCTCCTCACCATGTCAATGATTGTGTGATTCTTTCTCTCAGCTGCTCCATTTTGTTGAGGCGTGTATCTAACTGTCAGTTAATGGATAATTTCATGCTCTTTGCAGAAGTCTTCAAATAAATTTGATGTATACTCGCCTCCTTTATCAAATCTAAGTATCTTTAAATATTTTCCACTTTGCTTTTTCTACCATTGCTTTGAATTCTTTCAATTTCTTTAGTACTTCAGGCTTTTCTTTCAGGGTATATATCCAACTTTTTCGACTAAAATCATCAATAAAAGTTAAATAGTACTTGTTACCTCCAAGTGATGGTATGTCAAAAGGACCATATATATCTGTGTGCATAATCTCCAACTGCTTTCGGGCTTGTCAGGGTCTACTAACTTCAAAGCTTTGTCTGTGTTGCTTTCCTTTAATGCAAGCTTCATATAGTTGATTCGGAGGGTTGATATATGGTAGTCCTTTCACCATATTTTCTTTCGATAACATCTTTAGGCTTAAAAACCAAGATGTCTATAACGTAGATATCACAACCATGAATCATCTTTGATTATTTTCTTCATGCACTTAACTTCTTCTGACTCGATGTCAATGGTAAAGAGATGATTTTGAGTCATACAACTTGGGAAATTAATTTTCTATCTTTATTTTTTATGGCAAGGGAGTGATTCCTCATCTCAACTTCAAATCTTTTTTTTCAAGAGTTGACCAAGGCTGATAATGTTGCTTTTTAAAGTCGGTACATAATACACATTTGAGATGTATTTCTTTTCACAATTCTTTTGTGTAATCATAACTTCACCTTTGCCTTTTACTTAAGCGTGTGAGTCATCTCCAAAAGTTACTCGACCATAGACGACTTCATCTAACTTCACGAACAGTTCCTTTCGACCACACATATGATTGCTAGCACAATTATCAAGATACCAAATATTTTTCTTAACTTCTCTATTTCCTTTGTGAGTTAGGAAAACATGAGATTTTTCAATATTTTCTTCTTTAGCTGATACTACATTATTTCTTTCTTCTTGTTTGGGAGTTGATTTACACTCGTAACTAAAATGACTATATTTATTGCAGTTATAGCATTGTACCTGAGATTTATTTCCCTGTTGATATTTGCCTTGGCCTCGGCCTCTAAATCCTCTTCCACAGCCTGATGTCTGATTGTTTTCATTTGTCTAAGTGGTACCATATGATTGACCACCACATCCACGTGCTCCTCTTCCACCTATAAATCTTCCATGATAACCACCACGGCCTTATGTGTAGCTGCTACTAGTTTCACCTTCATGAATATTAAGCTTGCTTTGTAGAGCTTGCTCTAAATTTTCAGAATCTTCATTTTGCATCATCTTTTGCTCATGGGCTTGGAGTGAACCCACAAGCTCATTGATCGATATTTAGGATAAATCTTTCGATTCTTCGATTGCTACGACCACGTAGTCAAATTTTCGTGTTAATGACCATAAAATCTTTTCCATCACTCTAATATCGTCGAGTGATTCTCCATTCCTTTTCATTTTGTTTACTACCCCTTTCACACAATAGAATCATCAATACATTCTGAATTTTCCATTTTCAACATTTCAAACTCTGCTCTAAGTTATTGTAATCGTAATTTTTTTCCTTTTCGACACCTTGGAGCAATTTTTGCAAAATCTCTCACACTTGTTTTGCGGTCTTCGCATCAGATATTTTTTCAAATGTTGATTCTTCAACACCTTGAAAAACAGAAAACAACGCCCTCTTGTCTTTCTTGCGAGATCCCTTCAGTGCCCGTTTTTCTTCATTAGTCAAGGCTACTTTTGTTGCTGGATTCTCGGGCTCAATGTGCCCTTCTTCAACAATATTCCAACAATCCTGTCTTTGTCTTTGTCTGAATGCTCCAATTGCCATAGTTTGTCTTTGTCAATCTTGGGATTTGGGTTGAATCATGTTAGCCATCTTCACCATCACGTAAACTCAAACCAATCTCAAATTAAACTTTGATACCACTTGTTGAAAGCGTTGGTGGATACTCAATAAACCTATAACTCGTATAATATTACTAATACAATCAAACTATAATACAACCACGTATCACTAGCTTCAACTAATTTACAAACACTTACAAACAAAGCATTGCTGCTGACTTCTTGTCAGAATCAAGTTTGATTCTAACATAAATAATAGGAGTATTGTTTGGAAGTGAACAAATTTTATTCGCACTGGGGTTGATAAAATGCATACGGATTGTGAATGGAGGGTGTCTTAAAAAATAGATGGGATGACGACACATTATAATGAATCATTCATTTATATAAGGATAAACTATACAAATAGTCTTTTATGTTTTTGGCTTGACTAATTTTGGTCTTCAATTTAAAAATTAAGTAAAAATGATCCCTAAAGTTAGCGATCCATTCAATTTTAATCCCTCAGCTATTAATTTTCGTCAACCCTTTTGTTAAGTCCCTAATAATGCTAAGATACTAAAATCGAACGGGAGTTAACGATCAAATGACTAAAATCGAACGAATCGATAATGTTAGAGACTATAATCAAACAAATCGATAACGTTAAAGACTATTCTCCTTTAATTTTTAAATTGGTATCAAAGTTGATCAAACCGAAAACATAAAGAATTATTGGCCGTCCTTTTCTCCTCAACCACAGCTTTAAGCAACACATGTTTCATATTTGGATTTTTAAACAGGTAATTGTTTAAACATGAGGTGAAGAGAAGCAAGTATTTGGGGCGAAAACCGCATTTTGATACAACTAGGAACGAGGGTAGAGGTCCAACATGTAAAAGAAGCTCATCCATCAACCATTACAATTTCATTCTTGCAATTTGCAATATGATGCTTTCTATCTATAAGCATGCATAAGAAATGAAATAATTGCAAGAAAACATATATGGGAACATCCCAACATACGATAAGGCAACTGCATACTGTTTTCAGGAATATGAACCAATTCTTGCTTAAACTTCCAATGAGTTAAAAGATAGGAGTACAAGAAAATGAATGGCTTCAACGAAACCAATGTGGCTCACACAACAAGGTTCCACACTTATTGGGTACTTGAAGAGGGTTGGTACCCACTAGAACCGTAGTCATATGCTCCATAACTAGTCTGACTCCCATAACCACTGCTGGTCGCATAACCAGAAACACCCAAATTTTCCACTGGGTGCGAGTAGTGCTGTTGAGTAACTGCCGCAGGACTTTGAGTGTGGGTCACACCATATGCTGCTGATGCATAAGCAGTAGGAGCCTCATAAACATTCTGCCCAACATAGTTATATTGCCCAGAATATCGAGCCGCTGGGCTTTGCTGTGCAGAGGGAGCCGGGTTTCTCCGATGGAAAGAAGGATAGGGACTTGAAAACTTAGCTTCTTTTGCTGGACGGAAAGCAGGTGGTCCACCGCCCCGAGCACTACCAGCACTATGACTTCGCTTATTTTGAGGCTTCCCAGCAGCTGATGAACTCTTTTTCCTATCTGACTTTACTTTTTCCAGCTGAGTGGCTCGCTTCCTTAAAAATTCAGTAGAGAACTCTGATTCAAGCTTATGGTCTTCAACGCATTTGATGATGGCTCTGATTGAATTCAGCTCCACATTTTTTGACGACTCCTGCATGATTAAACTCACTTTAATCTACAAATTTTTGCTTAAGGTTCAAAAACAAAATTCTACCCATAATCTTTTATGCTATTAAAAGATAAAAAGTGAAAGCGCATATACAGTTGCAGCTGTAGAAAATTTTCCATTCTTCAATATAGTGGTGGCATTCTTTTTGGAATTCTGCAGATAGGACTTAAGTAGAGAAACGGGAGGAAATCTTTCAGTAAGGCCAGCTGCTCTGGCAAAGTACACCGCCTCGATCTCTTTTCCATTCTTTATTAGTTCATCAATAATATCTGAAATTTCAGAAATAGTTCAATCAATGAGGTGCCATTCACTTAATTTCCCAGATAATGATGATAAGCATAACCAATACAAACAATTTGTATGATGTTTCTGGTCCCATTCACCTTTAAGTGATATCAATCACAAAATTCGCTTTTTTTTTTCTTGGAAGGGTATTCTTTTAGCCTATACTTTAGGTTAGCAAATAATCATAAAGAAAATGCCAATGACCTGATTTACTATAATAAATTGCAGGCTATATTTATCTACCTTTTAGCCCAGGTTAATAGTAATTTTTATTATCATAGATTTAGCTTTGTAGTTTAAAAGATTCTCTTTACATGAGAAGCACAGAAGCATAGATCTACAAGCTAAAGTTAGAGGAGGTAGGCAAACAATTAACATGAATATTGCGTGTGATTTGCTTCAGAAATCAGAAAAAGAACCACTTCACGACGACCAAATTGAAAAATTGAGCTTCATCTTACAAAAACATTGGCAAAGATTTGATGTTTTACATTCCAAAAGTATTTGGGTGTTGACATCCATTCTTATCATAGAGAGATGCAAGGCAGTCAAATACATATGGGTTATAATACAGCTCCTAGACATGACAAGTTCAAATGAACGATTTAAGTACAAGTAGATTCCATCAATGAATAACACATCCAGAGAAATAAACAGCATGGTGAGTCATTAGGTAAGTAAAGCCCAAAGTAAAGGTTAGGGGTACCCATGTTAAATAAAATACTCCAGAATTGCATCTTGAGACTCGTATAAATAATGTCTTAAAAACAGGATGGACTGAACAGATACATATTAATACCTACTAACACGCGTTACACAGTTTAAGGCAGACAATGATAATAACTCATGGTGTGAATATCCTTTCAGTGGCTGGTCAGAATGATGCAATCAGATTCACCAGAGATATCCACATCTATAAGCAGTAAATTGGAAAACTACAGTCATCAGAGATGAATACTAGGAGTCTAGGCCACATTATCCCAACTAGAATGCTTGATACAAATAAATTGTTGGGATGCATTTAAAAAATGACCAGTAACAATGTCGAACACAAAGCCAGCACCTAACCACATATAATTTCATCCTCAAAACATATCTATTTTCACATTTATTATCCCAAGCAAACTTAAAGCAACAAGCAAATCACAAAACTTATCACTTGAAAGCTACAAAATGAAAGGATGAAAACAAACCTCCCATTTTATTGCCAAAACCCAAAGCAGCAAAAAGCTTAGCCATGTCCCTCCTCGAGGAAAAATCCAAAACCAGTTTCCTCAAAAACCCCTCATCAAATCTCTCTTTCAACTGAAATCCAACCACCATATGCAAAAACAAAACAGCCTCCCCCGGAGTCAATCCTTCCCCTTCAATATCCAGGTGTGTCTTCCATTTCTCAACCAACTCCGCCGCCCTTTTCCCAATGCTCCTCGAAAACTCTGGCCCTTCCCCTTTCTTCTCCTTCCAACTCGCCTCGGGAAACAATGCATGAACCAACATCCCGCAAGCCCATCTCTTATCAGTTAACCCTAACGTTTTCCCGGTTTTCTGGGAAACAAAGTCTTCAAAAGCTTCTAAAACAAGCCGGTGCGGGTCGACGGTTTCGGATAAAGCGACGGAGATCTCCTCACGTAACGGAACGGATTCTTTCCGTTTCGAAACTATGAATTTAACTAACCCCGCCGAGTCCATACGGCGGGAGAGGGATTTCAACGTTTCGGAGATCTGGGTCGAGCATTTGGGGTCTCCGAATTCGGCGAGAGCGGCTGCTTTTAGGGTCTCGACGCGGGCGGCTGCTGCGGATTCGCGGTCGGGGAGGGAGGATTCTCGTTGGGAAAGGGATTCGAGGGTTTGAGCAAATGAGGAAGAAAGAGAGAGGGATTTGGAATCAAGGGATTGGGATTTTTGGGAAAGAGAATTTTGGAGGGAATCGAAATCGTTGGTCAGTTTTGTAAACAATTCGGTGCATCTGGATATGATTGCCTTTTGAGTTTCGAGGTCGTCGATGAATTTCTGAACTCTATCGGCCGTAACCGGCGGGTCGGTCGACATCGGTGATACCAAAACGGCAGCGTTTTGACGGACGTCGGAGGAGAAAAAAACTAAACACTAGCGAAGAAAATGGTCGGAATGTGGAGGGAGGTTTTAACGAGAAAGAGCATCGTCTACTATATATCTGAAAATATTATATTTATTTATTATTAGTAAAATTTTGGTAAAAATGTAAAAAAAAAATTACTGACCCTATTATCATATATAATAGGGCAAAGAGAGAGAGGATAGTATGTTGGCTCCCAACGTCAGATTTAAAGCAGTTTTCGTGGGAGACATCCGACAGTCAAAATTATAAATTGTCCACCGTGGGACTTGATCCCGACCACAAGATTAAGAGTCTTGGGCTCTTACCAACTGAGCTGGATGGATAATTTTAAAATGTAAAGTTAGCATATCTTATACACTAGGAAATGTTTCAGGAAAATCGTATTAATATAAGGTTAAAAATGGAGTGGTCAAAAATTTAATAAGATAATTAATAAATTTGGTAAATTGTTATCGAAAATATTGACAGTCGCATAATGTTGTAAGTGAAAAATATAAAAAAACTATTAAAAATTTGGTAATTGGTAAACTTTAGTTATTGGTAAGTATCGATATATATATATAAAAGTATCTATACTTACTTCAATGTAGAAAACAATAATTTAGGATTATCTTTTGAGTGAATTTTAAGATATTAATTTAGTAATTATAATCGTCTAATGATTTATTTTTATGTTGTGGTATATATTATTATTAAATTAAACATAATAAATATATATATATATATATATATATATTATAAATTTATTATTATGTTTAGTTAAAATTATTATATTTAAATTTTAAATAATATTTTATAAAAAATCTAAAAAATCAAATAATTTTTTATGTAAATGAAATTATTAATATTATATGTGAAAAATATGAAGAACTATTAGAAAAATTTGAAACATAAATTGTATAGTTTCTATCTATATACTTACTCTAAAAATATAAATATTATTTCGACAGTAAGCTATGTCCAACTATTGTTCTGAAAAAAGTATCCATACCTATATTGTATGTATCGATACTTATATTTAAAACTTAACCAATTAAAATAAAATAGACGATACCTATTATGTTAAACTACCTACCGTTTTGTTTGAAGGTTATTAATAATGTCAAGATAAAATAAAATAGGCGTTATCTATTACATTAAACTAGCTATTGATTTGTTTAAAGGTTAATAATAATGTAAAAGATAAAATAAAATAGACGTTATCTATTATGTTAAATAGTCTCTACCTATTACGTTAAATAAATCCTACCTATTACTTTAAACTAGCTATTGGTTTGTTTAAAGATTAATAATAATAATAATGTAAAAGACTCATAAGGTATTCAGTAATATATTGATAATATTGAAAATAAATTAAGTAATTAATCTATTTTGTTATCGTCAGATTTTTAATATCCCGTCAACTTCAAATAGACTCTACATATTACATTAAGTAAGCGCTACATATTATGTTATTATGGTTGATAATGTTTTCAGTAATTAACATATTTTGTTATCATCGAATTTATAAGGCCTATCAACTTAAATTTTGGTAATATTTTAGGTGCTACCTAATATGTTGATAATATTGATAACAAATTATGTAATTAACCTATTTTTTTATCGTCGAATTTCTAAGGTCTCATCAACTTTAAACAGACACTGCATATTACATTAAATAAGCGTTACTTGTTATGTTATTATGGTTGATAATGTTTCAGTAATTAACCTATTTTATCGTCGTCAGATTTCTAAAACTCCATCAGATTAAACTTTGGTAATATTTTAGGCCCTACCTAATATGTTGATAATATTGATAACAAATCAAGTAATTAACCTATTTTGTTATCGTCGGATTTTTAAGACCTCATCAGCTTTAAAAAGACGCTATATATTATATTGCATAAGTGTTATTTGTTATGTTATTATGGTTGATAATGTTTCCGGTAATTAACTTGTTATGTTAAAGTCAATATTTTTTTGATGCATTTTACATACGACGATAATATTTTCGGTTGTTAGCATTAATACTACCAACACAAATAACATTTTCGGTGAAAATATATAGCATTTCAAGTAGCATTTTTAACCGGTCACATATTTAATCAGTCATACTTTTTTTAATCGTATATTAGTCTGTCTCACAACATAACATTCCTTGTATATATTGTTAGTGAGAATCCAAAAAGTTGGCGTCGTCTTCTTTTTATTTTATTTTTTTACTTTATAATTTTAATATTAGTTGTCAATTGTTGGTGAGTATTATTATTTTTATTTTTATTATGTTTTTATATATTTTTTTAATTTTTTAATTTTAAATAAGAATATATGTTCTTGTGACACTTTTTTTTTGTTATTGTGACACGTTTTTCTTTGTTATTGTGACCCGTTTTTTCTCTTGCTCTTGTGACATGTTCTTTATGGTTTTTGATAAGTTTTTTGCATACCTCTATGGTAGTGATGTTGTTTACACAAAGATCCTCACGACATTTGTTTTTTTTATTAGTTTGTGACGATGACAAATTATCAGATCCTTCTTTGATAAAAGGTTAATTTGTCGATATAATTAAAATTATATAGCGAAATAGTTTGCCAAAATATTTGGTTCAGTCATTGCCCCTTTATCATTTTATAAAACGTCTTATTCGATAGAGACAATAAGTTTTATGAATGTTGTTGGATTTTTTTGTATTAGACGTGATTTTCAATGTAGGTTTTGTTTCTTTTTTGTATCTTCAAGTTTAATATCGGTGACTACTGTATAATTTTCTTTGAGTGCCTTATATTTTGATTCATTACATTGTTTTTATTAATGAAATACAGTTAACATACTTGAAAAAATGTTCACTTGTGTAGAGTAGCGCAGGCCGAAGCAAAACACAAATAAAACCAAAATATTCACATTGCTTTCATCTCCGTTGGCATTGATACAATCAGCTATATGTAAACCATGTTGTTCAAACCGCTTCCAGGTGGAGCATCTGTTGTAGTCTCCGCACTTGTGCTCATCATCTTCGTCGTGGTTTTAGTTACTTCACCCTCTTCAAACCCAAAGACCCAACCATCATCCTTCAATCCGTTACCCTCCAGAGCACCATCATCCAGGTGGTTCTTTCCCCGGACCCTGACATCAAGGGAAACGCCACCATTGGACTCACCGTCACGGTGGATAATCGCTTCCATCTCACCTCGATCCAAGCACAACATCAGCACATCGTCATCGTCTTCGTCTTCTCCCACAAGTTGGCCGCTTGAGCGGGGTTTTCAATTTCGCTTCGTCCACGACGTTGCATGGCAAAGTGAGCGTCTTCAACATTTTCAAGTTTAAAGCTTCATGTAGCAGAAATTGTAATATCTCTGTTTTTCTCCAAAACCAGAACGCTGATTCCGTTTGCACGTCAAAAATCAAGTTATAATTTCACCATGGATTCTGCTCTCCCACTATCGTTGGGTTTGACCCTTAAAAATTAGCACTAGAATTATTATACTAAAATTTATGTTATTAAATTGAATAATTAGTTTTCTATTTTGATATTAATAAAATAAAGTTTAAATTAAATATGATGGCCTTAGAGTGAGATTTTCAATAAACACAATTAGGACTTTTTCAAACTAAACTGGGGCTATATCTGTTACTTAGACCCTATAAGTAAGCAACAAATAACCAAATGAATCCATGAAACTGAACAATCTGCTGATGCTACAACAGATTGATGGAAAATTTCTTCATGCTATCATCATTCATCGTCGTTTCAGTCTCCCTTGTAATTTCAAAAGCTGAATCACAATCACACCTGATCGACCATCTCCTCGTCCTTCAGTCCCAATCGAAATCGGGAGTCATCCATTTAGACGATCAATCTGTCTCCAAGTTCTTAAGGTCCCCGAAAACCCCACGCCCTTACTCTCTGCTCATCTTCTTCGACGCCGTTCAACTCCGAGATAAATCCGACCTTAGCCTCCGCGATCTCAGCCAAGAGTTCGCCGTCGTCGCCTCTTCTTTCATCGCCAACCACAACTCGGCCAACCCCAAGCTCTTCTTCTGCGACATCGAGTTCCGCGAATCCAAATCTTCTTTCAACCTCTTCGGCGTCAATTCCCTTCCCAACCTCTACCTCGTCGGCCCCGCAGCCAAATCACTGAAAGATGACTCGGAACGAATGCAGCAGGCCGGCTTCACTCGATTCACCGAATCACTCGTCGATTTCATCGAGTCTAAAACTAAACTCACCGTGGGTCCCATCCACCGTCCTCCCATCATTTCGAAAACTCAAGTCGGTAGCATCCTCGGGTTTTTATTGATCTGGTCTGCGTTCGCCGCAAAAAAGGTGTTCAGCGGCGAAACCGTGTTACACAACCCTAGGATTTGGCTTTCAGGAGCCATTTTTGTTTATTTCTTCAGCGTTTCGGGAGCAATGCATACCATAATAAGGAGGATGCCGATGTTCTTGATGGACAGGGACGATCCAGACAAATTGATCTTCTTCTACCGAGGAACAGGAGTACAACTTGGATTGGAAGGGTTCGCGGCGGGTTTTCTTTACACGGTTGTGGGATTGTTGCTTGCATTTGTCTCCCATGTCCTGGTTTATGTCAAGGATCCAAAGGCGCAGCGTCTGGCTATGTTATTCTCCATCTTAGTATCTTTCTGGGCAGTCAAGCAAGTGATTTTCTTGGACAATTGGAAGACCGGATATGCCATTCATGGATTCTGGCCTTCCTCTTGGAACTAAAGCCCATCTCCTTTTAATAAAGGGTTAACTACATGGAAAATCACTTACCTCTATCTTTTGTCCGCTTTTAGTCACTTATTTCAAACAATATAAGATATGATCACTTTCATTTTTATTTAATTACGATGTGGTCACTTTCGTTTTTTATTTAATTAAGATGTGGTCACCCCGAGTTAATTACCGTTAAAAATAGTTAAATATATTGATATAATCACATATTTGGTGCCTATTATTTACATATTCTTTCAATTTAGTCATACTTTTCATAAACTCAACTCGACTAGAAAAAATTTCAAATTCAAATCGAGTTGTAAAATACAACTTGAATAACTCAAAATTTTTAGTAATTAGTGGATTGATTTTTAAGTTTGAGTTGAGTCTCTTGACTTTGTATCATAAATGTATATCACATATGAAGAAATACACATGTATTGTATACGGTTATAAAAGATCATTTAAATTGGAAAAATTATCATAACATTATAAGTATTTATAATTAAATTTAAAAAAAACTCAAAAAATTGACTAGACTCGACTCAAAAAAATTCCAAGTTAACTCTGAGTTGTAAAATAAGATTAAAATTATTTTAATTTATTAAAAGTATGATTAAATTGAGAGAATATGTAAATAATATGGATCAAATATGTGATTATATCAAAAATATTTAATTGTTGTTTGTCGCAACCGTCTTTCGGTTGTGCCCCCGGAATCGGGCTTCGACTTAAAAAATATGGATTGAAAAATAGATTGGAGTCGCCACCGATTATTTATTTAAAAATAAATAGGTTAACCGGATACCTTATTTCTTACCTGATCTGCGTCTTACCAAAGATATGTCGGATTCGGGAGTCGGTTACAGTCAAGGAAGGATTAACACCCTTGAACTGCCCTTTCGGTACTACATAATTTCCAGTTGTCTTAAATTAAGAAAATTGTAATTTAAATCAAAAGGTAAAATATCGATCCGAGTTACTTACCGTAGATTGCTTAAATTGTGCCCTTTGATAATAAAATGTTAGATAAAAAGGTCGAACCAAAAAAATAGAAAAGGGTTAAATTACAATGTTTCAAAGAATGTATACGATGAGGAATTAATTGAAATAAATAATGCAAAGAAAACAAGTTTATTAACGCAAAAAAAAAAAACATGCTAAATACGAGATTAAACCATAAAAGGACCACAAATAATGAAACAAATAAATCCCCGAAAATGGTTAAGAAATAAAATAATAAAAGGAAGTAAAGTAAAATAAAATAATAAAACAGAACGGAATAATAAAATAAATAAATATAAAGTAAAACAAAATGAAGGGGGGAATGAAAAGAAAATATGCATGTGGGATTTAAAAGATAAGTTAGAATAAGATATTTATATACATATAAAACAAGATGAAAAACAAAAAAAGGAAAGAG
The DNA here is from genome assembly GCF_006381635.1 of Hibiscus syriacus. Taxonomy (NCBI): domain Eukaryota; kingdom Viridiplantae; phylum Streptophyta; class Magnoliopsida; order Malvales; family Malvaceae; genus Hibiscus; species Hibiscus syriacus. Next base: position 724,936 of record NW_024062645.1, on the reverse strand, counting down.
AATAAGAAAAAAACAAGATAATGGGCCTCTATGTCATCAACGGGAAAGATATAGTGAAGGGGAGGTTAGGAAACCAAGAGCCTAGGAAGAAGAAAAACTTAGAATGGACAAATTAGTTAGGTTATATATATATATATATATAATATGAAAAAAGTATTAATATAATAAAAGTAGGAAAGAAAGACTAAAGTAATATTTAACAATTTAAAAAAGGAAAACAAAATAAAAATAAAAAATGAAATAAAAGAAAGAAAAAACGAAATTAACAAAACAACTAAATAATTACCCCACTACCTAATAAAATAATCAACACTACATATTAAGATCACTACCTATTAAAATAATCAACACAACATATTAAAATAATCAAACCACTACCTATTAAAATAATAAACTACTACCTATAAAAATAATCAAACCACTATCTATTAAAAATAATCAACACTACATGTTAAAATAATAAACCCTACATATTAAAATAATCAACCACTACTTATCAAATCAAACCCACCATCAAAAATATATATATATATATATATAAAATATAATATAATAATAAATAAAAAAATATATGTAATAATAATAAACGAAATATAAAATAAAATAAAATTAAATTAAAATATGAACTGAAGGGCTAAATTGAAAATTAACACGAATTAAGTGTTCGAATTAAAAAAAAAATCAGAAATGTAGATCGATTTACAACGAAGTTGGGACCAGAATAGAAGTTTTCAAAATGACATTGACCAAAGCAGAGTTTCCCATTTTTTTACGAAAACACGCGGGTCTAGGGGTTATGGACCGGGTTGGGCGGTCCGATGGGTTCAATATTTAAGTTAAAAAAATTTTTAGCTTTCATAATCTCTCATTCTCAAAACAGAGAACCCTCATCTTCATTCGTTTTTCTCTCTAATGTTCTTCACAAATGAAGAACATGAACAAGCTTTCCAGAATCCGGCCGTAGGCCGCCCTTGCGCCACCTCGCCGCCGTCGTTGGTCGGCGACGGCCGTCGATCATCGGCGGCAAAAATATTTTCTTGTTACTTTTTCGAAAGCTTTTCTTCTCTAGTTTTCAAAAATCAAAATATTTCTTTGAAAACAAAGAAGCCTCGGGGTAGATCTGAGATCGAAAGTTTGAAAGATCCACCCCTCTGTCATCGGCCAAAAACGGTTTCTTGTTATCGTTTCCGAGTTATGTTTTCAGCAACGTTCAACATGTAAGCAAAAGAAACGAACGAACAAAGGTAAGAAAGAAAAAAATGCTACCTTTTTATTGTCTCTTTCGAAAATCTTTACAAGGGTTTGGATCTTCTTGGCTATTATGTGGGAGTGATTGCTACACAGTGAACTCGTGTGTGAATCCAGTGTAATCCGTGTTTTTTGTGTGTGTTGATTACAGCTTATTTATAATCTAGAAAAAAACCTATTTTTTTAGAGTTCTAATATGATTACAACACTGATTCTTTGTTATCTTCGTGAGTTGTTGGCGAGATTGGTGTTGCAACTACTGAGCAAGGGAAACGTGAAGGACAAGGAGTCTTCGACGTGGAGGAGTCTGTAGAGGAAACGACGCTGCTGGTGAGGGTGTGCTAGGGCTTCCTGATGGTTTGCTGCTGCTGGGCCATCTGGGCTGCTGAAGATGGGCCACAGTTAGGCCTAACGAATTGTAAAGGCCTGTTACAGAAATGTAAATGTATTAGTTTTGAAATAATAATATTCATATATTATATATAAAATGTGTGTCTACATTGTTAATGACAGTTAACTCGGGATGACCACATCTTAATTAAATAAAAACGAAAGTGATCGTATCTCATGTTTTTTTAAATCAGTGACCAAAAGTGGACAAAACATAAATGAAAGTAGTTTTCCATGTAGTTAACTCTTTAATAAATTATAGACTCATAAAATTATTTTATTTTATTAAATATTATCAATATTAGTTATATATTTATTTATGTTGTTGCATTAACTATTTAAAATATATATCATCACATATTTCTCTCATATCATATATAACTAATTTATAAACACCAAAAGTTACTACGTATATATACGAGGATAAATATAAAAAATACATAATTTCTACATACCAATTGCATGCTATGTCATGATCCAAATACGTAGGAGTAAGTTTGATCATCATATATATATAGGTAGGAAAGGAATTGAGATTAAATAATGAAAATAACCAAATGTTTAATTCTAAGTTATTAAACTAATAAATATCTAAATCAAAATTTAGTAAGATTGTGCTTAATTTTAATATGGTTTAGATTACGGTAAAGAAGATGATTAAAATGAATTAAAATGGGATAGTTCAAGTGGTAAATAATTTGATATCCTATCAGTAAAGTCTCAATTTCGAATAAAATTAGGTGTCCACCGCAAATTGATCCGGATTAACTCAAGCAAATCCTTGAAATAGGAAATACAACAAAAAAATAATAATGAAGACTTGTGGTTCACCCTTTAATTAGGCGCATCTCCATGAAACCATGCATGCATTAGGAAGATTAAAAAGAAAACCCATCACCCACATATAAGGGGATAGATTGAGATGTTGCTCTTTCGTACTGGAGTGGAATCATGATGGCAGAAGCTATCGGTTTATTAAAGCAGACGATGCTTTTGGAGGGCTCTCAACTCTCAAATAAGCACCCATTGCCCAACCTTCGAAGATAAACCAAATGCTTATTCCTCTTTGTGCTTATACCTTCCTTTCCTTCCTCTAAACAATCACACCATAAAATATTCTTTGCTTTTCAAGCTCTTTCACACGGCAACACAATAAATCACCCCAGAGTGAAAGGCCGGCCAAAAAAATGTGCTATGCAAACATAGCTTGTGCTGCCAAACGGGACGAAGATGGTTGCTTTTTGCAGGTGGCTGCTGAGCTACATGCACCAACGACTCGGGTGGCAAGGCAGATCAGGTTCGATGAAGCAGTGCATTTGTTCAACTACGAAGCACCCAGGGTCATTTCGGTGTAGGCACCACCATGCGGAATACGTGTGGGGTGGTCGATTCGTCGCTAAAAAGTAACTGAACTGCTATGTACGAGTAGTTGTAAGGTCTTAAAAAATTTGTAAAAAAGGGTTTGAAGAATGTGTGGCCTATGGTTGGGCAAATTAAAACGCTTTCTTAAATGGCTTGTCTTAATGTAAGATTTCAATATTTCAATGTAAAAAGAAGCTGTACAAAATCAAGGTAATGAGTTTCAGATTTTACCAGTTACGATCCACTCACAAGTAAGGAAAATTAACAACCTAGGCTTTTGGCCTTATTCCACTGTTCAAAAAGCTGTCAAAAGTTGATTCCTCGCCTCAGCAGCAGTCCTGACGAATAATTGTATGGTTTTTCATATTTACAAACGCCCCGCATAATACTTTTGCCTGAAACACAAATATAATGGAAGTTGGATTAGTAATACTTAGCTTTACTTCCGTTCCGGTCAATTAATCAACCAACCTGTGAACCATTTTCTTGAAATTTGGGTCAAATCATAGGCTTGCTTTGTGATTTCAGCATATCCAAAAATTCCTCTACTTAGTAGCATGAGAGCTCCTTCATAAGTGGTTAATATTACATATATTTGTTGTTATTTACTCTTTATTTTTGATTGGATGTTATTGATTTGTCCAAGGCTAATTCCTTGATTTCCAGTTCACTTCTTCTTCTTCTCTCCATTTTCTGCATTTATATAATATCATCGTATGAATATCCATCTAATATGTGTATAACTAATGTAGGAATCAACAATTGGAGCAGCTTTCTTCACTTAGGTTTTGTCACTGGATGAAGCCACCGTAAAGTTTAACATATGGGACACGTCAGGCCAGGAGAGATACCATAGCTTGGCTCCTATGTAGTATCGCAGTGCAGCCGCTGCTATTGTCGTCTACGATGTCACAAGCTTTGTAACTTGCCTTATCGATACTAATAGATCGCGCCATAGCCATACTAACGGTGATCGGTCTTTTCCAGGACACGTTCGAGTGAGCGAAAAAATGGGTTCGGGAAGTGCATAGGCAAGGTAACTTGACAAGCAATCTAAATGTTCTGAATGTTTTACTCCAAGGACTGAAGTTCATTTGAGGTGCTTGTGCCATTTGCAAATGAGAGCATATGAAGTGAGCTAATAATTCGTATTCCATAGATCATAGTACGTTGTTTGATTCATTTTTCTGCTTCAGGAAACCAGAAAATGATAATGTTCTTGGTAGCAAACAAGGTTGACTTGGAAGAAAAGAGAAAAGTGGGAAATGAGGTATCTGCAATCTGATGCTTTCTCCTACTTAATGAGTTACATACAACCAACTCCTATTAACTTTTGCGCAGGAAAGCGAGCTATATGCTAAAGAAAATGGCTTGACATTCCTCGAAACATCGGCCAAGACTGCACAGAACGTCAATACACTCTTTTACGATATCGGTAATACCGTGTTATATCATTTATTACCTTGACCTTCCTCTCCATTGTAGAAGGATTTGAAGTTGAGTTCTCAACAAGCTTAGTTACCATGAAAATTTACGACACTGGTCACAGAAATGCAGTGATGGAACCATAAATATTCTCCTTTCGAATTGAATCATCCTTCAAAATTTACCTGTTTATTAACGATTAAGTCGAGGGAATTTTCGTATCTTTCATGAAATATATGCCTAAGATCACGCATCTCTGGCAAGTCAGAAAATCTAGCAGTTGCAAACATTAGAGATGATCAGACAACCTCACTGCAATCTTCTGGCATTTATAATGATAATAAGCAACTGTTGTTTTTCATCTGCTTATCAATGATAAATTTCAAGAGAACAAACAATAAAGAAGTTCATAATTGTTTCATATCAAGAATGTAAGAAAACTATAATCCATCTTATGCCAGCTAGACAGGTAAAAAAAACCTTTACTGTTGAAGCATAGTTCCAAGGAAAAAATCATAGTGGAAAGTGAAACAAGAAAAAACCTTCCAGAAAATATGATCTGATATACCTTACACAATCCTTATCTTTTAATAAGCCACCCGTTTTGGCCAACAAATGCTTTAAGTATTCTTAAAACTCATGTTTTCTTTACTGTTGGCATCAGGAAATTTTGTAACTCCATTTGACCTCAAATCAAACTTGGAGCGACGATTGGACTCTAATAACTCAAAAACTGATTCCGTGAATTTAAAATGTAGATAAAGGAAACACAAAATCTGCCATTAACGAAGAAGAGGAAGAAAAGGCAGTTTGGCTAAGCTTCTTCACTGCCGTTTTCTATTTTGAAACGAACACTCGATTACAGGTCCACTGTTCTCAACTGAAACAAAAAGGCGTGGTATATCTACGACGTATACCCACCAAAGCGAGTTTAACGAAAACAAATGAAGGTTGAATAGAATGAGCTGTGAAATCAGTGAAAAAGTGTTACTAACGAACATGCATGAAAAATGGGAGTTTGGGTCAATATAGAGAACTGGAAATATTTACAAGATATTCACACTACGAAAACAACAAATTTCTTGTCTTTCTTTCTTAATCACAATTAGATCAATCATAAGAGTCTTTAAATGATGAGGAGCATCATAGCGACAGTGCGGTGGTAAAGTCTATCAACTTGGGGGCCTAAGCTCTCCATTGAAGCTCAATGTCTTCAGCTACCTTTGTGGCATGGAAGAAAGCACCCAGCAAACCACGCCTCGTAAACCCTACTGCATATAACCCATCTTCTCCTTTTCACCCGTTTTGGAATGGCTGCCTCATCAATGATTTTTTTTATATTATAGAATGCATTGTTTAGCTGAAAGCTATGTTATGAAATATTATCATAGACCCTTTCAACCCTCCCTCCAAAAATCAAGGAATTTGCAGTAACATTTTTCTCTCTCCACTATATCTGATATAGATAAGATGAAAACCTACGTCATCTTCCCATCATCTTCGTTCTACATTCAAACCCCGACTTTCACGCATCATTTATCCAATTTTCCACCATATATTCACTGTTTTGTTGTTTCTGCACTATCCACTTGAAGCAAAAACTGAATCTTCAACAAGAAAACAATGACAAAGTCAGCAAGTTGTTTGTGGGTGACATGTCCTATCATAATCGGTGCTGGCCCTTCAGGTTTGGCCACTGCCGCTTGTCTCAAACAGAAAGGTATCCCTAGCTTAATCCTCGAGAGGGCAAATTGCATAGCTTCCTTGTGGAAGCTAAAAACCTATGATCGCCTTCACCTTCATCTCCCAAAGCATTTTTGTGAGCTACCTCTTTTGGGGTTCCCTTCACATTTCCCCACCTACCCAACCAAAAATCAATTTTTGGATTACTTAGAGTCATACAAGAATCATTTTGGTTTAGAACCAGTATTTAATAAGGTTGTAGTGAGTGCAGAATTTGATCATCGACATGGGGCTTGGCGAGTCATGACGTCAGGGCCGAAACAAGAACATATTGAGTATGTGTCACAGTGGCTTATTGTGGCCACTGGGGAGAATGCTGATCAAGTGGTGCCGTTTATCCAAGGACTGAGTGATTTTGGTGGGCCTGTGATTCACTCAAGCTCCTACAGGAATGGAAGATTGTATGAAGGAAAGGAAGTTTTGGTGGTTGGGTGTGGGAATTCAGGCATGGAGGTTGCTTTGGATCTTGCCAACTTTAATGCTCGCACATCACTCGTCGTTAGAGACTCGGTAAGCATAGTTTGTTTCTTTCTTTCTTCCTTCTCATAATCATCTCTTTTTTAATAGACAATTCGACATTCTTGATGACATTATGGCAGGTGCACGTCTTGCCTCGTGAAATGCTAGGAATATCAACATTTGGATTGCTGGTGCAGATGCTCAAGTGGTTCCCCATTCGATTCGTGGATTGGTTTGTGCTTCTGATGTCGCGTTTGGTGCTCGGAGACACTGAAAAGTTCGGATTCCGTCGTCCCAAACTCGGTCCACTGGAACTGAAGAGCATATCCGGAAAGACACCTGTTTTGGATGTTGGGACGGTAGCAAAGATCAAGAGTGGAAGCATTAGGGTTGAATGCAAAACTTTTATCCATATAAATCTTGCATTCTACGAAGTGTTGTTAATTGAACTAATGTAGTACTGTCTATATAATGTGTTAGGTTTATCCTGGAATAGAACGAATAACGTTCCTAGGGCTGAGTTTGTAAACGGAAGGAATGAGAGGTTCGATGCCATAATTCTTGCCACTGGTTTCAAAAGCAATGTACCCCAATGGTTGAAGGTAAATGACCTTAACATGTGTATTTAGAAGTGATTGGAGGAAACGTTGTTGGTAATTTAATGTGCATGCAGGGGGCAGAACTGTTTTCAGAGAAGGATGGGATGCCGAAGCAGGCATTCCCCAACGGGTGGAAAGGAGAAGATGGGTTATATGCAGTAGGGTTTACAAGGCGTGGTTTGCTGGGTGCTGCCTTCCATGCCAAAAAAGTAGCCGAAGACATTGAGCTTCGATGGAGAGCTGATGCCACCAAGTTGCTCGACTTTACCACCGCACTGTCGCTATGATGCTCATGATTCGAAGAGACTCTTATGACTGATCTACTTATGATTAAGAAAGAAAGACAAGAAATTTGTTGATTTCTCAGTGTGAATATCTTGTAAATATTTCCAGTTTTCAATATTGACGCAAATTCTCAGTTTTCATGTTTGTTCATAAATAACACTTTTTCAGTGATTTCACAACTAATTCTATTCAACTTTAGTTTGTTTTCTTTAAACTCGGATTTGGTGGTTATAGTACAATGGTAAGTAGTTTTGTGAAAAAGTAAATAATGAGACTAAATTATATTAAAGAGATGTATATTTTGTTTGTTTGTAATATTATATCAAGATAATTTAGTAATTTTAGAAATATTAGAATACAATTTTTTTTTTTTGGAATTTGCATAACATAATTTTAATATTTATTTATAATAATAATATTTATGAATAAATGTAATTTTTGTATTTATCTGGAAAGCAGCAGAGTTGCACCAGTACGATACCTCTAAACTAAGAATTACAAAGACACCCAACCCAAAGTACAACCCCATTAAGTACAAAGATTAAAATTAATCAAGCTATTTATATTAACAAATTTGCCAAGAAATCCATATCTAATAGCCTCTTTAATATTCCTCAATACATCATGTCCAAGTCCCTACTTCCACTGGAACACCTTATGATCCCTCTCCCTCCAAACAAAATAAATGAAGAAACTCCAAATCAACCTCAAGATAACAGTGAGTAGAGACTCACCCTTCAGCTTCATCACAGCCTAAAGGAACTCCAAGTGCCAACCAAAACCCCCCTCTGCAAGCCATAAAGTCTCAAAACAACAAGCCAGATCTTTCTAGAAAAAGTGCAACCAAAGAAATTGTGGTCTCTCGATTCAGGCTTCATTCCACAGAGCACACAAGACTCTTCCACTTGCATCCCAAAAGCCTAAAGTCTATCCTTTGTTGAAAGTTTATTAACAACAACCATTCAAACAACCATAGAGTGTCTAAGAATATGAAAAGTGTTGGTAATATTGTGTGTAAAATCACACCGTTAGCACTGACTGAAAAATAAATAAATAAATAATTTAAATCAACCGAAACTATGTTGTGGTAAAAATCACTGTCTTAGAAACGAATTTGTCCCGATATGTGTAACCACTCCAATAGATGTATCGTCCTTCCAAGGTTAGCACACTCGCTCTAAATTCTGTACACCCGAAATCGGAGTGGACTGCTGGTGGTATTGCTCCTCTGATCGTCGAAAAGACTCAGAAGCTTATAAAGCTTTGAGAGAGTTGAGAGATGTTTGAGTGAATTGTGGATGAGTTGAGAGTGAAATGAGCTCTATATTTATAAGATACGTCCATGGTAAAAACGTCCAAGAAAAATCAGAATTAAAATTCTGGTTTAATTCTAGAAATTTAAACTTTTGTAACTCCTAATATTAATCATATTAAACTGCTAAAATAACACAATGAATCTGATCCTCAACACGTCCATATTCATTCTATAAAATAAAACTCATTTGTAACTACAGAAATAAATTTATGTAACTCTTGTAACCGACCCATTAACAACTTGTTCTTTATCTTGAATAAGGCTATGAAATAGTCCAGGTTCATCCAAATATTTCTCTGATTAATATTAAAAACTGACCGTTTGAATTATTATTTCAAAAATCAATACATACAGACATTTAATCATCTGTTACCCTCTGGAATTATAGAATTCAAACATACCTCTCGAACACCCTATAAATATAAGAAGAAATGTTCCTTCACAATCATTTCTTTTGTTCTATGAAAATTCCTTACGAATTTTCTCTAAAAAGATAGAATCCGCCGAATATGTCGAAGAAACATATTGCCACGAGTCATGATCCATGATCCACGACCTCAACCTCGACCCGAGTCAAGACGAGACAGACAGACGACGACATTGCTCGAGAAGCCCGCTTGTTCTCTATCACTCAACAAGGGAGTGGAGAATGCAAACCTTAAATATCCAATCCTAATGTATTTACTCACTCAATGTGGGATTGAGCATTACTAACATTACCCCACTAATGCAAAAGAATTCTTCTAAAAGTCAAAATAATCTTTCTAGAAGAGCAATAGCGAGATTAGTTTCTTAAGAACTAGTGAACGTATCTTAAACTAGTACACGATGATGATGAGCAATCCTTCTTTTAGATAAGTGAAACTAGTCTTGAACTTTCTAAGATAGGGGTAAACTCATAACACACAACTAACCCCTTCATCCAACTGAGTCCTCAATGTGTAAGATATATATATACAAAAGTATATATTTGGTCATCTTACCTCAGGATTCTAGTAAGTGTGCTATAAAAAACCCAATGTTTTTCATAGAAGGTGGCTAACCCTTCTCACTTATGTAGGTTATTTCATCAGGTTTATCTCGATATAAACCACCCTTAAGAGGGATATGAAATAATTAAAAGCTTATACAACAACTCAACCTTACAAAGGGTATGGTGACTTTCTTCAAGTTCATTATAAATGAACCACCCAAACTTTGGGATAATACGTCATTAAGAATAAATATTCAACCAGTTTAGTGGGTTAATTCGATATGTCATTCTCACTAGGACCATCCAAACTTTGGATTTGAATTCATTAAGAGTTTTTCATAAAACTCAACCTTTTCTAGCGATAAGCTCATCTTATCATTCTCAATTAGAATTACCCACTCAACTCTAGATTATGAACTTGTTAAGAATAGATATTCATCCAAAATGCATAAATTCATCAAGTCTTTCTCACTAAGACCACCCAAAACCCGTACTATGAATTTATTAAAACAATTAAGCTTAACCTGGGCATGTACATTATTCGTCATATGGATAGACATGGAGAAATGTACACTATGAGTCTTTTCATGGTTTCATTTAACCACTTTGAACTTAGATAACTAAGTTGGGTATCCACCATGAATTCCTCAACCAATGGGCTTTAAACCCATCCCCCTTAATGAATCTAGGACTAGCTTCTGACTTAACCCTTTGGTAAGATGATCTGCTAGGTTTATTTTCAACTTCACATACTCTAAGAAGAGCGTTCTATTTCTAATCAAGTGTTTAACATATTCATGCCTAATGCGAATATGTATTTTCTTACCATTGTAAGCTTGGTTCTTTGTCACACATATCACAGCTTATGAATCACATAGTAAAAAAAACAGAAGGAGTCGATCTTCCCCACAACGAAATTTCTGCTAACAGATTTCTGAGCCACTCAGCTTCTTGCCCAGCTAGATCAAGAACTATAAACTCTGACTCCATGATACGAGCAATACAAGTCTGCTTTGCAGATTTTTATGAGATTGTTGCTTCGCCTAAAGTGAAAATGTACCCGCTCGTAGAGCTTACCTCATCATTATTAGAAACCTAGTTGACGTCACAATATCCTTCTAACACTATAGAATAGCCAACAATCCAGTGCTCACCACTTGGATTATGGGTATATCTACTAAGTATGCTCACAGATAGGCAATATCATACCAAGTATAGTTCATTAAGAACATTAGGCTTCCGATCGCTTTATCATATTTATTTTGGGAAACGCTACTTCATTTATTCTTAAAGAGATGTATGTTAGGGTCATAAGGGATTCGAACAGGGACAACATCAAAACTGTCAAATTTCTTCAACAATATCTCAATATAATGTGCTTAACTCAAAGAAAATCCATTTTCGATTTTGGTAACTTTAACTCCTAAGACTACATCAACTTCTCCCAAATTCATCATCTCAAACTTAGTGGAAGAAAATCTTTTGTTTTATTAATGAACTTAATGTTGTTACTGAAAATCAACATGTCATCAACATATAAACTTATGATAACGCAATCAGCACCAAACTTCTTCGAATACACGTATGTATCCGAACTATTTACAATAAAACCAAAACTAAGAATAGTTTTGTGAAATTTCTCATACCACTGTTTAAGAGCTTGCTTGAGGCCATAAAGTGACTTTTTAAGTCTGCATACTTTGCTTTCCATGCCAAGTGCCTCAAAACCAAGAGGTTGCTCCATATAGATCTCCTAATCTAAGTCTCCATTCAGAAATGCAGTCTTTACATCCATTTTATGTACTTGCAACTTGTGAATAGAGGCTAAAGTAAATAATGTCTGGATCGTTGAGATTTTCGTTACGGCAGAGTAGGTATCGAAGAAGTCTATACCGAATTTTTTGAATGAACCCTCTGATAACTAGGCTTGCCTTGTACCTTTGAATATAACCATTTGGCCTCAGTTTCTTCCGAAAGACCCTTTTTTGCTGATAGTTCTATATCCCCTAGGCAAGTCAACCAATTCCCAAGTATGATTATACATTATCGATTCTAGTTCATCATTAATAGTTATTTTCTAGAAACTAGCATCAATGGATCGTATAGCTTTCTCATGAGTCTTAGGATCCTCATCTAATAGAAATATTTGAATTATAGGATCAAAAGAGAGTCTAAATCATTTATCTCAGAAATAAAGGAAGTTATGAAATCTGATCCAAAAGAGGTTTCAGTTCTTTATTTTTTACTTCTTCTAGGTTCGAATTCAATTTCTTGAGTAGATCTAGCAGGTACACTAGAAGAAGCGGATGGAATATTTTCTATTTATGTTTCTTTATTCAGTTTATGTTTCTTTAAAGGAAAAGAATTTTTGAAGAAAATAACATCTCTCAACTCACAAATAGTTATAGAAACATGAATCTGTATGTGGCACTGCTTGTAGTATACCCTATGAACACTGCATCAACATTTTTTGATCTGATGGTGAACTTCTTAAAGTTTGACAATTCCACTTTAGCCAGACACCCCCATACTTTCAGGTATTTTATATTTGGATTGTATCATTTCCACAACTCGTATGGAGTAGAATCTAATTTCTTATGAGGTACTCGGATCAAGATATGATTTGCTGATAGAAAAACGTCCCTCCACATGTTATCAGATAACCCAGAACTTATCAAAAATGAGTTCATCGTCTCTTTTAAAGTTCTATTTTTCCTTTCGGATATATCATTTTGTCGAGGAAAATAAGGGGTTAAAGTTTCGTGAATTATGACATTCTTCAAACAGATCTCTTTTAAGAAATTTGATTTGTATTCACCATATCTATCAGATCTAAGTCTTTTGATTCTCCTATCTAATTGATTCTTAACTTCTGCCTTATAAATAAGAAAGAAGTTTTCACCATCGTCTTTAGTTATAAGGAGATAAACCTTTATGTATTTCGAGTAATCATCTACAAAGGTTATATAGTAGTGTTTTCTTCCTTTACTTTCAGTGTTTATAAAGTCATCTAGATCAGTATGAATGAGTTTTAAGAATTCAGTCTTTCTCTTAGAAACAATCTTAAAGTGGGGTTTAGCATTCTTGGCTTCTATACAAATTTCACATTTGTTAAAGCTGGTTATGTCTAGTTTAGGCAGAACATTCATTTTCATCAATTTATTTAAAGCATGAATATTAACATGTCCTAACCTAGCACGCCACATAACAACATATTCAACAATAAAAGCAGAAGTAGTAGATTTATTCTCATTAAGTTGAGTTTCTATGACAAATAAACTCTCATTTAAAAAAACCTTTCCCTACATAATCACCGTTTTGAGAAAGTACAAGTTTATCTGCCTCAAAAACTAACTTAATGCTTGCCTTATTCAAAAGCCCTCCACTTATTAAATTTCTACGCAAGGCAAGTACATACAGAACATTATTTAAGGCCAAAGTTTTACCGAAAGTTAGCTTGAGTAAAACCTTGCCTTTGCCCAACACTTCAGAACTGCTGGAGTTCCCCATATACACTCGTCCACCTCTGTTCCCATCCTCAAACTCGGTGAAAATATCATTCCTTGCATATAAGTATTTGGAAGTGCCAGTATCAACCACCCACTCAGAAATATTCTCTACTAGGTTGACTTTGGAAACTACCACAGCAATGATGTCATCATTGTTCTCCGCAACATGCATCTGTGGCTTGTTGTAATTATGGTGGTCTGAGCAGTGTTTACATTTATAGGCTTTGTGACCTGCTAGACCGTAAACATATCACTTGAGCGGCTTTCCATCAGCTTTGGCCTTTCATGTTTTCTTGAAATTTGTGCCCTTCAGAGGTTTCATCTTTTTGTTCTAATTCTCTCATTTGACGATCTTTTTGAACTTAGATACTAAGGCACCATCAGATTCAACCAAGTTAAATTTAAAAGATATATGACTAAAGGAACTCGTAACCTTATCATTTATACAGTTGGTCTCCTCGATTTTCATGTGGCCCACCAGTTCCTCAAGTAAAAGAGCTATCTTCTTATGCTTGGTTGAATTGCGGTAGTCGGATCAGGACTTGGGCAGCTTTTCGATGATGATATTGGCTTAAAGTACTTCACGCAATTGCATTCCTTTAGCAACGATGTCGGCCACCATATTCTCCCAGTCATGGACTTGATCCATTATGGGCTTATCGTCCATCATTTAGAATTTGAGTCATTCTATGACAACGCATTTCTTTATGCCTACATCGTCAGCACTGTACTTCTTATCTAGAGTGTCCCAGATTGCCTTGGCACTTCTTTCGTTAATGAACATGTCAAATAATTTGTTAGACATGTGCCTGAGAATATGTCCTCACACAGTCTTATTGTCCTTCTCGTATTTCTCAGTAGTAGCAACAATCATAGTAGCAGCGGTTAAAGTGACATCAGACTGGACCGTATCGGCATTATCTCCGGTAACTGAGGTGGTCGGTGGAATGATAGGTGGTTTCTTAAGCAAAACGTAATTCAGTTCAAGCTGCTCGAAGAATATCAGTATCCGTTGGGACCATCTCCAGTAATTCTTTCCATCGAGTGTGTCGAGCTTGGAAAGATCGAGAATCAGCTTGCTCAAATGTGATGTAATATTTGGAGTATATGAATTCATTTCTAAATTGTTAGTAATATTGACTGCAAAATCACACATGTAGAACTGACTGGAAAATAAATAAATAATTTGAATAAACCAAAATCGTGTCATGGTAAAAACTATTGCCTTAGAAACGAATTCACCCTAATGAGTGTAACCGCTCGAATAGATGTATCCTCCCCCACAATTAGCACGGTCGCTCCAAATTCCGTACACCCAGAATCAGAGTGGACTGCTAGTGGTACTGCTTCTCTGATCGTCGAAAAGAATTAGAAGCTTAGAAAGCTTTGATAGAGTTAAGAGATATTTGAGTGAATTGTGGATGAGTTGAGAGTGAAATGAATTCTCTATTTATAGGATGTGTCCAGGGTAAAAACGTTCAAGAAAAATCAGAATTAAAATTCTGATTTAATTCCATAAATTTAAACCTTTGTAACTCCTAATATTAATCATACGAAACTGCTAAAATAACATAATAAACCTGGCCCTCAACACGTCTAGATTAATTATGTAAAATCAGCCCATTTGTAACTCCATAAATAAATTTTTGTAACTCTTGTAACCGATCCATTAACAGCTTGTTCCTTATCTTGAACAAGGTTGTGAAATAGTCCAGGTTATCCAAACGTTTCTCTAATTAATATTAAAACTAACCATTTGAATTATTATTTCAAAAATCAATACATTCAATCATTTAAACAGTTGTTACCCTCTGACCTCTTAGGCACCCTATAAATATAAGAAGAAATGTTACTTCACAATAATTTCTTTTGTTCTGTGAAAATTTCGTAACTATGCGGACCTGTCGAAGCCACGTATTGCCACAAGTCATGACCTTGACCTCAAGTCAAGACGGACAAACGGCGACGGTGCGGAGAAGCCCCCTTGTTCTCTATCACTCAACAAGGGAGTGGAGAATGTAAACCTTAAATATCAAATCCCAATGCATTTACTCACTCAATCTGAGATTGAGCATTACTAACAAAAAGCATGCCAAAGTAACCTACGCCAGAACACCTTTCCCTCTTCAGCTTGATAACAACCCACACTTCAGTGGTGGACCTATGTGGCCCAGGAGGTAGCAGTTGCATACCCATTCTCCTTAAAAAAATACTGATACTTAATATATTATATCAAGACTTAAAAATTATGCACACTTTTTTTTTAACTTTTTTGCACACCTTTTTTTTAATTTGTGCTCAAATGACGTGAGTAAGAAGCTAATATCAAGTGTCAACCTTCTATTCCATATTTTTAAATTAAAAAACTATTGATTAAAATAATATATATCATTTTTATATTTATAACCATTAATTTTACCTTTTTTAGTCTTTTACTCTTAAACTAAAGCTTTTGTTTTGTTTTCTAGTTCAAACCCACACAGGCCCCAACCCCAGCTGCTACTCAATTGTCGGTCCCTTGTTTGAGTCTAAACCAGCCGCCACAACGCCGTTCACCGGCAATTTTCTAGTGAACTTCCCCAACCAAGTTGCATGTAAGTTGTTGTTCATTTCTTTTCCTTAAATAGTTAGGTTATTCACTCATTCTTTTACCCTCTTAAATTTAGTTAAATTTATATTTGAGTTTTTAAGTTTTGAAATTTATTTTTAAATTTGAGTAAAATTAAGAGATAAAATTAAATTTTGAATCAATTTAATATATTTTAGTGATTTTATGAAGAATATTTGAATGTTAAATTGTGATATGTAAAATTACTAATATGTATTTTTGGGAAGGAGAAAAAATTGGTATACTAAATTTGTGCAATTTAAGTAGAAGTAATTTAGATATTTTAATTTTTAAGTTGAATCCATTAAAATTATTTAATTAGTAATTAAGATCTTATTTTTTTGATAATAAATATAACTACTAATAGTAAATTATAATCAATAATTATTGTGATTTGTAAATTTTGTAATTGTAGTAGTAAGAAGATGAACGATGAAAAGATGAACTCTCAACGAAAGAATAAGAATAGAACGTTGGATTGGTTTGTTCAAAAGTCCAAAAAGAATGATGCAAGTTCTTCTCAAGTGTCAATTTGTGTCTCATCACCGACTCAACCTTCAGCAACTCAAGTCGAACAAGAATTTTTTTTTCTTTCAAATAATATTCCCCAAACTCAAGAAATCAAAATGAGATCTACATGTATTACACAAGATGATAGTACAAAATTTGCATCAAGAGAGATGGAAAGCCAAGTTAATGATATTTCTATTCCACATAATCCGACTAAAAGGAAAAAATTATTGATTATCATCCAATGGATCTAGAAGCAGTGAGGAAAGAATACATACAAAAAGGTTCTTGCCAACCAAATAAGCACAAATTTCCTTAAACGGACTTCGGAAGAGGTACATTACAACGCTTTAATAAATATTGGTTTAATAAGTATTCTTGGCTTGAGTATAGTGTTTCAAAAGATGTTGCATTTTTCTTTGTTTGCTACTTGTTTAAGAATGAAACTACGTGAGCTGCAGGAGGAGATGTATTTTTTTTAATGGTTTTAGAGGTTGGAATAGGCCAGTTCGGTTTAGAAAACATGTTGGTGGAATTAATAGTGCTCATAATCAAGCTTTTTAGAAGTTTGAGAATTTAAAGAACTTTAAGTCATCCTTGAAAGTTTCTTTAGACCAACAAACCGAGCAAGCTAAAAGTTACTACCGAATTCGCTTGACTATTTCTCTTCATTGTTTGAGATTTCTTTTACATCAAGGATTGGCATTTCGTGGTCATGATGAATGTGATGAATCAAGTAACAAGGGAAATTTTCTTGAAATTTTGAATTGGATTGTGGAAAAGAATGATGATGTGGGAAATATTGTTTTGAAAAATGCACCTAAAAATAATCAAATGATTGCACATTCGATTCAAAAAGAGCTTATCAATTGTTGTACAAAAGAAACTACCAAGGCAATTGTAGAAGATCTTGGTAAGGATTATTTTGGAATAATAGTAGATGAGTTAAGTGATGTGTCTCAAAAAGAACAAATGGCTTTGTGTTTCCGTTATGTTGATAAAAAGGGAATTATAAAGGAACGGTTTCTTGGAATTGTTCATGTTGGAGATACCACATCTTTCTCTCTAAAAGAAACTATCTTTTCTTTGCTTGATGAGCATTCTTTGTGTTTTTCAAGAATTTGTGGGAAAGGGTACGATGGAGCTACTAATATGAAGGGTGAACTTAATGGTCTTAAAACTCTAATCATGAGAGAAACACAATCTGCATACTACATACATTGTTTTGCTCACCAACTTCAATTAAATCTTATTGTCGTTTCAAAGAAAAATAAAGATTGTGGTTAGCTTTTTGATAAACTTGGAGATTTGTTGA
This sequence comes from Hibiscus syriacus, assembly GCF_006381635.1. Lineage (NCBI taxonomy): Eukaryota > Viridiplantae > Streptophyta > Magnoliopsida > Malvales > Malvaceae > Hibiscus > Hibiscus syriacus. The sequence goes on along the minus strand of NW_024062645.1, from coordinate 707,195 downwards.
ATGTTGTTGGATCATCATCTGGCGAAAAGATTTGCTTAAAGGAAAACATGCTGAAAAAATTGCAAAAGCCTTTGAAAATGGTGAAATTATGACTGGAAAAGATTTTGAATGTGATTGATTTGTATTATGCAATACATGAGGTGCTTGATTTGATTGGTAATATGCTCGAAATGGTGATGATGCTCAAAAAGTCGATAATGTGAGTTTTACAATAGAGTCATTTGATTTCATTTTCATGATTCACTTGATTAAGAGAATATTTGGGATTATGAATGAATTACACAAAGCTTTACAGAGAAAAGATCAAGATATTGTTAATGCTATATCACTTGTTACTTTAACTAAAGAAAAATTGTAAAATATGAGGGAAAATGAGTGGGAGTCTTTTTTTGCTACAATCACTTCATTTGTAAAAAGAATGACATTGATATTCTTAATATGGATGTTGTGTATACTCCTCCGGGAAGAAAGAAACGTTGTCGTTTAGATACTACTAATATTCATCATTTTTGAATTGAAGTATTCTTGGGAGTTATTGATATTTAGCTTCAAGAGTTAAACAACCGATTTTATGAGGTTAGTATAGAGTTATTTACTTATATGGCTTCTTTGAGTCCACTTGATAAATTATCTTCTTTTGACAAACAAAAGATACTTAGACTTGTTGAATTATATCCCGATGAATTTGCAAGTGTTGGTAGACTAGCCCTTTATGATCAACTTGATAATTATATTGTTGATATGCGGAGGGATGATAGATTTTGGGTATTGAAAGATATGGGTGAACTTTCCATGAAGCTTGTCGAGACAAAGAAGCATCAAGTGTACCAACAAGTCTATTTGCTCTTGGTATTGATTCTCCCGTAGCAACCGCAAGTGTGGAAAGAGCATTTTCTAAATGAACATCGTGGAGAATAAGTTGGGAAATAGCATAGGTGATCAATTTCTAAATGATTATTTAGTCACATATATAGAAAGAGATGTTCTTGTCCACATCAATGATGAAAAAATCTTGAAATGATTTCAAGGAATGAAAGCTCGTCGAGAACAATTGTAATTGTTCCTAGTGTTTAGTAATTTTTTGTGTTTTTTGAATGAATTATTATTTTGGATTTTTAATTATGCAACTTTTTTTATTAATGAATATTATAATATTTATTTTAGACCCCATTTTTTAATTTCTCGATCTATCACTGCCACACTTTCCTTCAGGTCACCCTAGAATGCATCACAAGGCCTTGAATTCTCGAATAGATGTATAATATTCTACATATTCAATTTTTACAATAAAACCATACGATAATAGTAATGAAGAACCTCTTCGATGTCGAGAACATGATCCACACTGCTCACTTCCATCATCTCTATCTCCTTCAGCTTTTGCGCCACTGAAAATTTCCTCCAACATGAATACCCTTCTTCCCTTTTCTCCACGTTGCCACCGCTCCTCGTTTCTGACTCATCAATGTCGTCATCTCTTCTTATTTCTCTTCTTTGTCTTGACTTTGTTGGAGCCCCACGTTTTAGTGAACTCGGCGTAGAACTTTTCATGCTCTTGGGGATTCATGGGATTGTTGTAAGGAGGAGAAGCTTTGGGTAGCTTATGGTAAGGCTCAACTTCGTACCCAATGTTGAAGAAAGATTTGAAACTCTGTAGGGTTCTACGAAAGAAGTTTTTGGTGTTGGAAATGGGATTTCTAAGCAGCATTAGTAAAGATTTTTGTTTGTTGATGGTGATGAATCTTCAACATGTAAAGTTTTTCTTTATAAGGCTACTTCGTTCCATTTTAATCTTGCTTTCGCTTCGCAGACGCTGTATTGATGTCTTCGTGTTTGATTATTGGGTCACCAAAGAGTCCCCACTGGCTGGTGAGCAAACGTATTAAAATGGAAACTTTGGGTTATGATTAATTATTTATGAGAAAATAACTTCAGTGACCGAAAATACCTTATAATATATGATTTTAACCAACCTTTTTTGGATTTGCGAAAATGACTAACAAATTCGCAACGCGAACTCCAATTTCACAACACAGGTTCCAAAATCGCAATGCGAATAGGTAAATCGCACCGCAAATTTGTAAATTCGCAACACAGTTTCCAAAATCGCAACACGAATTTGTAAATTCGCAACACATTTTCCAAAATCACGTTACGATAGTATTGTTTACCTATATCGGTAATTAGCATTGCGAATTTGAAAATCGCGTTGCGATAACACTGTTTACCTATATCGGTAATTAGCGTTGCGAATTTGAAAATCTCGTTGCGATAGTTCTGTTTACCTACATCGGTAATTAGTGTTGCGATTTTGGAAAATCGCGTTGTGATTTACATATTATCGTTGCGATTTACATATTCGCATTGCAAATTTGGAAAATCGCATTGCGATTTATCTATTTGCCATGTGAATTTGGAAAATCGCGTTTCGATAACACTGTTTACCTATATCGGTAATTAGCGTTGCGAATTTGAAAATCGCATTATAAATTTGTAAATAATGTTACGATAGTACTATTTACCTATATCGGTAATTAGCGTTGCGATTTACAAATTATCGTTGCGATTTATATATTCATGTTGCGATTTACCTATTCGCGTTGCGATTTTGGAACCTGTGTTGCGAAATTGGAGTTCGCATTGCGAATTTTTTGGTCATTTTCGCAAATCCAAAAAAAGTTGGTTAAAATTGTATATTATAAGACATTTTCGGTCACTGAAGTTATTGTAACATCCCCCATACCGGGTTAGTGATTAAATTGTGAAATTTTAAAATTTAGTGATCAAAGTTGATAAATTAAAAGTTGAGGGAATTGATTGAAATATTTGGTGTAGGATCAATTAGCAAAGCATGGGGAACTAAAGGGGCAAATGAGTCTTTTGACAAGGAAATAATTAAATGTTTCTTAAGGATATTTAATAAACCACGTGGAAAGCTAATGAGAGAAACAAGGTTCTGGATATTTCTTTCTTCTTCCTTCTCTGCCATGAAGCCAAGCTAAAGGTGAGTTTTCTTGTGACCAAATTCTTGATGAATTTAAGGTTGCTTATTGATCCTTAGTTGATAACTAAGCTTAAGGAAAGCTTAGATTATCTTAAAACCATAAGATGAAGAGAATATGAAGAATTAAAGAAAGGAAGTAAAAAAGTGAAATATTTGATTAGAGTTCCTAATAAGAATTAGAAGTGGGATTTGACTTGTCATAAAGCTAACTAAGAGGTATGAAGTGTTAGAATTCAAATTAGAACATGTTGGAATTTTGGTTAGATTCTTAAACTCTACATGGAGAATTGGATTTTTAAGTTTTAAAAGTATAAAATGGATAATAATTAGTTTAAATAAGAGTATGCAAGTTAAGGATATTAAAAGAGGGGAAATATAAAATGTTAAGTAGACTAAGAAGAGATTTCCGTGCTAAGATGACAATTCTGGGCAATGTGCATCGATGCACATTCATTGTGCACCGATGCATCAATAATAAATCCCAGAAATTGTTTAAGGTGCATCGATGCATTAATTTAAAAGAAAACATCGAATGTCATCGATGCATCGATACATAAGGATTGCATCGATGCACCCCATTAAATACAAACATCGAATAGGATTTATGCATCGATGCATGGTGTAGTGCATCGATGCATACCTCAATTAAAAGATGAAAATGGCTTTTCTTTTAGCCTAAGAAATGATAGTTTAGAATATATTAATTAGTATACTGATAAGTATCAATGAATCACTATGTAGATATCGAGCCTAAACGAGTTCTGGAACAATCGACAAGTAGGATTGATCGAGGGAAATACAAAGAAATCTAAGTGAGTGCATATGCATAACATGAATATGTATTCTATTTAGTTCTAGACTTGTGATAAGTCTAGATTTAATATTTTAATACATGATCGCATTTCATATTATGATACATGACATGAATTCATACTATATGCATTATGTGACATGATTATGCAAGAAAAGGTGTATGAGCTATGTGATAAAAGTATGAAAATAATATGTCTACGTGATACAAATTATGTGAATTGTGAAAGCCCATATTATGTAGATGAGAACTATATGTATAGTTGGCATGCCAAGGGTAGAGGGTCTACGCGGTCCTTCGGGATATATATATTTTCTTTGGAATATGTGTAAAGTCTTGTGAGACACATACTTGATCCCTAATATATGTATATGATTCTTAAGGAATGATATGTGGTCCTTATGGACATTATTATATGGCACTACGATGCAATTCTACGCGGCACTCCGGTGCAATTCTACGTGGCACTTCTGTGCAATTATACGAGCTGTGGTGACAGCATAGTGCACAACCTCACAATACTCACATACCTTAGGTTCTCAGTATGGTACCATGGGCTAATGAACTTAATAAGGTGAACTTATGAATGTGAATGTGATAAGTATATGTGTAAGAAACATGGTTCTGGTTATTGCATTGTTTACATACATCTTATCATTGCAACCCATCTTATTTTGGCAATTCCTTTATATTTATTGATATTATTATATTACCTCACTAAGTCGATGACTTAGCATATGAGTGTTTCACACGTAGGATCCGATAAAGTAGACGATCGAGGTTAAGCAGCTGGACAACATTACTCCTGCAACTATCAGATCAGAATCAACTTAATCAGTAGGTCATTTTGTTATGGAAATGGATGTTGGCATGTAACTAAAGGGTTAAGTTGTGTATGCTTTGAGTATTTTGATAAACTTGTATTAATATATGTATATTATTGTATTTTTAATAAAATAAGTTCAAATGTTTTATCAGTTTTTTTTAAGTATTGTTTTGTTTAGTCAATGTGACATCCTGGACTCGTATCCGGATCGGATATGAGTTGAGGGTGTTACAGTTATTTTCTCATTATTTATTCATCAATATAAGATAAAATAACTTCAGTGACCGAAAATGTCTTATAATATACGATTTTAACCAACTTTTTTTGGATTTGCGAAAATGACCAACAAATTCGAAACGTGAACTCCAATTTCGCAACACAGGTTCCAAAATCGCAATGTGATTTTCCAAATTCACAATGCGAATATGTAAATCGCAATGATAATATGTAAATCGCAGCGCCATTTTCCAAAATCGCAACGCGAATATGTAAATCGCAACACTGATTACCGATGTAGGTAAACAGTACTATCGCAATGCGATTTTCAAATTCGCAATGAGATTTTCAAATTCGCAACGCTAATTACCGATATAGGTAAACAGTACTATCGCAACACGATTTTGGAAACTGTGTTGCGATTTACAAATTCGGGTTACGATTTTAAAACCTGTGTTCCGAAATTAGAGTTTGTGCTACGAAATATGTGGTTTCTCTTGTATGTTTTGAAACGTGCCATTATTAGGTGGATGGCTATTTTGGGGGCTTCCCACCAAAGATTGATTATTGAGTATGGGGATTGCTACGGATTGAAAGTGTATGTTTTATGGTGAACCTGAAACTTGGGATCATCCTTTTTATGAATGTTTATTCTATGTGGGTATTTGAGAATCCACCACTGATGGAGTGGGATGATGAGCTCAAATGGGTCTTGTGATACCTTAAGGGTAAATCTTTGATCTCCTTTCTCCTTAAGATTACTAGATGTTCATTTATTTACTTTGCTTGGGAGAAACGAAAAATGAGATAGTTTAAAGGTGTGAGTAGGGAGCAATGTGATATTTTTGAGCCATTGTTGAAGTTATTAGAATGAAAACTATACATAGGGGTATAGATACAATAAATGGTGTTAATATGAGGTTTTGTTCTAGTTGGGGTATTCAGGTGTAAATATTTATAGGCTTTGTTTATTGGTTAGTTATTTTGTAGCTGTTTGGCTCTTTGGCTTATATTTGTTCTGGTTGAATGTGGACGGTAGTTGTTTCTACTTTTTTTTTGGATAAATGCAAACACAATTATCTAAAAAAATATAATACTCCAATATAATTTATGGTTATAAAATTAATGAATAATAAATCTTTATGTTATGTTTAAAAGTAAAATAATTTAGAAATGAGTTATACCTCCACAAATATCTCCGAAAATAGTATAACCATCCATATTTCATTTAGATATCATACTCCTAAGACGATCACAACTCCATAAATAGACCTTCAAGAGTCTCATATGATTTATAATAGTCAAACTCGCTCTAATAGTTGTAACCATCTTGTGTAAGTTAGCTTACAAATAATAATTGTTATCATGAGTATAACACCAGTCGCATTATAGTTGAGGCATTTATATCATGAGGAAAGGGAAAAAGAGGGGGTTCTCTCTCTTCCTTCATTTTATTATTCTTCTTCACTCTCATCTTCCCCTCATACTTTTATTTATCTCAGAGAAAAACACTAGCTAACAGTTGTTATCTCATCAATTGTGGCTCTTTACCCAAACTCGAAGGATGAGTTGTCAACAGTCTACGAGATAAATTTGTTTACATCAACAATTGGTATAGTGAACATTAACAACTTCTAACCTAAAAGAAATTAGTCTAGAATGGACCTAAAACCAAAACAATCAAGTTAATCTCCCTTCCTTTTTCTCAAAATCCTTTCAACCCACTTAATCTCCCTGACCAACAATAATAGTACACTTACGATTCATCGTATTTTAGATCTTACCAGACTTATTATGGCTCATATGATTAGTCTGGATAATGCAAACTAGTACTATCTTCAACCGTAACATCAACAAAAGCTATATTCTTGTGACTTAGAAAATCAACAAATTCAGTCTCAAAAATGAATTATGAAGCTTGCAATATAGTTCACGACTCCTTAAGGGTAAATCGAGGATATAGAGGTTCTTCCTCTTCAAGTAGCAAAGGATACCACAGGAGCAACGCGATTTAAAAATTCGCAACGCGATTTACAAATTCGCAAAGCTAATTACCGATATCGGTAAACAGTGTTATCGAAATACGCTAATTACCGATGTAGGTAAATAGTACTATCGCAACGCGATTTTCAAATTCACAACGCTAATTACCGCTGTAGGTAAACAGTGTTATCGCAACACGATTTTCAAATTCGCAACGCTAATTACCGATATAGGTAAACAGTACCATCGCAACGCGATTTTAGAAACTGTGTTGTGATTTACAAATTCGCGTTACTATTTTGGAACCTGTGTTGCGAAATTAGAGTTCGCATTGCGAATTTATTGGTCATTTTCGCAAATCCAAAAAAAGTTAGTTAAAATCGTATATTGTAAGGTATTTTCGGTCACTGAAGTTATTTTCTCTTGATATAATAATATCTTAATTACTAAAGTCGTTTAAATCATACGGTATTAATAATAATAATAAAATACGATAGAATGTAGAAATTTCGAGCTAGGGTTATGCTTTATCTTCCAATCAACTTTTGGTAGGAACATTTTGGATGTTTAGATGAATTGATTTTTTTCGCTTGTCTCAATCCGAGTCTGAGAGAAATATAAGCCGGGGAAAGATGAAGCACCACAAAATTAAAGTCTCACACAACTCCAGTCCGAGATGAACCCAAACTTTTAATAATATAAGCTCAATATAAATTAGTATAAAAAAATATAACAATTTAATATGATAAATATTTAAAATAGAATGAAATATAAATGAATAAATGGTAATTATTTAATTTATAAAAAATATAAATTTGAGGTCTTAGTTTGAATGCATCTAAGAATGAGGTATCCATATTTGGTGCTTCAGATAATCAATTGGAGGTGATTAGGTAGGCTTTTAGTTTTCAAATTGAGAAGTTATTTGTACGTTATTTTGGGGTGCTTCTTGTCACAAGGAAACTGACTGAAAATGATTGTTCTGCTCTTATTGGGAAAATTCAAGATATGCTCGGTCAATAGGGGCTAAGTGGCTTAGTTATGCTGATAGATGTCATATGATTCAGTTAGTGTTGTTTGGCATGTCAAATTTTTGGTATAGACAACTTATATTGCCTCAAACAATTATTAAAAGGGTAGATCAATTGTGTGTTCGATATTTTTGGAAAAGTGAGGACTCTGTTGCTTCAGGGGCCCGTGTTTGCTGGAAGCAAGTTTGTTTCCCTAAATCTAAGGGGGGTTTGGGACTTAAAAGTACAAAAAGCTTGAATAAAACTTGTACCTTGTCTCTGGTTCGCAAGATTCTGAAGGGAGAGGATTCTTTATGGGTTGCTTGGGTTAATGTTTATGTTCTAAAAGGTATCAACTTTTGGCAGTTTGAGGGAAAAGCTTGTGTTAGTTGGAACCTTCAGAAGCTGTTGGATCTGTAATGCCCGAATTTTGGGGGAGTAGTTTCGGTCAACCCGTCAGTAGATTCCATTAGATTTTTCAAGTCAGTTTTAGACCAATTCTTAAGAGTGTTAGGCTTAGGTTGGCCCAATAGTTATAGAAAAGTGGTTTTTTAAAAGTAAGTAAATAGAAGAAGGACCTAAAGTGTAGTATACCCTTTTTGTCAAAGCTAAAAATTTCCCCCCTCTTTTTATATCATTTCAAGTAACCAAACTCCCCATGATATCTCACCCACTCTTCTTCTTCTTCTCCCTTCAATTAGTTTCCATTTCTTCTTCCTATCAAGAGCATCTTAAGCTCCATTTTGTAAGTTTTCAAGCTTAGTTTCAAGTATTCTAAGCTTAGTTTGTTGTAGCCAAGGTAAGAATGTTTTCCTCCATCCTTCAAGCTTTGTTTTAAGCTTTATTTTGCAAGTTTTATAATTTGTTTTAAAAAATGGGTTTTATGGAAGTCAAGGGGATCCATGAATCCAAGGTTGGTTATAGTGTAATTCAAGTTACCTAGAGCATCTTAAGTTTTAATCCAAGAGATTAGTTAGTTTAGTAAACCCTTTTCTTGTCTTTTTTTAGTGCGGGAGGTGGGAGAAAAATATAAAGCAATACGGAAAGAGAAGTCACCCCTTGGTTAACTTGAGAGAGTTTCTAGCAAGCAAGAAGCAATGTAACACACTATTAACTCTTCCATACTCCTAGTGATCATTGGAAATGAGTTCTAGCTTGAGAGTAAGTTATGAAGCTTAGTGTTATATGTTAATGGTAGATTACATGATTTATGTTTTAAGCATGATATAGAGCCTTATTTATGATCCTTGTAATCACATAAGACTTTAAAGAATGCTTGGGAACCTCATTGAAATATAGCATTTTCATATGTGTTTTATGACTTCTGCAGGTAGAGTATTGATACTATAGGGATAATATCTATACTTGTTCTTTGGTTTGGGCAAATTCGTGAGTTTTTGGGCAAGAGTATCGAAACTTTGGGTCATAGTTTTGAAACTCCCAGAAAGTTTTGAAACTGGGCAGAAAAAAATGTTTAAAAGTATATGTACTTATATAAAGTATTGAAACTTTTGTAGGAGTATCAATACTCTTGGGCTAGTATCGATACTTTCAGTATGTTTTGGGAAAAAAGGTCAGTTTTTAAGGGAATTAGACTCAATGTACCCCAACACTTCAATATTTCCTCATATAAGACTTCAAGTGAGAACATTAATGATGTTTAATTCAAACGTAGAAACGAGAATAAAGTAAGGTGAAATAATACTAGCCTTATTTGAATGCTCAGGAAAATGACCAGGACACCCGAGTTCCTTCAGAAAATATAGTGGAGTCAAAAGTATAAATTCAATCTGAATATCCTTAGGAAGTGCGCAAGGCACTTTAAGATGACTTGTTTGGGCACAAGGTCCGACACTCAAGGAGTGGGCTGGTTGAGAGTATGGTGTCCGATGCAGAGATTTCGAGGGCCACATTCTCGGTAGACTAGAGGGGTGTGTGAGCTCCGAGATACAGATCCCTCAGCTGTACCATGATGTCTACCATAGAATAGAGAGTGAGTATACGAGTATACTCACTGAAGCATAACAGAACATATCAATAGACCAGATAGCAATAGACTTGATAGTTTGAGCATTTCAGTGACAAACTTTTAGTATGTTTTAGTTGTTAGTGTGGAGTTTAGCTAGTTAGCTCAGCCTTCGGATTGTTTTTCGTGGGCAGGTCAGTAGATCGACAGTTCGAGAAGGAGTATATAGATTATGGTCAAGACCCAGTGTAGATTCAGAGTATGTCTCAGCAGTTTTTGAAGTGCGTGTATATTTTATAAACCCTTTTGTATCAGTTGAGTCATACATTTTATTAAGAGTTGGTCTGTAATATTTTGATTGTAAATATTTATTTTGGGAGCTCCCCATTATAAAGTTTTATATTAATTATTTCATGGATGTTTTATTTGTGGAAATGGTCGTTTTATAGTACAAGAAAAGAGTAAGGTGTTGGTCAGCCACTCCGATAATTCCATATGGCATCTTACATCGATCGACTGTGTGTTGTACTGATCTAGGTTGTTACATGACCTCTGTGATTAGGCTCGTTCAATTTTTAGCATTGCACCTAGCCTTTGAGGCATTATTATTCGTTGTATTTTGGTTTTGGATAAAGGTTGGGGGTTAAAGTGGTTTGGCATAAGAGTATGTTCTTCCCTTTGTATGTTCTGAAACGTGCCATTATTAGGTGGATGGCTATTTTGGGGGCTTCCCACCAAAGATTGATTATTGAGTATGGGGATTGCTACGGATAGAAAATGTATGTTTTATGGTGAACCTGAAACTTGGGATCATCCTTTTTATGAATGTTTATTCTATGTGGGTATTTGAGAATCCACCACTAATGGAGTGGGATGATGAGCTCAAATGGGTCTTGCGTTACCTTAAGGGTAAATATTTGATCTCCTTTCTCCTTAAGATTACTAGATGTTCATTTATTTACTTTGCTTGGGAGGAACGAAACATGAGATAGTTTAAAGGTGTGAGTAGGGAGCAATGTGAGATTTTTGAGCCATTGTTGAAGTTATTAGAATGAAAACTATACATACGGGTATAGATACAATAAATGGTGTTAATATGAGGTTTTGTTCTAGTTGGGGTATTCAGGTGTAATTATTGATAGGCTTTGTTTATTGGTTGGTTGTTTTGTAGCTATTTGGCTCTTTGGCTTATATTTGTTCTGGCTGAATGTGGATTGTAGTTGTTTCTACTTTTTTTTTGGATAAATTCAAACACAATTATCCAAAAAAATATAATACTCCTATATAATTTATGAGTTATAAAATTAATGAATAATAAATCTCTATGTTATGTTTAAAAGTAAAATAATTTAGAAATGAGTTATACCTCCATAAATATCTCCGAAAATAGTATGACCATCCACATTTCATTTAGATATCATACTCCTAAGATGATCACAACTCCATAAATAGACCTTCAAGAGTCTCATATGATTTATAATAGTCAAACTCGCTCTAATAGTTGTAACCATCTTGTGTAAGTTAGCTTACAAATAATAATTGTTATCATGAGTATAACACCAGTCGCCTTATAGGTGAGGCATTTATATCATGAGGAAAGGGAAAAAGAGGGGGTTCTCTCTCTTCCTTCATTTTATTATTCTTCTTCACTCTCATCTTCCCCTCATACTTTTATTTATCTCAGAGAAAAACACTAGCTAACAGTTGTTATCTCATCAATTGTGGCTCTTTACCCAAACTCGAAGGATGAGTTGTCAACAGTCTACGAGACAAATTTGTTTACATCAACAATTGGTACAGTGAACATGAACAACTTCTAACCTAAAAGAAATTAGTCTAGAATGGACCTAAAACCAAAACGATCAAGTTAATCTCCCTTCCTTTTTCTCAAAATCCTTTCAACCCACTTAATCTCCCTCACCAACAATAACAGTACACTTACGATTCATCGTATTTTAGATCTTACCAGACTTATTATGGCGCATATGATTAGTCTGGATAATGCAAACTAGTACTATTTTCAACCGCAACATCAACAAAAGCTATATCCTTGTGACTCAGAAAATCAACAAATTCAGTCTCAAAAATGAATTATGAAGCTTGCAATATAGTTCACGACTCCTTAAGGGTAAATCGAGGATATAGAGGTTCTTCCTCTTCAAGTAGCAAAGGATACCACAGGAGCAACACGTTGGAACGGTTTGTGCATAGGGGTAGACATCAAAATGAGGTCTAGTCAGAGGAGCAATAATAAAGACTCGCTCAATGAATCATTGACTAATCTTCGATGTTTGAAATGTTGGTGAAAGGTATGGACAAGATTCTCTTATAATGATATGCAATTGTAACCTATGATGGCAAGAGGAGTCCATATCATAATCTTCTAGACAGCTCCCCATCAGGTATGAATCCAAAACCGCTAGAGTCCAAACAAATCTAATAAAATTTGAACCCGAAAAGACTCGAGCTTGAAAAAAAATTAGATTAGAGTCGAGACGATAAAAAATGACCCGTCCCTACCCGTATACATTCCTAGTTTTAAGACTCGTTAGAGTTAAGACTACCAAAAGCATAAAATCTTTTAAGGCTGTCATGTCAGGCCGATTCACAAAGAACACAACATTCAAATGAGAAAATCCCAATAAAACATAGAATGGACTTGCTACTAAGGTTAAAGTGCTACACCAATTTGTCCGTGGGTCCCAACCATCACCAAAAATTGTGATAGATTTTGATTAGAATCTTTAAAAGGGCTTAATTAAAACCATATTTTGAAGAAAAACAAACCATGTATTAGACCATAAGTTGATGACATGCCGAGTGGCTCAATAACCCAGAAAATGCGACAAATAATGGGGGAATGTTAGGCTGGCAACCCAACGAACAAGACAAACCAAATACATATGTATGTATGTATGCTCACTGCTAAAAACCAGATATTCTTTAATTTGCGTTCCTGTTTAAGGAAATGGGTGTTCTGCAGATGTAGGGGAGCTCATAAATGCAATAGCTTTGGAGCTCAAAAGGGACAGATAGAGAGGGAAAAGTAAAGAGAATGGTTCGGTGACCGGGTCACACACTGCATTTTGTCTTTCTTGAAACCTCAATTACCCATTTACTTTACCACTCTCAACTTTGTCATTCTCTTAAGTCTTTTACGTCCTCCCCTGCAATTTAGGATTTGTGATTTATCCATGTTGATGTATAACGTTAAACAAGATGATGATTTATGGTGGTTAAGCCGACTAGTCAATGATTTATGACGTTAATTGTCCACATGTTGACAAACTAATTTTGATGATTTGTTCAATAATATAATGTTGTATTGTATTAGCCACATGTTTGAAAGTAAGTCTCCATTGTCAATGGAAAAACTTGTCCTGCCCTCTTATTCCCTTTTCTTAGTTTAGGTGTTTACTTTTGAAAAGCAATGCTCCTTTGGTAATCATTAATGTAATTAACTTAGGTACTTCTTTGTTTCCTTTTTATCATCATTGGTCCAAGATTTATGTACACAGGGACAAACTTCCTTTATGTTTTGACATTTGCTCCATTATACGTCCGGTATCATTGCTCTCCTTCACAATCTCGAGTCGATTTTAAACATGGTTTAATCTTATAAAGTCGAGTGAAAATCTATTAATTTTAGTTTTGGTAAGCTAAGCACTTTAATTCAACTCTAAAGTCTAACTAAAAGCTACTACAATTGTCGATCACATGCAGTGAAACAAAACAAGTTAACACAGTCTGCTTGTTGCTTTCTTCTACATTTTCTATGACCAGTTACAGAACAATGTCTTCCAAATCTCTGTAAAAGCCTTGACGATTATCCTATGATGGTGATGAGAGTTCAACGACAGTAAGCACTGCAACAGCTGTTTCAGATCGTCCGCTCCAAACATCTGTCTCTCGATTATCATCTCCACCATTGATGTCCTAAAATCATTGTACGGGTCGCTGGAATGTTTCACCACAGCAAAGCTATCTCTCACTTTGTTTTTGTTGTTGTCATTATCATTATTGACCCCTTCCAATGGTAAAACCCCCATGTCGCAGCTCCGGTTCTTGGCCTTTCTCCGACGGGCATTACTACATCTTCTCTGGTCGAAATGTTGCCGGCCGGTGAAGGATTCGGTTGAATCCGACGAGAGGTTTCTCGAGGAGAAAAGAGTCTCGGTTTCGTCTTCACTGCTAAGCCACCACCAGCCACCGTGATGGCTATTAGCACTTCCTTGAGAAGACGAGCTGAAAAACGTGGCACCGGTCGACGTATTCTTGCTTTTGAGGTGAACCCTTTTCTTCTTCTTCCTCGTGATGCTTTTTTTCTTCTCGTAGAACCCAAAGTCTTTACAATCGGAGAAAAGATTCAATGGTGATAAAGAGTTACTACTACCGGCAGGGCATTTCTGGCCATCAAAAGCAAGGGCTGAACCCGAACCCGAACCCGAAACAACAAAAGGAGTGGAACGAACGAACATTCTACGTCGTGGGATAGTTTCTCTCTGTGTAATCATGACACAGTCATGTTTAATGGCGCTTTGGGTTGATTCATGGCGTTTGGGTTTACAAATGGAAGGGAAAGGTCGAGCCTTTGGCAGCGACGGTGACGGCGAAGGGTTGAACAGTTTGACGCTGTTGGGGGTTGGAGGTGTGGAAACGGGTTTTTCGACGACGTCGGAGACTTTTCGGCTCCGGCAGGATCCGAATGAGGATCGGAACATGCGAGAGATTCGTAGTTTGAATCGATTTTCCATTTTTGGAGAGGAAAACGGAGAGAGTGAGAATGTGTGGGAGGATTCTTTGTTTTTGAAGGGAGACTGGCTGTATATATAAACAAATAAAAGCTGCTGGTCTGGGGGGTTAATTTATAATTACTCAAATAAAATGCGTTCAAAAGTTACATCGTCAAACTTTTTAATATGGGTAAGCTTTTTAATATGGGTAAACTATGCGGTGGGTAAATTATACGAAGAGTCTCTTATGTTTTCAGTTTAACCGACTTTGGTCACCAATTTAAAAATTAAGTATAAATGGTCCCTAACATTATTAATCTATTCGATTTTAGTCCCTAATATTATTGATCCGTTCCATTTTAGTCCCTTAGCTTAAATTTGAAAATTAAATAATAATAATAAAGAATTAGATGGGACTATTATAGCAATTAAATCAAACTGCAACAACCAAAATTGGACCTAACGTGGAAGATGTAAAATGCCCCTTTCGGATTGTCTCATGTATTCATTGCTATTAATTATGCCTCCTCCACATCTCACTTTTACATTATACACATCTACCAAAACTATTCAAGTGACCAAACATTATTCAATTAAAATATTGCTACAAATATATTTACACAGGTATGAATATCTGTACTGGATGTTGATAGAAGCAATTAACCTTTATCAAGAATCACATCACCTGTGCTTTATCTGCATTTTGAGCGATTCACGAGATCCAGTTAACTACAGAAGAGTTCCCAGAACCAGAGATCTACTGCGAGGACTGAAGAAAGTACGAGTAATGCCAATGTCTGGTAACGGTTTAACGGCCACCCGGAAACTTCAGCCATTGTCTTCAAAAACGGAAGGGAACCATCCTGGAAATCTCGTTTCGTATTGGACCAAGACGTTACCCATTGTACACGGGAAGGAACCAGGTCGAGTTCCTCTCTTAACCGTCTCCCTAAGTCCGGCATGTGGCCACCTCCATATAGTATGGCCATCTTATTATGACCATTATCGATCGCTTGTCTCAGTGCTTCTATAGCAGCCCTGTTCCTCTCGCCGATGATAATCGATCTCTCTTCCACATCGGCAGTCACTTGAGAGAACCTACACATATCAATAATGCTTGTGACTTGATATACATGGACTTATGTTCAATGCCAGAGTACCCAAATACAAAAATGCATAGCTACTAACATTCAAAGCACAGTGACGCAAAAGTACACTCCCAACTCCCAAGTCCACAACTAACTCACTCGGAGGTTAGTCGTTTTGCCAGGAAAACCTTCATGGCAGCACCAAAGTCGAGCATCGATAAAGCCTCTAGCTCAGCATAATCTGATGTCTGGCTTCCCCCGTCTGCCTAAACACCGCTAATAACGAGAAAACCTACAAGTGGCATCGGTAGCACACGAGAAGCCCACAGAAGCTTAGATCTCCAAGGTTCAAGGTCCTCTGGGATTGAAACATACTGAAAAAAAGCTTTTGTGGATTTAAGAGCCATATCCCTTGCAAATGTGAAGAAGCTTTCACTTTTTTCGAGCTGGATAAAATAATATTTGAACATTAGGAGTAGGAGCATGATGAGCATCCAAGTCCAGAATGCCATGTTACCCGAAGTAACTTGAAGGTCTCGTAGTCAAGATCAGCATGGTACCAATTATGAGCTTGGTAATCAAGACAATCTAATTGGAAATCAAGCATAAGTATCCAAGCCATCTGTCGTTGAATGCATCCCAGAATGTTGAAACCTCGTGAACGAGAGCTTTTGAGTCTTTTCGCTGTCGAAGGATTCTTCTTATTTTCCAAGCTCTCCCTGATGGCCACCATCTCATACAGAACACAATCATATGGTGCAAGCTCCTTCTGAAGGGTTTCGAAGTATATGTAGCCAACAACATATCATAACATAAATTACTTGTAATATCATAACAATTCTACGTTTGAATTAGCCAAACATACTCTGCATCCGCGATATGAATCGTTGAGATCAAATCAACCTGAAACCATCAAAGAAGAAGAAGAGAAAACCCAGAATTAGAACCCAGAAAACCGATTCTTCTTCGAAGTGTTCATAATTCAAAAGTGGAGCGGTGGTATAAGTACCCGAAGAAAGGGATAAAAAAATAGACCAAGGGAACCTCTTAGGGTAACTAACAATAGCCGTCTGCAACTCGTCGCCACCGCTTCGACTCCCTCTCTTGAATCTCATGAAATCCGCTATCGAACTGCAGTTCAAAAACTGCTCCGGCGACACATCTTTAACAGTCGAGGAACACCCCAAGAGCTTCAACGATGGGTGTTTGGGAGTCTTTGAGAATATGGGATCGGGTTTAAAGAGTACAGGCCAAAAAGAAGTGGAATTGGGAGATGAATCAAGGTTTGAAGTTGAAGGAAATGACAACTAATAATTTTGCATGACAACTAATAATCTCCCACTTGAAGATTTGATTAGAATAATCATATCTTCACACCATTCTTTCTATCTTGTACCTTCATGTTGCTTACATTTCTGACAGGCCACAAGAGGATCGACATCAGGTAAATTTATCAGCATTAATCGCTTTCGTCATGAAATCTGCTATGTTGTCTTTGGTATGGATCTTCTGCATATCTACCGTCCCTTCTTCCACCTTTTCACGAATGAAATGGTATTGAACTAGTATGTGCTTTGTCATTGAATGAAATGCTGGATTCCTTGCTAGATGCAAGACGCTTTGACTGTCACAAAACAAAGAGACATACTCTTGATTATGCCCAAGCTCCTCCAATAGCATCTTCAACCAAATTGCTTCTTTACTGGCTTGTGTAGCTGCTACATATTCTGCTTCTGTTGTGGATGTAGCCATAACTGACTGCAATTTTGAAACCCAGCTTACAGCTCCACCAGCAACTTTAAACACATATCCTGTAGTAGATTTGTTTTTATCCAAATCCCCTGCATAGTCAGAATCGACATACCCATTGATAAGTAAGTTTGATCCTCCGTAACATAATGTAACATTTGAGGTCCCTTTGATGTATCTCAGGATCCTCTTTACTGTATTCCAATGCTCTTTGCCTGGATTCGCCATGTACCGACTAACCACTCCCACTGCTTGTGTAATGTCTGATCTTGTGCATATCATAGCGAACATTAAACTTCCCACTGCTGATGCATACGATACTCGAGACATCTCCATCCTCTCTTCTTCACTGCTAGGACTCATACTGGAGGATAATTCGAAGTTAATAGGAAGAGGGGTAGAAATTGGCTTACAATCTTGCATGTTGAATCTTGACAAGATCTTCTTCAAGTAATTCTTTTGTGAAAGCCAAATCTTCATATTACTTCTGTCTCGGTGAATTTGCATCCATAAAATCTTGTTTGTTGATCCCAAGTCCTTCATTTCAAATTCCCTAGCCAGTTGTGCCTTCAATTCTTCAATATGATCTTTGTTGGGTCCTGCAACCAACATGTCATCCACATACAACAGCAATATAACAAAATCGTTATCACCAGACCTCTAGAAATAAGCATAAGGGTCTGCATTAAGTATGTTGTATCCAAGGCACATAATGAAGGAATCAAATCTCTTATACCAACACCTAGGCGCCTGTTTTAGACCGTACAGAGATTTGTTCAACCTGCAAACCAAGTTCTTCTTTTCTTTTTCTTCAAAACCTTCAGGCTGGAGCATGTAAATCTCTTCTTCAAGATTTCGATGAAGAAAAATTGTTTTAACATCTAGCTGCTCTAGATGTAAGTTCAATGTAGCACACATTTCCAAAACTACTCGAACTGTTGTTAGTCGAACTACAGGAGAAAAGATTTCATTTAAATCAATACCTTCTTTTTGAGCATATCCTTTGACCACCAGTCTTGCACGATACCTCTCAACTTGATTGTCACCATTTCGCTTGATTTTGAAGACCCATTTGTTACCAATTGGCTTCCTTCCTTGTGGTAGTGGTACAAGGTCCCATGTATTATTTTTATGAAGGACTTCGATTTCTTCTTGCATCGCCATCATCCACAGTGAAACATCTAAGTTGTTTATTGCCTTCTGGTATGTTGATGGCTCTTCGTCCTCTGTTAAAAGGCAGTATGCAATATTACCTTCTATAACATAATCTGAGTACCAATTGGGACGTCTTCTCACACGATCTGATTGACGAGTTGTTTGAGCTTCAGAACTCTCTGGTTCTTGTTCATTATATGATGGTTCTGCTTCAGAAGAATCTCCTTGTTCAACCTCTTTTTCCACATGTATCTGTGTAGTCTCTGACTTTTCAGTTCTATCATCATCTTCTTTTCTTTGTAGCTTATCTTCTATAAAGATAACATTACTGATGATGATCACTTTGCGGGCAGTGGGATCCCATAAGCGATACCCCTTTACTCCATCAGCATACCCCAAGAATTTGTATTTCCTGGATTTTGGATCAAACTTTGAAATTTCTTGGGAGTTGTACATCATATACACAATACTTCCAAATACATGAAGGTTTGAATAATCAGCTGGTTTACCAGTCCACATCTCCATTGGTGTCTTCAGTTCTATTGCAGTTGATGGAGCTCGATTAACCAAATAACAGGCGGTATTGATTGCTTCTGCCCAAAATGATTTTTCTAGGCCGACATCCTTCAACATTGCTCTTGTTCTTTCTAACAAGGTTTTGTTCATCCGCTCTGCCACTCCATTTTGTTGAGGAGTGTTCGCCACTGTGAATTGTCTTTTGATGCCTTCTTTCCTACAAAATTTATCAAATTCTTCGCTTGTATATTCTCCTCTATTATATGTTCTGAAACACTTGATCTTATTTCCAGAATCAAGTTCCACCCGTGCTTTGAAGTTTTTGTAAGTTGAAAACACATATGACTTCTTCTTAATATGGTACACCCAACATCTCCTGGAGTAGTCATCAATAACTGAGACAAAGTATTTTGCTCCGCCTAGGGATGTAACTGGTGCTTGCCATACGTTAGAGTGAACCAATTCTAGAACACTTTTGCCTCTAGAATTTGATGTGTTGAATTTCAACCGGTGCTGCTTACTTGTTATGCAATGCTCACACAAAGTAAGTGATACTTTTGTTAAGCCTGGAAGTAGCTTTTTCTCCACAGGGACTTTCATTCCTTGTTTTGATATGTGTCCAAGTTTCTGATGTCATAGCATTGCATAATCTGAACTACATGAGGCAATAGAGGCTTCTGCTTCTAGCAAAGTCTCTCCCTTTAGCATGTACAAGTTTGTTGTTATCTTTTCGCCTTTCAGCACCACAAGCGTTCCACATAACACCTTCATGATTCCTTTTCGTGTTTCAATCTTACTTGCATTATTATCCAACAATCCGTAGGATAATAAATTTTTCTTCAGGTCTTTCACGTGCCGCACATCTCGAACAACTTTAATTGTTCCATCATACATCTTCAATTTGATAGTTCTCACCCCAATGATCTCTAAGGCATGATCATTGCAACTATACACAGATCCTCCTAAGACAGGTTCATAATGATGGAATCATTCTCTTCTTGAGGTCATGTGATATGTTGCTCTCGAATCAATGAGCCATATGTCTGCATATCTCTTTCTACCTTCTACGGTGGTTGACGCTTCACAACATAGAGCATCTCTATCATCTGAAGTGTTTGCAGTATTTCCTTGTGGATTGGAGTTTTTATTTAGACTCCAACAATCCTTCTACAAGTGACCCTTCTTTCAACAGTTGTAGCACTTTAAATTCTTCTTGCTTCTCGACTTCGATCTACCATGTTTGTAACTGCTGCTTTGGCCACGTTCTGTTGATCTCCCTCTCATCGTTGTCAACGCTTCTACTTGCTGCAGATTTACTTGTCTATCTTCCTTGTTCTTGCGTCGATTTTCTTCTTGTAGAACAACAGCTGCAACGTCATCGAAGACTAGACTGATGACATTATTGTTTGTCAAGTTGATGATGAGTTAATCATACGAATCCGGTAGACTTTGAAGTAGAAGTTCAGCACTTTCTTGTTATACTATTTTACAGCTTAAGGATGTAAGTTGAGAAAATAAAGTGTTCAATGTGTTTAAGTGCTCTGTCACTGAAGTAGATTCTGACATCCGGAGAGTGTACAATTTCCTCTTAAGAAAAATTTTATTGTGCAACGATGTGGCCTCATACAATTTGGTGAGATGATCTCATATCTCGTTAGATGTCTTCTTCTCCTCGATGCTTGACAATACTTCATCTGCTAATGCTAGATGAAAGTTTGTCATAGCATTCCCGTCCATTTCGATCCATTTGTTGTCGTCTGTGAAATCTACCGACCTTTCACTAATAGCTGCTAGACAACCGTCTTTCCTCAGGATGACCTTCATCTTCAATTTCCACAATGAGAAATTTCTCCCATTAAATTTTTCAATATCAAATTTCGTTGTCATAGCTTCTATTACGGATAGCTCCCACTATTTCAATATCGTGAATAGTTCTCTGGAACCTTCAAAGAATGGGTAATACCTTCTTACTTTCTTATGTTGGAGGATCCACCTTTTGGTGGCAACCACAAAAACAATAAGCAAATATTACACACTCAAATCTGGCTCGGATACCAATTGTTGCGGAAGACGGCTATCGAATAGAACAAAATCACAACTGATAATTTGAGAAAATAAAAATGAAGATAAAAGAGACGCAAAATTTACGTGGAAAACCCCTAAAAATTTAGGGTAAAAACCACGGACAACGGTAGAAGAATTTCACTATCAGAAAATAGGAATTACAACCTCTCTCGATCTACCAAGGAGAAAACAATGATAATTCTCTCTTGATAAAAAGGAAAAAACAACTCTCAAGAAACTCTCTAAATTCTCTCTAGTATTGGAAGAAAGCTAGAATGCTTTTGGGATGGTTTTGAAGCTAAATGAGCTAGGGTATTTATAGTAAAAGATTTAAGGACTAATCTTGAAAATATCCTAAATTACAATGACTAAATGTGAGATTTTGTCATGTCACTTTTCATCTATTATTAGTGCCAACTATGAACCATTATTAGTACCCTAAATTACAAGGACTAATATTTTGTATGACAACTAATAGAATATCCCTTTAAGGATTAGATACATATGAGTTAATCAATGTTTACAACAAAAGGAATGAATTGAAGCAAACAAAAATAAAATGGAAGTTCTTCAAAGCATAAGCTACATGAAAAACACAGCCCCATCACCAGCTTCCTAGTTTTCAGCAGCACATGCAACCTACAAATATACTCTGGAAGAAGATTGAATCAAACATTCTAAGCTTTGATTCGATGAGATCCATTAGTGGTCACTATAGAATGATAAAAGATATATATATTCATTGTGTTAGAAGCTGAATGCCTGTTTCTAGATCTTCCAATGTTATTGTGCACAGTTCATCGGCATCTATACAGTCGAAACTGAGCCGAAGATCAAGGTTCTCCCTAGCATTAACTAGCATCGGATCGACTAATCCTCCGTTCATCTCTTTGCGCTGTTTTTCTGTTGTTTCTCTCTCTATTAGTCTTGCTATGGCATCTAAACTGCATGAACTATGCAACTTAAATCCATACAACAGACTGATCTCTTTGATTATTCATCATGATATGGAGTACGTTGGCTAGGTCCTTGGAATTGAAATCACTAAAGTGAAAAAAATTTGTCACCCTCCGGCAGAATCCTTCTTTAGAAGCAATTACACGCTTCATTGGTTCGCTATATCCGGAAAATATGACTAAAACTTTTCCAGCGTCCATTACGGACATGATCTCCTCTAAAGCCTCCAATCCATTGTCCTTATCATCTGACTTTTGCATAGGTATTAACCTATATGCTTCATCAACAAAAAGAATTCCACCCTCAGCTTCTTGGATCTGCCAAAGATTAGTCCTTAGCTCATCAGCAAAAAGCATAAAAACCTCAACAACAACAAAATAAAAAATAGGGTAAAATACACGGGAGACCACTAAACTATAGTAAAAAATTAATGTGACCACAAAACTTTCAATCGAATCAATCAGACCACCCAACTATTTAATTGATTCGGTGACATGTTCGTTAATAAAAATTGGCATAATTCTATATTTGGTCCTTAATATTTATATATTTTATCAATTTAGTCATTATTTTAATTCAACTAAATAAATTTAATTATCCAATTAGAACGTTACACGTGTCAATATATAATTGGAAGATTTTATTTAAGAATTTAAAATTATTTAATTAAATAATCTTATATCCATTCAGGTGGTGACACGTTTCCCCACCCAATGGATGTAAAAATTAAAGGGACCAACATGCTCTCTAAGGTATTCGAACTAGTGTCATGCGAGGGGGAGGGATAGAGCAGGTGCCCAAACAATTGAGCCAAAGTTCCCTAATGATTTAAAATTACAACAATTTGTATTTGACTTGTAAAAGTTTGTTAATGATAAAAAAATTATACAAATTATTATTTAAATTAATTGTAAACTGTTTTTTTAATTAAAAATATTCCATTTTTTATATAAATTATTAAAAAAATTATTAATTCAAAAATTGACCGAATTAACCGAAATTTGTTCGGTTCGGTTAATAATTTTTAAATAAATTTCAATTCGATTAATGGTTAAAGAAAAAATTTTGGTTAATTCGATTTAGTTAATAATTTTCAAATTAATTCGGTTCGGTTAATAATTTTCAAGTAAATTTTGGTTCGATTAATCGAACCAAAATTAACCGAATTTTTACTTCGATTAATTCGATTAATAGTGGAAAAAACGGTTAATTTGGTTCGGTTAATAATTTTTAAATTAATTTGGTTCGATTAATAATTTTCAAATAAATTTTGATTCGATTAAGCAAACCGATTAACCGAATTTTTGCTTCGATTAATTCGGTTAATAATTTTCAAAAACAATCGGTTAATTCGGTTCGGTTAATAATTTTCAAATTAATTCGGTTTGGTTAATAATTTTCAAATTAATTCGATTCGGTTAATAATTTTCAAATAAATTTTAGTTTGATTAACCGAACTGAATTAACCTAATTTTTTTCTTTAATCGTTAATCTAACCAATATTTATTTGAAAATTATTATACGTGGAGAATTTATTTATTTTTTTTATAATTTATTTAAACAACTAATTTGTTTAATTTTTTATCCCTAACAAACTTTTACAAGCCAAATACAAATTGTTGTAACTTTAAACCAGTGAGAAACTTTGGTGCCTGCTCTATTCTTCCCCCTTTGCGTGACATTGGTTCAAAGCCCTTGGAGAGCATGTTGGTCCCTTTAATTTTCACATCCATTGGGTGGTGACATGTGTCAATACTTAAATGGATAGAAAATTATTTAATTAAATAATTTGAAATTCTTAAATAAAATCTTACAATCAAATATTGACACATGTCACGGTCTAATTGGATAATTAAATTTATTTAATTGAATTAAAATAGTGACTAAAAATATTAAGGACAATTTTATTAACGGAAACGTCACCACCTCTGTTAAAAATTAACGGCCAATGGTTTGATTGAATCAATTAAATAGTTGGGTGATCTGATTGATTCAATTGAAAGTTCGATGATCACATTAATTTTTGACCATAGTTTAGTAGTCTCCCGTGTAGTTTACTCTTTGCACTTCTGTTTACCTTGTCAGTTGGTAGAATTCCAACCATATGAAGCAATTTCCCAAGAACACGAGCAACCATGGTCTTCCCTTTTTAGAACCAATCATAAGAAGTGTGAAAACAACAGGTTTTATGGAGTATTGCTAAAAGATGGTAATCGATTTTGGGACATACAATCCTATTGTATTTACCTGTTCCAGGATTAACATGGAATGCCATATGAGGGGGTCTTCTAGTGCCAACTTTCAACCCTATAGCCTGCACCTTTCATCCAAGAGCATCTCCTTTGCCCATTTCCGAAGCTGTACTTTGAGCTCATGCAATCCTACGATATTTGACAGCTCCTTCTCAAGTTCGTCCATCTTAGCCTTTGCCTCACCGCATGCTTCTAGTGCTCTTATCTTTCGCTGTTCTTCAAGATGCCTAAGTAATAATTCCTGTAACTTCTCACTTCCAGGGCCTTTGGAGAGATGTTTTATAGGAGTCATACCCTCCTGCAGGTCAAAAGGTGAATCAACTACCATGAGTTGGTAATAAAAGATAAATCAAGCACTAAGAAATACACCAAGTAAATACGATAAATATTACACCGTCCTCGGCACTACAATCAGCATTTTACTCGAGTAGCGTCTTGACAGTTGCATGGTTGTCGGATCGAATCGAGTCCCATACAGCTAGGTGCAATGGTGACATTCCATTCTGCATAAATAACATGGATGAAGAAAATCCTCTACAGAAGTTGAATTCCACCATCAGGTTCTAATTGTGAACTATGAAAAAATCATTGGCTCAAACATATAGTTAGCGTCAGTTAAAATCATGACCTCATTCCCCATGGAATAGCTTCATTAAACCATTCCTCTATCCTTTAGCCAAGCAACTCCCTCCCGGATCTAAGCCGTAACAGCCATCTTTCATTGATCCTAATTAAAGACTAAAATTTTACTCTATAATTAACGCATTTAAAAGAGGTGCGGAAGGGTCAAAAACTTAACAAGAATTCAGGGGAAAAATGCAAGTAAATGATCAAAATCCATGTTTAATTTAAGCTCAAAAGCAAAGGAATGAATCTTACAACGGGGTTTCTCTCGTTGAGAAGAGAAGGCTTGTCATTAAGAAGCTTTTGGAGACCAACAAGATCCCAGACTGAACCAACCCATGAACTGTGATGGGCTTGGCAGATCTTGACCGTCGATCCCGACGCCTCTGCATCCTTTCAAACAAAAATAGTTTCTTTCCTCCTTTTCCTCTCTACATATGAAAAGTCAAAGAAGGTAGAAAGAAAAAAACAGAAGAAAGAAAGAAAAAAAAGAAAATGAAGAGAAGAATGAGAGGAATTGGATTTCGTGTCTTATAGAGGGATCGATTGACCCCGAATCCGACTCTCGCGCCCTGACTCTAACACTGGTTTTTCTTTAGCACTTTCTTTTCTTATATACATTTCTTTGGTGTTCTTCATTTTTACCAAATTTTTGCGGTTTGGATTTGGATCTGTGAGGACAACTAGTCCTTTACTCTCCTGTGGGCGGCGGAGCTTCCCAGTTGCCACTGGCCACCAGATGGCCACCTATTTTTAATGGAAAGGTGTGTGTGCTAACAGTAAGTGAAACGAGGATGGAGACTAAGGAATAAAAAGATGTGCAATCGAATATATTATCAAAAATATATTCTTAAACTGAGATCCGATGCTTTCCCGCTCCTCACCGCTGGTCATTTGCAAACCAAAGACATTTGGGATATTATTCGAACGCAGGAGCAGAAAGTTCCTTGGCATCGCTTAATTTGGTTCCCAATGCATGTTCCTAAGCACAATCTAATTGCTTGGATGATTATCCTCGACCGAGAGATCATCTTCAACGAATGAGAATCTGTTCTGAATGAGTTTGCGCCAATTGTAACTCCTTCCAAGAGACACGGAACCATCTCTTCTTTCTCTGTCCTTTGGCAACCGATCTCTGGAGCTCTATTCTACTGCTTAATGGTATGACTATTTCTTTCACTTCTTGGGATGAATTTTTAGATTGGGCCATCTCTGTTTGGAAAGGAAAGTCACTTATCACTGTCATATTGAAGTTTGTATGGTCTGCTTTCATTTATTTTATGTGACAAGAACGTAACTGCAGAATTTTCTCGAGTCGTTTAGAAAAACGTTGAAGCCTTGCTCAAAGAAATCAAAGAGGTCGTAGCCATTCGTCTAAGGGGCAAAACCATTAATAGACTAGATAGTTTTAACCTTACTCTATGTAATGCTTGGAATATAGTTTAGCCAATATTTTTTGTGTCTTGTCTGTTAATAGCTTCTTTTGTTGTTTGATTGGTTGTAGCAATATTGTTATTTTGGGTAATATAAAACTTTTGAATTATCCAAAAATATATATATAATATTATTAATCGGAAGTAGTTTAAAATGTTGATTTTTTTAAATGGATTTTGATTGTATATATTTTATAGTCTAAGGGTAACTTTTGTCCTAATTTAATTTTTAAAATTATTTAATTACATCATTATATAGCTTACCTCTAATTTAAAATTTAAAATTATAAATTTTAAAATAGAGTTTAGGATTTAGGGTTTAAATTAGGGGTATGATATAGAATAATACAATCGAATAATTACGATCGCTAAATTAATACGAAAATACAATAAGAGTAAAAATAATAAATTGGTTTTACTACAATGGTAAAAGTTACTCTTTAACTTTTTTATACTATTTTTTATTGATAATTGAAAATATTATATTATTTATAATATTTTTAGTTTAACTGAAAATAACTAAAATTAATATTTTAGATTACTTTCATACAAAAATATTATATTTTTATAATATTTTTTATTGTATTTATTATTTATCATCATTTAATTTTAAATTAGACAAATTTCTCAAAACTCGATATGAGTTATAGACAAATGCCAACCTTTGATTTTAAATTCTATCACAACTTTGTTCACAATTTAATAATTTAGTAGTTGGGATTTGATATTTATAAAAATATTGTCTAATTTTCTCTGATTTTCTTCTATCGTCGTTAATCTCTATTTTTCTTCTTATTTTTATGATCACAAAAATATTAATTTTGATATTGATAGTTTATTGTTGATATTTATTATTTTATTATATTATATTATATTATACCTTTATTTTTTTTATTTTTTAAGTTATTAATAACTATGATTTTATATATATATATTATTGTATGTTTTTTTACGTTTGATTGTTATTTTTGTTTTATCATTTTTTAATGTTAAATTTGTCATCGTCAAGACTGATTAAGATGACTTATTTGTTACTTGCTAATATTTAATGCTTTAAACTCTTGGATTGGATTTGGATACGTAATTGTGTTCGTGTATAGTTTTTCATGTCGTTCGACTCTGATTTGTGATTTTTCGGTAGTCTTCCAATCGACTCTTTTTATGGTTCATTTATCGATTTAGTCAGATTTGTTCGTATCTATCTTTTGTCCGGGTTTTATTTGGATATGTTTTTTAAATATTTTTCTTGTATAGTCATTATGTGATATTAAATGGCTAATTTATTATGTTAATGATTATAAAAAAAATTCTTATTATGTTTTTAATAAAGGTTGTGATCGTAATTCTTCATTGTAACTTGAATATTTTTTTTATTTTTAATAAAACTAGCTACTATTTGAGATTTATATTTAAAATTTTTTTTATATATTTTTATAAAACAATTATGATTAAACTTAAAAATTCAGAAAAAATTAATTTAATACTTTAAATTTAAGATAATAGGATTAGATATGGTAAAAATATGAATTCGAAGAGTTGATTTTATTAGATCAAATTTTTAAATCATATTTGAGAAGAATTTTATAAAATAAAATATTACAATGGAGATGGAATCAAATTTAGGGGTAATTCTTCCTTACGAAACTTAATTTAAGGTTAAAGAACGATATGAGATGAACACAATTAAAAATGTTATAAAAATTATAATATTTTTTGTTGGGTGTAACTTAAAATGTTAAATTTATAATATTTTTGGTTCAACCGAAAATATTATACAAAAAGTAACAATTTCGGTTGTCAACCGAAAATATTATAAATAAGGTTTTCAACCGAAAAATATTAATAAAATAATATTTGTTTTTGTGATTTTAGTTTTTTTATGTTTCTAAATTTCTGTATTATTGTAAATATTGATGCCATTTTAATTTAAAATCAATAAAGAATTATTTATTTTTGGTAAATTGAATTTGGGTTGGATATAATATAAGGAATTATCATTTTTCAAATTCAGAGCGGGTTTGAAATTATGCCTTAATTCTAACAATGAGAGCTTCACATGTACGTTTCAGAACATCCGTCTATAGACCCGTAGTTAATTATAGGGTGATGTTTTGTTGAATCTAATGACAGTTATAAAATATTTTTTTGATTATAGAGGATTGCTTTGTTAAGTCTTACGATTATTAAAAGTTATAAAATGACTACTCGACTATTCATATGTTTTAAACTCGTTCTTTTCCATTCGAAAAGTTTTTTGCAATATGAGTTGAATATTAACTTTTTGACTAATTTATAATAAAATATGATCTTATAACTTTAAAAGTTTATCATATCTCAATCAGTAAGTTAATGTCAAACTCATATGAGTGTAAAATTTTTTAATAAAAAAAAATTTATCTTATCAATAGTCGAACATATTAATAAAACAAGATATTATAATTGGAATCATTTATATATTTTATCTTATTATATTTAATAATAAAAATTTGATATTTTATTTTCTAGGAACCACGTCACTCTCAAGTCGTTGCAAATGAGCGTTGGATGTAAGCTGAGATTGCCTTTACTTGGAGTTGCAGGCATCTCCTTAAATAAATATCCTTCAAAATTTTACATCCTTCACCTACAAAAATGGGTCGAAAGATGAAACGACAGGTATTGGAGATAACATTTTTTTTTTTGAAAATTTTAAATTTTTATATGATTTTTTATTATTATATCTTTAATATAATTTATTGAAATTTTACACTTTTAATTATTATGAGACATTAAAAAGGTAGTTTTGAATAGGATGAGCATGGATTGGGTCGAGTAGATTTTTTGTCTAAGCATTCAACCCAAAAATTATATCATTTTCACCCGATTCAAATTTGATTCGATTTTTTTAGATAAAATTCGAACCAAACCCAACCCAACTCAATCCAAAATAATATATTTATTAAAAATATTATTTTTATTTAAAAAAATAAAGATTTAATTGAAAGAAAATAATATATAGAGGGTACTATTGTATTTATCTCTAAATATATAAAGTAAAATTATAATTTTTTTAGTCAGGTTGAATATTTTTCACTCTATACCCGAACTTGACCCGACCCAATATAACTTAAAAAAACTCGATTCGATCTAACCTGAACCCAAATTTTTTTAAAAAAAATCAACCCGATTGGATTGGATCGGTTCTATTCCCAACCGTAGTTTTGAAGAATATGGAGTCACAATCACATGATGATGGTAATCTTTAGGGAATATTTAACATTTCTCATAGCCATTTCTTGAAGCTACTTACAAACCACTTATGGCCAAGCAAATAACATCAAAGATAATGGATATGGGTGAATGAGTTAGATTTTTAGTCTATATGAAAATGATACTCATTTATTTGTTATTTAATCTGCTATTAGTTATTAGTTAGAGAAAATAACCTCATTGACCAAAAATGCTTTATAATATACGATTTTAATCAATTTTTTTTTGGTTTTGCCAAAATGACCAACTAAATCGCAATGCGATCGATAATTCGCAACGCGATCTCCTGTATCGCAAATCAGTTTCCAGATTCGCAACGCGAACTTCGACTATCGCATTGCGAACTTGGACTATCGCAATGCGAATATGTAAATCGCAATGCGATAGTCGACTATCGCAATGCAAACTTGGACTATCGCAATGTGAATATGTAAATCGCAATACGATAGTCCAAGTTCGCGTTGCGATAGTCGACTATCGCATTGCGATAGTCCAAGTTCGTTGCGATAGTCCAAAATCGCAACGATTGGTGGTATTGCATTTGTTTCTTAAGAATTTTCTCTAAAAAGATAGTGTTCGCGCGGACGTGTCGAAGACACGTATTACCACGACCACGACCCGACCCGACCCGAGACGAGACGGACGGCGGCGGCGCGCGAGAGTCCCCCTTGTTCTCTATCACTCAACAAGGAAGTGGGAAAGTCAAGCCTTAAATACCATTCCCAATAGTGTTTCCAATACTATGTGGGATTGAGCATTACCAACACTTGTTCCCAATACTATGCAGGATTGAGCCTTAAATAGTGATATTATTTTTGAATGTTTTGCTTAAAATTGCAATAATCGCGATTGATTGTAGATTGACTTTTAATTATGACATATTTAATCGTATAATACTAATGCAATTGGTTGCTGATTCAGTTGTTTTAAGGTGTATGATTGTTAATTGTTTCCTGAATAATCACATTGTATTGGAAACAAGTGTTGGTAATGCTCAATCCCACATAGTATTAGAAACACTATTGGGAATGGTATTTAAGGCTTGGCTTTCCCACTTCCTTGTTGAGTGATAGAGAATAAGGGGGACTCTCTCGCGCCGCCGCCGCCGCCGTTCGTCTCGTCTCGTCTCGTCTCGTCTCGGGTCGGGTCGGGTCGGGTCGTGGTCGTGGTCGTGGTCGTGGTCGTGGTCGTGGTAATACGTGTATTCGACACGTCCGCGCGAATACTATCTTTTTAGAGAAAATTCTTAAGAAACGTTGCGATTTTGGACTATCGCAATGAATTTGCAAGTAAATCGCAATGCGATAGTCCAAGTTCGCGTTGCGAATCTGGAAACTGATTTGCGATACCAGAGATCGCGTTTGGCAAATCCAAGAAAAGTTGGTTAAAATCGTATATTATAAGGCATTTTTGGTTAATGAGGTTATTTTCTCTATTAGTTATAACTATTAGATATTTTCAACAACAAAAAAATCTGCTATTAGTTTATAAAGGTTTTATCAGATTTAAAATAATACTTATTTCCTAATAAAAATTTATTTGATTCAACTTAATATTATCCAACCTATTATTTATATATATAATTTTATAAAAAATTAGAAAAATTAATATTAATTAATATTGGTTGTCGACCGTCCTTTTTCATATTATGTCTTTGTTTTTTTCTTGATTTTTTTCAATTTTAAATAAGAATCTCTATCATTGTGACACATTTTTCTATACTCTTGTGACATATTTTTTCTCTACTCTTGTAGCATGTTCTTTATGGTTTTTGGTAAATTTTTCGCATATTTCTACGATCGTGTTGATGCTTCCACAAAAATCTTCATGACATTTATTTTATGAATGGCTTATCGGTGGTTACGTATTATTAGATCATCTCTTTTGTAAATGGTCGGTTGCCAATATAATCAGAATTGTATAGTGAAACAGTCTGTCAAATTGTTTGGTTCGCTCACCATTTTTTATCACGGCATAAAGCGTCTCGTAGTTTTATGAATGTTACTAGATTGCTTTGATGTGTGGAAAGTTTAAGTCCCTTCGTATCTTTGGGTTTAATACTTTTATTTTATGTAAGAGTTTTTTGTGGCTATTGTCTCTAATTTTCTATTTAGATGTATTATAATTTTGAATCCTCTACTTTTATTAATAAAATTCGATTGTCATTGTTAAAAAAAAGTAATCGAAGAAATCATATAAATTTTTTTGTCCTAAATTTAAACTTAACTGGAATTTATATTAAAACACAATCATATAAAAATTAATCTAAATCCAACACTGATCCCTAATAATGATAGAAATTAATAATTACTAAATTATAGCACAACGGCTAAACTAAATAAAAGATATGTTGAACCTTAATTTATGATTTCTGCTAACGCCGCCAAAATCAGTGGAGGATTTAAACTACAAAAAATGGTCCCTGAAACTTGACTGAATAAAAAAATAAAATGTCAATTTAACCCATTTTATTAAATATTGAGGTTAAATTTATTAAATTATTTTACACTATAACTGAATTAATTGACACTATAACTGAATTAATTGAATATATAAATATAAAATAAAAAAATGTATTATTAAATTAAAATTTAAAACTATCACTTCTGAAATTTTAGTGACCTATTTAGTAAAAGGATTTATTCAATGATCGTAATAAAATCCAGCTCATAGTTTAGTGACAAACAATATAGTTTACTTTTTTTTCGTCGACGTAAACCCAATTTCCCGCAAATTTTGTTTCTCTTTCTTAAATTCTTTCCGACATTCCCTCTTTTTAATCAAAGACGTAGAAAAGTTTTTGATATATTTTTATCAGCCTTTCTTTTGTCGTAAAGAATAAAAAATGTCATCACCGTCAACGGGGGCTACTCCGGCTCCATCACCGCCGCCACCATCAACCAACTATACTCCTCCACCCTCAACAGTAGCTTCAGTTCCGCCGCCAACTAGCACTCCTTCCACACCCCCACCAACAGCAGCAACTCCGCCGCCAACTACCACTTCCTCCACACCACCACCAGCCGCTGCGGCTCCGCCGCCAACTACTACTCCTTCCCCACCACCTGCTATTCCATCTCCTCCTCCAGCTACCCCATCAGCTCCTCCACCTTCAATCACCACTCCGTCCCGTCCTCCTCCCTCTACTTCATCACCTCCGCCTACATCATCCACCTCCCCCCCGCCACCAGAAGCGGAATCCCGGCCCCCATCATCATCCAATCCTTCCATTCCGCCTCCCTCTACAACAACTCCATCGCCACCTGCCCCAAGAAGTCCAGGGACTCCATCGCCACCACCTCCTAGGAATTCGGGAACTCCATCTCCTCCGACGACGCCGACTTCTTCCGATTCGAGCAGTGGGATCTCCACCGGGCTTGTAGTGGGGATAGCAATAGGGGGAGTGGCGATATTATTGGTTTTGAGTTTGCTGTTTATATGTTGCCAAAAGAAGAGGACAAGGAGAAGAAGAGACGACGAAAGTTACTACGTGCCTCCTCCACCTCCTGGCCCTCCTAAAGGTCAGAAAATGGAATCAATTATGCATATTTATTAATATAATTAGATTTTTGGTTAGATCATTGGGAAGATGGATAACTCTGAATATGCTTTTAACTTCAGCTTTCACATGATCAAAAATTTTGACGGATTAAACACTTGCTTTTGTTCACACTGCGTCCTTTGAGCGCATTGTTATTCTTAATTGAATTTCAATTTTGACTGAGTTCGGAGATTTTATCTTTACTTGGCTGTTTGTGAATCATATAGGCATACGCATAATTGTTAAAGAATTTGGGCGATATCTTATTTTCTTGCCTTTTAACCATCATTCATGGAGCTTGTTGATTTTTACTTCCAGATAATCATGGTGGCCAGCAGTACCGGTGGCAACAAAATCCTCCCCTGCATTTCGATCATCATGATGCAGTTCCGCCTAATCCAACTCCTCCTCCGGTTACGGCATGGGGACCTCCATCTTCGGAAAGCTCTTCTACGCCACCAATGCCACCGCCACCGCCACCGCCACCACTTTTCATGAGCAGTAGTGGAGGTTCTGGCTCTGAAAATACTGTTCCACCATCATCACCCGGTCTTGCACTTGGTTTCTCAAAGAGCAAATTTACTTATGAAGAACTAGCAAGGGCGACGAATGGCTTCTCTGACGCAAACCTTCTCGGGCAAGGTGGTTTTGGGTATGTGCACAAAGGTATTCTTCCGGACGGGAAGGAAGTGGGGGTCAAGCAACTGAAGGCTGGAAGCGGACAGGGGGAGAGAGAATTTCAGGCAGAAGTCGAAATTATCAGCCGTGTTCATCACAGACATCTTGTTTCATTGGTTGGATACTGTATCTCCGGGGCGACCCGAATGCTTGTTTACGAGTTTGTTCCGAACAACACTTTGGAGTTTCACTTGCATGGTAAGATTGTCTTCGGTGTATTGTGAATGCTAAAGGACATTCGATTCTTATTGTAAACTGATCTGAATATTGGATACTAACTGCAGGAAAAGGGCGGCCTACATTGGACTGGCCAATCAGGATGAGAATTGCTTTAGGATCCGCAAAAGGACTGGCTTATCTTCATGAGGATTGTATGCTCTCTTATTCTCTCCCCTGCATAATTTGTCTAGATGTAGGATCTCAATTTCTTACTTTTGGTAACCATCATTATTGTTTTCAGGTAATCCAAAGATCATTCATCGTGATATTAAGGCGGCTAATATTCTTTTAGATTTCAAATTCGAGGCAAAGGTATTGGTTTCATTTTGATTCTTGACATTGCTAAATTGAAACTGTGTACTGTCTTGCTTCATTTGGTTACCAAACATATATGTTTTTCCCCTCTTGCTACATTTCCATTGAGATTTTCATGAAATTCTGTTTTCAGGTTGCCGATTTCGGACTAGCGAAATTCTTTTCCGATCTCAACACTCATGTCTCCACCAGAGTGATGGGTACTTTTGGGTAATAATACTTTATGCGTTGTTGTTGGTTGGTGCGTAGGATAAGTATTAAAAAGATTTGTTAGTGGTTTTAATTCACTTAATTCTCACTTTCTCCAGGTATTTGGCTCCAGAGTATGCTTCGAGTGGAAAACTCACTGAAAAATCAGACGTTTTCTCTTATGGAGTCATGCTTCTGGAATTGATTAGTGGACACAAACCGGTTGGCTCTTCTTACGCGGAAGACAGTTTGGTCGAATGGGTTAGTTATTACTTTGGTTTATAATGGTCTGGGACAAGTTGCAGCCGCAGAAGTGTCTATTTAAGCTTCTTAGAATCTTTTTTTAAGTAAACCTGTTTCGGTATTGTAGGCTAGGCCTTTGCTCTCAAGAGCATTGGAGGATGGGAACTTTGACAGTCTGGTCGATCCAAAGTTACAAAAGGAATATAACCAAACGAGATGGCTCGTATGGTTGCTTGCGCTGCTGCCTGTGTGCGACATTCAGCACGACGCCGACCACGAATGAGCCAGGTAAATGTCGAGTTGGTATTAACTGATGGTTCACGAGTTACTTTTTTTTATGTTCCCCTTATGATTTGACTCTGACCATAAACTCGAAACCAAGCAGGTCGTGCGTGCTTTAGAAGGAGAATCATCATTGTCGGATCTCAACGAAGGAATGAAACCCGGACAGAGCAATGTATATGACTCATACGGAAGCTCGGATTTTGATTCAAGCCAGTACAACGAAGACATGAAAAGGTTCAGGAGGGTATTAGGATCGCAGGAATATGGCCCTAATAGCGAGTACAGTGAGTCTACGAGTGAGTACGGTTTATACCCTTCCGGCTCAAGCAATGAAGGGAAAACCACCCGGGAAATGGAGATGGGAAGGATGAAGAAGAGCAAGCAAAATGATAGTGGAAACTCAACCTCTTGACCATGGTACACCTAATCTTCTTTGTAAAGGTCACATTCCTGTCCAAATTCCAGAGTTTTTTTATATATATTAGTTATTTACACGCAAGTAAATAATGGATACAGTCACTTTTGGATTCTTTGATTTGTTGTTGAAAATATCATTTGGATTTGTATTTATTAGCTTCTTTTTTGAGTTTGTAACAAGTTTGTCGCAAACTGTTGAGCATCCACCTTTGATTGACATTGATTAAAGAAAGCTTCACTTTCAATTTTTTAACCACTGGTTTTATCTCACAAACTATTGACACGACAATCTCTGAACGGATCTACTTGCAGGTCTTATTTCAGCTTCTTTATCAATTTATTGGTGCCATATAGGAGTGTAAGTGAACCAAGCTTTTTGTGTTTGTTTATTCTTGAAGTGTTCATGATCATTTAAATTTTAAGTTTTGTATTCGTATTAATTTATTTATTTTTGAAGGTGTTCATATTCGTTTGTTTATCGTTATAGAATATTTTCATTTAATTTTCGTGAATATGTTCATTTAACATGTTCATTTAATGTTCGGTAATAAACACTCTTTTCCTCACTTGATTGCAAGCCAAAAAAATAGTAGAGTTACATCACTAGTCCTAGTTCCTTAGGAATCACAATTTGAATTCCAAAGTTCATCATATGTTCAATTTAATCCACACCTTCATCGATATTTAGAATCAAGTAAACGAGTCAAAAAATGAGCTCATAAATGAGCCGATAAATGAACTTATTAATAATCATAAATGAATCGGACATATCTTTGTTCGTGTTTGTGCACGAACTAAATGACATCAGTGATTAAGGGGATGATTGTTATCCTTAGAGGTCCCAGATTCAAACACTAACAATTACAAGGTATTTGAACATCCATAGTTAAATGGTTGAGAGTCTTTATATATTAAATGAATATAAAAATTTTGTTTACACTCGCTTATTTAACTTAATAAATAAATAATTTGTTTAACTTAGTAAATAAATATAAAACGGACGCACACAAAAGGTTAAAAGGGTTCTTTAACAATTGATTGAATGCTTTGTTCATTTTCACCTCTACCGGGAAAATAATAGTGAAATTTCATAACCGACCGTCACACTGGAAATGCCCATATTCTTAATATCATTATAAAGTTAACACTAGTCTGTGAGTAGGTGAAATCGCAGCCGGGACACTAGGCCAGCCATACCAGAAACAGGTGATTCATGGTTCAGCAGAAATGTGTAAAAGACTATGCTGCTGCTGCAAGTAGT
The DNA here is from genome assembly GCF_006381635.1 of Hibiscus syriacus. Lineage (NCBI taxonomy): Eukaryota > Viridiplantae > Streptophyta > Magnoliopsida > Malvales > Malvaceae > Hibiscus > Hibiscus syriacus. The sequence goes on along the minus strand of NW_024062645.1, from coordinate 670,411 downwards.
TGTGTTCAACTTCAAGTGGTAGACTACATCATAATGTGTTCCAAGGAAGTATTCATGAAATATATATACATATGGAAAAGAACTTGGACCATTTACATATTTCAATCCATTTGACACACCTTGGTGCCATCTAAATTTACAATTGTCAACATTACCAGTGAAGATTTTGAATCTGAGGCACGGTCGACACTTCCGGCTCTGCCTCCTTATATCAACCTAAGCTTATTTACAATGCTGCATCACAGAGCACTTGAAGTTTAGCATCTGCTGGTCCAGGGTCTGTAAAGTGGAAAGTTAGGCACAAATCTCCTCTATCAATCCGGTTAACAGCTGCTTCTCGATATCGACCACTACTTGCATTGTTTCGTTCACAGAGAATCCGTTTCTCCAACCCAAGTCCCATATTCCACTTGAAACTTCTTTGAGCTTTAAATCTCTTTCCAGCATTGAGTAAAGACTGCCGGTTGGATAGTTTTCACTGGCAAGTTCACTATAGCTTCTCAGAGACTCGATGCCATCACAAATTTCCTTCAACAAATGATCTAGAGAGATATGACTTTTGACATTTCCGACCATGGATAGAAGTGGAGAGGGGAGCATTTGAGATTTGGGAAAGCTTCTTTGTCGAATGATTTCGTTCACACAATCCAAGGAGAGTTGCGCATTGCCATCCGTGAAGTCGTTGACGCCGAGTTCTTGTGAAGGTATAAGAAGATTCACATGGAGATAAAAATGCTCCTCAACATGGTTGAGAAAAGCTGGATTGCTCAACAGCAAAGCTTTCAGTCTGGTCCCTCTCATGAAACTTTCACCGTCGGTTCCAATTGGTATGATGGGGTCATCATCGATGTCTCCGATAGAGTTTTGGTTCTTTTGATCATCAGTAGTCACCAGGCTAACATCACAAACAGAACTATCACTATTATCATGTTGTTCTACAAAAAAGAAGGAAAATTGAAAGAATTTGTTAGGTAAGCAGCAACTTTCTGCACACAGTTTTCTAAATATTACATAGCATGGTTAGCTAAAAGGCAGCTAAACAGTTCAATCTTAAACAAGGCAGCTGACTAATGTCGCATACATCAAATGCTTTAGGAAAATTTCTATCCTTCTTTATTACCTCTGCTTAGAACATCAGTGTGTTCTGTTTCCTCCTTCGTAGGAAGCCGATCTGCAGTTTCGTTGCTATCTTCTTCCAATGTAAGAGCAACCATCTTTTCTTCCGAAACTGTACTGTTTTCAGATACAACATCAATATTCTTCCCATCCCAAAGAATATCATCTCCTTCGTATTCTAATTTCTCAGTCTGCAAAGGAAATTGACCGCATTTAATTTTCGATGCCTGTTTTAAGTTTTCATAGCTTAATGCCTGTAGCAGAGGCATTTCCAATCTCTATGTCAACATGCTGTTTAATGAAAGTTAGAATTATGACTGCAGAAAATAAGCTTGACAGGACTCACAGTTAATTTAGCTGTTGTTGTAGCCTTGCTAACTGGTTTCTCCTCTCTAGTTGGAATCCTTCGCCGGTCTTTGGTAGCACGAGCTATAGTTTTCGGTCTGAGACTAGAGTTGGAGTTTGCAGTATAGATTCGTTGATTAGGCATTTTATATTTTGTAATATTTGATCCATTTTCAAGTTTACAGGACTTTGGAGGGTTAACCTTGGTTTCATCTTTAGACCTCGAAGAGTTCTTTGCTTTGGCAACCTCCTTGTTAACTGGTTTCGTGCGGCTTATCACAGGTTTCGGTATCCTTTTGATTTTCTTGTGAGTGGCCTCTTTTTTCAGCAATGGCATGGTTCGAGACCCCGAAGTTTTCATCTTCGTAGGATGCTTCTTTAAGGCCTCTTTCTCTTTGTTTTCTTTAAAACCTTCCCTCGAGCTAAGTCTCTTGATTGGAGCCTCTTGATTCGAGCTAAGTCTCCTGGTTGAAGGAGGCTCTTTTTCGAGCATAGTTTCTGTCTTTAAGCTTTCCTTCTCCTTAAACAATGGCACAGATTTATCTTGTGGTTGCAAGCATGGGTTAAGTCGAGGTTTTATGAGTACGATTGGAGGGAAATTGTTGATCAACTTCTGTTCCGAAACGAAGTCACTCCACTGATGGGAATCATTGTTGATCTCCTTGATGAAGTTGCTTTTCAATAGTCCTTTAAAATGCATGATCTCAAGTATGTCCTTCATTGTCCTACTCTCTCGGACTTTCTCCCGGAAAACGTATTCAGACTTCCTTACTTTTGGCCTACTAATTTCGAAGATATGTTTCGGTCGAACGAAAATCTTCTTACTCTCCAGCACTTCCTGGGAATTCGTCCGCAATGGTTTTGAAGGCAATTCTTCTAATCCCATAAGTTTTGCAACCAAACTGGGGCCTCTTCCCTTCTTCTCTTGAGCTGACAACGAGATAGACGAATCCATGGAAGTAAAGTTGTCGGTTCGGAGAGTTGAAGATCGGCTTGAGCTTGTCGACCGGATATCTGAAGCGGAGTCAAATCTCCCACCGAAACATCTCTTTTCTTCGACGTTTATGTTTGGCAATAGATTTTGCCTAGCTAAGCTGTCTCTAATCACTTCCCTAAGCTCCTCAATGCAATCTCTTGAAAAACCATCAGCAGAAAGGTGCAGATTTCGGCTTTCCTTGCAATAACTCCGCTCTCCAACCGGACTCGAATCCTCTCTCCGAATCACTTGTTCATTTCTCAGTCTCATCCCATCCCATTTCTCCTTTTCTTTCTTCCTCAACTTAGCCATATAATGAGAAGCTTCTTGCAATCTTCCAAGCACATGAAGAGAGTTCTGCAAATCAAGAGCCCCTTTGAACAAATCTTTCGCTGCATCTTTCGAATTCCCATCGCACCAAAGCCCTTTGGAGAATGAGTCAGTGACATGATTCAGCTCGTGAGCTCTTCTTGAAACCTCCAAGAGTTGATCCTTCACGTTCGATCGGTTCTTACGCTCCATCGTTGTCTCGGACCCGGCTTCGGACCTTCTAATTCTTCTGCACTCTACAACCCCCTTCGGATCATCACATGTAACAAATGATCTATAAACAATTGACCTTAAACTGTCTTGAGGCATGTTCTGTAAACCAAAAGCAACATTTATAAAACTAAGATGCTTGCAAAATACTCGGAAGAAAAAACCAAATCCACCAATACAAACATATTTCTCACCAGGTTATGCTTACATTCTCTTGGGGTTTCTACCCAGTTTTGACATGATCATCCAAAGCCGACAAAGCCAACACCTTGTTCGGCTCTGTTTCAAAACAACACAAGCAAAAACGTCAAACACTTTTTGTCCGCCGCCGTAATAAACAATAGCAACGCCATTAAAAAAAATGGGGAAAATATTACTCTTTCCTGTTGAAGTTTTCAACTTTCAACCTTTAGCTGTTGAAATCTGTCATCCAGACATCATAATTCCATGAGAGAAATAGATGAAGTAATTAACTTAGCAAAAGGGTAATCTTTTACATGCGAATGCATGTAAAAATAAAATAAAACAAAGAAGACCCAAGATTTTAAGCAGAGAACAGTAGGAGACTGGGATCCAATGCTAAAGAAGAAGGAAAACGGTGGGTGAACTGAATTTACACAAAATCTGTTTGGTTCTTTCTTATCCTCTATTAATAAAGGTTAAATTGACAATAAAAATATAATCTTTGAGAGTTAACTTATTGATTAGTGTTTAAATTATATATTATTTTATGATTAATTACTTAAGGATATTAAATTTCATAAATTATGTTAAGAATAATAAAATTGATTAATTTTTTATTTTTTTTTTAAATTTATGGTCGAATTAATAGGCATGATTTGAGACATGATACACCTGACATGACATCTAATCAACGTTGATGTGGCAGGTGACATGACACTCAATCAACAACTTTTAAAAGATCTAATAAGCGGTTTCTAAAAGATGGATGGATAATTGGAGCATTTCAAATAATTTAAAATTTAAGTTTTTAAGATTTATCTTTTTTATTTTTAGAATTTTAATTTTAATTTTTCAACCTATTTTTATGATTTTTAGAAGGCTACAAATACCCATTGAAGTAAGCCTAATAGAATAATCTTTTCTCTCTTTAGTTTAATAAAAAAAAAAATTTCGTTTTCTTTAATTTTCTTTTAAGTCAAGTGCTAAAGCGATGACTTAATTCTAACGTAAGAATTAAAAAACATTTGAATAACTTCGGAATATCTCTCTCAATATCTGTGTTTATTTTTCAAAATCAAAATAATTTTCAAAATCAAATATTGACTTTGGTCAAGATGTTACGATCAAATGTGTGAGATGAATGATCGACATATTGAAAACACATTCGACTTCTTGGGAACACACTTGACAAGATTGCCTTGCTAAGAGAGAATTAAGATTGAAATTAGTAGTTATTGAAACAACAATCCGAGTCGGTCTTCACGAACTTAAACGGTTATTGATTTACGACAATTGATGTTGATCAAATCAATTTCCAAAGCAGGGTCAAAGATTACCTTTGGTATTCAGTATACAAAGAAGAGTCACGAGGATTGTCCTTGTAGACAAAGTAACCCACGTAAATCCAAAGGAAAAATCTAATTTGATGATCCATAGAAATTGAGTAAAGCGATAGCCTAAGGTTGATTTTACCATATTGAATTATCTTTTAAACTTTTGTTTTAAATTTCTTTGAAATCTTTTTTATTTTTTCTTTATTTCTCTTTATATATAAATCCTCATCATTATTCAAATTCTTCTTGGCTCAAAGATTAAACAAAACACGAATAAATCAAAAAATTTCCTTAGTGTATGTGAGTAGTCTATTTTGGTTTCTTTTCATTTTCATTTACACCACCTATCAGAATTGCTTCGGCTTATTTACCATTGAAGTACACTTTAACATTAAAGTCGATCCTTTTAGTGGAAATCATGGGTATTGCCTTGCAGCTAAGGGAAGGAGAAATAGTTGGAGATCCCTATCAAAATCACCTTTCACCATCAAATAATTAATCAAACGAAGAGAATAAATGCAGTCACAAGACTCCTGCAATATCTATGTATGAATTGTGAATATCGTAAATGTAATTGAATCCTTGCTTCTCACCTCTTCCGTTGGCTGGTGCACGTGTAAAGGTTAATGCTTTCTTATTAACTTGGAATCTCCCTGCTCAGCCTACAGTAAGGTAATTTCTTTGGAAAAAGCACTCCACTAGTCTTTGTACTATATAGTATGGATTATATTTTGATCCTCTAATTTTAAAATAAGAAAATAAAATAGACTTAATTAAATGATATGAAATTAATTGACAAAATAACATGACATGTTCACATAACTTGATGTAGCCTAAAAGCACTCAAATTAAACTGATGAATAAAGCTTGAAGTTTTTTTGCTCATTTTAAAAGTATAAAAATCAAAATATAATCTTCATTATAGTATAAGGATCTGTATAGTAATTTTAATATATATATATATATATATTTAACTTTATGCTTGCTATAGTTTTCTTTTCCTTCATAATAATTAATTATGTTAACCATTTAGACTGATAAATAATATTTATAATAGAAAAAAGGGTAAACTATCTATCTAGTACCTAAACTATCAGTTTTGGTCCATTTTAATACCTAAACTTTAATTTTTTTCAATATCATATCTAAAATTCTATTTTTATTACATTTTAGTACCCTTTCGTTGAAAAACTTAACAAGTTTAGTACCTAAACTATCATTTTTTATCCGTTTTAGTACCTAAACTATTAAAAATTTTCAAAAGTTAAAGTTAACTTTTGAACGTGGTACTAAAATGAAATAAAAACTAAATTTTAGGTATGATTTTGAAAAAAATTGAAAATTTAGGTACTAAAACGGACCAAAATTGATAGATTAGGTACTAAACTCATAATTTATCCTAGAAAAAAAATAGTATATATCAAATTAAAGTAAAATGATTAAATTTCAAATTTAAAATATGGGTAAATTTTGCGTTTAGTACCTAAGCAATAAATTTTTATCCATTTCAATACCTAAACTTTCAAATTTTCAAAATTTAATGTTAAGTTTTTAACCAGAGTATTAAAATGAAACAAAAACTAAACTTTAAGTATGATTTTGGAAAAATTGAACGTTTAGGTGCTAAAACTGACAAGAGTTGATAGTTTAGGTACTAAAAACGTAATTTACCCTTTAAATATAACAGAAGGACCAAAACCATAATTTAGGCTTTAATTTTTAGAAAAAGACGGTCAGTATGGGCAATGGCTCCTCGTACTAATGTCTCTTAACTTCTGGAACTGATCTGATATGTGTAATTAATTCACAATCTTTAAGGTTTGGACATTAATTCTTGGCAGATTTGGTCAAAACTAAGCATTGCTTGGTGGAAAGAAATATTGAGGACCAACATTGATGACAAATTAAGGATATTTGATCTCTTCCATCAACCAAGAATGTTTCTGAAATCAGATTTTGATTTTAAGGAGAAAATAATAATGTATCGGTATTAAATTATGGTGAAATCAGAGTCGGATCGAGTCGAGGTCAGGTGGCTAAAAATGCACCTGACCCGCCTAATTGCCATCCCTATTTCCAGTTAACGAGCCACAGCAGTCAACCGAACAAAACTCCAACTAAAATGGGGCTGCTGAAAGAGAGGACAGTGGAGGAGTTGCAGCCATAGCTGGAAAAAGGAGAGAATTTAGTTAGAGCAGTTAAAACTTTGTCTGTTCTTCCAGGATATTTTGGGCAAAGATTTGTCCTGTCTTAACAAACGGCCATTTTTAGTGTTTTTTTTTACTGTAAAATAACAGAAAAACAACGTTAACCACTCGAAAGCTTTATCTCTTCAGTACAGCAGACAACTAATACATCCTGTTGGTTTCAATTGCCAGCCTCTCATTTCCATGGAGTAGTTTCCCCTGCACTAACAAACCGAACAAGGATAGTTTCGTTCCTTATTTATAGTCCTTTTCGGATTTGTTTCTTCTTCAATTTTTCCCTGCCAAAAAAATAAAACAAAGAAGAAGAAACACAGAGAGAAAAGAAGCTTACTTGACGATTGAACAATGGTTCGCGCATTGACTCGTCGGTACAGCACTCACAACTCGGGATCTTTCCGCATTATGAGAATGCTCGACAGTCCAGGGAGGCACCAGCAGCCGCAAAATTCGATCACGTGTGCTAATGATCACACGGATGATATCGATTATAACCTGAGAGAAAAAACAGTTCATCACCACCAACATATAGGAGATTGTTGGCCAGGAACTCCTCAGGAGAGGCCACCATCAGGTGCACAGTTCAGCATTTTTTTATGATGCAATTCATGTTTTCCTAATTTTCTTTCCTACCAAACACACTGGAATTCATTTTCTTGATAATGATATTCTTCTAATATATATATATATATATATATATATATTCGGGTTTGATATAGACATGGATATGATGAAGGAAAAGTTTGCTAAGTTGCTTTTGGGTGAAGATATGTCGGGGGGAGGAAAAGGTGTTTCTTCAGCTTTGGCTTTGTCAAATGCAATAACAAACCTAGCAGGTACAATACTCCTATCTAAAATCGAATAATCATACGCACAAGTTTTCATTCAGAAATTAAAATAGGAAAGAAACCCCGAAATCCAGAAACTTTAGGTTCGATCTCATCGATCTTCTAGCTTTTCCTTTACGTTTCCATGATGAAAAATCTTGTTCAAGTTTTGAGTTTCTTGGTCAATGATAATGCAGCATCTGTTTTTGGAGAACAAGTAAAATTAGGACCTATGGCTCCGGAAACAAAAGCAAGGTGGAGAAAAGAAATGGATTGGCTTCTATCGGTAACCGACCACATTGTCGAATTCGTTCCTTCACAACAGAAAACGAAGAACGGAACAAACATGGAGGTAACATATCTCTCTCCGAAAGAATATCAAAATTGCTGAAACTAAACTATTACTACCATTTAACCATTTTAACACCTAATACTTTATTTCAAACTTGATAGATTATGGTCACTAGACAAAGGAGCGATCTCCTCGTGAATATACCTGGCCTATGCAAACTCGACACCATGCTTATTGTGAGTAACTTTCTCCTTCTAGTTTTTAACCTGCAAAAGATCATTTCATAGTAAATCAAAGATTGATCAAATTTATAATGAAAACAGGAGACTCTTGACAGCTTTGGAGAAGAACAAGAATTTTGGTACGTGTCCAAAAATGAAGATCAAGAGAATGAAAACGGGCATAGGGATGACAAATGGTGGCATCCGACTGTTAAGGTACCTGAAAACGGGTTATCGGAAGCATCACGAAGGTGGCTGCAGTCTCAAAAGGAATCGGTGAATCAGGTGCTAAAAGCAGCTATGGCCATCAACGCTGAAGTCCTATCTGAAATGGAGGTTCCCGAAAGCTACATCGATTCCCTCCCCAGGGTAAAGAAATAAAAAATCCTCATCAACTGATTACAAAAGTTTTTATAATTTTTTCAGTTATCTTTATAGTTCTTCTCCATCATGTCTATGTAGAACGGAAAATCAAGCCTCGGCGATTCAATCTATAAAGGCATTACAGTGGAGTACTTTGATCCATCGCAATTCCTTGCAACCATGGATATGTCAACAGAGCACAAAGTTTTAGACCTTAAGAATAGGATTGAGGCCTCCATTATCATTTGGATGAGGAAGTTGCATCATAAAGATGGAAGATCTTCTTGGGGTTCGGGTGTCAGCTTGGAAAAGAGGGAACTCTTTGAAGAGAGGGCCGAGACTATATTAATCATGTTAAAGCAGCGTTTCCCTGGACTTCCACAATCTGCACTTGATATATCTAAGATCCAATATAACAGGGTAAAGCAAGCAAAGAATTTCGGTTTCACTTTTATCTATTCCGAAATGTATTCAAGGTTGATAAACTAACTTGGTATTCAATTTCACAGGATGTAGGCCACGCTATCCTGGAGAGCTATTCAAGGATTCTAGAGAGCTTGGCGTTCAATGTCATGTCGAGAATCGAGGATGTCCTTCATGCTGATAGCCTTACTCAAATATCATCACCGGCAAGATCTGAGGGGTCCTCTAGCCCCTCTGATGAAGACGCAATCGCGAAGAGTGCTGCAGACACTCCGACTCTCTCGGATTTCATGGGTTGGGGTATTGCTTCCAGAAGGAGAAATTCAACTGATCTAGAAATCTACTTCAAGGGAGATAATGACAAAAAAACTTCCAAGCCAACCCCAAAGATATCTCAGTATCTAGAGAAGCTTGAAAGCTGTGTGCTAAGAAATCCTAGTTCTTGTGATTGATAGAAGAAGGGAAACGAGAGAGAATAGAAAGAGCGAAAGATATGCAAAAACTGCGAGACAAGGATATATAATTATATATGGTTAGAAAAGAAAAAAAAGAAGCTTACCTCATGTAACTAATTTCTAGAGCTTTGTGCTGTGCTTCCTTCCAAATTTGGACAGGGAAGCGATTATGTGACTCATTTAACATTTGATGTATTTGGGAACTGCTTCCTGGCTGTCTTCACTATAGTAACTGTAATGTTTTGCAGATGAAGAGAGTTGATTGTACCTCTGGTCTTCATTCTATTTCTCAACAGTTGCTATTGTTGCTATACTATTCGGAGAAAAAAAGAGCAAATTAACATAAAGAATAAGAACTTACTGCACAGAGGAAACTAGCTAGTTATAAGCATAATCAAAAGAGGTGAATATGATGGTGATGTCTTGGCATACTCAGGTTTCACTTAAATCTGGTTAGAGCAAGCTTGTGAGCAAATTGTTCGCAACAGATATCATCAGCAGAACCTACTCTTGGAAAAAATGAAGTGAATGGTTTCCTCAAATTAGAAAAACTGAAATGGGTTTTTGTATGTAAACAAAGTTACACCTTCATATGAAGAAATTGCAACCTTATTCCTTTCTCTCTAGAAAGAAATGTCCTTCAATGGACAAAAACCTTGCTAAGCACAAAATGCAGCGATATAAACTCAGCTCAGGAGCTTTGAAACTATACAATTACAAGGGGATTCCAACTGATAGTTCATTACAATTTCCACAACTTAACATGAATGCCACTTGTCTCATATTTGAAAATCGATTACACAGTTGCCAAGAATCTCCACGGCCTCTATTCCTGATAGAACCGTGTACTGATCTGAGCAGATGGAAGCAAATGAAATATAAGTGATGTTTTTGTATATTTCCTCAGCAAGCTTTTTCGGTTTATGATAATTGCCATCGTTTAAAGGAGGAGAATTTGAATTGACTTTGGTTTGAGTGGTTGTCTTTGCATGTTCCTTATCATTAAGAGGCTGTGGATCTGTCACACAAGAAAACCCTGTGTAAACATATCAATAGGTCACAGTAAAGGCAAATCGGCTTCAACCTTCCTAAGCACATCATCAATTTAAGTCAAACAGGTGATTGAACTAACTAACCTTTCTCGACACATCCGAAAGAGATGCAAATTGCATGCATGCTTCTACTATGCGAATACTATGTATATCTCAGGAAAAAAACTTTATTCAAATAGAAATAACAGAACACAATATTAGCAATTTGTGAAGAACTATTGATGAACTAATTTTGGTCTTGCCTTCAGTTAGGGTAGCGGAATCTTCCTTCACGGCATGTGAGTTAGCTCGTCTAATGCATAACCATGTTCTTTCAGAATCATAATCAAGTTCAGATGCAATGGGAATATGCCAGTGGCCTTTTTCTGATTCTTGTTCGCGTGTCTACTGTTAGGAAGATCAATTCAGCACACCTTGTAGCTATATTCTGTCAGTTTATGCACTTACATTTATACAAAAGTTCTTAGGAACTTACCTGAATTACGACAGAACATGGAGGAGGCATGTGAAATACTGGACCAGCGTTTGAGAAACTGAAATGCACCTTAGATGCAGAAAAATATGGATTTATAATTAGGAAAACCGCTTTAGAGTATCATACTGAGAAACTGAGCATATTCATTACAAGGTTTATCAACTAGTTGGAAGTCCTTGAATTCTGGGAGCTTTAATTACTTGATGCCTTTCTTTCCATTTCGGAAAGAAGTCATTTCCCAAAAGTTGAAATGTATGGTCTCTCATCTCGTCATTAGTAACAATTAAGCACTTGAACTTTATAGCTGCATACAACCAGTACCTGAAGCACTGGTTATTACCCTTGGCTTTAAATGCATGTGCATTGGAAAAGTCAATCAGATGAAACTAAAACTGTAATGTCAAAAGTTGAAGCAATTATGCAAATAAGCAATAGTGCAGGTAAGCTGTAACTTGTGCTCGTAATTTCCTACCAATCATCATTGGATCCAGTTGGAGTTGCATATAGAGCATCAGCATTTTTCCACTTCTCGATTATTGCTTTATTTACTGGTTCTTCCATTTTCTGTCCAGTGATCCGTTTGTTATGCAAAACAATGAGTAGCCATCTCCTTGATGGAAGTTTCTGTCGTATTGCGTTAACAACAGCATTGACCTAAGAATTATCATAAGAGAAGCAATCATGAAAAAGCAAAAGAAAGCAATGTGGTGATGCTATAGTTAATCCTCTTCATTTTAGCCAAACTAACCTTTGATGGCATGAATCTTTTCTGGCTGAAAAGACCTACATTACCTGCATCAACCACAGCTTCAAATGGTCCACAGTAGTCGAGCCATTTCTGCCAAAGAGTTAATTTAACACTTTATCAAAACTTATGTACATGATTGTAGTGATTGAAAAATACATCAATACACTTTTCATACTCTAAACTTTTGAAAACTGAAGTTCTTCTCTCTTTTTACAGCTACAGATGCAACTGATTCAGCAAACTTCTCCATTTCTACAGGATCGAGATCTATTAAAGCCAACTTTTCCCCACAACATTGACATAAGGCGTCGACTCCAACAACCGTATGTGAAATATTCTACCGTCCTTTACCCAACCAGCCCTGCCCATGCCAGCCTCCGCCTCCATTTTCAATTGCCTCCTTCATTAATATCTGATCTATTTTTTGCTTCCCTACTCTCGAGGCTGCCTTGCTCTCAAACCATTTAACGATTACGTCCACGGTAGAAGGTGACACTTTTCTCACCTTGTTCTTAGTTTGTGCAGTAAATAGTACACTTTGTCACCTTTTCCGGATCCTACGCTAACTCTTAAGAGTGCCTCCAGTTCAGGCTCTTCTGGCTGAACGCCATGCCCCAACATGTGTTTCTCAACTTTGAAAGCTTTGTCGACATCTCCGGTACTGCAACAAACAGACAGAGCAGGACCATAAGACCGCAATCTAGGATTTATACCCCGCGGCTTCATTTGCTTCACCATATTAAATGCCATTTCACCATTTCCCATTGACAATTCCATTCTTGCCACAGCCGTCAACGTCGCCTCATTCATCGGGACATTATCAGAACACATCTTTTCGTAGATCTTGAATCCCTTAACAAGTGCATACTTCTTGACATCTTCACTTACCAAAATTTCATCATCTTCTTGACAACTAGGACCTTCTGAAAGTTGAGAATAAGGCTTTGCAGACCCATTCGAAAATCGATTCAAGTTCTTCTGAGAGAAACAACTGTCTATATGATTAAAACTTCTTCTACCACTAACAACCAATTCAGACGAACTAGAATTCCCAATATCATTTGAAATTTGTAACATATTCAAAGGTCGATTACCAGTACCACTTTTAGCAGGTTGAATAAAGCCCACAGCCGCAGAAGAGCAAAGATACAAAAGCACAGCATAATGATACTGCCCCATTGTAATTCCTTCTTTCAAAGCTTTATCATACAGCTGAATTGCACCAATCACATCCCCTCTCTTTGAACACATATCCAATTGACCCCTCAAGTTCACTGAAGGAGAATTAACCTTATCTTTCTTAGACTTCAGTGAAGAACTCTGAGAACCCATTTTTCTTGCAACCTTATCCTTTAAAACCCTCTTGTTCTCAGCCTTCCCTTCCAAGACAGAACTGAAAATGTTCTCCAAGTTGTTTCTTTCACCTCCACCATTTATAGACCTTGAAGAACTAAACCCAGAACCAGTTTCTTTCCCAGTATTGAAATTTGTAAACTTTCTTGAGGCTTCATGGCTTTTTATGGATAACTTTGCATTAAAGTGGTGCCTAACTGTTCTGGCGTGTGTTCTTCTATCTAAAAAAATTTGAGAAATTTGGAGTTTGGGAGGGGAGGGGTAAAGGAAATGAGAGAAGCAATTGAAGTTGAAAGCTGAAGGGTTCTTACAGAGAGTGATGGAAATGAAGTGGCTTTGCTGTTGTTGCATAGTGGTGAAAGTAAAGGAGACCATGTTTGCGAATGGAATAATTAAAAAAAATACATTTCAAATATTATCTTATATCAATCAAAAAAATCTATATCCATTAAAAAAGTAGTTATTAATAGAAACACATACAAAGTATAACTAAAATGAAAATTTTGTTAACGTATAGAGTTTGATTGTGAATTTGACATTTTGTAAGAAGTTAGTGGATGGCCGAAACATATAGGGTGGCCTAAATACAAATTCAATATTCTTTTGGCAACACGCGAACTTGCGACTTTCAAACAAGATGAAACCTATGCTACTGCTGTTTTGGAGATTCAATCGATCAAATCGCCCACACCAAGTATATATATATATATTGTTAGGAAAATAAACCGAGTACAAGTAATTTCCCTATAACCAGATTAGTGAGAATGCGAAATAAAAGCGGAAAAATAATACCCGAAAATTGATAACGGAGTTCAGCCAATTGTGTTTACGTCTCCGGGCTGCTGCAGATCTTTTACTAAGAGAGAAAATTTACAGGTGTTTACAAAACACTCACTACTCACAAGAAAGCTCTCTAGTATAGGAAGAAAGAAATGTTTTGGGATGATTTTGAAGCTAAATGGGTAAGGGTATTTATAGTAGAAACTTAGGGACTAATCTTTGAAAATACCCTAAAGTGCAATGACTAAAGTGAATTTACCCATTCCTATTTTCAACAAACATCTACCAAAATTTTACCAAACTTTGAAAAACATTTTTCAAAGAAACATTTACCAAACTTTGAAAAAAACATTTTCCAAAGTTGGTTGTCAAACTTTGAAACTTTTAACAATCTCCCACTTGAAGACTGATTTTAATATGTCTTCACACCTCGATCAATGCAGCAGCATGTCTGGTCTTGTTATTCTAGCATGCCAACTGAAGTTGAACACAACTTCAGTTTGTCCGTAGTCACCGTCTTTGTCAACATGTCTGCCAGATTTTGAGCTCCACTAATCTTTTCAAGTTTCAAAATCCCATCTTCCAGAAGAGACCGGATAAAATGATATCTCAATTGTATGTGCTTTGTCCTGGAATGAAAAGACGGATTCTTTGCTAGATGGATAGCACTTTGACTGTTGCAATACAAGATATTGTTTTCTTGTTTCTTGCCTAACTCTTCCAAGAAACTTTGGAGCCAAACCATCTCCTTGCTGGCTTCCGTAACAGCGACATATTCTGCTTCAGTTGTGGAGAGAGCAACTATCTTCTGTAGTTGAGAAACCCAACTCACTGCAGTTCCTCCTAGAGTATAGACATACCCTGTAGTGCTCCTTCTGATGTCGACATTTCCGGCGAAGTCAGCATCTACATAGCCTGTCAGTATCATATCTCCACCTTTGAAACAAAGTGCTTTGTTTGTGGTACCCCGAAGATATCTGAGGATCCATTTGACTGCTTCCCAGTGTACCTTGCCCGGATTATTCATGTACCTGCTAACAGCTCCCACTGCATGAGCAATATCTGGTCTGGTACAAACCATGGCATACATCAGACTTCCAATTGCTGAGGCATACGGCACCTTCACCATGTGTGCACGTTCTTCCTCCGTCTTTGGTGATTGGTCTTTGGAGAGTCTGAAATGAACACCTAAAGGTGTACTTACTGGTTTAGCATCTTGCATGTTGAACCTGGAGAGTACTTTGTTGATGTACTCAGCCTGTGATAACATCAAAGTCCCCGACTTTGTGTCTCTCTTGATCCTCATCCCAAGAATCTGCTTTGCAGCGCCCAGATCCTTCATAGCAAACTGCTTCGACAATTTTTGCTTCAAGTGTATAATCTCTTGCATGTCTGAGCCTGCAACGAGCATGTCATCAACGTACAATAATAAAATAATGAAGCTGTTATCGAACCTCTTGATGTAGCAACAATGATCTGCTTGGCATCTGATAAAACCACTGCTACTCATGAAGCTATCGAACTTCTTGTACCACTGTCTAGGAGCTTGTTTTAAACCATACAAGCTCTTCTTCAACCTGCATACCAGGTTTTTCTTGTCTGCCTCTATGAAGCCTTCTGGCTGCCTCATATAGATTTCTTCCTCCAAATCACCATGAAGGAAAGCTGTCTTTACATCTAACTGCTCAAGATGTAAATTCTCTGCAGCTACAATTTTCAACACCAGTCTGATTGTAGACAATTTTACGACTGGAGAGAAAATTTCATTGTAGTCAATACCTTTTTTTTGCTGAAAGCCTTTGACAACCAATCTTGCTTTGTAGCGTTTGCTCCCATCGTGCTCTTCTTTGATCCTGTAAATCCACTTGTTGTGGAGTGCTTTCTTGCCTGGTGGTAATTCAGCTAATTCCCATGTCTGATTTGACATAAGCGAGTCCATCTCATCTTTCATGGAAGACTCCCACTTGACTGAATCCTCCACTTGTATTGCTTCATCATAGCACTCTGGTTCACCATTGTCAGTCAGCAACAAGTAGTGTAAAGAAGGAGAATACCGTTGGGTTGGTTTAGGAATTCTGGAGGAGCGTCTTAGTTCTGGTGTGCCTGGTTCTTCTTGAACTGCTTCAGGATTGATCTGAACATCATTTCCAGAAATCTCCTCGAACTCAGCAAATTCCTTTGTTTCAGCTTCGGTATTACTTGATTCTGCGGTTGATCTATCTTTGTACATCACATTTTCATTGAAAATGACGTCTCTGCTTCTGATGATCTTCCGATTTTCATAGTCCCAAAACCGGTAACCGAACTCATCACCGCCATAACCAACAAAGGCACATTTGTTGGACTTAGCATCAAGCTTACTTCTTTCAGCAGAGTCTATGTGTACATAAGAAATACAACCAAACACTCTTAAGTGTGAAAGGTTTATTTCTTTCTTGCTCCAAACTTCCTCTGGTATTCTGCCATCCAAAGGAACTGAGGGCCCACGGTTGATCAAGAAAGCTGCAGTGTTGATTGCTTCAGCCCATAGAAATTTGGGCAAGCCGGCATGTATCCTCATACTTCTGGCACGTTCATTCAGAGTTCTGTTCATGCGCTCTGCTACACCATTATGTTGCGGTGTCTTGGGAACTGTTGTCTCCATCTTGATCCCATTGTTTGCACAGAAATCTCTGAATCTACTGTCTCTGTACTCTCCTCCATTGTCAGACCTCAACCGCTTGACTTTCAAACCAGTCTCATTTTCCACCATGGCCTTCCATTTTCTGAAGATATCGAAGACTTCTGATTCTTCTTCAGAAATAAACCCACACCTTCCTTGTTGAATCATCGATGAAGGTGACATAATATAGTGAGCCTGCAAGAGATGGAACTGGGGATGGTCCCCATACATCAGTATGAACCAATTCTAACCTTTCTGCCTTGGGTGTCTTGCCAATCTTTGCAAAACTGACTTTCTTTTGTTTGCCAAAGATGCAATCCTCGCATAGTCCGACATCTACATTTTTAGATCCGGCAGCTTCCCTTTTGACAAAAGTGTCTTCATCCCTTTCTCGCTCATATGGCCAAGCCTTTGGTGCCATAGGTTTGATTTTCCATCAGCATCTGCTACTGCAATGATATTCTCTAAATTTGAGGTTACATAGAGAGTACCAGTCTTCTTACCACGAGCAATGACGAGTGCTCCTTTGGTAATCTTCCATTCACAGCTTGAAAAAGTTGTGCTATATCCTTCTTCATCAAGCTGTCCAACAGAAATCAGATTTCTTTTGAGGCCAGGAATATGTCTCACTCCTGTCAGCTTCCAGGTGGTCTGGTTTGGCAACTTTAGTCGGATGTCTCCTTTTCCGACGATCTTTAAGGTTTCATCATCAGCAAGATGAACCTTCCCAAAATCACCACTGACATAGTTCTCCATGATTTCTTGGCATGGGGTGGAGTGGAAAGATGCCCCTGAATCCAAGATCCATGATTCAATCGGACTGTTGACGCTTAGAATCATGGCATCACCTGTCTCCTCTGTCACGTTGGCAGATTCCTGTGCACCGGTATCTTTCTTCAGTGCTCGGCAATCTCTTTTAAAGTGACCTTTCTTGCCACAATTATAACAGGTAAAATCTTTCTTTCCCGTTCTAGATTTTTCCCGTCTGGATTTTGATCTGCCACGATTTGAATATCTTTCTGAAGTTCTTCCTCTAGACTCCGTGTGCAAGGCTGAGGAGGTTGATGCTTCACCCGATTCTCTCCGTCGAATTTCTTCACTCAGTACCAGATCCCGAACATCGTCGAATTTTAATTTGCTGTTTCCCGACGAACTGCTGACTGCTGTAACAGTAGCATTCCAACTGTCTGGTAGAGATGATAAGAGAATTAAAGCTCGAACTTCATCATCGAACTCAATTTCCACTGAACTCAACTGGGTTGTGATTGTGTTGAGTTCATTTAGGTGTTGTGCCACCGATGCCCTTCCGTCATCCGCAAATTGAATAATCGCCTCATCAAATGAACTTTGTTTGAGGCCGATGGTTTCTCATACATACTGGAGAGAGCCGCCATAAGACCCGCCATGGTCTTTTCCTTTGCTATGTTGAAAGCAACATTTCGGGACAACATCAGTCGGATGACTCCGAGGGCTTGTCGGTCGAGAAGAGCCCAGTCTTCATTCTTCATGCCCTCTGGTTGCTTTCCTGAGAGAGGTTGATAAAGATTTTTCTGGTACAGAAAATCTTCAATCTGCATCTTCCAAAAGCCAAAGTCCGCACCATCGAACTTTTCAATTTTCACCTTCCCTTCGTCTGCAGCCATCGCTTCCACTCGAATCTGGCTTCTTTTGGATCGTTTCTGACAATTCTTGCGAACCACCGTGTATTAGAACACCACCGTCGACAAACTCGTATCGCCGACCAAAATTTCACTATTCACGAAATTCACTATTCACGTGAATAGTAATGAATAGTAACCTCACAGAAAAATTGACAAAATTCACAACCAAAAGCTCTGATTACCAGTTGTTAGGAAAATAAACCGAGTACAAGTAATTTCCCTATAACCAGATTAGTGAGAATGCGAAATAAAAGCGGAAAAATAATACCCGAAAATTGATAACGGAGTTCAGCCAATTGTGCTTACGTCTCCGGGCTGCTGCAGATCTTTTACTAAGAGAGAAAATTTACAGGTGTTTACAAAACACTCACTACTCACAAGAAAGCTCTCTAGTATAGGAAGAAAGAAATGTTTTGGGATGATTTTGAAGCTAAATGGGTAAGGGTATTTATAGTAGAAACTTAGGGACTAATCTTTGAAAATACCCTAAAGTGCAATGACTAAAGTGAATTTACCCATTCCTATTTTCAACAAACATCTACCAAAATTTTACCAAACTTTGAAAAACATTTTTCAAAGAAACATTTACCAAACTTTGAAAAAAACATTTTCCAAAGTTGGTTGTCAAACTTTGAAACTTTTAACATATATATATATATATATATATATATATATATATATATATTATTGTATCAAACAATCTTCAATTATATTGTTCCTCGTATTAATAGAACATTCCAAACTTTGTCCCCTCTACGGCTATATAAATAAACCCGAAGGCAATAGCAGTATAGCACTCGAAGTAACATTAACATCTTCGTTGGGAAAACCGATAGTGAACTGAAAACCAAGGCAACAGAAATAACCTAAGGAGTGAGCGATGTCGCAGAAACCAGTGACCATGGACGTCGGCAACGACGCCGTTGCAGTTGTCACCATCTTCAATCCTCCCATCAACGCCTTGGCTATTCCCGGTAAACCGCTGCAGTTCTCCATTTTTCATGTGGTGCTTTGAATTGTCCTTTTCTTTTTCAACTGTTGCAGTGATTGCTGGATTGATGGAGAAATTTGACGAGGCTTCGAGGAGAAACGATGCCAAAGCTGTTGTTTTAACCGGTGAGTTGTCATTTCCATCGAATCAATATTTTACGCTTGGAGTGCGATTTTTATCTGTTTTTTTTTTTGGTTCTGTTATTGAAGGCAAGAGAGGAAAGTTTTCTGGTGGATTTGATATCAATGTTTTCGAGAAAGTTCACGAAACAGGTATGAACTAATTGATTAGCAAGACTCTTTGCAGTTCCAGAAATGTTCATGATGGTGCTTATACAGGCGATGCATCTGTGGCGTCTGATGTGTCCGTTGCTCTTGTGCTTAATGCTATTGAAGGTCTTTCATCATCCTTTTACTTATTGTACGTGTCATAACGTTTTCAAAATAAAAATTCGAATTAAAAATAATTATGAATTTCGGGGTTTTTGATGAATTTGAGATTTGATTGAATTTGGAGTCGTCATCGACCTTTGAGTTAGGTAGATCGAATACCTAAATATGTCGTTTAAAACAATTTTTAATATGGAAAACACATGCATAACAATATTTACAACAAAAATATGAAGATGCATAGCACGTAGACATACACATATAAATATACATGCACGTAGACATACACATTAATATTTAATATGAAACACATGCATAGCAATATTTACAACAAAAATATGAACACCCTAAGTTAAGGGCTAATATACGATAAACAAATAATATAGGGATCAAAATGCATGAATACAAAAATACAAGGAGCTAATCAGACAATAATCCAAAATTTTAAGCATAAAATAGTGATCAGGGTGCATATAAACGAGCCGTCGCTATTTCCGATCCCATTTGGCCTCCACCAATAACGGCAACTTTCTTTACTTGCCTAGGTTTTAGACCAAGATCAGTAACATTTGGCACCTGAAAAAGTGAAACTTCAGGGTAAGAAATACAATGGAAGATCTCAATTGGTTCTAGGCAGGCCTGGTGCCAAGGCAAATTTGGGGCAGTCCTTTTGGCTTGCTGTCTTACAATTTTTATCACCTCCTTTACTTCAGAGAGGGACAATCATTTTTCTTCTTTGGTGGCAGCAAATGTTTGAGCTTTAGTTACGAGAGGGAAATTGACAAAGGATAAGGCAGAAAAAGCACTCTCGATGCTTTAGTTGGTCCAATTGACTTGACTCTTCCATATACAGCCCTGCCGATTTGGTGCCTCTTTTGGAGACCGTACGTACACAAAAAAACTTCCCCACAAGTCATTATTGACCTTATGACAATCGGGAAAGTGATAAAGAAAGTCCCTGTCATCGTCGGTAATTGCACCGGCTTTGCAGTCAACCGAACATTCTTCCCATATTCGCAAGGTCCAAATTTGTTGGTCAATTTAGGCATCGACTTATTCAGAATCGACCGGGTGATCGCCAATTTCGGCTTTCCTATTGGTCCTTTCCAGTAAGTTTCTTTCCTTTGCTTGGATAGCAAGGTACATATGTTTCCAGCTTAGGTGATCTCTTTTAACTGAGAGGAATTATGTTACTCCTAGTTGTGCTTTGCAGGCTTCAAGACGTATCGGGCTACGGAGTGTTGTTGGCACTTTAGAAAGAATTCTCGAAGACGTTCTCCGATCGAGTATCCATATCTCCGTTGGTTGAACTTTTGATGAAGAATGGACGAAATGGTAAAGAAAACTATAGTTGGACGTGTTTTCAAGGGATACTCCCAAGTAATTGAGGCATGTTCTGAAGTATTGGTAATTTCCAGGGAAAATCAATAGGAAGGGATATTATAGTTATGAGAAGGGAAGCAAACCAAAACCTGATCCTTCCATATTACCTATTATCCGCGAATGAGAGTATTATCTTAACAGCTATTATGTTAACTTTATGGCAGTGGTGGCATAGTGTTTTGGGCAGATATAGTTGGAGCAAATCATGTGTACAAAAGACTTCAAGAATGGTCAGAAATGTACGGAAGCTTCTACAAACCATCAAAGTATTTGGAAGAAAGAGCCATTAAGTGCATCCCACTGGTTACAACCTTAACCCCTTTCTTGTTTGAATAAAGTCATTGAATTATATTTAAACAATTATTTTTATTATTAAATTTTTAAAAGTTATAAAATGATCCTTAAATTTATCACTTTTATGAATCACATGCTCACCTTTTGTGTATTTGCAGAGTGCAGCAGCAACTTCATCTGTATCATCAAAGTCGAGGTTTTAATAAGTAGATCCTCTACATCTTATAGACATTGTGCATATCTTTGCACCAATTTCGTAAAAAAATATGCATCAACAAGAAGACATTGCACGTGCAGCCATAATAGAAGAGCGTGAAAAATTTTCATTTCAATGATGAAATAATATACATATAAACATTACGAACATCGTTGGTTGGGGAAAATAGCATCAATTCTACAAGACCGTGGCTGATTAAAGCGGTACTCGGCATTTATGTTGAATAGAATTCTAAGCTAAAACTTCATCAAGAATTATAAAATCCCCTCCCCCCATGTTTTTTTTCTTTTTGCTAAAATTAAGAATGGACTAATGAAAGGGCATGGTATGAGCTCAAGCCACTGAAAAAGAAAACGGATAAATAATTCAAACATGAGAGAATTTAATTCGAGCACCGGTCAGTGTCAAGAATGATGCCCACAATCACTTTGATATTGAATCAAAGCCGAAGGTGGGGAGTGAATGGTTGGTCGGAATAGTGGTATCATACCTTGGACTGATTGTCAGCATTTAAAATCTTTACATCTGTTTTTTCGGTTTTTGATTTAGCATCCCCGTTTTCAGGATGGTATGGACCTCTAGGAATGTCATTATCACCAGTGGTGACCACCACGGCAGTCATCTGAGATGTCTTGACTGTGGGTGGACTGACATTTTTTGCAGCTCCATTGGTAACGGATCCTTGTTGGTTCCCCGTCTCAGTGCTGGCCATTTCAGTGCCATTGCTAGGGGGTCCTCTTTGACTACCTGTCTCTGTTCTTGCTAATGACGAGCATTGTGTTTCTGTGATCAAAATAGAGCAGCATTGTCAATTCCCAATGGTTTATGCATGGAAAAGATAATACACCATGAAATAGATAACATATGAATTTAAGTTCTCCACTCTCTGCCACTCTACACTCACTTCATCATTCTGCCTCTCCGTGATGTATTACTCTGTTATTAGAAAGTTAGAGATAGTTCCATAATTTTAGTTTCTTTTTTGATATGCGCAATATAATTAGTCAGTAATGAATCAAATTTTTGGAAAAGGGAAAGGGAAACTTGCCCTTTATCTCTCCGAAAGTGATAAGCCTATTGAGACAATCTCTGAACTTTGTCAAAACAATTCTTTCCTGCTCTGCGTAAATCTCGGTCATGCCCTGTCCGTAAGGCAATTGTGAAGATGTGCTGCATCCTTGGCCCATGATCCTGTTAGGAGAAGCAGTGGCCATGAACATTGTATCTTGTTCATCACACATCAAGGCCAAAGTTCCTGGAGACATAGGCCTTCCCTTTGGCATATCAGCACTATCCGAGCTGCATTCTTCAGGGACAGCTTTATCAGCCTGGTTTGCACTTGAACAGTCATCAGCCATGGTTTTCTCGGCATCAGAATCCTTCTGGCTTTGTAGCCTGTCTTGAGCGGATGATGCAATGGAAGTTTCTGCATGATCTTCTGTCAGCTTTTTGGTCATGATTCTCTGATCTGAATGTATACAGAAATTTAAGGAAGAGCATTAGATGAAGTGGCAAATCTATTAACTTATTCTGACTCAAAAGTTTATTGCTAAAAACAAATTCAAAAAATGACAAGCAAGAATTCTTTGTGGAATAAAGTGTCCAACTATAATTTCTTACATGTACAAGGTATTTATGGAAACAACACCAGTTCCGATATTTAAAACAGTTTTAATGCATTATCCATTGACAAAGGAAGCCTAACCTTAAACACTGATATTATGTATTCATCTGAAAGAAAACCATATACTTTATTCATCAGGAAGGGGAAAAAAAGTTGAACCACGAATCTTTCTTTAACAAGTACAAGCAGAAAATTTCAATAAGCATCACAATATAAAATGTTTCTATGAACTGCTAGAGATGAACACAACGACAAAGCAAGTATAAGTTGATCATCATACATGATAATACTCACTGTTTAAGCAATAAAATGTGACAGGATTAAGCAAGTATAAGTTCAGACCAGTTATTTGAATGATTTCCCCTTTACCTGACACTGTTTTCGCAGCTTCTCCTGACAGAACTACCAAAACAGAGCAAAGCTCCTTCAAGTCCTGCTTTTGAATAATATCAGCTAACAGAGACCTTCCACCAAAATGCTTAAGTTAGTTTCCTGAACAATCGGACTACAAATATTGTTTGACCAGGACTCTCCATTTACCTATATGTAAATTTTGAAGGGCCTACTGCAGCAGTTGTAGTAGCACGAGAAACTGGTAGAGAAGACAGGGAAGAGGAGGGTGCAGAAGCTCTGATATGGGGTGGCTGATTAACAATGAGAAAAAAGAGTAGCAAATGTAAGTTCTAAGAGTACAACTAAAAGTAATTGTGTGGAAGCTTTTATGGTAACAAGTGAACCACAAATATTGAAACATGAGAAGAACTACCGACACAGTAAAGTGTTGATAAATATTCATGGATCAGACGTTTACCTGAGGAAAGCTTCCAAGCCTGGAAACAGATGGATCACTTGCGGTTGACCCAAAGAACAGTTCCTGACCTTTTCTCTTTTTAGACACTGGAGAAGATGCATAACCAGAGGACCCAATAGCTCCAGTTATGGCAGCATTTGCTGCCTGCTGAATATATGCCATATTGTTGACATGGTCACCATGAAAGAGAGCCTGTCTCTCTTCACTTCCCTCAAAATTTTTGCAGTCCAAGCATTTGCAGTTTTCGGAGCAAAGAATGTTGGCTTGGAAACACTCACAATACTTTTTAAGGCACCCGGATTTCTTACAATGACATCCTTTGTTGTGCTTTCCCACAATTAAAACTTCCCCAGCCTCTTCCTAAAAATAATTCAAAACTAATTACTATGAGAATGCCTATTGCAGCAAGCTTCAAATGACAAATTTTATATTTTGTTAATATAATTTTTCAAGAAGGAAAGGATCCTCTCCACACTACTTAGAAAGTACTGAAAATTTCCACTACTTTACCCAAGGGTGAGTAATAAACTTCCAACTAAATATATTACATAATTTTTTAATGATTTTAAATTAAAACGAAGCTAAATGAAAGCTAATTAAAAAGGATAAATGAATAGGATAAATATTAACTTAGATTTGGTTGAAACTTGAAAGTGTATTACTCACCCTTGAATTTTTCACTACTTTTTAAGTAGTGAAAAGGATCTTTTCCTTTGCAAGAATCTAACCATATAGAGTTTAGAAAAAAGGATATCAACTCTGTGCAAATATCACATGTGTAGCCATACATTTAAATGGAAGAATACCAATATAAAAGGTTATAAATATTCCAAAAGGCTCATCAAAGAGTAAAGGCAACAAAAAAATATTACCTAGATAGACATTTTGGTGGAGCCATATGAAAATTGGTATCTCCATGATAAAAGTTAGCTAAAAAATTTATGGCCTTTTGTTGAACCAATATTGTGCAAAATTATCAAGGTAAAATGTGAACTAAAATAAAAAGTCCAGCCACCATACCCTTCTATCCTGTGTGCCATGCGGGCTGCTTGCAATTTTTGGTCTGAATGCATTTGGATTGCGCTCCAAAGTTGCTTCAATAGCATCTCGTCTTGCAGTTTCATTCTCAACATTGTTATAACAATTAACACAGTTGCACCCATCACAATATATGCCAGATGCAAAGCACTCACAGTACCTGGTCAAGGCATTGCATAACTTTCTATATCTTATACCATAAAACAAATTAAATACAATTCATATAAAAAACTGAATACGGAAGAATTCATTATGGCAACAGAGCATAAAAGTCAAAGTACTTACAGTTTCAGACACCTAGAATGTTTACAGTTACACTGCTTCTGCTTCTTTGGTGTGCCATCTTTCAGTTCATTTGATCTTGGTTTTGCTTTCGGGGATTCTGGTTTTCTGAAGTGAGCAAGAAATAAAGAACAAGAACAAAGATAGAGAACAGATAATTAACTTCCATATTAAGAAATTAAAAAAAAACTGACATATTTTAAAGCAATCTTCTGTTCATTGAACCGTTAATTCCACCAGTTATTTAAACTACGTAGATTTTCATAAAATATCTCCATAAATGTCAAACACATTATCGTAAGGGTGTAAGAAAAACAGAAAAGAAAAATTAAAAGAGAATAAAACAAGTTTCATTGCAATTAAAAAGGTAAGAAAGGGGGGAAATGACCAATATGGTAATGTCCAAGAAACAAAATGTCACATCCTAGAACTACACTATATTATAGACAGAAATAATGGGAAACAAGCAGCAAAGAGCGTAAGAAGATGTCAATACCAATTTTTGGTTTCTAACATGTCATGCAGGAAATCTTGGTTAACAGAAAGTCCGGGTACCAACGCTCCCTAAGACCAACACTTTCTGTAGCAGTGCTCCTGAACAGTATCAATCCAATCCCTAAGTGCTCCAGCACTCCAGACAGTGACGGAGCTACATTTGAATATTAAGGAGGCCAAAAAGCCTAGGGACCTAAGAAGTATTTACTAAAATCTTTAGGGGAGGGGGGCAAGGCTTAATCCGATTAACATCCAAACTACGAGGGGCCTAAAATATATATAATTAAACAAAAAAGTTTGGGGGAGGGACTAGCATCATCCCTTACTATGGAGCTCCAGCATTTCAATGTTTTAACTCCAAAGCTTCACTCCTCCAGCACTTCAGTGCTTCAACACTCTAGAGCTTCAGTGTTTCAGCACTCTAGAGCTTCAGTGTTTCAGCACTCCACTGCTCTAGCACTCTATGGCTCTAGAGCTCCAAGTGTTTGCAGCTTCAGTGCTACAACGCAGTGCTCTAGCACTCCACTCTTCTGACACTGCAGCGTTTCATTCACTAGTACCGTAGCAACATAATCACGTTCTGTACTGTGGCACATAACTACTGCAGGAAGAACAGTGGAGCTAACCTGGAATCAGTGGGCAGGATTTTTGAGTTTACTTCACCATTGGGATGTTCAGGGAATGCCTCTGAATTGGAGATTGTTAAGAAGCCTCTGCCATAACCTTTTTCATTTCTTTCAGTATGCAACTTTCTCTCTATAACCAACCACCACATTTTTTATCTTCCCAAGCCACTTCTTTCCTTAACTACCACCATTTGCCAGCGTCTGTTATTCAAAATCTACTCCAATCATCCTCTCCGCCATCTCTCATGACATTCTAGATTACTAGCTTGCTTAATTTTCTCACCCTATCAGAAGAAACCCTCTACAGAAGTTATATAAGGTGAATGATAAAGTTTAGAGAAAATCAATTGATTCATACCTTCATTCAAAACAACGTTTGTTGAAGAAATCAAAGGAAGAAATAAATTATTTGAAGCAAAAACTAACTTTCCTAAAATCGAGTTTCCAAGAGGAAAAGAAAAAAACAGAATTTGACGCAAACATAGCTGAGATTACAGAGTTAGTGTTGAAGCATATGAAAATAAATGTCAATCCGGAAGAGCTCCTCACTATGTAGTATGTACACTCTCAAAAAGGAAAATAAACACGAACTTAAATTTTGTCAAACACGAACTAACCAAAGAGAAAACACCAAAAAAGTAAGAATCATTACAACAAACTAAAAGAAAACCACATTTTTTTATCAGAAGAGCTTACACAACTCTGCTCGAGGCCGTACTAGGAGGTTGCGCAGTGACAACAGGGGTGGTAGCCAAAACTGGCGGCTTTATCTGTTGCTGTTGCACAGTAATTGCAGCCGAAGACGAGGGCACACCTATCCTTTGGGTGGATTGCGGGTGTTCCGGCAAATTCACACCTCCAGAAGAAACCCCGCCAAAACCGGCCGTGAAATCGAGCTGCCTTGCTAGCTTCTTCGAAGGAAAATCCGCCGTATCAGATTGCACATTTTTTGGCGGGATTTCACCTCCTTCTTCTTCCCCCATCAATTCCAACTCCCCCCTAAATTAAAAAAAAAAAATCAACACACGGCTACAGCTAAAATATCCATCAAATAATATCACAAATTACCTTAAATCAACTCAAATTCAGAGACTTTTAGGTCCAAATCCCAATCTACAATCGAAAAAACTCCAAATTACCAAAACAACCTCGATTCCCCCAAGCTCGAGATTTCCACCATGAACTTCCAAATAATCGAGAAGATTTAGAATCCGATCGATGCATAGAGAGGGAGAGAAACTAAAGAACACTAAAAAGAGCAATATAAAGAGTTAGGGTTTGTAAAGCAGTGATTATTGAAGAAGAGGAAAAGAGAAGCAAAAGTGTTAAAGGAACTTGGTTTTGGCTTGCTGTTTCTTCTCTTCTTCCTTCATGTCTCCTCCCTCTCTCTTGCTAAGTTTTTGAAATTTATATTTCTATATATTTTTTGGGGTCAATTGGACGGTGGAGATTTCTATGGGATTGGTATCCGACGTTTCATGATAAAAATATTAATCTGACGGGTAAAATTCATAGGTGTGCGTATTGAGTGTTGCTGAACGTCGCATCTGATTTAATTAAGCTCTGGGGTTTTCCACAAGTCGTGTATGTTAAATAATTTACCTTTGAATTGTATTAATTTTTTCACTTTATTATTTAAATATTTTTTATTTCAGTTTGAAATTTCATGTCATTCCTTCACACATTTACTTTGCAAAATAAAAAAAAATTAGGTGAAAATAAAATTTATGAAATTTGAAATATTTTTTTTGTAAAATAAAAATATTAAATTCATATTTATTTTTAAAATAATTTTAAAAAATAAAATTAACATCGATCAATCGTGAATCAATATCAGTATATTCATATTTATTTTTCAAAATAACATTTCATTTAACCACTGATATCACAATAAATATATACGTGTGTCTGTTAAGGTAATCAAACATCATACTTTATACTGTAAAAAAACAGTACATTTTATAAGAACAATTAAGACTCCTCTATAAGATAATGTTGTCCAATCACAAATAAAGAAGATTATGAACTTGTACATAAAAAACAATTTCGAAGGTTTAACTTTACAAAACTCAGTAGTGCATAACTACTTTATTATACTGTACCCTATGAGGTAGATAAAATCAAATTTTCCATGATTTTCATTTCAAGCCCCTCGAGTAATCCATTCTCTTGGAGCTTTACACAAAGTTATTACAAATTCACGTGTTGTTCATACATCAGTTGTACCGGATTCATGATTTTCATCTCCAATTTCAGGTTTCAACTTCTTAAATTATACCTCAAAACAAAGAGGAACATATAATTTAAGCATTCACTATACCTCGATGCAGAGCAAGCTCAAGAGAACTGCATGGAAAAACCACTTCCGGTGTTCTCGACCTTGAAATGGCCGAAGTCACCGAAATCAGAGTCGGATCCCATGTCATCATAATCGTGCCACCCACCAGGCGAATCCTCATCGTGGTTGTTTTTTGTGAGAGGTACATGCAGCTCAGTAACGGGAAGTGGAAGAGGTTCTTCATCGAAATACTTGTCATTCAGGAGCTCCATTGTAGTAGCTCTACTAGCTGGGTTGTAACAAACAAGTCTTTTGACAATGGAGATTTCATCAGCAGACTTGTTCGGTAGGCAGGCTTCTAAACCGGTCGGATTTTCGATCTTGGCGAAAGAAATTGTTTTGTAATCAGGAAGTTTACAACAGCTAGGCCAGACTTCTTCAGTCAAATTTCCCAAAACATTGATAATTCTGCCGAGCTGATCAATGTCAGAAATTCCAGGAAAAAGCGGCTCAAGGGTTAGCAGCTCTGAGAAAATGCAACCCAATGACCACAAATCTACCTCCAGTCCATAGTCTGTCGATCCATACAGTAGTTCCGGGGCTCTGAACCAGCGAGTACCAACACAGGATGTGAGAGCACCATTTCTGCCATCCCCACCCTCTTCAGCATCGTATGAGTAAGAACTCTTGAGAGGATCATCGTCAATGTCACTTATGGTACCTGTTGCAAGACAAGAGGAGTATCCGTCGTTAATATTTGTTTCTTTGTCAGTTTCATCCACGGCATGTCGTTTAGCCTTGAGCTCAACTAGCTGTCTAAGATATTCTTCTCTATTAGTATCTTCCACCACTTGCTTATTAAATCCTTGATCTGGCAAACTATGAGCATCAGCGACAACATCTAATGGTGGAGTTACATTTTCTTGATATCCCGTGTTTTGTTCAACCGGCAGTTGATGGTTATCATCATCACCATCAAATCCAGGCTCCATGAGTATCCTTGCCTGGAAACCAAACGAAACAGACATGACACATGAAAGATGACGAGTAAAACAAATTTACATGGTTCTTAGAACACTATAATTCATATTGTCCTTTGCATTATTGAGGGACACACCATAGCATGCTAGGAAGCCAATTTACCAAGGCTGTGATAAAATCAACACGAACTAGTACTACTCAAACTAAGCACTTCTAAAGCTCTAGCAGCTAAGGAGCCATCAGCACAATAATGTAGACAAATTTTCCACTCTTCTGACAGTATCTAGTTTGAAACAGGAAAGCATGAATGAAGCACAAAATGCGGCCCATCACCAAATCCATGAAATTTCAATCACTAAAAACATGTTTTATTACTCGAAATAGAACCAAGAAACGTTGGTGCCAAATCTTGACAGCCTGTGCCTGCATTAACAGTTCATGGACACCAAAATGAACCATCATTTTCTGATAAAGCATGGCCCAATATGCTGATATTTCTCGTAATTAACCAATTATCAGGGAACCTACAGGATCTAAGGGAAGTGTTGTGATTCAAACAAAAAAGCAATAGTCCAATAGGATTCAGCATCAACACCTCTAACTAGTGCAAATGTCATCGCATCATCTATGACTAAAAATGAGGCACTTGGATGGAAAAAAGAACACCCATAATGCAGTAATTAGAAGAATCCCATCAACCTAAAGTATTCAATTTTTCACAATAACTTCACTAGCTTATGAATTCGATCACATGATTAGAAGCATCTGCTACATAGCTCAAGAACAAAAACAAGTTCAGCATAATTAAGATTAGTATTTTATTTATTTATTGTGGAGTCTAAAAGCCTAATGAACCGTTTTGGACACTAGCTACATGTTCATTGATCTATACAAGTTTACTTGATCATCGAGCTATTAACTCGAACACTTGGAAATTCCAAGTTCAACGCCTGCAACCGTGCCAGGAAATTATTAGCAAGCTCAAAATGTCAACTTTCCGATTGGAATAAAATTTAATCCAAGATCGCCGCATTTCACTTCCCAAAGCTTCACATACAAGATATGCAAATTGAAAAACCTAAGTTAAATTAAAGCTAAGAAAACTCAACATAAGTGTACCTGGCCAAAATCGGCTAACTTAAGAACCCCGTCATCTGAAACCAATAAATTCCCAGGCTTTAAATCCCGATGAACAATCATATTCCGATGACAAGCGTCGACCCCACACAAAATCTGGAGCATCCACCTCTTAATCTCACCGACCCGGATCCCTCCTTCCTTCTTTTTCGCGTCGCGGATAACCGCCGCCAAATCGGTCCTCAAGAACTCCAAAACGAGCACGGCGTCCTCGTCTTCCCGCCAAAAGTACTCGTGCAAGACGACTATGTTGGGGCAGTTATGAAGCATTTGCAAGGCCTCGATTTCCCTGAACGCCGATTGGTAGTCGTGGACTTCCTTGAGGGCGACTATGAGGTTGTCGGAGAGCCGACGCGCCCTGTAGACGTCGGAGTAGGCGCCTGAACCCACGCGCTCCAGGATCTCGTACTTGGCGATGACCTCGGGTCGGGTGTGGATGCTCCAGCTCTTCGGTAGTGGTTGCTCCATTTTCCCTTTGTTTGCCTACTGATTCTGTGAGGTTCTTTTGAGCTTCACTCTTTTCCGACTTTCGAAGAACGGAATCAAAGGATAAAGTTAGGGGGTTCAAAATTCGGTTTTAATCGAATTAGTCGATCGAATTGAATTAGTTTAATTAATTCGGTCGGTTACCGAATTAATTCGATCGGGGAACGGTTAAAGAATTTTTTAGAATTCGATTAACGGTTAATTCGGTTCGAAATCGATTAATTAACCGAATTAATCTTTAAATATAATTATATTAAGAGGCACAAACTATTTAAAATCTATTTAAAACCCAAATCAATATTAATTACTTAAAATATCAAAACTAAATGCAAAATGTTTGAATCAAATTAATTAGATATTATTTATAATTAGATATTATTTAAATTAATTGTAAAAATTTTTTTAATTAAAAAAATATTAAATTCTAAAATTCTAAAAAATTTCGGTTAATTCGAAAATTAACTGAATTAACCGAAATTTATTCGATTCGGTTAACGGTTAAAGAAAAAAAATTCGATTAATTCGAAAATGGTAGTTCGGTCGATTCGGCCACCGAATGAACACCCCTAGATAAAACGAGTAGGAAGAACGAAGAGAGACGACGTCGTACAAAACAAACTGTTGAAGTAAAAACGAAAATCATCCAACTATATTTAAATAATATTTTAGTCATTAAACTTTTAAGAATTTATTTCAAAGAAAATAATTAAACTTTATAAATTAAACATTAGATTTAATAAATTATTATAAAAAATTTAATTGTTCTCTCAGTTGACTAATCCGGACTAACTCCGTCGTGTACCTAATAAATTCGTAGAAATTATTTGTACACATAACTTATATATCAAATACAAGTAAAAACCAAAGTTGCTATTGAAGTTGGGATTCACATTATTGTGGTAACAATTAACAAACCAACAATCAATCATTTGTGTGATGTGCTTATGAAGATAACAAGGAAGTGAAGCCAATGAGAACATCAACTGCATTTTGAGCAGCCAAAGCGGCAAACAGAGAGGCTTCATTGGACAAGGCAGAACCCCCGCCAGCTAAATCAGACAAGGATCTGAATGCAATGAAAGGCATGTTCTGTTGGTGACAGACAAGGGCAACTGCAGCCCTCTCCATGTGGATTGCCGTTGCATTGAACTTGGAGTTGAAGAACTCACGATAAGCTCTGTTGTCCACAAACATATTCGAGCTTATCCCTCTTTCTACCCTCACCACCATCTCTGGTCTCGGCAAGCATGTCCCATTCACGCATCCACCGAGTCTCAAACCCTGATTGATTTTTAACACGTTAAATCTGAAGCGATTAACCCTTTTCTTGTTTATGCATTTGGCTTTTATCTCTGCGATGGCCAAGTAGAGGTGGTTGACCAGAACCCAGAAAGCATGTCGCCTAAGTTCAGGATCCCCATCCACTGGGAAAATCTCTTCGGGTTGATACCAGACGTTGTTGAGCAGATTCTCTGAAGAAATATTGCATTGTGTGCTGCTGTTGTAATCAGAGACCCTAAGGTAACCGATTTCTCTGGTGTGGTCTCCATTTGATTCTAGTGCTAGCCCATCTTCAGGCCCATCTCCGTACCTCTTTTAACAATATCAAACATTTTTTTACAAAAATGGTAGTAATTATTTAAGAATAATTACTATAACGTCTTTATATATATATATAGGGTTAATTACATAAATGGTCTTCCAATATATTTTATTATGTCCTTAAATTATTAAAAGCTATAAAATGACCTTTAGACTATAGAATGTTATTTGTTGAGTCCATCGGCTATTAAGAGTTACAAAATAGTCATCTAATTATTCATTATGTTTCAAATTCATTCTTTTATATTTAAAAATTGATTGTATTTTGAGCTTAATGTTAACCTATTGACTATCCGATCCCAGAATCTCAAACAACTATCATATCTTAGTCATCATGAAACATCCAACTTAGACAACTGTCAAATATTTTAACGGAAAATAATGAGTTTGGAATAAAATCAATAGTTGGATGATCATTTTGTAACTTTTAATAGTCGAAGAACTTAAAAAATAATATTATATAATCAAATGACCATGTTGTAACTTTTAATAATCAAAGTACTTAATAAAATAATATCATATAATCGGGGACCATTTGTGTTGGGCTGGGCCGCTGGGGTAAATGGGGGTACCTGTCCGTTCCAAAGGCCAGTATGAGCCCAAAACTGAGGGATGGTTACATCCCCAATCTGAAGCTTAGGATTTGCATTTCCTGCTATTCCATAGTGCAATACTCCCTTCACCTTGAATAAACTCAGCAGCAAGTGTGTAGCTGTCCCTGCATTTAGCTTTTTTTATATATACACCAGGAGGAAAATGGATTAATATCAATAACATCGAGGACCAAAAAAGAATAAAACAGATTATTAAATTGCAGATATGATCCATAAACTTTCATACCATGCTCAACCCTGTCATAGCAACAATAACCTTTTCATTTCTCAACCGTCCAATTCGAAACCTTCTTCCCGGATGAACAAAGTGTAAAATAAAGGGTTATTTTTATGAAGTGTAGGGCTGTAAATGAATCGAATTTTAAGGAATAAAATTGTCCTCATGTTTGTTTAAGTTTCTTTATTTTAAGGTTTATATGTATTTGTTAACAATTTTAAAATCGTTTAGTTATTTAAAATCGTATGTATTTATATTAATTTTTTAATAGTCGTGTTATATGCATGAATATGTTTATTTTATATTTTTACAAACATTAAACTAATATACGCGTACCGATAAACATGTTGACCCCATACCATAATTGTCTTATAAGCTCAAATCGGATCAAAATCTAACAAGAGTTAGGGTTATTTTTGCAACTCTAGCTATGGGGATGTAATGAATGGAGCATGAACGAATAAAGTAATGTTCATATTCGTTTGTTTATTTTTTGAAAGTGATCATGTTCTGTTCGTATTCATTTAAATTTTTAATATTGTATTCATGTTCGTTTATTTTTTTAAAGTGTTCGTGTTCAGATCGATTGACGTTTATGAACATGTTCATTTAAATACTAAAAAAACGATGAGATTATGTCACTAGTCCTAGAGCTCCTCATGCTTCATAGTTTGAACTCCAAAATTTATCCTATGTTCAATTTTGTCCCTACTTTCACCAATATTTAAAATGTAAAAAAAATATCAAGAAAAGAAAAACGGGGTAAACAAGCTTATAAGTGAGTCGATAAACGAGCCAATAAAGGAGCCTTAAATGAGCTTGTTCATGAATATAAACAAACCAACACACATCTATCAGTGTTCGTTTGTTTATTAAATGAACAGAGAAATTTTGTTCATACTCGTTTATTTTAAATAAACAAATAGTTCACGAACAGTTCATCGAACCTTATGTTCATTTACATCTCTAACCTAGCTATTCTACATTAAAAAGTTTAGCTAAGAAATTGGATGAAGTTTATAATTAATCACCTGAAAAATCAAGGTAAGGAAGCTTATGATCAGGCACAAAGGTGCCAGATTGCAATAGAGGATTCATCTCAAAGGCATTTGGCACTATTATGCCCAAGTATGGACCTTCCATGTTTATCCTATCGATCTTCCACAAAGTAGAAGGAACCAAACCATCGACTCCATTGATAACAGTCCCCAAAACAACAAGAATATGAACAAACAATACCATTTCCAAACTCAAACCCATCGTCTCCGATAACCCGAACCCTATAGAATTTTGTTTCATATGACCTGCAATTTGATGTGATTTTAAAGGTAAAAGATCGTACTCATACCCAACATGAATATATATATATATATATATATATGAAATAATGTGACAAAGTCATCAAGTGACATAAGTTAGCACTCAAAATGATAAAGTAACATGTGTCATATTACTAATTAAGTATATGTGAAAATACTTTAACTAAGGAAAGACACATGATTTTATGTTATGAGATGAACTTCTAAAATTTTAGAAATAAACGAATTTATAATATGCTAAATGGGAGAAAACATATTTTCAATAGAAAATACATAGAAATAATCTAAAATATATGATAATTTTAAATTTCAAAGGACGAATGCCCCTATCTGTCCCTCTCCGAGTCTATCCTTGATTTTGACCAAAATTTGAAACGTTGAGGCTAACATGTTCCAAAAAAAAAGGAATAAAGGCTAAAGTGAATATTTGGATAAACATTAGAGACTAATGTTGTTATTATGCTAATAACGTAAGGTCATCCTAACGTCAATTATGACACGTGTAACCCATATCAATTAGTGGGCCGAACCATGAGGGCCGGTGGTGACCACGGGTGCGGCGTGGTTGCCTTTTTACAACTATGGCCCAATGGGCTATAACCTTAACAAATTATTACATTGAGCAACTTTGTTTGATTTTAATGTTTACGAGTTATATGGCATTGCTAAGTACACCATTCTTATGGTAGGTTGCAACTTGCAAGCGTGTCGGAAGATCTCAAAACAAGGTGTCTTAGCATCGACAATGGGCTCACCGGAAGAGACGGACTCCTCCGGATTTTGGACAACGGAAATGTGAGAGTTGTATCATTCAGTGATTGGGAAAGAATAGACAATGAAGTTTGAGAAATAGATGATTGTTCCCTTTTACCTTTATAGGGTTAACTATACATATCCCTCCCCCCAAACATATACACCTGAAGACACCAAATTTTGTCCCGTTATATAATATATATCATTTAATGTCGTTACATTACATAATATACTTACATTATAGATTATATTATATAATAGTTTATTACATTTACATACATTTAGTTTACATGTCACAGGTCCGTTTCACAAATAAAAAACGTTTGCAGGCCCAACAAATCGCTGGAGTGCAGCCCACCACGCATAGGAATAGGGTTTTCTGGAAACCCTAGCTTGCCTCCCTCTTGTCCCAGCCGCCAAACGCCTCGACCGTTGGATCTAGATGAGATCCAACGGTCCACAATAGACCCTATTGTAGGGTTTTAACCTTCACTCATTTCAGTGCCACAACTGTCCCCTTGCAAGAATCCTCGTGTCCCACGTCTCACCAGGAGCCTATCCCCGGTTATCTCGGCACCAGTTCCCGATCCCCTCGGCGCAAGGAAAGCACACGAAGCCAACCATAAACAACAAGCAAGACAGCGTGTTAGTTTAGGACTTCAACAACCAAGCCGAGTTTTACTCGGATTAAAATTCTAAGATAGGGGTATTTGTTGTATTATAAATAGAGATCTAGAGGAAAGAAATAAGGGAGGAGACTGGTACACAAACACCACACATCTATAGCAAATATAGGGAAGCAAGCCGAATCTTTGTACAACGTTTGAAAGGAAATAAAGGTAGTGTTTTTACCTCGTTTTGTTCGTCCTTGGTTTCTTGCATGTGTAGTTACTCGCGTTTTGTGCTTGAAAACCCCAAAGAAAAACATTAAAAGCCGATGAACGGAGTAAGGGTGTACGAAAATTTCTTTTCTAGATCTGCACCCCTACGAGGCTTATTTTAGAAAATGGTGGTGTTTTTCGTGTCGAGGGAGAGAAGGGCTTTCGAAAAAACCATTTTTTTTAGGTTTTGCCGCCGATGAACGGTGGTCGTCGCCGTTCAACGGCAGCAGCGAGGCGGTGTATGGTTACCGAATTCTGGAAATCCGCCGTGTTCTTCATATATGAAGAACATGCGAGAGAGAAATGAAATAGGAGGGGGGGCTTTTGATTTCTGAGGAAAGAAATGAAACTAAAAAAATTTTGTTTGAGTCATATATCAAACCCGTTCCAGCCTTACGACCTGACCCGATGAACTCCTCGGACCCGCGTGTTTTTGCAAGAAGAGAGAGATTTGCGTTTTGGTTCTCCAGTTTCAAAAACATTTAATTTGGTCCTCTGAATCGATTATTGAACCCGAAATCCTTGTAAATTGACCCTTGAGTTTATTTTGTTTTCAATTTAATCCCTACTATTATTATATACTATATTTTCATTATTATTATATTTTATTCCCTTATATATATATATATATATATCTTATGTACATTTTTATTTTATTTTATTTTATTTATATTTATATATATATATATACATAACCATCATTATTTTTATTATTTTAGGTATTATTGATAGCGTATATAAACATATATATATATATTTTTTTTTCTTTTATTATTATATGTATATTCTTTATATTTTTTCATTTACTTTATTTATTTTTATTCTATTGCGTTTCCTTTTTATTTAATACATGTTTTATTTGTATTCCTTTGTTTTTATATAATTTTCATTTCTTTGTTTGTATGTTTTTTTGCTATTCATGCATATATATGTATATATACATTTATTTAGTATATTTTTTTATTATTTCTTTTCCTTTATTTATCTTATTTATCATTAGTTTATTTGTATTGTCTCCTCTTATTTGTATCATTGGTTTTGTGGTTGTTATATCTTATTTATTTTCACCACTCCAAACGTAACGTTTTCTTCTTAATGGTCTTCATTCAATTAATCAGTGGTAAGTAATTTAGGATCAAATTTTACCTTTTAATTTAAAATTACAACTTTCTTGATAAAGACAACTGGAAATTACGTAGTACCGAAAGGGTGGTTCAAGGGTGCTAATCCTTCCTTGACCGTAACCGACTCCCGAACCCGACACGTTTCTGGTACAACGCAGATCAGGTAAGAAATAAGGTATCCGATCAACCCATTTTTAATAAAATAAATGGTCGGTGGCGACTCCAATACATTTAATCTAAGTCGAAGCCCAATTCCGGGGCCCAACCGAAAGACGGTTGCGACAGCTTGGCGACTCCGCTGGGGACTCTCAAGTGAGTCAGGCTAAGGTAATTTTCAGTTGTCTTTTTAACGAAAAGGGTAAGTTTAAATTTTAAGGTAACATTTCGATCCTTATTGCTTACTTTTGATTATATTTTTTCGAGTAAATAGTTGTACTAACCGTTTTCTCAATGATTTCAGCCCTTAAAGTCTTTTTTCATCTAAGGCTCTAAACCCGAGCTCCGAACCCGTTTTAAGTGGGGGTGAAAACGACGCATTCGTGTGAATTTATTCACCGCATATGCCTAGCAAGTAGCCTTCGGGATTCATATACCTTATGTCTTCGTGTGAATTTATTCTCCGCATAGACATAAGGGAATGTGTCCCCTCGAGTTTAACTTAGTCCACACAAGCCTGTGATGGGTTTAGGACTAAGGGTCTGGTAAGCCCAAGGGGGCACCAGCAAGGAGAACTCGGGTATCGTTTTTTAGAACCTAAACCAGGAGACTTCGAAGAAATAGAGCCTGCCCCAAAACCACATTCCAAAACCAAGGACATTTCTTTCCTAACCATTTGTTTTTCCTTATGTTTTTTCTTGCCATTTATTTCTTGTTATTTTTATTTATTTCCATTTATTTTTATTTTACTAACTATTTGCCTTTGTGTTTGTTTTTTAGCATTTGCATCATAGCAAGAGGTCATTGATCCCTAAAAAGACGTTCATTACGCACAAAATAATCTGAATTAATGGATAAAGGTGTTGTAATACAAGAGATTAAAAACCCTGAGGTACGGCTATGGTCCGAGAAGACTCAGAAGGAAAAGGGAGACAGTATTCAAGACAGCTATGTGTCAGAGCTGGTTAGCTACTCCTCGATCAGCCTAAAGCAGAATGACGTACAAGAGCTCCGGGACATCTGGGACAGTTGGAAGAATGAGGTGAAACAGAAGTTCAGCCAACGGTACGGTGATGTTGCACTTTTGCTTCATGTTAAGATTGATGAGCCCCTAATTAGAGCCTTGGTTCAATTCTGGAACCCGGGATACAGTTGCTTCACCTTTAACCGGGAAGACATGGTGCCCACCATAGAAGAGTACACTACACTGCTGCATTGTGAAAACATCAAACTCGAGCGGGCCTACCTTAAGCACATTAAAAGTCAACCTTTCAAAAATGCACTAGCTAAGGTTGCCGGAGTTGATGAAAAATGGGTAACTGACCGAGCTTGATGTAAGGGTAGTGGAGAATGAATCGCTTGGCTTCATATCAAACAACTAATGAAGCACCATCCCGATGAGTGGAAGACAATAGACCTGTTTGCATTAGGTCTGTATGGTCTAATTATATTCCTAAAGACCTTGGGATACATCGATGCCACCGTAGTGGAGCTATTCGAACAACTCTCGAGAAGAGTCAATCCAGCACCAGCCATCTTGGCTGAGACCTTTCGATCTCTCAATCATTGCCGAAGAACTGGCGGAGGAAGATTTACCGGGTGTATTCAGCTCATTCAGGTCTGAATTCACAGCCACTTCTGGAAGACTAACGGGGTTGCCTACCGCCGTTTCAGCACCACCTATTCACCTCTAGGTGAATTCATCACCTTGAAATGACATGAAGGCGCTTCGAAGGAAAAATGAATGAAGGTCTTTACACATCTTCAGGACCGAGATATTGTCTGGAGAGCCCCCTGGTTATTCCTCAGTGATGTTCTTTTTCGATGTGGTGACTCCGACACTGTGACCTTACTTGGACTTTGGGGTGCAGTTGGGTATGCCCCATTGTTAGCACTTAGACAGTATGGGGCACGTCAGTTTGTCCCAGCAATATATGGACTAGCTAGATCAGAGTTTGAGTATCACGGTGACAGCTATAAGAAGATGATCAAGGAAGTAGCTGATTCATGGAGGAAAGTATTCTGGATGGATGTTGTAGCTGCCAGAAGCATGCTTACTCCTGATTATGTAGAGTGGCGAAGGTTAAGGAAAAATGACAATATTCCGATACCAGACTATGAAGACACCCGTACCATAGAGGAACATCTCATGCATGTCCCTTCTGAACTCGAGATAGCCAAGACCGAGTTTGAAGCTGTGAATAATGAGCTAAAGCAGAGGATAAGGGAACTTGAAGCTGAACGTTATCAGTGGAAGCTTGATGCTGACTCTCAGAAAGATCGAGCAAATAAACTAGAAAGAGAACAGAAAAGGGCCCGCTTTGAGCTCGAAGACCTGAGAAAGGGGTATCAAGATAAAGTCAAAGATAACTCCAAGTTGAAAGTTGCTTCCGAATACTGGAAAGACGAAGCTCATAGCCTGAAAAGGAAGTTCGAGGGGCCTGATGAGAAAGCTTGGAAGGAACAGATGAAGACTGCCCAAAGACGCTTGGCGGATAGTCAATATCAGAACCAGCGCTTGAGAGTTCAGGTAGCTGACTTAGAAAAACAACATGAGAAAAATGGCAAGATGATAGCTGAGTTGGAAGCTGTTGTAGATGGGTTCAAGAGGCGAACAAACGAGCTTCAGATAGTGCCCTTCGATAGAGGATTACAATGGCGTTTCCGTTGGGAGCAAGCACAGCTAAGGGTGAGGGCCCGAGATGCAACCATCCGAGATTTCCTGGATCAAGTGCAAAAAGCAGCCCGTCATCTTCACGGCCTAGCAAGGGAAGCTGGAGTGGTTCGACAAGGCATTCAACCAGTAACAGATGAAGGCAGAAGACTTGTCAACCTTTTGGAAGCCGTTCGGGGTCTAGAGGATTTAGTCCGAATGTACCTTTAATTTGTTTTTATGTCTCTAAAAAGATAAAACATTTTTGTCTGAATAAGGATTATTTATAATAATGAACACTTTTCTGGATCAATACCTCCAATTGCATACATCATACATTGCATTTCTTGCATTTTATATTCCATGTTTGTTTATTTTATATTTTCCATGTTTTTACATTCGTATTAACTAACAAAATATGTCTCAGACACCGAGCTTACCACCGCAAGCATCAGATACACATCACCCGCACAATACTCGAGCAAAAAAGAGACAAATGGAAGCCAGAATGGAGAAAATCGAAGAGAACATGGCAAGACTTCAAAAGGAATTAGAAGATAAGATGGCTCAGAACAGTGAAAGTACTCTGGAGTCCATAAAGAAAAATCAGGAGTCCTTGGTCGACCAAATCGTAGCCAAGTTGTCGGGTCTACAACAAGCTAGTGCATCAGGGGGCATTTCTTCCGAGGGGGTGGCCATACCACCAACCCCGCAAGTGGTTATCTCACCCGGAATATTACCCGGGGACGCATCTGCTACTAAATGGAAAGCAGCACTACCCGGGGACTCATTCGTTACCAAAACGAAAGTTGCACCTGCTGTGAAGATACAAACTTCTACGATCATCCCTGACGATCATCCGGATGATTATCATGTCCCAGACTTTGATGAGGAAGATAAAGCCAAAAAGATGGAAGAAAAGATAAAAATATTAGAAGATCAAATAAAGATGGTCCAGGGAGACCATGATTATTATGGAGTGGACGCAATGTAGCTGAGCCTAGTTCCAGACTTGGTGCTTCCACCAAAGTTTAAAGTTCCTGAGTTTGAGAAGTTCGACGGGAACAGCTGCCCTTCAGCCCATATTACTATGTTTTGTCGAAAGATGACAGGATATGGCGGGAATGACCAACTCCTAATCCATTGCTTTCAGGAGAGCCTGTCCGGTTCAGCTATTCGGTGGTACAACCAGCTTAGTCGAACTCATATCAAGACGTTGAAAGACCTAGCCAAGTCTTTCTTGGAGCAGTATAAGCATATCAACGATATGAGACCAGACCGGGTTATGTTACAAAGCCTAGAGAAGAAACACAATGAGAGTTTCCGACAGTACGCACAGAGATGGAGGGATTTATCTGTGCAAGTTCATCCACCCTTGGATGAAAAGGAAACTAGAAAGTTGTTTGTACAGACCTTGAAGGCACCTTACTTCGGGCACTTGGTAGCAGTCACGTCGGGAAGTTTCTCAAATTTAGTCATGGCCGGTGAAATGATCGAGTTGGCCATTAAACAAGGAAAGATTGAGGGAGGAGACTCCAGTAAAAAACCTCCCGTGAAAAACAAAGAGC
This sequence comes from Hibiscus syriacus, assembly GCF_006381635.1. Classification (NCBI taxonomy): domain Eukaryota; kingdom Viridiplantae; phylum Streptophyta; class Magnoliopsida; order Malvales; family Malvaceae; genus Hibiscus; species Hibiscus syriacus. Next base: position 628,482 of record NW_024062645.1, on the reverse strand, counting down.
GAGAGATTAACAATGTAAACACCTACAACGTCAGCAAGGGGGTTACGATCTCAAGCTCAAATTCCACAACAGCTGTGTCATCCGGTACTTCTAGACAGAATCAGAGAGAACCAATAAGGGAAAGGGAAAGGGAGCAGTTCGAACCCATTCCTATGACATATAAAGAATTATACCAACAGCTCTTCGACACTCATGCAGTGTCGCCTTATCCTATGAATCCAATAAGTCCCCCTTACCCGAAATGGTATGACGAGAGCGCTCACTGCGAATACCATGGCGGTGTGCAGGGGCATTCGATTGAAAGTTGTCTCGCATTCAAGAGACTTGTGCAACGAATACGGAACAAGAATTGGATCACTTTCAAATACGGAGCACCAAACGTCGCCCAGAATCCCTTGCCCAATCATCAGGAGACAGGAATCAATGCCATTACTACTGAAGGGGGCAGGAGAATTAAATCAAGTGTTTCGGAAATTAAATCTCCTTTGGCTTGGGTATGGAGCCAAATGGTAAAGGCAGGATTTCTTGCACCATATCCAGATACGACAAAAAATGAAGATGGTAACCATTGTTGTTACCACAACAAAGAAGGGCATAAAGTGCAAGATTACCCAGAGTTCAGATTGTTAGTCCAGCTCATGATGGATCGGAAGGAGCTGGAGTTTTACGAAGAAATTCAAAAGTCCTTGGAAGCAGATGTTTGTGCCACTGGAGAATCATCAGACAGAAGATTTGGTAGGGGTAGTCCTTTGATAATTACCCTTAAGGCAAGCATGATAGTAACAACACCAGCCAAGGTGGTAATCTCCTCGGCCTTTTCAATATAAGGACAATCGGCAAGTGCCATGGAAGTACGAATGTCAGGTGAGTACTTCCGGAGGATGTAATAGCAAAGTGGGGCAAAGGCCACTTGAGCCATTCAAAGAATATGTGCTAGTTGTCAATAAACCTATAAAGGAGGAAGAAGCTAAAGTGTTCCTCAAGATCTTGAAGCACATCGAGTACAACATTGTAGAACAGCTCCACAACATACCTACACGTACTTCAATGCTAACACTATTTTTAAGCTCGGAAGCACACCGAGAAGCGATGTTGAATGTCCTTAATCAAACGTTCGTGCCACAAGACATACCAGTCAGCAAGATGGATCGACTGGTGAACAATATTCAAGCTGATAATCTCATCTCGTTTTCAGATGATGAGATTCCATCCGGAGGAAGAGGCCGAACAAAGGCGTTGCACATTACTACCTACTGTAAGGGGCACGCTTTACCAAGTGTCTTAATCGATAATGGTTCGGCCCTGAACGTGATGCCCTCGATTACATTGAAGAGGCTACCAATAGATACCTCTCATATGATAGCTTGTCAGAATGTGGTCCGAGCATTTGATGGGACCAAAAGAGAGGTAATCGGAAAGATCGAGGTACCACTGACCATTGGACCAGCCACCTATGATGTTGAGTTCCTTGTGATGGATATCATGTCGTCCTATAGCTGTCTTTTGGGAAGACCATGGATTCATCAAGCAGGTGCAGTACCCTCCACGTTGCACCAAAGAGTTAAATTTGTCATTGACGGGGCCTTAGTAATTATCAACGCTGAGGAAGATATCGTGGCAAGCGTGACCACGGACGCTCCATACATTGAAGTAGACGAGGAAGCGGTAGAATGTTCGTTCCGCTCCTTGGAGTTTGTGAATGACACATTCGTGGCGGAAGAAAAGAAGATTCCAAGACCCCGACTCTCCAAATGCACAAAGATGGAGATCAAGAAAACTTTGGGCCGGGGTGCCAGAACCGGGAGAGGTTTTGGGAAACATTTGCAAGGAATGATTAATCCTGTCCTTCCTATCTCAAAATTAGACCAATTTGGGCTCGGTTTTCAGCCCAGTTATCATGAAAAGAGAAAGGAGATCCAAAAGAACCGGGAGAGAAGATTGGCCAGATTGACTGGAAACGAACTCCAATGGAAGCCTATGACATTCCCGCCGCTTTCCAGAATATTCAAGTCAGGTGGTTATGTGTTTGAGACCACCATATCCGAGTTAGAAACGGCTCTGGAAGATCTGAACATCAATGTCGTGACCACAGAAGATGTTGACAACGGAGATAGATCCGGGATATACCCTCTGCCACATGGGTTCGTGCCTAACAGTTGGTCGGTGGAAGAACTACCTGTGGTTTACAAGAATCTTTCAGAGTAATATTCGAACTATCCCTATTTGCCTATACCCGGGGCAATATGTGATCTTTTGTAAGGGTGAATAAACATTTTGTTTAAGTTTAATAAAAGATGCATTTTTCTTTTCCATGGCAAACAAATTTTTCTTTTATTTTTGAATTCATTCAGTACTTCATTTCCAGTTACTCTCAAAGTTAGTTCTTGACCGTTCCGTGTGGGATATTATCCTCTCACACATGCACATCTTCCTCCTTTCAGGTTCCCAAATAACGATAATATGGGCACTGATGATCCTGATCCAGAGATGGATTTTGAATCAACCATTTGTCTTGGGGAATTTGATGAATGCGATAATGAAGAGGAGTACAACTTGCCTACCGAATTGTTGAGAATGATAGAAAGAGAAGAAAAGCAAATACTGCCACATGAGGAGGCGATCGAAATCTTAAATCTGGGCACTGAGGAAGATCGAAAAGAGGTTAAAATCGGCACAACTCTTTCGACTGAAGTAAGAAAAAACCTGATAATCTTACTTCAGGAGTACGAAGATGTGTTCGCTTGGTCGAATCAAGACATACCGAGACTAGACACATATATGGTAGCTCACAAACTGCCAATCAAACCAGAATTCAAAACTGTGCAGCAAAAACTGAGAAGAATGCGACCAGAAATGCTCCTTAAGATCAAGGAAGAAGTCAAGAAACAATTTGATGTCGGTTTTCTCCAAGTAGCCAAATACCCGGAATGGGTGGCCAACATAGTGCATGTGCCAAAGAAGGACGAGAAAGTACGCATGTGTGTCGATTATCGGGACCTTAACAAGGCAAGTCCCAAGGACAACTTTCCTCTGCCACACATAGACACTCTGGTGGACAACACGGCCGGGAACGCCTACTTTTCATTCATGGATGGATTTTCGGGGTACAATCAGATCAAGATGCATCCCGAAGATATGGAGAAGACCACTTTCGTCACAATGTGGGGAACTTTCTGTTACAAAGTAATGCCTTTCGGATTAAAGAATGCTGGGGTAACATATCAGAGAGCTATGGTAACCCTGTTCTACGACATGATGCACCAAGAGATCGAGGTTTATGTCGACGACATGATTGTTAAGGCACAGACCGAGAATGAACATGTCGGGAATCTGAGAAAGCTCTTCCAGAGATTAAAGAAATTCCGGTTACGACTGAACCCTAGCAAGTGTACCTTCGGGGTGACATCCGGGAAACTATTAGGCTTTATAGTCAGCAGAAAAGGCATTGAGGTTGATCCTGATAAGGTTAAGGCTATCCAGAGTTTACCTCCTCCACGAACACAAAAGGAGGTCCGAGGTTTTTTAGGAAGATTGAATTACATAGCCCGGTTTATATCTCAGTTAACTGACAAGTGTGATCCAATCTTTTGCCTTCTCCGAAAAAACAGCCCTGGAACATGGGATGAAAATTGTCAGATTGCATTTGAGAAGGTAAAAGAGTACCTGTCCCACGCTCCTATCCTGATGTCCCATATCCCAGGAAAACCTCTGTTCTTGTATCTCTCCATATTCGAGAGCTCCATGGGGTGTGTCCTAGGTCAACATGACGAGTCCGGGAAGAAGGAAAGAGCCATCTACTACTTAAGCAAGAAGTTCACCGATTGTGAGGTCCGATATCCTCCTATGGAGAAGGTTTATTGTGCCCTGGTCTGGGCTACAAAAAGACTCCGACAATACATGTTGTATCACACCACTTGGCTGATTTCCAAGTTAGACCCATTAAAATACATGATGGGTGTACCTGCTCTATCCGGAAGGTTAGCCCGATGGCAGATGCTTTTGTCTGAATTTGACATCGAATACGTGAGCCAAAAAGCGGTAAAAGGCAGTGCCATATCCGATTTTTTGGCAAGAAGAACTGATGAGAGCTATGAGCCGCTGGACTTTGATTTCCCAGATGAAAACTTGATGGCCATATCTTTAGAAGAAGCAGATACTTCAACAGACATCTCCTGGAGAATGCATTTCGATGGAGCATCAAATGCATTAGGACATGGTATCGGGGCAATCCTGATCTCTCTGGAAGGGAGTCATTACCCATTTACCATCAGACTAAACTTTGATTGCACCAATAACATGGCTGAATATGAAGCATGCGTCTTAGAAATTCGGGCTGCATTGGGGCAAAATATAAAGACTTTGCGGGTGTATGGTGACTCAGCTTTAGTAATCTATCAGCTCCGAGGAGAATGGGAAACTAAGGATATAAAACTGTTAGAATACCGGAGACTAATGCTGGATCTACTCGAAGAGCTCGACGAAGTCACCTTCCACTACGTGCCTAGAGAAGAAAATCAGATGGCTGACGCTTTAGCTACATTGGCAGCCGCATTCAGGGCTGGTGGGGAGTCTGAAATGATGCCAATTAACATGCAGTTGTATGAGTACCCAGCTCATTGTTACCAAATTGAAGAAGTGAAAGACACTAAGCCTTGGTACTACGACATTCTACAGTATATCAAGCATCGGAGTTATCCAGGAAAAACCACCGAAATTGAGAAGAGAACCCTTAGAAGGTTGGCAGCTGGATACGTCCTTGACGGAGAGGTTTTATACAAGAAAAGCCATAACCAAGTTCTGTTAAGGTGCGTCGATGCTGAAGAGGCAAAAATGATAGTGGAAGAAGTACATGATGGAGTTTGTGTAGCACATGCAAATGGGCATATGATGTCAAGACAAATAATGAGATGTGGATATTTTTGGTCCACACTGGAAAGCGATTGCATCAACCATGCTAGGAGATGTCATAAATGTCAGATTTATGGAGACAAGATAAACGTTCCACCCCATCCGCTTCATGTAATGACGTCACCATGGCCTTTCTCTGTGTGGGGCATGGACGTTATCGGGCAAATCTATCCGAAGGCTTCGAATGGTCACCATTTCATTCTCGTAGCAATTGACTATTTCACAAAGTGGGTAGAGGCTGCGTCATATGCCAGTGTCACTCAATCCACTATTTAAAAATTTCTGAAGAAAGAAATTATATGTCGGTATGGTCTACCTGAAAGGATTATCACCGATAACGCAACAAACTTGAACAACAAGATGATGAGTGCTGCTTGCGAACAGTTCAACATAAAACATCACAATTCCACTGCTTACAGACCAAAGATGAACGGAGCAGTAGAAGCAGCAAACAAAAACATTAAGAAGATAGTGGAGAAAACGACTGAAACTTACAAAGATTGACATGAGAAGTTACCTTTTGCTTTGTTCGCTTATAGAACCTCAGTACGAACCTCGACTGGGGCAACTCCGTTTTCACTAGCCTATGGAATGGAAGCAGTCCTACCCATTGAAGTCGAGATTCCGTCTCTTCGGGTCTTGACAGAAGTCAAACTAGACGATACAGAGTGGGTACAATCTAGATATGATCAACTTAATCTGATAGAGGAAAAAAGACTGAAAGCCATTCATCATGGTCAAATCTATCAGAAACGAATGACTCGGGCGCATGAAAAAAAGGTGCGCCCGAGAATATTCCACGAATGGGATCTAGTGCTAAAAAGAATTTGGCCAGTCCAGAAAGATTTCCGAGGAAAATGGACGCCAAGTTGGGAAGGACCTTATGTCGTGAAAAAGGCTTTCTCCGGAGGAGCCCTCATCCTGGCTGAAATGGACGGACCTGAACTGCCACATCCCATTAACTCGGACGCAGTCAAGAAATACTTCGCTTAGGATGAAAACCCGAGAGGGCGTCCTAAGTTGAAAAAAAAAAGGAAAAAAAAGAAGGAAAAAAAAAGAAGAAGAAAAGAACGTTTAGGGTGAAAACCCAAAAGGACGCCCTAAATTGAGAAAGAAAAAGAAAAGAGGAGAAAAGAACAAAAGAAGAGAAAATAAGGCGGGTTCAAGATGAAAACCCGCAAAGGGCGTCTTGCAACCAAGGATGAGTCCAAGTTGAAAACCCGGAAAGGGCAATTTGGATATTAACGGTGGGAACATCCCAGCACATGAATCTTCTACGAACTCAACAAATCGGAGAAATGTTGCACCCTCCCCAAACGTTGTCGCATTTTCAAAGATCCTTTGGCAAAGGCTGCATTCAAGGTCACCAAACGGCTTTTCAGCTCAGAAGTGCCCACGTTATCGAGATCTAAGACATTCATTTACACATCATCGTGTATTCGTTTTCTAGAATGTTTGCCGTGTATTATTTGTTCTTCTCCTCCCTTATGAATAAAGACAATATTTCCTCTAATTCCTTCTGAGCATCTTAAATTAGATTTAAACCTAATGATTTATTTATTTTTTGTGAAAGATAATTACTGTACAAAGATTTATTGAAAAGTACAGGTACCCAGAAGCCGATCAAGGCTCATGCACATGCTTAAGATGGTTGAGGAGCATCTCCAAAAAAAAAAAGAATGTGCACATCAGATTCAAACATTTGAAGAATTCAAGATCAGAGATCGGAACTTCAAGCTTTCAAAATCAAGAGTCAACAACGACGGGCCACCAGAGATCGAGATTTCTCTCCAGAGCCCAGAATAACATATGTTGCATATACATTGTAGGCATACCTAAGAGCATGACATCCATAACATCGCATATATGCATATCTTTGCAGGTTTTACCCATAGTCAATTTCAACTTCTCAACGAAGGATATTGGACTCCAGACAACGCAAGTTCAACTTCACGACGAAGGGACCGCTGGTTGTCAACAAACATTTCTCAATTTCAGAGCCAATTTCAACTTCACAACGAAGGACATTGGACTCCAGACAATGCAAGTTCAACTTCACGACGAAGGGACCGCTGGTTGTCAACAAACATTTCTCAATTTCAGAGCCAATTTTAACTTCACAACGAAGGATATTGGACTCCAGACAATGCAAGTTCAACTTCACGACGAAGGGACCGCTGGTTGTCAATCAACAATTTCCCAATTTCAACTTCACAACGAAGGATATTGGACTCCAAACAATGCAAGTTCAACTTCATGACGAAGGGACCGCTGGTTGTCAATCAACAATTTCCCAATTTCAACTTCACAACGAAGGATATTGGACTCCAGACAACGCAAGTTCAACTTCACGACGAAGGGACCGCTGGTTGTCAATCAACAATTTCCCAATTTCAACTTCACAACGAAGGATATTGGACTCCAGACAACACAAGTTCAACTTCACAACGAAGGGACCGCTGATTGTCAATAAACAATTTTCCAGTTCCATAACCAATTTCAACTTCACAGCGGAGGATATTGGACTCGGAACAATAATCGGATTTCAACTCTACGGCAGAGGATATTCGATATGGCCGAAATTTGTGTCTTTTAATCTTTGCTCTATTTCCGTTACACGATAATGAGCAAAGAGGGGCAGCTGAAGACACCAAATTTTGTCCCGTTATATAATATATATCCTTTAATGTCGTTACATTACATAATATACTTACATTATAGATTATATTATATAATAGTTTATTACATTTACATACATTTAGTTTACATGTCACAGGTCTGTTTCACAAATAAAAAACGTTTGCAGGCCCAACAAATCGCTGGAGTGCAGCCCACCACGCATAGGAATAGGGTTTTCTGGAAACCCTAGCTTGCCTCCCTCTTGTCCCAGCCGCCAAACGTCTCGACCGTTGGATCTAGATGAGATCCAACGGTCCATAATAGACCCTATTGTAGGGTTTTAACCTTCACTCATTTCAGCGCCACAACTGTCCCCTTGCGAGAATCCTCGTGTCCCACGTCTCACCAGGAGCCTATCCCCGGTTATCTCGGCACCAGTTCTCGATCCCCTCGGCGCAAGGAAAGCACACGAAGCCAACCATAAACAACAAGTAAGACAGCGTGTTAGTTTAGGACTTCAACAACCAAGCCGAGTTTTACTCAGATTAAAATTCTAAGATAGGGTATTTGTTGTATTATAAATAGAGATCTAGAGGAAAGAAATAAGGGAGGAGACTGGTACACAAACACCACACATCTATAGCAAATATAGGGAAGCAAGCCGAATCTTTGTACAACGTTTGAAAGGAAATAAAGGTAGCGTTTTTACCTCGTTTTGTTCGTCCTTGGTTTCTTGCATGTGTAGTTACTCGCGTTTTGTGCTTGAAAACCCCAAAGAAAAACATTAAAAGCCGATGATCGGAGTAGGGGTGTACGAAAATTTCTTTTCTAGATCTGCACCCCTACGAGGCTTATTTTAGAAAATGGTGGTGTTTTTCGTGTCGAGGGAGAGAAGGGCTTTCGGAAAAACCATTTTTTTAGGTTTTGCCGCCGATGAACGGTGGCCGTCGCCGTTCAACGGCGGCGGCGAGGCGGTGTATGGTTACCGGATTCTGGAAATCCGCCGTGTTCTTCATATATGAAGAACAGGCGAGAGAGAAATGAAATAGGAGGGGGGCTTTTGATTTCTGAGGAAAGAAATGAAACTAAAAAAATTTTGTTTGAGTCATATATCAAGCCCGTTCCAGCCTTACGACCCGACCCGATGAACTCCTCAGACCCGCGTGTTTTTGCAAGAAGCGAGAGATTTGCGTTTTGGTTCTCCAGTTTCAAAAACATTTAATTTGGTCCTCTGAATCGATTATTGAACCCGAAATCCTTGTAAATTGACCCTTGAGTTTATTTCGTTTTCAATTTAATCCCTACTATTATTATATACTATATTTTCATTATTATTATATTTTATTCCCTTATATATATATATCTTATGTACATTTTTATTTTATTATATATATATATATATACATAACCATCATTATTTTTATTATTTTAGGTATTATTGATAACGTATATAAACATATATATATTTTTTTCTTTTATTATTATATGTATATTCTTTATATTTTTTCATTTACTTTATTTATTTTTATTCTATTGCGTTTCCTTTTTATTTAATACATGTTTTATTTGAATCCCTTTGTTTTTATATAATTTTCATTTCTTTGTTTGTATGTTTTTTTTTTTTGCTATTCATGCATATATGTATATATACATTTATTTAGTATATTTTTTTATTATTTCTTTTCCTTTATTTATCTTATTTATCATTAGTTTATTTGTATTGTCTCCTCTTATTTGTATCATTGGTTTTGTGGTTGTTATATCTTATTTATTTTCACCACTCCAAACGTAACGTTTTCTTCTTAATGGTCTTCATTCAATTAATCAGTGGTAAGTAATTTAGGATCAAATTTTACCTTTTAATTTAAAATTACAACTTTCTTGATAAAGACAACTGGAAATTACGTAGTACCGAAAGGGTGGTTCAAGGGTGCTAATCCTTCCTTGACCGTAACCGACTCCCGAACCCGACACGTTTCTGGTACAACGCAGATCAGGTAAGAAATAAGGTATCCGATCAACCCATTTTTAATAAAATAAATGGTCGGTGGCGACTCCAATACATTTAATCTAAGTCGAAGCCCAATTCCGGGGCCCAACCGAAAGACGGTTGCGACAACACCATACTTATAGAATTCTGTTTGTACCAAATTGTAAAATTTGCTAACGTGAATTGAGCTTTGGGTTTAATTAGATAATTGCTAAAATTTCATCACCCCAAAGAAAGTAGGACAAAAAATTATTTAGCAATGCCCCAAACCATACACAGTCTCTATCCTAAACGAATAATTATGTCCGACTCTCCTCTTAATCACCCCAATCAATTCAGCAAAGCTCAGAGGAGTTGTCCCATAAACCCTTAAACTCTACACATGAATACAAATATATATATAATCTCATTGTTTCTGCCACATGCTTAGAACCCAGGTGTTGAAGCATCTTCCACATGTGGGTTAGGAGCTCTTCTTGTTTTCAAGGCCATGTATAAAAACATAAAGAAATAACTTAACTAATTTTAAAGAGTTATGAAGAAAAAAATAATAATTAAAGAGTGGTTTAGGGATACTCATCAGCAAAATCCTTTAAAAATACAAAAGAAAATCTTCCACCTAAGCTAAATATTATTAAGCATAGGATCTTCACCATCTAAAGCATATATGTAAGTATAAGTTGGTCTAACATAATAAAGTATTAAATTTAACTTCAAATTCATACCAAAATATTTTTAAACCGAACTAAATAAGATGTAAATCATAAACACTTACATATATTCAGGGACAAACAAAGAAATTTATGTTAAGGGATACGAACTTAACTAAAAATTTTAAGGGTGAAGAGTTATAAAAATTTAGAAAGTGCGAAACTAAATAATTAATAAAAAAATATAAAAAAAATTAAATATAAAGAAATTTAAAAATTCTAAAAAGTGTTTGCATCCTCTCGGTCCATCCTTGAACATATTAGGTATCTTTATGTCATCTGACTTCCTTTTGCCTTAAAGATTCGAAGTATGCACTTTTTTCTAAATCATATGCACATTGAAAAGCTCATTTGCATCAATAAACGACCTATACATTGTTGTAAAATGTTTAAAAAAAGTTAATTATTAATATATTAAAAGCAAAGATCACATATATCTCAAACCAGATGTTGGATCAAGCTTTCTCCAGAATGTTAGGATATTCTCTGCTAATCATTTATACCCTCTTGGAAGGACACTCTATTCTCTTGCATCCCTTTACTTTTAAGTCACATTTAAGAGCCTATCATTATAAATCTGCAAATGATATATTAAATGTCTCTAAATGATTTTAGATAAAGCAGACATTGTGTACAAAAGATTTTATCTGTGGTTGGTATTATAAAGATTGTTTTCATATATATTTCTCTTAAATCAATAACCATTAAGATAGATTTATGAATAAGAGTAATACCAGTGAAGTTTTATCTTCATTGATATTGTATTAACCTTAAGGAACAACGTCTATTTTACAATTACACCAATAAAGACAAAAACGCTTCTAAGACAGTGACTCGAACAATAGTATATTTTATTCAATCAACAACACTTAGATAAATAAAGGTTTTAGAATCTCATATAAAATGAGATATATTTAAAGAATAATTGGGGTGCTTCCTTTTGGGCTGATATGTTAATGACAAATATTAAAAGAGAAAAGCGATTCCCAAGGGATTATATTTGGTTAAGAAAATCGTGTGAAGTAATTGCATGCAGACCTGCAAGGGGACTTGGAATCCATGTTCCCACAAATCTAATTTGTAGGATATCATATTCTCTTTTCTACATTTCCCCCCACTACACTCTGTCTCTGTGTTTTCAATTTTTTTATCATTGCTAAAACTACCCATCGCTCAAGTCAAATCCACACCCACATCATCACATAATTCTCTCTTATTAGCCTATTAACCTAGATCGAATGTTACAAAGATATGTTACGATGATGACTCTTTTAACTCAAAATTTTCATTCAAAACGTTAATATTTAAACTCATGACCTTTATTTGAGGGATCTAAGACTATTATTAGAGTGTAAGATTATCACGTCTTTGGATATGTTATATCATATTATTTGGTCTATTTGATTGGATTATAAGATTGTGATGTTTGATTGACAAAACATAAGATTACTACATATATATTTTACTAAAGTATAATTGTAATAGAATTTTCATTAATAAATTTAACATTTAACATTAGATTAAAAGATGTCATTATGATAGTCCATAAAGACCTTATCATACCTAAATTTTATAATTAACATACTTTTAATATGATTAATATATTAGATACATTTTTTTAAAAAAATTACATGCTATTTATAGAAATAATATATATTTAATTCATGATTAATTTTTTTATTTAATAATACATTAGATGTTAAAAAGTTAAATGGACAAAGGCAATAAACTCTAGAGATAAAACGGTCTAAAAAATAACACTCCCATGAGAATTTAACATTACCTAAAAATAAGAGGTAATTTGAGTTTAGTTGGACAAAAGCAATAATAATTAATTTCTAAAGTTATATATATAAGGTAAAGTACACAAATGGTCCTTCAACTATAGAGTATTACTTTATTAAGTCCTCTGACTATTAAATGTTACAAAATGGTCTCATGATTATAGGACATTGTTTTCTTAAGTCCCCGACTATTAAAAGTTATAAAATGATCACCCGACTATTCATTGTGTTCCAAACTTGTCCTTTTTCGTTAAAAACTAATGGTAGTTTGAGTTAGACATTAACCTATTGACTGAGATATGATAGTCGTTTAAGACTATGAGTTCATAACATATCATATCTTAGTCAGCAGGTTAACGTCCAACTCAAGCTAACATCAATTTTTAATGAAAAAGGACGAGTTTGTAACACAATGAATAGTTGATCATTTTGTAACTTTTAAATAGTCAATGCACTTTAAAAAGCAACATCTTATAGCTGGGATATCATTTTGTAACTTTTAATAGTAAAAGCAATCACTAAGCAACACCCAATAGTTGGGGGACCATTTATCTACTTTACCCACACACACACGCTCGCGCGTATATATATATATATATATATTGGTTAAAATATTGAATTGTGTTTAAATTAAGGCTTAATTATAAAATAAGTGCCTAAACTATATTGACTTTCACAAATAAGTGCTCAAACTATTTTTTGAATCATCCAGGTGCCTAACGTTACAAACGTTACTATTTTAGGTGCCTGAGATGTAACAACCGTTAAAAAATCCCGTTAAGTGACTTGTGCCACGCTGTGATAATTTTGAATTGAATTTTTTAAAACAAAAAAAATAAAAAATTATTATATTTATAAAAAAACATATTTTTCTAAAATTACAAAAAAGCCCAAAATCCCTAACCCTAACTCTAACCTAAACCTCCCTTGCCAGCCACGACCGTCATCACCGACGCCATCCTTGTCGTCTCAATTGTCAGTCGTCCTTGTCGTGGTTGCCGTCAGAGTCGTCAAGATGCTTTAATTTTGTGCTTTTTTTTTAGGGTTCGTCAAGTTTAAATCGCCAATTAGGTTGGTTTTAGGTGGCTGTGTCATCGGTGGCAGTTCGATCGGTTGGAGGTCATCGATGGTAACATTAGCGAATGGGGGTGGCCGACGTAGGTATAGGGATTGGAATAAAGGTTTTCAAAGTTATATATTTTTTTTAAAAAAATATAAAGTTTTGAGTTTTTTTTTTTGAAAAATAAAATTATATTTTTAAGTTTTAATTTTGAATAAAAAATTGAAAATTACCAGAGCGTGACATGTGTCACTTAACAGAGAAAATTAACGGCGTTTACGACCCGAACATCTAAAATAATAATGTTTGCAACTTTAGGTACCTAGATCATTCAAAAAAAAGTTTTTGCACCTATTTGTAAAAAAAACACTATAATTTAGACATTTATTTTATAACTAACCCTTAAATTAATGTCATTCCAGAGATAAAACGGTGTAAAGATTTTATCATGATATCTTATAGTTTGAGTTTATATTAATTAAATTGAGTTTTTGAATTCATATTGACGTTCTTTTAACAAATTTTAAATTTAATCTTAAAATTATTTAAAAGAAGAAAAAAAGAATTTTAAGAGAAAGAAAAGGAACACTCTTAATTATTTTTTTATTAAGTTAAAGTAATTACAAAATAGTATCTATTCTAAATATTCTCTATCATTTGATAATTAACGGTTAATCACCATGTTAATTCAAACATGTAACCTCTTGGAACAACAATAAGTCTTTTAATCACTTGGATAATTCGTACTACTCTTAATTAATTTAAAACCCATAATTTAAAGAAATATAAATAAACAAAGATAAAAGAATAGTGTAACCGATCTAATGTGCTAATTCAATTTATACTAAAGCTGAGAAATAATTTATTTTATTGTTGCTTTTTTATGACTTGGACTAATTGAAGTTTAGAAGAATATTTATGCATTAGCCGGGTCATTACACGCGGCAAAAGAACTACCGTTGAAGCACTAAACAATTTCAAAAATATTAATATATTTGGTATATAGAGAATAAATCATGGGAATATTATATTATCATAATAAATAACATTATTTATATTTATTTAAAAAAGTATACGTTACGAGATGATGTATATATTATAATACAAGGCATCAAGTGCAAACTGTATATATTTATATATTTAAATCGAAACATCTGATTCACGACATTGAATTAAATAATGTGTTTGTTGAAAATTATATACTTAATTTATAGAGTGTAGGGCATTGGTAGTCGGATAATATTTATTTTATGGACCTCCATGCACTTGGACCACGCGAATAATAAATTATGGAAATTAAACAAAGCAAGTGTTTAGCCAATAATACTTAATTTCTAAGTTATATATATATATATATATAAACTTTGATTATATTTAAAGTCAAAGTCAGATTGAACCCTTAAATGTAGATAAATTTTTTATTGTATAATTTTTTATTTATAATATTCGAATTTAAGATCTTATTTAATTATTAGAGATTTATAATTTAAATTTTATTTTACTCGATTAAAAAAAGTTTATAGTATGATATGTGTAGGGAAGAATTATGATTAAGAGAAAAATAAAAATTTATGGTGAATACAATTTTTTTTTAATTTGATACATGTGTATTGTCTTTGATGGGGTGTATGTACATTTTTATAGGCTTAAGAGTTATCTTTTTCTCTATAGTAGACTCAATTTATCATTTTCACCCCTATAGTTTTTCGTATCAATTTAGCCCTCTAAATTCCTCAGTTGCATCATTCTATATCTTACCCCTAACTTAAAACCTTAAATTATAAAGTATAAGTTAGAGTTTAGGGCTTATGGTTTAAAGGTTTTGAGGATATGGTTTAGGGTTTAGATCTTATAATTTAGGGTTTTAAGTTAGGAGTAAGATATAGAATAATGCGAACTTAAAGAGCTAAATTATGCGGAAATACAATATGAGTGAAAATGATAAAATGAGTTTATTATAGGAGCAAAAGTTACCATATATTTTTATACAAGTATATGGAGTTAGTGTGCTTTTGTATTTTTCTTGTAATATTATCGTTAGTCATAATAATTTTTCTTATAACTTTATTTTAAAAAAATGTTTTTTTAATAAATATGTGTATTTCTTTATATATGTGTGTGTAATAACATGTTTAAAACAAATAAATTTAGATTGGGATTCATAATTTGACTATGGTACCATCCCTCGATTTGACTTTATTAAACTTTTAAATTGTAAACCTCAATAATAAATGCATTCTTTATGTACTTATTCGGTGTATATATTTTAATGGGAAAACTCTCACATCGATGATATCTCTTCATCATAAAGCTTCTTGTTGTGATACAGTCAATTAAAGATATAAATTAATTAAAAATAAAAATTAATTAATTAATTTTAATGGTTAAGATATTTATCATTATTTTTTGAGTTTAAACACCGTATATATTATTTTATATTTATCCTAAATTTATTAAAAATCATTATTATTTTAACATATGACGTCTTATAATTTATTGATAGTATACAATTTATAACACCATCAATGTATTGAATATAATTTCTTACAGAGTTAATGGTAATATATGTTATTAAATTGTGACTTTTATTTTAAATTGGATCTTAATTTTTTAATATTTTAATTTTATCTCTAAAATGTAACTCTTATTTTAAATTGGTCATCAAATTTTTAACATTTTAGGTTTATCCCCAAATTATGACATTTATTTTATATTAGTCTCCAAACTTTTAAATATTTTAATTTTATCTCGATGTTTGAATGATTTAGAGGGGGCATTATTAGAATGTTCAAAAGTTTGAGGATCAATTTGGAACGAGAATCATAATTTAGAAACGTATTTAGAATGTGAGAAATAGTTTGGATATGTTCAAAGGTTTAGTGACTAATTTAAAATGAGTATTATAATTTAAGGATGTATAGTGCACTTAACTCATTTTTATATTAAACTATCAACTTTTAGTGGAGGTAAAATAAGAGGGGCCTTGCTGCCTGCAATTAGGCAGGCAAATGCCATCTTTTGGGGGAGGTTTCTTTGGTAATTGAACTAGTGTGTTCAGAGGCTTTTTATAAGAAATTTGAAGATTCCCCTTTCCACCTCACACACAACTCATTAATTATGATCCACAAATCATGTGTTAAACAACTCAATTAGATTTGCTTCACCTTGCCCTATTTTAATTAACATTTAATCCTTCCCATTCAATACTTATATGTTACTAGCAAAATTTTAAAGGATTAAAAAATATATGCTCAAATTAGGCTCTTGCCCCTATAATATATTTAATTGAAGATTTACCCCTATACTTTAATCCTCTGCTTGTTTTTTTTATATGATATCTAATCAAAGGCCAATATAATCTTAAGTGTATTTAACCTTACAATCTCATGAATATCGTATCATTTCTGATTATTATTTAGGTAAATTACAAATTTCATTACTCAACTATTTCCTCACTTATATTAGTCATTAAACTTTTTTAATTTACTCACTGAACTTTTTATTTGCTCCTATTTAATCACTGTCTTTAAATACTTAACAACGTTATGATTGACATTTTTTTTAAAAATCATGAAATGACCACAAAATTTTCTTCAATTTTGAATTTGTTTTAATTTCTTGATAATGAAACATCTTCTTCTAAATCCCAACAGTGGGATGGTGGAGAAAGAGAAAGTGAGTTGTATATCCTGATTCCATGTTGACCAAATTGTAGTTATTATAAATCAGAGTGGCTTAGGGTTTTATGAGTTTTAGGGTTGGGGTTGAGTTTTAAAATGATTTAGAAAAAATCTAAACTGATAGAGTGGTAGGATAAAACGAGGCAAGTTCGGGATATCTTGAGTGGTCGGGGAATGGTAATTGCAGCGCCAGTGTGATACAAGAATGAAACTGTAAAACTTTCATTTTCAAATCAAGAAGATAAAATCAAAAGGAAAAAAAAAAAATGATGTTGGTGGCACATGAATTCTATGTGGCTACCATGAGATTCTCTTATTTATTATTTAACACTCAAGTGACCAAAATAGGAGTAAAATGAAGGTTAAATAAGTAAAATAAAAACTTTTAAATTTTGGTGACCTATATAGGAGTGAGAAAAAAATTGAATGATAAAATTTATAATTTACCCTTATTCTTTTAATAAGTATAACAATCTAACAATCTTTATTGAGGCATGATCCGTTTATACAATGTATAACTTAAAGTTTTACACAATTTTTATATGTTGGATGAGTAGAAACAAATGTCTCATATTAGCGTAAAGAAATAATGAGATTTTTACTTGAAAAAGTGAATTGTTCTTAATTTAAAAGTTTTACTTTTAAGGATGAATCTACCACGCTCGACGAGCATCATTAATTTAATTTATAAAATTTTAAAATTATAAAGTACTCAATGTATAATTACATATTAGTTAAAAATCTAAATGTAAATTATTTAAAATAAAATATTAATTATATTATTTTTATAATCTTATTTTTAATGATAATTAGATCAAATACTAACCCCTCAATTAAATAATCCTAAATTTTTCTCATAGCTTTGAAGCTCCCGCCGCCGACATCGGTAACATCTTCCACCGACGAGATAGTCTTCTCATCATTCCTCCCTCTCTACGTGGTCGTCGTTCAAGACATGCTGTTGTTCACACAACCAATCCGAAAAGGTAAACTTTATTTTTTGTATTTTGTTTCAGATTTGGACAGACGTCCAAGCCGTCACCGACGGCTGTCGCCTCATTGGTTATCGACGTCTTCACCGGAAGTGGTCGTCGCTGTCGGTGTGGGGCGACCGCTATCTCATTTCAGCTTCTCCTAATCCCCAATCCCTAACCATAACCTTAATTTTCTAATTATGCCAATTGTAGAATCCTAATTCCCTAATTAAGTACTATAATTCCTACATTAGAATCACAATTCCAACAATTGAACCCTAATATCTATGTTAGAACCGTGTTTTCAAAATCCAATTCATAATTCCCAAATTGAATCTCGTGGGTTGTACATGTACGCTAGCTCATCTGTACCGGTATTCGGGGAATCGAGTATCGATATTGGTTGCGTAAGGTACAATAATTGCACACTGTTATTTATTTCATATATGTGTACCAGTACTCTAGTAAATCATACCAGTACGATATGTTTGAATTATATAATTTTGTTTTAATACAATTATCATGCCATTCACCATTTTAATAATGTTGTTTTTTTTTTGTTTTTTTAGATATAGATTTTTTTGAGATGGTTTATAATGAAAATACTAAAATTTAAATTATAGAGTTGGACTGTTATAATCAGGATGAAGATGGTTATAATTAGGATAAAGATGGATACAACAGTGAATCAGATTGTGAAACTTATATTAAAGAAGAACAAACTGATTATCCTATTGATGACGACAAACATATATATGATGAGAAGACAATTGTCAACTTCATTGACGAAAGCATATGTAATAAAATTGGGAAAGGATTAAAAGATTACGATGAGAATGATATGAATATGCTGAAGTGGAAGACTTTAGATGATTGCATTGAATTTTTTCATACATAAGCGAAAGTGAAAGGTTTTAGAGTTCGAGTCAACCAGACATTGAAAAGTCAAAATGGTGGTCACATAATTGCAAAGAAAATGGTGTATTGTAAGGAGGGAAATAGAGAGGAAATATGGACTAACCTTTGAAATAGAAAACATGAACAAAGACTGACCATCAAAGTTAGATTTGGAGTATTTATTAGATTTAAATTGGACGAACGATATCAATATTGGAAATTAAATTCCACGCAGAATGTAACCATGAAATTGCTTAACTAACTCAAGTTGCTTACATCAGGTCTGCAATTCATCTAAAAGTAAATGGTTACCTACTAACTTTTATCTTATATATATATATATATAATGTTCTTTAATAATTTATTTTGTAGGTCATTATGAAAAATTAATGGGTTAAACAAAATTAAAATTAAGAGCATGCACAACTCTAGAATTGCTCATAATAAGATGATGTGAAATTTGGTGAATAAAGTTGTTTCAATTGAGAATGTTAGATTTATACCGAAGGATTTGTACAACTATTAATATAGAATCAAATAAGAAGTGCAAGATGGTGATGCTGAAACGATGATGTCGTATTTATATGGAAAGCAAAAATCTGATCTTTTTTTTGTGAGACACACAATGAATAAATTCGAAAACTTAGAGAAGTTATTATGGTCCGATGGTATATAACGTACCAACTATAAAGAATTCGTCATGTCATTGCATTTGATACAACTTACATGTACAACACATACAACAAATCATCGTCGAAACATAGTGTCATTTAGATGTGCGTTGGTTGTGAATGAGAAAGAGGATACATTTGTGTGGGTGCTACAACAATTGATTGAAGCGAAAGATGACCACAAACCTCTTACTGCTATTATTGATAGAGATAAGGCCACGGTAAATGCCTTTGTTGGCAACTTTAAAACGTAATGTAGCCCAAGTATATACGAGATATTTTTTTATATACTGTGCAAAGAAATATCCTACGAGGGTTATATGGTTATAAAAATGGAAGTACAAAATGAGTGAATGTGTTATTAGTTACAACATATTGAAAAGGATAAGTTGTATCTTTTACTTAAAGATATCACACATGATACCATGTACTGTTGTTGTATGAAGTTGGAGTTCGTTGGTTTTCCATGTCGTCATATTTTTTTACCGTGTTGAAATATGAAAATAAATAAATAAATAACTCAAATGACAAAGACAAAAATCATAAACTAAAAATAATGTGATCCCTAGCCCATAAATTATTTTTTACTTGAAAGGACAGAGATTGATATAACTTATTTTGCATAGCTCTTCTCTCAAGTGTAAATCGTACATATGGAGATTGATAAATTGTCAAATATTTAAAAACAATACAAACACTTGTATTAATAACAAACAAAATAATAAATATTGATCATGTAAAAGATTTAATAGTCTAATCTATAATACCCAATCAGATAACTATTTTTCTAGAAAAATAGTACGAGCATTGTTAACGTCCAAATTATTACACATATATCATACCAGTATGTAATTGCATCATCTACGTTAAATTTAGAAGGCGTTAAATTTAGATCCATCATCTACGTTAAAAAGGAAAAATCTAAACTTGCATGTAATTGCATTAACAAAATTGTACAATTCAAACATATCATACCAGTACACTTTACTAGAGTGCCGGTACACATATATGAAATAAATAACATTGTGATATTATTGTACCCGTACATAACTAGCACCAATACTCAATTGCCCGCGTACCGGTACACATGAGCCAACATATCGGTAAGACCTGCGAGATTCAATTTGAGAATTCAGAATTGGATTTGAAAAATACGGTTCTAACATAGAAATTAGGGTTCAATTATTAGAATTGGGGTTATAATGTGGGAATTATAGTACTTAATTAGGGAATTTGGGTTTTATAATTGACCTAATTAGAAAATTAGGGTCAGGGTTATGGTCAGGGTTTAGGAATTAGAGGAATTGAGGAAGTCGGAATGAGATGGCGGCCGCCCCACACCGACAGTCGCGATCACTACCAGTGAAGGCACCGACAGTCGATGAGGTGGTACTCGTCGGTGACGGCTTGGACAACTGCCCAAGTCTGAAACAAAATACAAAAAATAAAGCTTACCTTATCGGGGCGGTCGATCTCGAATGACGGTGAAGGACGGCTGGTCTCGAACGACAACCACGTAGGGAGGGAAGAACGATGATGACTATCTCGTTGGCAGAAGATGTTACCGGCGATGGCGGCGGGAGCTTTAAAGCTATGAAAAAATAGGGTTTTTTTAATTTAGAGGTTAGCATTTGATCTAATTATTATTAAAAGTAAGATTATAAAAAATAATGTAATTAGTATTGTATTTTAAATAATTTATGTTAAGATTTTTAACTAATTATAATTATACGTTGAGTAATTTATAATTTTAAAGTTTTATAAATTAAATTAATAATATTCATGTTAGTGATGCTCATAAATACTCGTCGAACGTAATAAAATTTCAATTATTAAACTTAATTGATCCACAAGTCAAGAAAATATATAAAAATTTTAAATTTTATATTATATAATTGTATCCTAACCTATTTTTATTTGTTCAAATAAGTGGATCGGGTGCCACAATTTGAAACAATAAATTAATTTTTGACATTAGACAGCCTAGGGATTTCTTTAACAATATTAATGATTTTGGCTGAACCATAATATGAATATTTAAATTTTCAATTTATCAGATGATACCTAAATTACCGAATTGATTAGAAAAATGTTTGATCTCTCAAAAGACAAGGGAATCCCTGCAAACAAGATTCTCTATAATCTATAATTAAATGTCAACGGGATGTCTCCCGTACGGCAGCTTAATATACGGATAAAGAAATGCGCTACTGGAATTATTATTGTTTTTTTAATATTTTTGATAAAACACTACTTAATACATTATTTTTTTCTACCGAAAATGTTAATATTAAACACTACCTAAAATATATTTTTTTTTCTACCGATTTTTCTACCTAAATGTGAATATCTTTTAACTTTATCGACTATTTGTTTTTACTAAAACGTTTTTTTTAGTTTAATTTTTATAATTAGGACTTAAAAGAGATTTTTTAAGTTTCTTTTGGGTTCGCTTTACCTCCATTTTAAGGTGCGTAAGGTGCACTAATACAGCAGAGATGAGGTTGAAGGGTCTAATTGTGCTTTTAGGGCTCTCACTATGTTGAAATTTGATAATTAATTCTTTTACTTTGTTATTTGGTTATACAATCAATGCAACATATAGATTCATTTTTTTTATTAAGCTAATATGATTACAAAGTAGTATATGTTCTTAATGCTCTCAACCTTTTGACAATGAACGCTCAATCACCTTGCTGCAGTCGTCGGTGCTCGAACCCGTGACCTCTAAGAACAACAACGATTTCCTTTAACTATTGAAATAAGTTGGTCGTGCTATAGATCCATTTTTTATGTTGAAATAAGAATTATAAATTCTATAATTGTTTGGAAGTATGGGAAAGATGTAAGCGTAGAATAAGACACATACCATATATGATATTTAATGTGATTTGACCTTATATATCTCCACGTATGAAAGTATGGATCAGATATATGCCAAATTAAAATTGAGTGATTATATTTAAATATTCAATATTACAAGGGATTAAAACTAAATTAAACCAAGACGAAGCTAATGAAATATTCAACGGCGCGCGTACACAATTATTGAAAGAGACAATCACTGTCAGGCCTCTAGGTTTCAAGTGCTAATAAATTATTTTCTTACCAATGCACTAATAAAAAAAGAAAAAAATATTGATATATTTAATATTTATATTAAATTCAAGAAGAGATATATGTTTAATATTTAAATTTAAATAATATTATTATTTATTTAAATTTAAATATTAAAAGAGTTTTGGTTAGAGTAAAACTATTAGATTCAATATTATAAACTTAAAATATAATACTGAGCAATCTTTTTAATTTTTTATATCTCAGAATTCAAAAAATATTCTTTTATTGAAAAATATTTTCTCTTAGAAAAGTTCGGCCGAATTAAAGAACTGCGTCACGACATATCTCAACTAATATTGATTACAATATCAAATTTAAATAGTATTTTATTTCATTTTGATTCTATTTTATTTATAAAGAATTTTGTTATTTCTTCTCTTTTTTTTCAATTTCTATTATTATCTCGAATTGTTACTCTCCTATAACAAAGAAAATTAGGTAAGTAATTCTAAGTAATAGCAAAAGAGTATAGAATCAATGTATATAGATATAAAGATATACATATCTGCAAATAAATCTGCACAGAATCTGATCCAGCGATGCAATAATTACTCAAATTTCTTTTCTGAAACAGCTTAAAAAGGGCAATCTCCGTCTCTGATTCTCTTCCGATTGTGCTGGGAATTTTACAAAGATGAGCAGCAGTTATTGTGGAGAACCCAACATGGGAAACGAAAGGGGAGGAGGAGGTTCTTCGAGGAAAGTCAAGAAGAGTAACTCAGACAAGCCTAAGCAACCCCAGAGAGGGCTCGGTGTTGCTCAGTTGGAGAAGATTAGATTGCATGAACAAATGGGTTGTGCTTATCATCCTTCACTCTTCAACCAGGTAAAAACCAGACCATATTTCTAGGTTATTTCATCAGATTCAGATTTGTTCGTGGGAGGGATTCGATGAAGTGAAGTTGTTTCTTTAAATACATGTAGGAAGATACGAGACAGCAACACACTGCAGCAGCTCATTCATCTATGGTGTCATCTCCTTCGTTTTCGTATTCATCATCTTCATCAACTTCCTCAGCTTCTTATGGTTTCCACCCCAGCATAATGGTAGGTGAATTTCTTCTTATTTTAATTGAGTGCTTCTTTGACATGATTTTCCCTGTGTCTCCCATTATAGGGGTGATAAACCATGGCATACATGATGTTTGGTGGATCCTTTTGAATCATGTTGTGCTTACTTGTTGGTTTGCTAACCCTAGATGCTAGTTTCCCCAATAAACTTAATATTCATTGCTACCCTTTCAATTATGTTATCCAAATTTTACTTAATCTAATTTAAAAAATTCACAGTATAATTTATTTGGTAAATAAATGAAATAGGAAGAAAAATTTAGGGACATAAAATGGGAAGAAAATTTAAGGACATGTAGAGACAGATAAAAATCTAAGGATTTGGATTAGAAATAAGTCGATTAAGCCTCGAATCAATGTATAGCGATAATTGTATGCTATTCCTGTTTTTGACATTCATGAAATTTCTTTTTCTTTGTCCGTGATTTTTTCGCTTAGAGCTTTTCACATAAAATCTTGATGTAATTAGGGTCAGATACATGTTTTTATGGTAAGCAGTTGAACTTTTAAAATTTAAAGGGGAGATGAACTTATAAAAGTCTACTGCCCCTCGACCGCTTCCCGCCTCAATCCGATATCCTTGGATGTAACTTCTTTTGTTATTCTTATTTAGAGATGTGTAAAGGGAAGTAATCATAAACGGTAAGAATTTAGGTTAGAAGTAAGCCCATTAAGACTGTAATTTCTCATCTGTTGCCCGTGATTTTTTTCCACTTAGAGTTTTATATGTAAAATCTTGATATATATTCTTCTATTTTGCGATCGTATATACTGTCATTATTTTTGTATAGTATAACAAACCCCACTATTGAACACAAATCAATGTTGATTATATTGGTGAATAGGAGTGTTGCAATTGATTGCTTATGATTTTCACCTAATATTACAGATGGGACTAGGAGAATATGATCAGAGAGCAAACATCAGTTTTGGTGATTCTCAACCTAGTACAGCAGCAAGGTTCGTATATATACATATATATAGTTAACTTTCCAGTTTCTTCCCACAAGCATGTAATTAACGTTTCCAATTCATTTTGTAACACAGTTGGAACCCCTGCAGTGGCATCTTAGACAGCCACCATTATGCGCAACCAAACATGACCAGACAGCTTCTAAATGTTGAGGTGCCATACACACACCATTATGCATATATATTCAGTAATTTGCATCTACTTAAAAGTTAAAAATTTGATTCTTTTACCTATATATCTTCAGGATTTACAGCCCAAAAGGAGCAAGAAACATAGGAGCAGTTCATTAGGATCCAGTAGCCAGAATTCTGAAACAAGTGAAACGCAGGAGCTAGAATTGGAGCTCAGGTTATCACTGTAGAATCAGTAGTATTTCTGCAGATTTTACTGCATCCTATGCTTCCTGCCTTAGAATTGTACGTTTTTGTTCCTGCAATTCGCATGCAACTTGATCAAGTCGATGAACTTGTTTTGAATTTTCATTTGGAAATGAATATTGTAAATTTTTTCAAGGAAATTCCAATGGTCAATCCAATTAGTCCTATTGTTCAAGAGTCAAAGTGGGGATTAAAGGTTTCTCAATCAAGATACATGAATTTACTATGTAGCAATTAGCACCAAACAACACATCACTTCACGGTCAATATTAGCTGCTTTTGTCTTCA
Source organism: Hibiscus syriacus (assembly GCF_006381635.1). Lineage (NCBI taxonomy): Eukaryota > Viridiplantae > Streptophyta > Magnoliopsida > Malvales > Malvaceae > Hibiscus > Hibiscus syriacus. The sequence continues at coordinate 603,360 of NW_024062645.1, read as the reverse complement.
CACAATGAAATGAAACTTAAGACCAAACCACTAACTAAGCTAGTGTTTTGTCAGACAAGAAAAAGCATCTCTCTTTTGCTTAAACAAAAGCCCTTGATATACTTCAGTTTTAGCATTATTTAGAAAATAAATAAGTTAATCAAATAAATATTGTACCGTAAAGAACCATTATCTTAAAAGTGAATTTACCATTACTGATGTAATGGAAAATGTACGTCGTTAACACAATATTTTCAAATTTATGCATACACCCAAATGAAGAAGATACAATTCAAGAAAATTACTCTTTTTGTCGAATGAGAAAAAGGTAAGAAAGAGGAAGAAGCAACTAAAACGGTGAAAATTCCGAACAGAAGAGAAAGAGAGAGCCGAATGCTTGGGTTGTGATTTGCAAACAAGGAAGGTTTGCGTTTTATAATAGAAACGGAGGAGTATTCTTGTCCAAAGAAGAATAAACTATTCCACTGTTATCTAATACAACATCGTCTCCAAGAGTTTTAAATAAAAATCAACTAAAACGATTTGTTGTGCACGAATCAGGTAAACAACACGTATGTAAATGAACATTTTCTCTTACTACTTGACGAGAATTAACTCAGTACACTATATTTAAACCTTATAAAAGCTCAAGCTATAAACTATGCATGTGAATATGGTCAAAAATCAAGATATACATGCGTGAAGAAAATTAGGGTTTATGTTATGTGATCTTCGCTCTCTTTTGCTGAGCTAAAACTTGGGATTTATTTTATCAAGTGTTATACTATTAGCTGAAATTGATTGGCTCTGATCTCAATTCATCTGTATGTTTGCCATTACATGAAAGAGAGCAGTGCATTACAAGTGATCTGGACTGCTTTCACTGTGCATAAAGTTGCTTGCTTTCAAACATTTTATAGTGTAAAAGCCCCCTAGAAACAGCTGTATTAATCATTCAAAAAAATATTATTCCTATCAATAAGCTTCTTTTTCTGTAATACGTAATCGCTCTGTTCGTTTTTAACTGCAATTGCTTTGTAAAATGATTAATCGTACAATTATTTAAACTCCCAGTCGTCATCTCTGATTATGTACATATGGGCTTGTTTTACATGTTCTTTTTCATTTAAGAAAACTATCATTGTAGCACTAGTTTTTATTCTATTATAGCTTATACATGGACGAAGCAGGAAAATTTGTATTCTTACTCCTTTTAAAATTTAATTAATATTTTTAGTATAAAAGCAAATTTTTTAATTCTTTTAAAATTGAATAATTTAATTAATATTTTTATCATAAAAGTTCTAACTTCGACTCCCATAAAATTTTATAATTATGTTTTAACTCAAAATATAACTTGTCACAAGGGAATGACGAATTCCATGAAATATAATAAATAATTTAAAATCATCTTAGGATAAGAAAGAATTTGCAAAAAAACCAAATTGAATAAAATGCAAGTTAAGAGACTAAATTAAAAAAAAATAGTGCATTTGTTGTGAAAAATAGGAATTAGAGTTACATAGGTATTCTATAGTGGTGGAGGAGCACATAGTTCAAATTTGGTAAAATTGGACTTAAAATGAAGGTGTAATTGAAGAAATGAGGAAATCATTCAAAGTTGAGGGACTAAATTGAAAACTATGAAATTTATTGTCAATAAGAGGAGTTGAAGATACATAGATATTCTACAATGGTTTAGGAGCATGTGGGTCAAATTTGGTAAAAAAAAATGAATCAAATTGCAAAAATGTCAATTACTTAGCTAAATTTTCTATTTTAAGGTTGAATCGAACTTTACAAATTTAAACTTGGCTCAAACTCGAAATTCGAATTCAGAATTCAAGTTGACACGATAACTCAAAATTCAAATTTTTTTAGTCGAATCGTGTTTTGCTTGCCCCTATGTGTAACAAATATAGGAATAAAAGTAAATTATCATGTGATATGTATGGGTTAATTATGCATGCTTACATTAACAGGCCAAGGGATGTCAGTTGCTATATGTGATAATAGGAAAATAAGCATGTTAGATGCTATATTGTGCTTTTGAAGAGCTTGTTATGGAACAACTTTTAAAATATTTCCTTACGTGAAATGGCTTCGTTACCAGAAAAAATCCTTAGTTTGAAGAGGTTTTCAAAGCAGAAGGTGAAAAAACTAGGAAAAGAAGCCCAAGTTTTAGAGGAGAAGGATCTGATGAAGAGCATGAGCTCTGCAGCTTGCATACCAGAGGTCTTGTGCACCTGTGCTGACCAAACGCATGCTGGAATGCTATTAAATACCTTCCTTGTCTGCCCGTTGTCTTCTATACTTCGCACTCCTCTAGATGAACACGGTTCTGTGCTGCATCTGTTGTTACCTCTTTAGAAGACCTACACGAGGTCGGTTTGTAGAAGCAGTAGTTTTCTTCCACATCATTTCCTCAATTCCTTGTGTATATGCTATTTATTTCAATTCATCTCTCAACATCCATTTTTCATATGAATTTCAGAATGGCGTCCTTTACAGAGGAGTGTCTCCAGATGTTTTGATGTTGGACAAAACTGGCCATTTACAGGTTGGTATTAGTGTATGCTGTGTTATAGTTTTTGTTTACACATAAGGGAAGGTTTCCCCTCTCTCTTGTATGTACGAAGGGTGGCAAGCCAGAAGGAGCTGAGTTTAATTGTTTTATTATGTTGTAGCTAGTTGATTTCAGATTTGGGAAGAAGTTATCTAGCGGGCGAACATTTACAATTTGCCATTTCTTGAATACCTCATAGCAATCATGGAATTCCTCACATGAAAATGATCTTTCAGTTGCTTCAAGTGAAGCCATGGTTCCATTAACATTAAAAATCATCCGTGGTTTAATGGTGTTGACTGGGAAGGAATCAGAGACCAAAGCTTTCCCCTTCCTCATGAGTTATAGCTCCACATTTAGAAACTCGTAGTGAGGAGTGCCCTGTTTCTGTTACTTCCCCGCCCCAAGATATAGCAGAGCTCAACGTTCAGGAGTGGTAGAAGAACGATCTATGTAGTTATTCCTCCGGTCTACATTTCCTCCAACGGTTTGCTTGTCCCTATCAATTTAGCTCTAACCCTCATTTTTTATTTAAATGCTTTTTATGTCCCTATCAATTTTGATATTAGGCAGAATAACAATATCCAATTTTGTTATAATTTTTTTTACATAAAATAATCATATCAGTACTTAATAATAACAGCTAATAATTAGCAATTTGGACCTACTAATAAATTATAAAAGGAGATGACCGAATCATACCAAATTAAAATAGAAGAACTAAATCTCAAAATTTAGCATAGTAGAGAGACTAAAATAATAATTATACCCTTAACAAACTACAAAATAATTTAAAAAAAAGGGGGAATGGATAAATATACCTGTCATTTTCTATGTATGTTTTTGGAGATATGTGTTTTACAAAAATAAATAAATATAATATGTAAGAAATAAAACATGGACTTTTTTGTGTAAAATCAGGGAAAATGAAATTGAAAAGGAAATTTTCTAAGTGTATTATATTGAAATTATGCACAAATTGCAATGACATAAATGAAATTTTCTTCATCCAATCAGCATATTCAGACATCTAAATGCTGGGATTGTTGAGACCTCCTTTTCTCTTTGTTGGCAAACCATTGAATTGTTCTTGTTGCGATTGGCAACCAAACCCTCCTTGTTCTTCCCTCCTTTGTATAGTTTTCAGACAATGAGCTCCGACATGTTCCATTCCTCGTGCTAACGACGTCTCGAAACCTCGACAGAGCGGTGATTTCCGACATCGATCTTTTCTCACCTTGATTAACAACCACCCTTGATGTTGCATGTGTACTTGTACTTGGTTCACAAATTGGATTGCTTTTGTTGAATTTGTTCTCAAACAATCTTTTAATCTCCAACTCTTTCTTGATCTTCGAAATCTCGTCATTTCCGATCGGTTTCGGAAACTGTCCGTATTCATCGGTTTCGATGGAAGAAAATCGGTTGCTCGACATATCATTAAGCATTTCGGCATTCAAGAACATAAGGTCTGATGAACTCACACTGCTCCATCTGTTCTTCATTACTACATCAGATACAATGATCCTATGGTTGAACTTATGAAAGATCTTCCCTCTGTCTTCGTCGTCGTTATCGGATTCTTCTTCTTGAATTAGAACTTGGTTTTCGATGTAACGGTCTTCGGTTTTCCGGAAACTACTTCCGATGCTGAATCTGGACGAGCCATGACCGTTGTCTTGCTCTCTTTGGACATAAAGCTCTATGTTTGAATCCTCTCTTAAAGACTGATTCCTTGAGAACCGCATGCTGTTTGTGTATGTAAACATTGTTAAGTCCTCGGTGTTGACTTTTTGCCTGCAAAGAGGGCAGCTTGAATGTTTCTCAAGCCATTTATCAATGCAATCAAAATGGAAGCCATGTTTGCACTTTGGCAACAGCCTCACGATTTCGACATCTTCGAATTTCGATAAGCAAACCGCGCATTCAAGCCCTTGTTTCGATCCCCTAAGCGACAAGAACCGAAAGAGTGGAAGTGATTCGATAACTTTCTTGTCAATCCCGGAAAATCGAGACCTCGTCAGATGGAGCATACCGGGGTGATGATCACCCTGGACCGCACTAGCACCCCTGTTACAGAGCCTGGCATAGATGAGTAGGAAAACTGTCAAGGCAAACATGACACAGAGGATACCTATGACAACAGCTAGGCTCGGTCGGAAATTCGAGACGGCATCTCCCGAACTTGTTAAATCAGGAGATTGTGCATCGACCGCAAGAATTGGAAGGGAAAGAACTATACTAATCGACACCAATAACCGATTCATCGATCAATAGCTTGTGCAATCTCAGAATTCCCAGAATTCTATATCTTTCTTGCATGCATTTGAGCTAGCAAAAGATGAACTTTTAAGTAGTACAATGGAGCTGGTAGTTTTATATTTGCATATATAACTGCCCCCAAAAGGGTACCTTTCAAGTTTGTCAGTTTCTTTGCTTTCCCTTTAGGCTGCTATATATATATATATATATATATATATATATATGCAAAAGCTGACCCTTATTATCTGGGTGTGCTTTGTTTTCTTTGGAAGCAAGTATATACCTTGCAAGAAATATATCTTATATCATCCATGATAACAAATTTTGTAACCTTTTAGCTTTCCAATTGGACAGATTCCATTGAAGATTATGAGAGGCCAGCCATTTGTGTGTTTTATATCTATCACGAAATCATTATTATTTTTAATTAAATTATTTTTGCCTAGAATGAAAACCGAATTTAATTGAATTGAGTTTTAAATTAATTGAATTACATAGGATAAATTAAATTACTTAAGTAAAAATCAAGTTCAATTGAAATTTTAATTAATTACATTGAAGAGGACCTAATCGAATTGTTTAGGATAATTATTGAGTTGAATTAAAACTTGGATTAATTGAATTAAACAAGGGCCTAATTAAATAGAGTAAAAGAGTAGTAACCTAAATTATAGTGATCAAGTTGAATTAAAATGCAAATATTATTATTGCATGCTAAAACTTCAAATTCCTATAATTGCCCTTGAATAGTTGGTTACTTAAGTACTAAGATAGGCTAAATTGGGCATTTCCACCTCCATTAAGGATGAAAAATATCATCCTTCCCATCTCATTTGGTGACCGACCTAAGAAAGAAAAATTAGAGAGAATTAAGAGAGAAAACAAACAAGGAGACCGGCCATGCAAGCTTAGTTCAAGCTTGAATTAACTAGGGAAATTACATAGCCTAACAAGTAAGTCTTTCCTTCTTTATTTCCATTCGAAATTTTAAGGATTTAATTGAATTAATTCTTGAGAAATTGATAAGTTTGATTATTGAAATAAATTCAAATTGTTGGCTTGCATGATACTAGAGATTTTGGTGATCATGTTGAGTTAAATTTAAGTGATCAAGAACCTTGTTAAGTTGGGTAAATTATGTGTTATCATCTCAAGGGTGATAACCGAAATAATTGTTCGCGCATGTGACCCAATTGAGAAATTCGAAAGGTTGTGTACTAAATTGGAAATATATATGTAGGATAAAGTTTCTGAAATTTTCAATTTACTGAAGAATTAAGATTCAAACAAGAGCAAATGCTGTAAAATTTTAAGAATTTGGATGTAGAGTGAAACTAGTCACAATTGTTGCTATAGATCGATTAAGGATTGTTTTGATCAAGTTAAGGAAATTCGGGATCAAATTGGACATAATTAAAGATTGGTAATGTTAGCTAAAATCAGGGTAGAAACTGAAAAGAATGTAAAATAAATTGTAAGGCTTAATTTAGAGAGGAATTGGTAGTTGTAAATGGTACAATAGTAAAATAGGTAAAACTGGACTGTTCTGGAAAATCTATTAATTAGAGGACTTAATTAGAATATTAAAGGCTAAGGTTGATATGAAAATGTAGGGTCAGGATAAAAATAAGCAATGGTAAGAAGAGCTAAAACAAATTGATAAGAATTCTAGGTGAATTAGCTCACCAAAGTACATCGAATTGCAATAGTGATAGATTGGTCACTGGAAAATTGTCTAACTTCAAATGTAAAACTATAATTGTATATTAAAATACAAGCCATACATGGTTGTAAATATAATTTAATTATCTTTATAAGGGTATAAAGAAATCAAAAATCCAATGAGTAAATTAAAAGTTATGATAAGATTACTACAAGGTGTATAATCTGCCAAAATAGAATCTATTTAGTGTCAACTGACTTGTGAATAAATGCATGTTACCATGATCGAATCAAGTTGAATGGTGAATTATTGTATGCTGTCATGATCGAATCAAGTTGAATGGTGAACTATTGTATGCTATCATGATCGAATCAAGTTGAATGGTGAAGTATTGCATGTTGCCATGATTGAATTGAATCTAATGGTAAACTATTGCATTTTGTTATGATTGAATTGAATTGAATTGGGAATTAATATATGCTGCCAAGATTGAACTCGATTGAATTAAAATCTTGAATGAACAAATTGTTGTTTGCTGCCATGATCAAATTGGAATTGAAAGAATAATCTTGATATGGAATAATCCTTGATGGTTATGTTATGAAAAAGAAAATAATGATTTCTTGCCAAATAAGATTCAATGTCCTTGGTTAATAGTTAGTCCAAGATATAAGGGCATGACTTAGAGTCTAGAGCTCAATTATGTATGGGGGACTATGGTCCAACACTACGGTGTTTATTAACGACAGACGGAGGGTTGACCAGCACTATGGTGCAGCACTACGGTGCAATTAAAGTGTATAGTGACAATTGGTTGGAGACTTGCTTATCTAGACTGAACTAGAAACCAAGGCTTAAATTAATCGATAAGATTGAATCAAAAGAGTGCTTTTATATTCATGAATTGTTCAAATAGAATTGATATATAGATTGAATTTCTTAATTCAAAGTGCCATGTAGATTGTGTGTTGCATATATGGGGAATTATGCATTGATCGAATAGAAGAAGAATTAAAATGTTAATTGGTTGATTTAGTTGATTGTTAAATTAAATGTGTATGATTGCGTACTCTCTCCATGTTCGAAATTGAACTTAGATCAAGTAGATTGTTTAAATTGAATGTTATACTATTAGAGTATGTAGTAATTGCATGAAATCAATATATTAGTTGATTGTGGAGAGCATTAAATAGTAAAGACTTAATGAACTTAAGTGTTACCTCACTAAGTACTATAAGTACTTATCACTCTTGTTCCTTTCTTTCCCAAACCACATGATCTAGAGTATTTGAAGCTCAACCTCCATTGTCAATCAACTCAAAGGAAGATTTCAAGTATGGCTTGTTTCGTTATCCTTATACTCCTAATTGGTGGCTTAGCTTTGAGTATAGTGGTTTAAATCTCACGCATATGGTGGGTAATTAAGTTGTTTATGAAATGTACCTAAGAACCTGTTGAGTTAATCGATTGACGGATTTGGCCAAGAGGGGGGTGAATTGGCAATTAAAAATGTTTTGCAGAAAATTGAAAGTAATTGCACAGCGATTTAGAGTGGTTCAACTTTCTCAATCAAAGTCTACGTCCACTACCTTAGCTATCCACACTAAGGATTTTCCAACAAATTCACTAATTTTTTCTTTCTTTTGAGGCCAAAGAGATAACCTTACAACACCCTCAAGAATATACCCCAATTCTTGAGAACACTATTTCCCAAAGAGAAGATTACAAATTTGCAAACTTACAAAGAAAACCTCACAAGGTAAGATGTTTGCACAATTCTAGAACAAGAAAAGAACACTCAAAGATAATTACAAATGAGCACAAATGGTGTTCTTGAAAGCAAAATGAATATTGAAAGGAAAATTGGCTTGATTTGCACAAACTTGGTGTTTGATGCTTTCTCTCTTGTTTCTCTATGATTTCTTATTGATCAAGGGCTTCAGAACTTGTTTAAATACACATTGAATCACTTCTGAACGTTAGGGATGATTAGTGAAGATCATATAGCCGTTTTAGTGTGAAAACAATTAACAAAACAGCTTGGAGCGTGGGGGAATCGGTTCCCTAAGTGTAAAATTCAAATACTTCGACCGTTATACAAGGGGGAATCGGTACCCCCTATGGGGGAATCGGTTCCCTCCGAGCATTCTGGAAATCTCGGAGCCAAACCATTCAGGGGGGAATCGGTTCCCTCTGAGCAATCTGGAATTTTTGGCTTTGAAATGGTTCGAAATACTTTGAAAGATTATTTTGAAATTGTTTTAAGATTAAAACTTAATTTTACACTTAAGTAAGGATTAAAAATGATTTTTGAAATATTTGGAGTAATGTTTTGATATTCGAATAATTATATCGAATATACTTAGAAAATCATTTGGAAAATCTTAAAATTCATTTAACTTAATTTGTTATATCGAAATATCAAAATGTTTTCAACAAAAATGTTTTCAACAATCTCCCCCTTTTTGATATAACAAAACATTTTAGTAATTTTAAGATTTTGAAATCAAGTTTTGAAATTACTCCCCCTTACTTTAACACTTCTCCCATTTATCATTTTAAAACACACTTATTTTAAAACACACTTAACACACACACTTAAAACACACACTTCTCCCCCTTTTTGTTAAATCAAAAAGATTCAAAGAAACGTGAAAAACATTTAGCCAATTGATTATGTATATATATGCATAAGCTGCTAAGATCACAATCAAGAGAAACGTTAGCCATTAGCTTCATAATCAATATTCATATTTAATGTGATATGGCAAAATTTGTCATATATCTAACATGAAGTAAATGATGCAATAATGAATAAATCACACAAAACATATAAGTTCATACCATCCATAAATCCAAACAAATTCACAATCAATCAATTCAAAAATTCAAACATTCCAAAATATTCAAAATGTTAAAACAATAAGTTTGGAGTTCAAAGTAAAACATTTAATCACATATCCGGATCAGGAGGAGGAAAACGAGCTCGCATAGCGGCCATTTCGTTAGTGAGGTCATTAATACGTGCGTTGGTTGCTTCATTATTTACACGCATTTCCTGAAGAATTTCAAATTGTTGAGCTCCCATTGTGGATAAATGGGACTCTATAGAAGTAAAGCGTGAATCCATAGTAGTGTATCGAAAATCGAATGTCTCCATAAAGGATTAGAAATATGGAGGCATTGGATGCGTTTGTTGTGCTTGCTCTTCGGGCTGCTCCTTGGGCTGCTCAGGTTCATCTTCGGCTTCATCGATGTCTCGCATTAATTGCTCAAGCTCGAGATCTTCGTCAGCTTCAGGTGGAGCTTGTGAAGAACTAGCTCCCGGAGTATTTGCAGAAGATCGAACCCATTCCCCGGTTTCCTTATCCTTAATTCATCCCGCTCTCGTTAAGGAAAGAAGGTTAATTTGTTTCTTAAGAGGAAAAACGACATCTAGACCGACTCTAAGCCCATCTTTGGAAAACAGATTACTCAAAATACAACCGTAAACAAGAGATGAACAGATTTTTTTATTAGGAACAAGATTTACGGTTTCAACAATTTCAGCAAAAATAATCTGAGGTAGGTTGATTTTAACATTGTTTTCGAAACAATGTAACCACCAAAGATCTAAGGCTCTAAGAGTAGAATAACGACCTCCGGATGGTCGAAACCACCAAGAAATCATTAGATGAAGAAAACGTTCATGAAGGTCTAGGAGACTTGCACTATCCCTTCTTTTATAACGAGATCCTAAAACCTATTTTTCATTTGAAATCCCATCATTATCTAATCCGAATGTATTGGCTATGTAAGCCGAGTCAATATATAAGAATTGTCCTAGAAGGTAGGAACGAATTCCTATGGTTTCGGTTTCAGTTTGGTTTTTAACACAAACGGCATTAGAATAGAAAATACGAACAAATTGATAGTAAACGATGGGTTCAAGGTCAAAGAGTTTATCAAATTTCCACTCTTGTAAAAGAGGAAGATATTTAAAATTGATAGCTAACATAGCTTGACGAGAAGGAATACGTTCTTCCCGGATTTTGTAAGAGTCGAAATATTGATAATACCAAAAACGATGATTTCTAGGACCAGGATGGTTGAAACATGAATTTTGGATAGTCAAATTAGGATTAATAGGATTAGGATTAGAAATTGGAATAGGTGGAGGATTTGGAGGTGGATTTGGTTGACGGTGTGAACGACTAGATGAAGACCTAGCACGTTTAGGATTCGACATGGTTTAGGAAATCAGAATAGAATTGATAACCTGCAATTTAGAAAACACATGTATGCAATTTAATCAATCCCAAAACTCAATTGAGTCCTCAATATTTCAAGGTTCTCTAAATCAATCCTAATGGGCAAAGTTTTTGAAAAACTTTTGAAAAATATGGTTTTGAGAAACAATATATGTATAGTTTTCATAACAACAACATAATTTAATCAAAACACAATAATTTGAAAATTAACATTTTTTTTAATTTCGAAAATTTAAAAAATTTTTGGAAAATTCTTGTGTTTTTGATGAAATTGGTTGTAATATCTAGTTTATAATCACTAAACAATCAATGCTCGATCTAAAGTTCATCCTAGAACTAATTAAAACAAGTCCTATGTTCAAAATCAATAAAATAGGGAGTTTAGAAAATAGTACCTTGAAGGATGAGATTGAGTGGATTTTGATGTTGTTTGCATGATTTTAATGATGATTGCAAGTTTATGAGATGATATTTGAAGTGAATTCCGATTAAAATCGATGATTTGAGGCAAGAATGGAGATTTGAGAAAAGTTGAGAGAGAACGGTGGAAGAGAAGAGGGTTTGAGTATTTTTTGGGGTTTTGGGTGTTCTGCCCGATTTAACAGAACCCCAGGGGGTATCGATTCCCCTGTGGGGGGAATCGGTTCCCTCAAGGGGGGATCGGTTCCCTCTGCACCAAAATGCTAAAATCCGATTTTAAACACCTAAAATGCTAAATTAATTTCCTCTAGTGGTATTGGCAACTCATATATTGAAAATTAATCATGTTCAAACAATTCAATTAATCTTTAAACGATATTTGAACATAAAATTAATTTTTTATCAAGAATCATAAACTCCCCCTAACTAATAGCAATGAATGCAATCAAAATTTACTATTATAAGCATTTTTCATTTATTATTAAAAGTGCTAAAATTATTTTAAACACTCAGTGAAGATAGATTGGTCAAACCTAATTCTCTCCTAAGTGTCCAAAATCATTCCTTGTCTAAAGGTTTTGTAAAGATATCCGCTAATTGGTGCAAAGTATCAACAAATTCTAGAACTACATCTTCCTTAGTGACATGGTCTCTAATGAAGTGATGTCTTATTTCAATGTGCTTAGTTCTTGAGTGTTGGATGGGATTTTTAGTGAGACAAATAGCACTAGTATTGTCACACTTGATAGGAATAGTACCTACTTCAATTCCATAATCAAAATGTTGTTGTTTCATCCATAAAACTTGTGCACAGCAACTACCAGCTGAAATGTATTCGGCTTCAGTGGTAGATAATGCAACACAATTTTGTTTCTTTGAAAACCAAGAAATTAGCATATTTCCAAGGAATTGGCAAGTACCGGAGGTGCTTTTCCTATCTAATTTGCATCCTCCATAATCCGCATCATAAAAAGCATGCAAGCTAAAGCTAGAATCTCTAGGATACCAAAGTCCTAAACTAGGAGTGTCCTTAAGGTATCTAAAGATTCTCTTAACAGCTAGTAAATGTGATTCCTTATGGCATGATAGAAATCTAGCACATAAGCAAACACTAAACATAATGTCCGGTCTACTTGCAGTTAGATAAAGTAGAGATCCAATCATTGACCTATATAATTTAACATCTACACATTTACCTCCTTCATCTAAGTCAAGCTTTGTTGAAGAGCTCATTGGAGTGTCATGAGGTTTCCCATTTTCCAGTCCAAACTTCTTGAGCATATCTTTGACATACTTAGCTTGATTGATGAAGATGCCATCTTTTCTTTGTTTGATTTGGAATCCCGAGAAAAATGAGAGCTCCCCCATCATGCTCATCTCAAACTCACTTTGCATTAGCTTAGAAAATTCTTGGCAAATAACTTCATTAGTAGAACTAAATATTATATCATCAACATAAATTTGAACTACTAATAAATCTTTACCTTTATCCTTCAAAAACAATGTAGTGTCAACCTTCCCTTTTGAAAAACCCTTTTCAATTAAAAAATTTGACAATCTTTCATACCAAGCTCTAGGAGCTTGCTTTAAACCATAAAGTGCTTTTGTCAATTTTAAAACATGATCCAAAAAATTTGAATCTTCAAAACCTGGAGGTTGTTCCACATACACTTCTTCTTTTATAAAACCATTTAAAAATTCACTTTTAACATCCATTGGATATAATTTAAATTCATTGAAACATGCAAATGCTAATAACATTCTAATTGCTTCCATCCTAGCTACGGGAGCGTATGTTTCATCATAGTCTATGCCCTCTTCTTGAGTATACCCTTGAGCAACAAGTCTAGCATTGTTTCTCACTATATTACCACTCTCATCAAGCTTATTCCTAAATACCCATCTAGTACATACAGTAGATTTATTACTAGGCCTTTCAACTAATGTCCATACTTTACTTCTCTCAAATTGATTTAACTCTTCTTGCATAGCCATAATCCAATGTTCATCATTTAATTCTTCTTTAATATTCTTAGGCTCTATGCATGAGATAAATGCAACATAATTACAAATATTTCTAAGAGAAGATCGAGTTGTTACCCCTTTTGATGGATCACCTATAATTTCACCATCCTTGACATAGTTGTACTCTCTTGGATAAGATACTTCCCTTTCTTCAATGGTTGGATTCTCAAGAGGATCATGAGTTTCCTCATTATTCGTTTCTTCCTTTGATGATGGTTCTCCAATGTAATGTCTAACGTCATTTGTATTTATAACACCTACATCATCATTCACACAATAATCCTTCCTCGGAAGGAGATTATCATCAAAAAACAACATGTATAGACTCTTCTACAACTAAAGTTCTTTTATTAAATACACGATAGGCTTTAGAATTTAAGGAATAACCCATAAAAATTACTTCATCACTTTTAGCATCAAATTTGCCAAGGTTTTTCTTTACCGTTGTTTAAAACAAAACATTTACATCCAAAAGGATGAAAATAACTAATGTTAGGCTTTTTATTTTTGAAAATTTCATATGGAGTTTTCTTTAAAATTGGCCTAATCATTACTCGATTTACAACATAACAAGCGGTATTTGTGGCTTCCGCCCAAAAATATTTTGGCAAATTATTTTCACAAAGCATGGTTCTAGCCATTTCTTCTAAAGTTCGATTTTTCCTCTCAACAACTCCATTTTGTTGAGGGGTTCTAGGTGCTGAAAAATTATGGCCAATACCGTTAGAGTTACAAAATTCAGTAAATCCAAGATTTTCAAATTCAGTTCCATGATCACTCCTAACACTAGTTATAGAGTAACCTTTTTCATTTTGGATTACTTTTGAAAATGTGATGAATTGTTCTAATGCTTCATCTTTAGTATTTAAAAATAGAACCCAAGTATATCTAGAATAGTCATCTACCAAGACAAATGCATATTGTTTTCCACCCAAGCTAGTAGTTTTAGTTGGCCCAAAAAGATATAAATGGATCAATTGTAAAACTCTACTAGTTGATACATCATTAATGGATTTAAAAGAAACTCGCTTTTGTTTTCCTTTAGCACAAGCATCACAGATTTTATCATTATCAAATTTAAGCTTAGGCAACCCTCTTACTAGGTCTCCTTGAATTAACCGTTGCAAAACACTCATACTAGCATGTCCTAGTCTCCTATGCCATAACCAACTATCATGTTCATCCTTAGCAACTAGGCATAAATTAGTCATATCAAAAGAATCTAAATGCACCATGTATATGTTCCCTATTCTATGACCAACAAGCATAATCCGATTAGATGTAATGTCAATGACTTTACAACCATTAATTTCAAATAAGACATTGAATACTTTATCGCATAATTGACTAATACTCAATAGATTATGCTTTAATCCATTCACATATAAAACATTTTTAATTTGTATGGAAGAGGTATTACCTATTGTACCAATACCTTCAATGTGACATTTTGAATTGTCTCCAAAAGTCACTTCTCCTCCATTTTTGGCGTTAAGCTCAATAAACCGGCTTTTGTCTCCGGTCATGTGTCTTGAGCATCCACTATCAAGGTACCATGAATTTGAATTTGTTTCCCGTGCCTTGTAGCAATGCTCATTTCCCTACAAACATAGATTAATTTTTGATTTTTGGTACCCAAATTCTTTTGGGTCCATATTCATTAGTTTCCAAAATCCTAGTCCCCTTAGGTATCCATTTGTGTAGGATATTTTTATCTTTAGTAGTAATGAGTTCTTTAGGAACCCACATACTTCTAACGATTTTTCCATTAGAGGTTCTTTGGGGACCTCTATGATTGTAGTTTCTAAAACTTTTTCTAACAAAGTTGGATTTTGAATTTTCACCTTTTTCAAAATATTTTGTTCTAACTTTATCAAAAGAAGTTTTAAGATCATCAATTTTCTTTTGATGATCATCATTGATCTTTGAAAGTAAATTTTGCAAATCTAAATTTTTCTTTTCAAACTCTTCTAGTTTGATTTGCAAATCTTTGATTTTACTTTCAAGATCGTTGTTGGTTTTGGATATGAGTTTGTTTTCATTTTTCAATTTTGAAACATCATTTTTATATTTTAAAAATAATTTCTCATAATCCGAAGCCAACCCATTATATTCCTCTAATAACTCATCATAGGATAAATCATCAAAATCGGATGAGTTAGAGGTTACCTTAGAATCTTCCCCAAATGCCATCAAGCACAAGTTAGCTACTTCTTGTTCCTCTTCATCGAAACTTTCTTCATCGCTCCATGTAGCCACATGAGCCTTGTGCTTATTCTTTGATTGCCCTTTTTCTTCAATTGTGGGCAATCATATTTAACATGCCCTGGCTTTTTGCATTCGTAGCAAATGATTGGGTCCTTCTCTTTTGGTTCATTTTTGAGGCCTTCATTTCATTTGAATTTTCTTCCTCGATAAGGTCTCATCATTTTTCTGAACCGTTTGGCAAACAATACCATTTCCTCATCATCGTCATCGTTATTTGAATCACTCTCATCTTTTGTGGATTTGAGAGCAACTTCAATGTTTTTCTTCTTCTCCTTCTCCTTTGGTGTCTCGTAAATCTTGTCGAGGTCCACCTCATCTTCGAGCATCATTTCATGAGTGAGGAATGACCCAATTAGCTCTTCAAGAGTTAAGGACGTTAAGTCCTTAGACTCGATGATTGCCGTCTTCTTTGATTGCCACGATTTTGGGAGGGAGTAGACTAACTTCCTCACAAGCTTTTCATTTGAAATGATCTCTCCATATGATTTGAGACCATTGACAATCGTTGAAAATCTATCCGTCATAGCTTTGATATCTTCATTTGGTTTCATCCTGAAATTTTCATAGCTATGCGTTAGAATACTAATTTTAGATTTCTTTACCTCATCGGTACCTTCATGAGTGACTTGAAGTTTGTCCCATATTTCTTTGGCGGTTGTACACGATGAAACTCTTCCGTATTCATCTGGTCCAAGAGCACAAAAAATGATATGGATGGCTTTGGAGTTGAGCTGGAACATTCTTGTCTCTCCTTCACTCCACAACCTTGGATGAGTGAGAGGTTTGATGTATCATTCTTCTACAGCATTCCATGCTCCCATGTCACTTGCTTGAATGAAGTACATCATTCTATTCTTCCAATAGGCATAGTTAGCTCCATTGAAGAAAGGAGGCTTGTTGACGGGCATTGAGTCGAGACCGGAGTCGAAGTTTGAAGCGGAGGCCATTGATGACTTTGATTATCGATATAACTCTTCCCGAATCGACTCAAGAGGTGATTAAACCTTCAAATGAGTTAGGCTCTGATGCCAATTGTTGAGTTAATCAATTGACGGATTTGGCCAAGAGGGGGTGAATTGGCAATTAAAAATTTGGTGGAAGCTTTTGCAGAAAATTGAAAGTAATTGCACAGCGATTTAGAGTGGTTCGACTTTCTCAATCAAAGTCTACGTCCACTACCTTAGCTATCCACACTAAGGATTTTCCAACAAATTCACTAATTTGTTCTTTCTTTTGAGGCCAAAGAGATAACCTTACAACACCCTCAAGAATATACCCCAATTCTTGAGAACACTCTTTCCCAAAAAGAAAATTACAAATTTACAAACTTACAAGGAAAACCTCACAAGGTAAGATGTTTGCACAATTCTAGAACAAGGAAAGAACACTCAAAGATAATTACAAATGAGCACAAATGGTGTTCTTGAAAGCAAAATGAATATTGAAAGGAAAATTGGTTTGATTTGCACAAACTTGGTGTTTGATGCTTTCTCTCTTGTTTCTCTATGATTTCTTATTGATCAAGGGCTTCAGAACTTGTTTAAATATACCTTGAATCACTTCTGAATGTTGGGGATGATTAGTGAAGATCATATAGCCGTTTTAGTGTGAAAACAATTAATAAAACAGCTTGGAGCGTGGGGGGAATCGGTACCCCCTATGGGGAATCGGTTCCCTAAGTGTAAAATTCAAATATTTCGACCGTTATACAAGGGGGAATCGGTACCCCCTATGGGGGAATCAGTTCCCTCCGAGCATTCTGGAAATCTCGGAGCCAAACCATTCAAGGGGAATCGGTTCCCTCTGAGCAATCTGGAATTTTTGGCTTTGAAATGGTTCAAAATACTTTGAAAGATTATTTTGAAATTGTTTTAAGATTAAAACTTAATTTTACACTTAAGTAAGGATTAAAAATGATTTTTGAAATATTTGGAGTAATGTTTTGATATTCGAATAATTATATCGAATATACTTAGAAAATCATTTGGAAAATCTTAAAATTCATTTAACTTAATTTGTTATATCGAAATATCAAAATGTTTTCAACAAAAATGTTTTCAACAGAACCTAATGAAATAGTCTAGTCTATGGAGTTAATAGACCCCTAATGTATATAACGTAAATGACTCTTTTCTAATGTATGAAGCTTACTAGTGTGTCGTTTGGTATAATCCATTAAGGGTCTCTTTTGTAATGTAAATATATAAGTTAGTTATGAAATGATGATGTAGTATGTTAAGTTCATTAAATTCCTAGCTATGCATGTGGTTTGATATTAGTAATCGGCTTAATGAATTTTAGATTGAATTAAATGAAACTACCTTAGCTAAATTAGGTTTCATGGGTTATTGAATTAATTGATGAGTAAATTGATTGAGATTTGTAATCTTGTATTCGAATAAAAAATGGCTCTTCAATTGTATTGTCCGTTGCATATGTATGATTCAACGTTTAATGATCTGGTTCTTGCTTTCGGTCTCGATAATGCTCCCAATCCTTGATATCATTTTGATACCAATTGTCTAGATATTCTCTCATACATTATCTAGATATTATTTTGATACCAATTGTCACGGGATCATTATCTTTTTTTCAATATACATGTATGAAAGTACGTGTAACGGTACGTTTTTTAACTTTTGTACACTTTCATTTCCGATGGAGGACAAATGTCTCAACCTCTCTCTAAAGTGTGACATCAAACTTTAGTTTACATATCATTTTGGTCTATATAGAAAATCGTTAATATCTCTGATTTTCATTGTCGGTTCAATCATTGTTCATTATTGAATTAATCGGTTAATGGATCGAATATAATTGAATACTTTTGACCATGTGGTGGATAAATTACGAAAGTCAAATGTCAATGTTGCATCCATTAAGATGACAACTGAAGTCTAAGTGGTTGCATCTAGTCTAGCTTGTGTGTAGGTTAGGTTTGTTTTAGGTGAGCTCATCAACAAATCTTCGCCAGCTAAAATACTCACAGTTGTAAAATATTTTCCTTATGATATGATCAAAGATGTAATAAAAAAAGACACTTGGTCATATCATATAATTTAACGGAAAAACATAGAATAAACTAGCTTACATGCTGTCCTAATGATTGATACAACTTGTGTCCATCGTTAAACAATGGTGGCCGAAGATTTAGGAACTAAGCTGGGGAAGACGCAACATTGAAGAGTATCTTTGGTCGTGTTTTAGAAGTAAGGGGTTGGTATTCAATGCGAGATATATATATGTATATAGGATAAACAACATCAGATATCACCGAACTTTAAGTATTGTATCGTTTATACCACTGAACTTTCAACTTTGTCAATTATAGCATTGAACTTTGTTTTCGTTTCAATTATACTACTTAACAGTTAAATCTTTAGCAGCACGATGATGTGGTTGATGGTTTACCGACGTGGCTGACGAATGTCGACGTAGACACCTCACCAAAATGACGTTGTTTTGATCCGACTGTTAACAACTTTACGTCCAATTGGTATAATTGAAACGAAAATCAAAGTTCAGTGCGATAATTGATAAAATTGAAAGTCTAGTTGTATAAACGATACAACGGCTAAAGTTCGATGATATCTGATGTAGTTTACCCATATATATAACTACACCCGTATTCACGTATGTATGTAAGTTCTTAGTTGGGAAACCAAGCTGTGAGAAATAAACAAACAGCGGCATTATTTTCTGAGGGTGAACATGGAGACAACCCAAAGGGGTGAGTCAACTGTATATATTATATCATATTTGATATGTATGTATGCATGTTTGCATGCACATGTGTATTATTATATATATATGTTATTACTGCATGATACGATGTAATTGGTCGCATGTCAATGTTTGTTAACAGCGCTGAATTTCTATGGTAAATTTATGCAAAAGTCCTGTAATTTTTCTGAGCTCATGATCCACTGGTGTTATAGTATTTTTGTTCCAATTTGAACGGTTGAAAGCTCAAGAAAGAGGAGAAAAACAATATATCTTAATTCAATGTTGATCAGACGATAAGAATTGTAAATCAAAATAAAATAAAATAAAATAAAACTTTAATTTGAAATTATCAATTTTGAAGGAGTTTTTTTTATAAAAATCAAACCGAAAAGAAATGTTTTAGCACTAATTACGTCACAAAAAATGATCGAAAATGTCGATTTCAACTCATAACCGATACATAATATAGAGACTAATAATAGAATTTAAGTAAAAAAACACAAAAACAAAATCATCATCAAGAATTTAACCCCAAAAGAAAGGCCAAAGGAAACAAACAAGAAAAGGTGAAGGTGAAGGAGGTTTTTTTAGCCCAACAAGTTTACCGGGCAAAAAAAATAGCTCAATAAGATATAAAAGTTTATTTTGGGATATACGCCATTTGTTAAAGTGTTAAAGGAACTCATCATGTTGGTGTGATGAGTTTCCCAAATAATATTTTTTTCTATTAATACTCATCATCGAGGTGACAAATTTTAATAAAATATAATTTTTTTATTAAATTTTATCACATCGAGATAAAAGTTTAAATAAAAAATTATTTTTTATTGAAACTCGTTACGTCGACGTGACGAGTTTCAAGTCACTATAAGAAATACCGTTGATCCCTAAATAAATTACTTTGTATCTTATTGGACTAAATAATTAACCGGCATGTCGTATTGGGCTGATTTTGCATGTGATTGATGCCACAAGAGCCTAATACAGGCCGAAAAGAAGAGCCCAAACAAACCTCAGCCCCATGTGACAGCAAGCAAGGTTGCCTTTCCTACTACACTATGGTCTGTCTCCGTCCCTTTGCTCTCATCGGTAATAATGATCAAATAATGCCTGAAACAGAACAGAAACAAGAGCAACAGAAACCACAACAAATGTCGACAGCAGAAACCTATCGGACTACAGCTTCTGAAAACTCCAATACATACATACATACATACACTGTTGTCAGCAGTGCATGGTGATGCAGCATACTGGTGCATAACTTGAATGCTCAAGTAGCCAAAACAAGCATGTAGTTATTTTCTGATGCAGAAGCCATTAAACCAAGTGGGAACAAAGTGAAAAAAGGGTCCCCATCAGAATCGTGCTTGCATGATATTATGAGATATGATGACCTTAATGCTTCTTTCAGTTCTTAGTTATGGGGGAATTTAACACAATGCCTGGGGTCTGCTTTCATACACCAAAATAGCCAAGCAAATTGATTATGGTTGGTGTTTGCCCAAGATAAGGGTCTAATTTTGGTTTTAGTCCCTTGTCTATGATAGAAATTCAGGGTTTGATCTCTTTATTTTTTTTGTACCCTTCATGTTTGTTTTATGTCCATATTTAAGACCTATGGTTGTCCCTCCTAACAATGTCATCTTTCTCATTAGAAGTGCAATGTGCTTGTTATCATTGCAGCCCATGCATGAGTACAATGCCTGGTCTGCTTTGTCTACCAAAATAGACGATTGGATTAATGATGGTGGGTTTTGGCAAAATTATTGTTTTAGTCCCTTTACTATGTTAAAATTTGGGGTTTAATTCATATGCTTTGATATAGGATTAAATCTCAAACTTTATTAAAATATAGGATTGAAGATAACCAATTTTAAAGTGTTTTAGTGTCAAAATTTTAACATATAATGGTAGGGTAAAATAGAAAATTGGGAATGAAGTTGTGCATTTATTATTATCTAAGAATCAAAATTTAAAGCAATGAAAGATAGCTAGAACTTTTCCATCTTGGGATGTTGGTTATGCATATGAAAATTGAGATTTTTATTTTATAGCTCTATTTTAAAGTTGTCTAATTTTCATTAAGGTTCGTACCTTAGAGTTTAAATTTTACGATTTAGGGTGAATTAAATTAAATTTGCATTTCTATAACGCCGTGGGTCATCTTTGAACTCTAGGATTTATAAATTAAGATTTAAGTTTATAATTCCGAGATTAAGGTTTAAGGGTTTAAAGTTTATATTTTGGCTACTCATTAAATGCTATGAACCAACTTATCACATTTATTTTTCAAAAAAAGAAATACTAACCTAGCACATTTATTTCTAAATTCTACCCCAAACATGGTACCACAATAATTCACTCAAAAATAAGTTCATTTTTCAGTTAATAAAACAATGGACCATATTTATGTTCGTCGCATTTATTTCTAGCTTTTACCCAAATAATATATAAAATAATTCACTCAAATGTATGTGTGGGTATATATCGGCAACAAAAGAATACCCAATAGACCTTAGCCATTCAAATTGTCCACAACAAAAGTGTCCCAAAAATTAGAAATTAAATAAT
Organism: Hibiscus syriacus; assembly: GCF_006381635.1. Classification (NCBI taxonomy): domain Eukaryota; kingdom Viridiplantae; phylum Streptophyta; class Magnoliopsida; order Malvales; family Malvaceae; genus Hibiscus; species Hibiscus syriacus. The sequence goes on along the minus strand of NW_024062645.1, from coordinate 581,630 downwards.
AAATATTCGTATTAATACGTGTCTATACTACATAATACGCTTAAAATACTTTTAAATACCATAATGTATATGTATTAATGGATACTTTTATTTAATTCAAACGTTTTTCAGATCAATTGTTGTTGTCATTTTAACTAATTTAATAGTCTAATTATCATTTTGTTATTGTGTTTTCTATTTATTATTATAAATAATAAATAGATTCTTTTTATTATATATTAAATAATGCTGGTTGGATTCTTTTTTCTTCCCATAGAATGATAACGTAGAAATGTTTAAGTGCACAATAAGTAGATTAATTATCAATTGTGATTAGATCACGCGTAGCAAAGGCTGAGCTCATCAACGTGATTAAGAAAACATAAAATAAACTATAATAGAGGGTTAAAAAGGTAAAAGGGTATTTAATGTATCATTTCCGCCCCTATCGTATTTTCGTATCAATTTAGTCTTTAGGGTTTTAAATTAGAGAAATGATATAGAATGATGTAATTAAACAACTTTGAGAACTAAATTGATGCGAAAATACGATATTAACAAAAATGATAAATTATGTTTACTAAAGAGACAAATGTGACTCTCAAGTCTAATAAAAATATTACTTTAATTGATTGTAATGATCGTTGATTAATATATAGATTCAACAATTTTCTTGGAGTTTATAAAAAAATTTATCTCTCGATCTAAAACATGAACAGAGTATTATTCTCAACGAAATTCTCAAGATTTAGTGTGACGCTCAATGATTGTCTTTACACTACGTTCAATAGCGGATGCATTAAGTCTCATAGGAGGTCAAGTGTACCTCATTATTTAGGAAAAAATTGAATTTTAATTTAATATGTTAAGGAAAATTAGAAAAAGTAAAAATTTTTGTATAGTAAAAATTTAGGAGGTCAAGTGTCCTTCCCAAGGAATGGGAACAAAAAATGTATAGAAATAAAAAATAAAAATACCCAAATAGAATAGTTTCATTAAATTATAATATCTTTGGAGTTTGGACCATTTGATGAAGCCTGGTCTTTTAGCTTTTTAGGCTCTTAGCTGTTAGGTGAAACAATGAAAAACCCACGGCGTTTTCAATTCTTTTGGGTTCCCCACCGCCTAATCCATTTCTTAATAAAATAATCACATTAATATTGATATTATAAAATAAAGACATTAATATTGACTATCACAAATAATATAATTATTGTGTTATAATAAAATTTATCGTCTTAAAAATAATTTTTTCAATATTAATATAATTTTGAAAATGAGTATTACGTTAGGTTAACACAGTCTTCTTAATTTGTATACTCGATATAAGGATGTTGAAAAAGAGTCAAATAGTAGAGACATAAATAATTTTGACGTGTATAATAATGAGTTAGAGTTTGTTATTTATAAAATATAAATACGAATAAATCAACAGAAAAGAGAAAGATGATTATCATATAAATTTCAACTGTATCATACAAGAGTATGTATATTGTCTCCTCTCTTTTTACCATTCGAAATCAATTCACTTATCTCATCCTCTTTTGATCATTAAAATTAACGATTTGTCGTTTAAATTATAGAAGATAAATCACCAGTAACATCCACAACTTATATACGTATAATTTATTCAAATTATAATTAAATTTATCGACCCAGACAAATTCCTCAACCCACAAGTAGATTTAGAATCGAAATTATACATTTTAGAACTCTAACAGAAAGTAAATGGGACATCGAATATGGTAAGTAGCAACAACGGCGCAGCTTCCTAAGGCCGGCGGCCCTGCCAGCTGTTTTAATTTTGTGAACCAAAACCCCCACCCTACAATAGGAGGACCCTACCCTTGTACCCTTTGACACCCCTAAGCTTCTAGGTACTTCCCTCATAGTACTTACTGTTTCAACAAATATATATTGGTTTTTAGTAGTTTGTGTTATATAATAATAATAACAATAATGTTGGTAAATGTGATAGCTTCGTAATTAATGTTTGCTGCTGATGGTAATGACACTGATGAGGTTGGGGAAAGGTTAAATTCCATTCAAGGACCCTATACTATGTGTTGTAGATATTAATCATTCTATTATACTGTAATTGTTTTTTAGACTAATTTTTAAACTTTAACTCCTTCAAAATTCTATAATTTCTCTATGTACCTCCTATGCTAAGTTCGCAACATTTTATTTGGGGGTAAAAGGCATCTAACGACAATCAAAAAGCTATTTTATCCCTTATTTGTTCCTTATTTGTTTTTTTGGAGTATTTGACTAGGGTTGACAATTTAACTCAAATTCAACGGGTTCAGACCTAATCCGATAGGGTCGGATTTTTATAAAAAATTCAGGTTCGGGTTGAGTCAAATTTTTTAAGGGGAGAGAACGGGTCGGGTTCAAGTGGAGGGTAAAAAATTTCGGCACGATATGAGGATAATAATGTAATTTTCTTTTTAAAAAATATTAGTAATTAATGAAATCCTTATTTTGATCGGTTCTGGTCGGTACAAATTTATACTCTAAAAATTTGGGTCGGGTCGGGCGGAGGATATAAATTTTCTGAATCCGGTGGAGGTTATAAAATTTTCAGATTGAGTCGAATTCGATTTGATGATACATATTTTCGTGTCGGGTCGGATTGATAAAAAAACGAGACCCTAACTCGACTCGTTCTCATCCCTAATTATGACTATCAATATCTCATTTTAAGATAAAATATTATAATGTTAATCGTATGTTAACTAATGTTTTGGTCTACATAGAGATATTTTACTTCAAAATAAAACATTAGAGGTTAAAGTACTTCTAAAGAAGAATAGAAGATAAATTGTTGCATACATTTTTTTAATATTATGTCAACTAGAAATGATCAAGCTATACAGAGTGACTATATCAACTGAAAATGCATAATACAGGGGCCTCTTATAATATTTGACCTTTAAAGAAAGGCCAAAGCCAGGTCGGTGTCGTTTTATATGTACGCGTGTATCACTGCAGGCATCGCATAAATACCCCATTCCTCTCCTCACAATCAAAGCTCTCTCACTCTGCTCATTGTACGCTGAGAAAATAACAACATACACATCCAAAATCCTTAGTTTTCTCCTTCAACTTATTGTAAAGTTTATTGCTTTACATATACAGCAGCAATGGGTGACTCACCGAACTCAGAAACTGAGTCGAGCACGGTTAGCAACAACTCGTCGTCTACTGTTTCAACATCTCCCTACGGCGTCGTAAAGAGATTGGGTACTGAACTGGAACCCGTCCCCAAGAGGGAGAAGCGTCAGAGGGACAGTAGCAAGCACCCGGTTTACCGTGGGGTCCGAATACGGGCGTGGGGTAAATGGGTATCCGAAATCCGGGAGCCCCGAAAGAAGAATCGGATCTGGTTGGGAACGTTCGCCACTCCCGAAATGGCGGCACGTGCGCATGACGTGGCGGCTTTGAGTATCAAGGGCAACTCCGCCATCCTCAACTTCCCCGAACTCGCCGACTCGCTTCCCCGACCGCTCTCTAACTCGCCACGTGACGTCCAAGCCGCCGCCGCTAAAGCTGCCGCAATGGAGTTCTTGTGTAGTATCAATACCAGTAGTAACAATAACACCGACGCCACGTCACCCTTCCCCTCTTTTTCCACGTCGTCGTCGTCGTCGAATGCAGATGCCATGTCGACGCCGGAGGAACTGAGCGAGATAGTGGAACTCCCTAGTCTGGGGACCAGCTACGAATCGGCGGAGCCGGGGAACGAGTTCGTTTACGTGGACCGGTTCGACGGTTGGCTTTTTAATCCCAATGGTATTCCTTGGTATTATGAAGAAAATTACGGGTATTTTGGGGATGAAATATCATTGCAAATACAAGAGAGTGTTATTACAACTGGGTTTGGTCCTTTACTATGGGATCATTAATTCAAAATAATAACAAAATTGTCCTTCACAATTTTTTGTTTTTACTAAACTGTCCTTTTTCAACATTTTTCCCCATGAGAAAGGGCAAAAAAATAATACATTGCTTATCAAATAATTCCAGATGATTGCATTGTACTCACTTGTGCTTCGGGTTTTGGTTGTAAGAATTTTCATTAAGTTTAAAGTTGAACCGGATTCAATTTTGTAGTAAAATAAATTGATTTTAATGTAAAATTTAACTCTGTTATTTGACCTATGTGTATAATATAATATATTATAATATATATATTAAGGGTATAGAAAATAAAATAAAACAAATATTGAGTAGATAAATGGTCTGTTGGAGAAGGGTTGTTCCTTTTATAGCTGCATCTCAACCACCGTATTTGTTTACTTCTCTTGTGTACTTTTCAAATATTATTTATAAAATTATTTATTTTCACAGTATAGTAAATAGTATATATATTAATATTAGCGAGTCCGCATTGTCTCTCCTACGATTTTTTGCTTTTTTTTTAACATTTTATGAATATTTTTAGTAAATGAAAATATAATAACAAAGTAAACATATCTTTTATTCCATCCTATGTTATTATTTTAGTTTAAAATATAAAATTAAAAAATAAGACAGATAAGTCAAACTGTATGACCCATTGCACAGCTGGAAGTTGCGAGAGCAAAGGCAAAAAACTAGGAATTATGAAGCCCATGGTCTCACTACATGTGTCCTTTCGAAATGATATATACAGGAACATTCATACTATATATTATATCATGCATTTTTTATATATAAAAAAACTAACAACATTAACTATTAATATAGTATTAATGTGGTTGGATAACGCTTTGTTGAGTCATTCGACTATTTAAATTTACAAAATGATCTATCGACTATTCATATGTTCTAAATTCGTTATTTTTCCATTAAAAATGAACATCCTTATGAGCTAGACGTAAATTGTTGATTTTGATATGATAAAATATGATCTCATAACCGTTTAAGTTGTATTTTGTGAATCGATTCTCGATTTACATTATGTCATCAAGCCAATGCTTAAAATATTATATTATCGACTCAGTACTTAGAATAACCAACGATGCTAATAGACATCATTAAAATATGATTTTACACATCTCAATCAACATATTAACATCCAGTTCAAAAATACGTCAATTTTTAACATAAAACGACATATGAATAGTCGGGTGACCATTTTGTAACTTTTGACAGTTGAGGAACTCAAAAAAACAACACCATAAAGTCGAGAGACCATTTTATAACTTTTAATAATACATGGACTCAACGAAGCAACTCCTATAGTCAGAGGGCCATTTGTGTATTTTATCCTTTTTTTAGAGATTTAATTTTCTCGTAATTGGTCTCGCACGTGGAATTTTTAATTACGTCGTTGACCCTTGGTTTCGAAACGGAATTACTTGGGATTGAGAAATCACAATTCCAAAGTGTCAATTCTGTTTTTACTTCATTAAATTCATAAAATAAATAAATAAAAATTGAAGAATTGTACTTAAAAATATTTTATGATTACTTAAATTTTAAGTGTCAAATTTGTTAAACCAAAGCATGCATGATCAGATCCAGCTACTATCACTGTCTACCATCTCCTGCGTTAAGCTGGCAAAAGCTGAATTAGCAATATAGTACAAGTATTAAAAAAATACTTAAAATTTTAAACATGGGAACTAAAGGGACTAAATTATAAATGTTTGGAGAGTACAAGGATTTAAAGTGTATTTTAACCAAAGGTGAAACTCATAACTATACCAATAAAATTAACATAATTTTTTTTGCGTGTAGTGTTCACCAATGTTTACTCCTACTGCTATAGCTAAACCTCAACATTAAAATACTCGAGTTAATCAGTATATTTAAAGCAATGAGTCAATATGTTGCCCTAGCTAAGATAAAATAAATTTTAGTCCTTAATTTTCATAATTTTTTAATTTAATTATTATTTTTGGATATATCAATCCCTGAATTTGACTATTTTCCATTATCACATGGTACATTTATTGAGCATCACTTCATTAAAAAACTAAAATTAATAAAAAAAAATCTAGTTCATGAATTATTATGGATTGAAAGTGATTTAGGGACTAAACTGAAAAACAAATATCAAATTTGAGAGGTTAAAAGTCGCTTTATCCCTCTTGTTAATGACAAGCTGGCATGCAATTGAAAGCTATCTATGAAGGGGCTAAACGTGCATTAATTAACATAAGCTAAAGTTAGATTGAGGGTAGCTAGGTTGGGATATTTGCAAATAATATGACTCAAAAATGGCGGCTATTCTATCCTATGTATGCCCTATGATTATGCTAACTGTAACACTAATCATTTCCCCTTTCTTGCCTTGATATATATATATATATATATATATATAGTAGGTTTAGGCTTGGAGTACTTGACTCCACAATGGAAAATGAATTGTAGATTAATTGGTTAAGCCATTGAGGATTTAGCTAGTTGTGAGACTCACACCTCTTCAAAATGAGGTGTGCGACCCGGATCGATCCGGATTAGTTAAGGTGAAACCTTGAGTACGAGAAGGACAACAAAAATCATAGATGATCAATTCAAATTTCAAATTTAATATGTGAAAAGTTAAAATTAATTCGGATTTGATAATGAATTATTAGGTTAAAAAATGCATGTGGTCAATTAAAACTTCGAATTTGATATTGATACCGAGTTGGATGATCAAATATATTGAAGCAAATAAAATGATTTGCTTGCATTATGTTCACAGAGTTGGATTTGGCCTTAAAGCATTATGGAATATAAAATTAGTGTAAGATAATCAGCAGAAGCAAAGATGGATCCAGGAGATGCTCGGGTGATTCCACATTCTGAAAACTTTAAATTCTCGTATAATTTAAATATTCTATATTAATGATATAATTTTACACTGTTGAATTTCTAATATATATTCTTTTAAAATTCATACCATGAATATATAATTTATTTTCGAAACATAAAATCTTTGGATTACACTTATTAAGATTTAATAAGAGTAATTCATTTTATTATTATTAATCTAGAGGGATTACAAGTAGTAGTATATGTTTTAAAATCTCTCAACTTTTTAACAATTAACGCTAAAATACTTTACAATCATTAGTGCTTGAACTTAAAACCTCTAAAAATAACCATCATTCTTTTAATCACCGAGGTAGTTTGATTCGTAAAAAAAAAGTAATATTAAATTATTTTGCTCAATTTAATCCCACTATTAACATAGCAATTGAATCCGCCCATTCATACACATACATAGCTTGTTATCATTGCGTTTGGCCCCACTATATTAATTCATTTTGCTCAACTTGATCCAAAGAATGGGAAGTGACACGTTTTAAATTTTTAATTGGACATCAATTTTAATCATAGTAATTAACTGACACCCAAGTTTAATTTTGACTATTGGTCTAAAATTAATGATGAGTTGTAGCATAATCATAAGCACACTTTTCTTATTACTCTTATTAATTAATTAAATAATCACTTTCTAGAATTTGGAAAAATGTTGTGGTTTGATTTGCTCCTAGGCCATGTTTGTCCATAGCTCATTGTTCAACAATTACTATCACCCTTTTTAAGTCAAACACTTAAAGATTCTTTTCAATACGTAAACAGTCCTCATTAATTATGTCCGGAAGATAAATTTCTATATGCATTAAATAATTTTAAAAATAGTCATCAAATTTCGTCATTAACTCATGTATTATGGATAAATTATAAATTTAATTTTGTACTTTTAGTTATGACCCATAAAATGAATGGACAATATGACTGATTTATAGAGACTTAAAATGATAATATTGCAAAATATGAACTCAACCTACAATTCGCACATAACACATGAACTAATAGCAGGATTTAATTTAGCATACTCCATGATTATTAGTTCGATCATGACCGAAATTTTAAAATTTTAAAATGGTAAATTACACAGTTCTTCACTACTGTCAATTTGATTAATTTGTTCACTGAACTTTACAGATTGAATCATTTTGCTCACTCTATCGTTAACTATTTAATGGCGTTATGACGTGGCACAAGCATCAAAACAACTTCGTTTTGAAAAACTAAAATACACTCCAAAAAGACGTCGATTCAGTGAGTAAAATAGGAGAGAGAGTAAAGTTCAGTGACTCGTGGTGTAATTTATCCCTTTTCCTTCTCTTCTTCATTTTCTCTCCGTTGGCCACCATGTAATTTTCATTCCAACCACCGTCGACTTCCGTAGATGATGTCTGTTCGGACCCAAATTTCATGGGTCGTTTCGTCTCGACCCCCTGAGTCTGAATCTGGTGGTCATTTCACCGGGAAATGTCCCAAAATCCGTGAATTTGGACTAAAACGCTTCAATTTCCTCACTTTCAATCTCAAATTTGTGGACTTCGGAGCAAGTTCTGACAAAATAAAGGTCGGATTCGAACTCGAGGTGTCGAGGCAAAGCGACTCATCCTATTTTAGGACTCAACAGACATCCACCATCTATGGCGGTTGATAGTGGCTGGTTGTGGAATCCGACCACCTTCTATTTTTATTTTTAAATTATTTTATATTAAATAATAATTAAAAAATGCCACATCATCAATTGTTAGAGAGAAAACGATCGAGTGAGCAAAATGATTCGATTGTAAAGTTCAGTGAGCAAATTGATCAAATTGAAAGTTGGGTGAGGAAAATATGAGAGAAAGTATAGTTCAGTGAGGAATGGTGTAATTTACCCTTTTTTAAAAATATGGACTGAAAATTGCTATATCTAAGTATAGGACTAAATCCAAAACTTTTACATAGTAGAAGGACTAAATGAAGATTCTGACCAAAGAAAACCTAACCGATTAAATATATTATATGATTAAATTTTTATTTTTCATGATTAGTCCTTGTCAACACAAGGAAACCTTAACATCTGTTGTTGTAGTGTTGCACCGACCAAAGACAAATCAAATAAAAACAAAAGTACTCAACGAAAGCTTACTACAGTTGATTATAGATTAAAGAACGAATTAATTAGTCTAAACAATGTTTGATTAGTGCTTGTCGCTTTCCTTCAACTACAATGATTTCTTTAGTATTTTTCATATATTGTAAAGAAGGATTAATTGTATTAAACATCCTTCAACAATCGTCTCAATTTAAAATTAGTTATTAACCTTAAAAACATTCTAATTGCATGTGTTGGCTTAATAGCAAGGTTCACCATACACATGGATCCGACACAATCTTATTTTGGTCACGATGACCATAAATCATAGACCAACCTTAAAACATTTCTTAAACCTAAAGGAATGACATTGAAACAAAAATGGGGTTTTCAAAAAATATCAGATACTTTGAAAGTGTAAATTACAGAAAGATCACATGGTGTGTAGTTTAACGATGAAGCGGCAGCCAAAGGAGAGGCTGCGCCACCGCCGGGGGAACCGTGTTTTGGGGGGGGGTGACAGGTAAGCTGCCACTGTCAAAAATATTGATTCAAGGAAAGGTCACAGTGGGATATGGCGGTGCTGACGGTGAAAGGGGGAAGAAGCTGACTAGTGAACAGTTACTGTCGGCAGATAATTCTCACTGCACGTGCAAATTCTATTGAACCTCACCCTGGCCTTCCCTTTGTTTTCGTTTTGGTTGAATCAGGGTTTTAGTCTCTCTACTATACGAGAATTCAGAATTTAATCCTTCTTTTTTTAATTTGATATAATTTGGACACTCAACTTTTCTCATGTTATTATTAGATTAAAATTGATAATACTTCTCAAGGGTGGAGCTAGGAGGCTAGAATGGCCTTGGCATCCCATAAAATGGTGAAGTTTTAATTTTAGCCCCTTTAAAATTTTGTTTTTTAAATAGAATTTTAACCTAATTTTCTTCAAAATCTAGTTTTTTTCTCATTAATTCAACACTCATCCTTTTTCTTTTTCTTCTTTGTTGATCGACGGCGATATTAATTTTAATGTTGGTTGTCGGCCGTCGATATTTTTTCTTGTCTTTTTATTTTCTTATATCACATCTTTAGTTTCTTTTGTTTGTTGATTTTCAATAAGTCTGCTTGTATGACATGTTTTCATCTTTCTTTGCGGAACATTTTCTTCTATGCTTTGGTATATTTTTATTTCATTTTTTTATTTATCTTTTTATAACTGTTGATTTCATATCGACATGACTGATCAAGATGATGCTTATATGTTATATTGTCGATCTTCCCTGCTTTGGACAATCAGATTGGATTTAGATACCTAATTTGTGTTTGTGGATAGCTTTTCACGTCGCTCGAGTTTGATTTATAGTTTATCAGAGTATTTCAGTAGCTTGATCCCCTTTTATGATTTATTTGTCGATGCGATCAGATATGTTTGTATATATCTTTTTTTGAATTAAGTTTTTAGTCTTTCCTTGTAGGTCTTTATTTAATCATAAGTGGCTAGTTTTTTTTTTCAATGATGATAGAAAATTATCTTAATATGTTTTTAATTTACCATTATAATTGTAAATTTTATTGCAATTTAAAATATTTTATTTTTTTTAAATAAAATTAGCAGCTTTTATAAAAAAAAGTAAACTCGAATAACGGTAGAATTATATTTTGGCATCCATAGATGATAAAATTCAATTTCATTTATCTTAAAAATTATAAGCTAAAACATTGATTAGGGTATATATTTTATTCATTTAAAACTAATAATTTACTTTTGACCTCTCAATTTTATTTTATTTTTATTTTGTCCCTGACGCCACCTAGTTTATTCGTTAATGTGATGACATGAGAATTCAAATACTTTATTATTTATTCATTTTATTTTAAATCTATTATTGACGTCATTTGAAAACAACGTGTAAAATTACTTTTTTCTATAGTTGGTAAATGAAATAATAATTTTATTTATTATTTATTATAAGAAAGGAAGGAAGAAACTTCGCATGTTTGTGTTGTATTGACGTGTTAATCATTTAATTTAACTTTCTTTGTATACATGTCAAAGTATAGTTTAAGTAAGGACAGTCTAATTTAAAGTAGGGAATGGATATAGTCGAAAATATTATAAAAATCATAATAATTTCGGTTGGATGTAACTTAAAATGTTAATTTTTTTCTTAATATTTTTCAATTAAAAACCTTCTTTATAACAATTTTAATTTACAACAAAAAATGTTACCTTATATCATACCAAAAATGTTAAAAAGATAATATTTTAAATCGCACCTAACTAAAAATATTATAATTTTTATAATACTTTTATCATATATTCCCCGCCATTTCTATCATATATTCTCCGTCATTTCTTAACTTTAAATTAGATTAATGTACGATAGAATTACCCAATAAATATTACATGAAACCAATGACAAGAGTAATAATCATAGCTCTGAAACCAGACAGTACTTAAATTCAATTGGACAATGATGAGAGACAATGTATCTCTGGTTTTCTTAAATGTTGAGCCAGGTCCTACGTAATCAACTTCATCACATCTACTTATGATTTTTTCAGACAAGTGCAATTTTGTCTATTATTCCTATTTACGTCATTTTTACATCAAATTTTAATTTTATGTTTTTTAAATAATGATGAATTTAATTTTTAATACATTTATTTATTTTCTTGTCATGTCATGTCATGTTCAGAACGTATAACATGCAAGTCTAAAGCAAATTGTTGAATTCACTGTACGTACCATATAGTACGTATTACATACCATATACGATGCATGTTGTTACATGACGAGATGCAAATTAATATGTTTCCATTAGCAAAATAATGGAATGCAAGGCAGCTGGCATATCTTAAATTTGGAAAGTCTTGGGGATGGAACTTATCACCTACTATATGTCCATGTCAATGGGACCCCATGCCTGGCATGGGCATGCAAATATCATGTAGAAATAGGTTTGTACATCAAAGCTAGGAGATGTGAGAATGGACCAACACTAAACTTCCATATCCCATTAGAATTTGCCGACCTTAACTAAGATCATTAATCAATCAATCAATCAAATTAACCAACTGCATCTTTCGTTTATCATGATTATGTTTTTGAACATGCTCTTAAAACGTATGCCCCGTTATTTTTTGTTCTCTATTATTGGTTTTCTTATAGCCACTAAAATTTGATTTTTTTAGTTATTAATTTGAATAAGATATTACATTAATACTTATATACACATTAGACATTTTGAAAGATACGATAAATTTGAAATAGTATTGATACATGCAAGTTTTAGTAGAAAATAGTGTGCTCTTTGACCATGAAAGTTCATATCTTAGGTACGAGATATTCGAATTTGAAACTTTAATGAATAAAATGAATCTTTTAACAACCAAATTTAAATCAGAAATAGTGTGGACTTTGAAATTTTAAAACGTGAATCAACGTAAGGTAGATTCATCCAACTCAACCACCCGGGGGTCATATATGACACTAGATAGCTTTTTTCATGGCCAAGTTGCATAGAAACAGTGGAACACGTTGGCTGGTGTCGGCCTTGGTTTAATGGCGACCAACACTGGAGGGACCCTGTCCCCGATGATTTGCGGCGTCTACAGATGCCTTGCTCAGACAAAATAATCTTCCGACGTTTAGCTTAATCGGCATCTGTTTTGTCTCTTGTAGGAATTGATTACAATGTGGAAAATCAAATTTTTAGGGAACATGCTTGGTCGGTCTGTTTTTTAGAAGGAAAAAATGAAAACTAAAAGTGCATGGTTCAAATCAATACACGTTTTCAATTCCCATTCTCGTGGGATGTGTAGGTAGTTTGCAATTTTTTTTGGTAATCTCGGAAGAATACAATATAGTACATGTTTAAAGATTTTTAACCAATTGACAAACAAACGTTTATATTCTCGATTGTTCGAACTCGAGATATCAAAAGATAATAACAAATCCTTAAACTACTGAGGTTGTTTAATTCGAGCGGTAGTTTGCAATGTTAAATGATCCTATACTGCTATGGTATATGCAATGGTAAGTTAACATTGAGCTTTGTAAATGTAATGGTGAAAAATGAGAGAGTTGAGCCAATCTTGGAAATTTATGTTCCTTAGGTAGAAACAATGAGGAAGAAATGGCTAGTTGAAGCAAACGCTGGTTTGTACATATGGGCAGGGCTTTGTTGCTTTAAGCCATCTTGAACCCTGCAAGCAAGCCCATTAATAGCTTCAGAACCGACTACAAGTTTGAAAACATTCTCTCTTTTTTTCTTTGCCTTATTTAGGGTTGAATTAATGTATACATTAGCTAATAATAAGAGTCGCTTTGGCCGAGTGGTTAAGGCGTGTGCCTGCTAAGTACATGGGGTATCCCCGCGAGAGTTCGAATCTCTCAGGCGACGAATTTTTTTTAACCAATCCGGAACTGATGACAAATTATTGGTAAAATAATGGTTCTGGTCTCTCTATTTGTTTAAATTTGAAATTTAATCCTTACTCTTTAATTTGATTATTAGATTTAAAAAAAACATGCCAGCATTTTATAATTAACTATTTAGATTAATCAATAATATTAGAATAATAGAAAGGGGATAAAATATGCAAATTATAGTGATTACATCTTATATTTAAACATAGTAAATAGATAAAAATCATAATTTGACCTAAATTTGCCATACCAAAAGAATTACGGTTTTAGTGAATGCTATCTTCAACACACTTGTTCTTCCTTAAACTTATTTGTTAGGTCCCTCTATTATAGAGGTTCGATTAAATTAGTCATTCAATTATTAAATAGATCAATTTAAACTCTTTATTATAGAAATCGGCTCAAATAAATTTCTCTACTATTAAATGGATCAATTTAATGTATGTACTAATAAAATGCATACTATAAAACTAAAACTTAATAGACTTAAAATGTATTGTTTTAACAGTAAGTAGTTTGAGAGGTTGTCTGATACAATTGTTGGGGTTCAAAAAGAACTAGAGGAAGTGCAGAAAACGGTGTTGAGTTGGCATTCGATTGAAAATGTTGCCCGTGAAAAAGAAGTTGATCATGTCTTGAATGCTCCTTATAGGGCTGAAGAGAAGTATTTAAGGCAAAAGTCTAGGGTCCAATTTATCAAGAACAAGGATCAAAGTTCCGTTTATTTCTTTAGGCAAGTGGCTGCAAGGCAAAAGTTTAATTCGATTCAGGTCTGTTGGACAAGTTTGAGGATATTTCTGTGGAACTGATCCAATACTTTTCAGATGCTCTTGGGTCTGTTGACACTAATATGGATCCTGTTTCTGATGAGTTGCTGCTGATTTAAAAGATAGTTTGAATGCTCGTGTGATGTCGAAGGAGATAAAATACGTATTCTTCTCTGTGAATGGTAACAGAATCCCTGGTCCGAATGGGTACCCTGCGAGTTTCTTCAGCTTGCCTGGAGAATTGTTAGTAATGCTTTTATTTGTGTTGTAAAAGGGTTATGGGGATAAAGATCAATCTAGTTTAGAATAGAACATGTATGATAAAGACGTTTATGGCTCCTTTTAACTTAAACTGGTTCACTTTGGGTGGCCTGGATAAATAAGTATATTTTAAAAGTTCGCTCCATTTAGCAAGCTCCATTTGGCAAGCTCCTTTGAATGACAGTTATAAATGGGCGTGGAAAAAGGTTCTTTTGCTTAAGGAATGATTAGGCTATTGTAGGTAACCTCGTTGGGAATTTTTAAGGAAGAAAGGTGTGGAAGGCTCTTAGATGTAAGCAGGAGAGGGTTCCTTTGTAACATCCTTAATACCGTGTTAGTGATTAAATTGTAAAACTTGAGAATTTGGTGACTAAAGCAGAATAATTGAATAGTATTGTAATTTGGTATAGGGTTAAATTGCAAAGAAGATGGAATTGAAGGATAGAATGATCATTTGCAAGAGAAAATAATTAAGTTTTCTTATATTTATATTAGCTACACGTGGAAGAGAATGAAGGAAAACACAAGGTTCCAGAGTTTGCTTCTTCTCTTCTTTCTCCACACGTGAAGAGGTCAAAACAAAGGTAAGATTTCTCATGAGCTAATTGTTTGCTGAAATTTAAGTTTGGTTTTGCTCCTTAGATGCTAATTAAACTTAAGAAAAGCTTAATTTGCTTTAAAACAACAAGATGAAGGGTGTAGGAAGAATTAAAGATTAGGAGTTCTTGAATGGAATTTTGAAATAAATTTAATATTTTGAATCGGAGGTTGAATTTGACTTGTCATCGACTTAATTAAGATATACGAAGTGTTAGAATTAGATTTAGAACATGTTGGAATTTGAGGAAGATTCTTGAATTCTATGTGGAGGATTGAATTTTTAAGTTTAAGAGGTATTGAATGGGTATTAATTAGTTTAAGTAGGTATATGCAAGTTAAGGATATAAAAAGAGGTGAAATATGAAGTGTTGAGAGGATTATGAAGGGATTTTCGTGCTAAAATAACATTTCTGGGCTGTGTGCATCGATGCACATTCAATGTGTACCGATGCACTCTCAAATAAATGAACATCGAATGCCATTAGTGCATCGATGCATAAGGAGTGCATCGATGCACCCCCTTAAAATACAAACATAGAATGGGATTTGTGTACCGATGCACAGGTAGTGCATCGATGTACACGTTAAGGAATGCATCGATACACTGTAGAGTGCATCGATGCATACCTTCATTAAAAGATAAAAATAGCTTTCTTTTTAGCCTAAGGAGTGATAGTTTAGAATATATCAATTTAGTATACTGATATGTATTAATGTATTACTATGTAGATATAGAACGTAATCTTGTTCCGGAACAATCGAAGGATTAGAAACGAGTCAAAGCAAGGCTAAGGTGAGTGCCTATCTTAGATAGAATTGTATTGAGACAAGACTTGTGATAAGTCTATCTCTTATAATTGAATTTATGATTCCATATTCATGCATATGCATACATATATATGTGTATTAATGTTATAGTGATTTCATGTATAATTCATTCATGATTTAACACGATATTATATGCATGAACGCCCTTATCAGAGAATCCTTCCAAGTATGTGAAATAATGGAAATAATCATATGAAGTGATTTATGTATTTACATGGATAGTGATGAAAGAGATATGAAATGAGAATGGATTTATAATTAAGCCCATGTTATTTAATATGAGAGCAGTAGGTATAATTGGCATGCCAAGAGTCGAGGGATTATCAGTGGTCCTTCGGGACATAGTGGTCCTTCGGGACAAATATTCAGCGCCCCTAGTGGGATTTTATTCGAGCTGTGGTGACAGCATTGTGCACAACCTCAGTGTACTTGCGTACCTTCTGTTCTCAATAATGTACATGGGCAGTCCAAAGATAAACTAAAGGAAAATTCTTATGAAATATAATTGTTTATTCATGCATATCCTACTCATATGTCATAATGTGGTATTTGCATGTGCTTCGCAATGTCCTAGTGGATTGATAGAAATGCATGTTCGTGATATTATTGTTATATGTTTATTTATGTCTCACTAAGTCTGTGACTTAGCGTGTAAGTGATTTACATGTAGGTACCAAGAATCAGGAAGAGCAGAAATACGGTGGCAAAAACAACATCACTGCTAGAAGATCATATCAGAAGTAACTGATAAAGTATGTATTTTGTCGTGCATAGTATGTTGGCATGTAAGAAAAGTGTCAGTTATGAATGCTCTGATCGATTTTGGTTGTTTTGGTCAATTCATGTAAATAAACCGCTTTAATGTTAATGAAAGTTTTAAATTTTCCTTGAATTTTGTCACGAGTCAAAGTTTGAAAAGTCAATGTGACACCTCAGACTCGTATTCGGATCGGATATGGGTTGGGGGTGTTACATCCTTGGTTTTCCTTTGGGGGGGGGGGATTATCTGTCCCACGCCATTCGTTTGTTCGTTTGGCTTGCACTCCTTGGTGGGTTGCCAACAAAGGTTTGTATATTATGTTGGGGTGATCCAACTCGTCTCTTGTGTAAACGAGGGATCATTTTATTTATTTATTTAGGTGTTGATTTATTTGTGTGGTTGAATAATAATAAAAAGGGAAAACACACACATTTTCTCTTAATTTTCTCCCGACTTCCCATCTTCTTTTTCATTCCCCTTTTTCTCTCAAAATTATAATGCAGATTCTTCTCTTTCCATTCCTTCCATCGGTTTTCTTTTTCAAGAACAAGGGGTAATTCTCTATTTTCATTACTTCCTTTACGTTTAATTTTTCTTCTTTTGCATGCCCTAACATGTCTTGTATGAATTTCGTTATGTTAAATAATATATCCATATTGAACACTGATACGATGAGGAGTTATTCCACGATGCTTCGTATAGTTGCAAACAGTTTTTCATTTGGAGACGGAAGACCTGTCATACGTTTGATCTTTCGCGTTTGTTCGGTTAAACTTAAATGAACGAACATAAACACACCGTGGTTCATGTTCGCTCGGCTCATTTACAGACGTATAGACAGTACCTTTAAATCATGTCCAATTATGTGTTTAGATCCCCCAATGATGGTATTCCAAGGACGAAATCGTATCAGAACGAAAATCTAATGATTATAGAGCTAGAAAAGGTTTAATTGCAGTTTTAATCCATCAACTGGAAAAGTTAACATAGTTTGATGTCTCTACTCCTATAATGTTAGATGATATATCTACTTTAATATGGGATTTGATTAATACGTATAGTTATTATTGATTTAATATGATTGATTAAACTTTTTATGTGACTCTAATTGTGAAAGAATAATAATAAAAAGTTTTTTTTATCACTTTTATGATCATAATTAAGGTGTTATCAATCTGTGGTTACTAATAACATTACAAAAGTAAATTACTAAACTGATTGAATCTTAATTTGATTGACATTGTTATTGTTGTAATAGCATCATAAAACGATAAAGACAACAGCGGCGACGGTAAAAATGACGAAGGCAACACCTAATGACTATACGGAAACGATTACGTGCCCCTTTGGGGAGTTGGCGACGAATTTATCGGACTCGGAGCTAAATGAGACAGCTTATGAGATTTTGGTTGGAGCATGTCTGAGTTTTGGTGGGAAAACATCGAATGACAAAGTACCGGACTCGGAAAAGAATTCGGAGAAGACGGGGATGGCGACGACGACACAATATACTTCGTTGAAGTCAAGGGCGGCGAGTAAGGTGAAGAAGGCTTTAGGAATAAAATCTCGGAGGAAGAAATCGAGTGGTAATAAGACCGTCCCGGAACAAGTGAAGAAGCCGAGTTCAATTGAGGAGACGTTGAGGGTTCAAATGCGAGTTTCGGAGCAAATAGATTCTAGAGTTAGAAAAGCTCTCTCTAAAGTTGCTGTTGATCAGGTTTGTTAAAAGAAATTGCTATTACATTTTTCGTTTTCTTTTTCGGTTACGAGCATTAAATATAATAAAATGTTCAATCAAGTCCTTGTATCAGTGTATATTTTATACGTCAAGTGTGATCGAATTTAAATTTAAGCTCGAACTTAGATATATATATATGAACAAATGTAATCAAACTTACTTTGAGCTTAAATATGAGATTGAATTCCATATCGAGCTCCGAGTTTTGAATTGAGCTCAATGGATGAATCTATATGAGAGCCTGAAGGGGTTATAGGCCTCACGAAATTTGGAAAAATTTAATTACATCCTTCAAATTTTCAAAAACTTCTGATTAGTCCTTCATTTTTTTTGAAAAAAAACATTAGACATCTTATATTTTGTTTCATGTATATGCATCAGAAAATAGAGTCAATTGTGTTGCCACTCGAGATGTTGCAGCAACTACAGCCTGCCGATTTTCCGAGCAAAGAAGAACACGAAGCTTCGCAAAAGAGATGTTTTAAGCTTCTTGAAACCGGACTCCTTTTGCATCCTCTACTGCCACTAGAAAACGACAACGCCGATCGGCAACAGCTCCGAGGGATCGTCGATGAGGCATTGGAGAAGCCTTCGAACATCATAAAAAATAATGAATCGATGCAATCCCTTCGGAGCATTGTTACATCACTTGCTTGTCGAACAAGCGACGACGGAACGGTTTCCGGGACACACCACTGGGCAGATGGATTCCCTTTGAACCTCAAAATCTACCAAATGCTGCTCGAAGCTTGTTTCGATATCAATGACGAAGCATCTGTCATTGACGAGTTATTTGAGGTGGTAGAGCAAATAAAGAAGACATGGCAAGTCCTGGGAATGAACCAAGTGCTGCACAATCTTTGCTTCTTGTGGATTTTTTTCAACCGTTACACGACGATGACGGATCAAGCCGAGGGCGATCTGTTGAACACGGGCGAGAACCTGTTGACGAAAGTAGAACATGATGCAAAGGCATTGAAGGAAGATGCCCATTATGCCAAGGTGTTGAGTTGTATTTCGAGTGCGATTTTAGGTTGGGGTGAGAAAAGGCTTGTTGATTACCACTTTCATTTCCGAAGTGACAACATTGAGTCAATGGCATGTGTGGTTTCCATGGCGGTTCTATCAGCAAAGATAATGGAAGAAGATGGTGTTGAAGGAGACGAAACCGATGTTGGTTATGAGAAAGTTGATGAATCCATAAAATCATCACTGCGTGCTGCTTTTGCCCAGGCAAGTTCCCAATATTTCCCCATATTTAATCTTTTATGTTGTCCCTACGTGTGTGCAACACTAAATAAGGAGTCTCCTATATAGGGATGAGCATGGGACTATATGAATCATTTGTTTATCATTTCGATTTATATCGTCATATTATTTATCTTGAACTCATCTTAAATTTTGAACCGACTCGATTTAAACAAAATTTCTCTCATTTTTATGCGACAAGATAAGAAGAAGATTAAAAATATTATAAAGAAGCTTCGTAGTCTATCCCTAAATATATATACAGGGAGCACATACTAATTATCCAAGTCAAAACTATCCCAACCCCGACTCTCTCCTTCGTCAACCTCATTCAAACCTTTTTTTTTTTTTAAACTTCAATCCTATATAATATCATATCGAAATTCATTAGGTTCAAATATTTTGATCACCTCTACTCCTATAATTTAATAAGAAAAGTTAAAAGAATAAAACGAGCCGATTAATGCGCTTGCTCAAACCCAAGTCATCTAAGTGTAGCATTACTACTAGTACTAGGATCACTTGTGTTCAAGTTTCAAGCGATTTAAAAATCGGCATAATATTAATAATAGTAGCAGGATCAAATTATATCACATTAAAATAGGGGGATGAAGATCAGAATTTTACCATTTTTGTTTGAAAGACGAATCATTTTTTTAATCTATTTATAGACGTGTATTTAGACAGGTAATGGAGAAGGAAAAGTCAAGCAAACCTTCATCCAAAGACTTCCAAAACGAGCTTCCTTTCATGGCCAGACTTGCAGAGGAAGTGAGTAAACTGGCTTTTACGGAGAAGGAAACTTTCAGTCCGATATTAAAACGGTGGCATCCACTTGCAGCAGGCGTAGCAGTGGCCACCCTCCATTCCTGCTATGGGAATGAGCTTAAGCAATATGTTTCGGGCATCGATGAGATATCGCCGGATGTTTTAGAAGTGCTGAAAACCGCTGACAAATTGGAGA
The DNA here is from genome assembly GCF_006381635.1 of Hibiscus syriacus. NCBI lineage: Eukaryota > Viridiplantae > Streptophyta > Magnoliopsida > Malvales > Malvaceae > Hibiscus > Hibiscus syriacus. The sequence goes on along the minus strand of NW_024062645.1, from coordinate 561,193 downwards.
AAGATTTGGTGCAGATTGCGGTTGAGAATTCGGTGGATAGTGAAGATGGTGGCAAGTCGATCATAAGGGAGATGCTTCCTTACGAGGCTGAATCTGTTACTTCTGGTTTGGTTAAATCATGGATAACCGAGAGAACTGATAGGTTGAAGGAATGGGTTAATAGGAGCCTGCAACAAGAGGTAATAATATCGGTTAAATCATAATTTGACCATCTTATGCCAAATTACTTGCCTCCTTTCACTGGTTATGCATTGTGCATTTTTCTCATCTCTTCGTAGAAATGGGATCCAAAGGCCACAAGGGAGCGTTTTGCTCTATCAGCTGTTGAAGTGCTGCGGATTGTAGATGAAGCTTTTGAAGCATTCTTTTTGTTACCAATAGCCATACATGCTTCTATGCTCCCAGACTTAGCCACTGGGATCGATAGCTGTCTTCTACACTACATATCCATGGCCAAGTCTGGCTGTGGTACGTATTACTTACCAATGCATGCATTTCTTTCTCTTCCTCGCTCTTTTTCTTTATGAAATTAGCAATCGGACATATTTCTCTGGTCCTTGTACTTCAACAAAGTTTTAGATTTAGTCCTTTTTAATTTGAAAAATTCTAATCCAATCATTGACACATTAATACCTGTAATCTACAGATACCCAAAGCTATGTACCCACAATACCACCTTTGACTAGATGTTCTAGACGCTCCAAACTTCCTGGTGTGTTTAAGAGAAAAGAAAAGGCTCATAAGAAAACTCAGGGGGGGACTGCAAATGACACCTCCGGGACACCCCAGATGTGCTGTCGTATTAACACTCTTCTGTATATTCAAACTCAGTTGAATGGATTGGCAAAAAGGGAAGTTACCAATTTAACAAACTCTGAATCAACTCAAGATATTTCCAATGGAATGGAGAAAGCATTTAAACTTTCGGCTGCTGCATGTGAAGAAGGGATCCAACACCTATGTGAAGCAACTGCAAATAACGTCGTCTACCGCGACCTAAGTCATCTCTTCTGGGACGGCTTGTATATCGGGGACGTCTCATCGTCTAGGATCGAACCTTTTCTTCAGGAGCTCGACCTCCAGTTGGAGGACATTTCATTAACCGTGCATGACAATATTAGAACACGACTTGTTACTCAAGTAATGAAGGTTTCTTTTGATGGCCTCTTACTGGTTTTACTCGCCGGCGGCCCTGCTCGTGCTTTTACCCTGCAGGACTATGAAATGATAGAAGAGGATTTTAGGTTCTTGACTGATCTGTTTTGGTCTAATGGGGATGGACTTCCGGCCGAGTTGATCGACGACTTTTCGATCACAGTTAAAGAGATTCTCCCCTTGTTTCAAACTGATACCGAGAGCCTGATTGAGAAATTCAGAAGCATAACACTCGATAATTGTTCTTCTTCTACGACTAAATCCAAGCTTCCATTGCCACCAACGACAGGTCTGTGGGGCCCGACTGAACCGAACACGGTCTTGAGAGTTTTGTGTTACAGGAATGACGAAATAGCAGCTAAGTTCCTTAAGAAGACTTACAACTTGCCAAAGAAACTCTAACAAAATTCTTTTCCTTTTTGTTCTGGTGAAAAGAACAGTCAAATGATGTTATAAACCGATTCATGTGATTCATATATCTTCCTGTGTATATGTAAAATCATGTTTTTACACAAGAGGGTAACATTATTTCACTACCTCCAGAAACAGTTTTGGATCTTTCTGCTGTTGTTTCCAAATACCAACAATTCAAGCTACTGTTAACAAACAGATGTTATATGGTTAAAAGTAGTAAGTTCATTATCATTGTCAATTAGTCACATAAAAAGAGATGTGGTGTCGAAAGAAAAGCAACATGGTGGCCATAAATTTTTCATAACAGAAGCAGCCAAGGTAAGATCACACTGTTAGCATTAGAGTCAAAGTAGGAAGATCGGTAAGCTTCTCTTCTATTTTCGAACAGAGGAACATAATAATAGAGCAATAGAAAGAGAACCAAGCCAGTAATTAACCTTATTGTATAAAAAAAAGCATATGCAAATGATGATTTGTGCTTTATTTTTGCCCTAAATTTGATGTTATAAATAATGACGACGCAGTTCAATACAGTAGCTTACAAAAGATGGAGCGAAGCCTGCAAAATCCATTTAATTTGACTGTATCCAAGGAAAATAATAACCTACCGGTAATATCTATGTTTGTGTTTCTTAGTGCCACGGATTCTTCTTTTTGGTTCCACTTCTTGAACTGCTTCTTGAGCTAGTTTTCTGCCAGAACATTATTAACAAGTTAAAAATAACGTATAGGTGAACATTAACAATGAAACAATCTTAATGTAATGTGTCTATTTTTATGATGAGAATCCATGATTATATGTACCGGTTTCGATTTCTTTGTCTTTCCTCTAATCATGTTCTTTGGAGGCTTTAGTTTATATATCCGAACCATCCAATGATGAGTTGTGAATACCTACATTGGCAATAAAACAAGAGAAATCTGATCAGGAAAACACTTGAATAAACGCAACATCCAATGAGTCGAATATTAAATGATTTGAGCGGAGGCTCATCGGCATGCAAATAGAAAAAAGACGAAAATTATCATATTCCAAACGCACACCACAACATGGATCATACTGAAGTAATTTAAACGAATATGGTAGGCAATTTTTCATGATATGCAGGCACTATTTGAATAGAATGAAAACTAGGATCATCTAACCTCCTCAAAATGAGTGAGTTTAAAATATTTCTTTCCAATTTCTGTCCGCCTAACTTTATCGTACGCTTTCCCATCAGTTTCCACAAACCTGTAGATATGTATGCAATTAAAAGATTAGGTACAAGTTCAAAGAAAAAAACTGGCCAAAACCACATATGAAGTACTCAAACATTAACAGCAACAGACCTGTAATAGGAGAGTTTATACATTAGACAATTCAGCATGGTTGGAGTCGCCTGGGAATCAATTCGATACGAACCATCTTTCTGTAGAGAGAAGGCAAGTTACAGAATAGTTACTAATTACAGAGAGTGAAATAACCGAGTCAAGAGAGAGCTTAAATATCATCTAATTTCTCAGCCAAAATAAATATCGTCTTACGTTAGTGCAGTAACATTCAATTAACTAGGAAAACCTATAAAGGCCTAAAAAAAAAACTAGAAAAACCTATAAAAGGTATTGCTCACTTTTATACACAATTTTGTAATTATGCTCGGCCTTTCTCTTGTTGTTCCACTAGCAAATTTCATCACACTTAAACATATTTTTTCCCAAAATGTATAAATATTTATTGTTTGACTTTGAATATACAAAAGTATGATTGAGAGTTGATACTTCCAAACGCTGAAAGAAAACCAAAAAGATAACTTACCAGGTAATCAGCTTCCTTGATGTGAGGGAACACACCACCTCCAATTCGAACCATCCATAGGAACTTATTAATATCATCACTGGGGTAGCCAATGAGACCTAGTTAGTGAAGTAAGTTGTCAGAACATAATATATTAAGACAACATAATTCAAATACCAAAGGATAAAAAAAATCAAACCTCCAAAAATGACAAAAACATATTTCACATCCAAAGAGTGGAAAATATCCCAAGCTGCCCTTTCAGGAGAAGACATCGCAGTACCAACAGTTGCAATATGAGTATTGTTCCAGGTATTATTATCAACAATCACTGTGCGATTAGCCATTGCAGTGGTTTGGTAACCGTAGTCCCACCATGATGCAACCTACCAGGAGTTTCACTTAGCAATGTCGGACAGCATGTTTTGCTTAATAGGTTGCAATATTGTTATATATTCAACAAAAGACTAAGCTGCTATAAGCAAAACAAATCCATCCAAGATAACATAAGAAGAAAATACATACACAGAAAAAAGATGACCAATAAGGATTATCAGAGCCGAGCCATTTTATGCTCGGCATATCAGTGTTGATCAAACAGCTTAAAATATATATTTTCCATTTTTTATTCTACGTAGATACAGGTATCAAGAAAAACTTCCAGCTCAAAAGACTGGTAGCCTAATTGACATTTAAAGAACTTACTTTGTCATTGACATCAGTATTATGGCGCAACCACGCATAAGCCTCTCTAAAATCATCAAAAACATGCAGACGACCATGTGCACGGTATGATAAAACTACTGAGGGGGCTGAATAAGCTTCTGCTGCAGCCCAAACACAATGAAGCTGTAAAGAGAAAAAGTGACAGTTTTACAATTGAAACAAAAAGAAACAAACAAACAATAAATTGGTATGTATGGACATCTCATGGACAAAAGTAAAAAAGAAAAGATTTAGAGCCAAAGGTTTTTTCCCATTGAGGCATACAAATTTCCAACAGAAGTTTAACTTGTTGCATTCTATGCGCGAGATTCATTGTGAAACTACAATAAGGTATCCAAATTCGTAGCTGAAGAAAAGAAGAGACTAACAACTTTTAAATGCCATAATCATCACTAAATTTTACACTTCATTGTTCATACCTTATATACATCCTCAGCATCCATTCCAAGGATGCGGTATTTACAAACCAGTAATGCAAGTGGCCTAGTGCTAAATCCAAACTTAATGAAATAGCATTTGCAGACCTATTTAGATCACTGAAAAACAAAAAGTGTCCACTTTGTAACACACACACCCCATGGCAGGACGAAACATGTGGAGCTAGACCTAGACCGTCACCTCATCTCTGAGAAGGTTACAAGTGGGACAGTTAAACTCAATTTTGTTTCTACTCACCAGTTTAGGGGGAGTATAGATTATAGATGATTTGTTTCTTTGTTAGTTAGTAATTTAAATCTTAGTACAAGTCTTATCTACCTAAAGGATAAGATGTTAGTTTATCTCTAAAATGGTTTGAAAGAGTTTTACTACTTAGGATTGTGGCTCAAGAGTTCTTTAAATAGGAAAGACTCTTCTTTTGTATTCGAGTGAAATAAAAATCAGAGAAAATCTTCTTCTCTAAAACTCACATATGTATATCCCACCTAAAACGTTAGAAAATAGCTAGCAAAAAATCCTTTATTTACAACCAGAACAACCTCTCAGCTACTGAACAAAATCATATCACAGCAATAACCGACTACTAAGTGATACATTAACTTCTATGATGAAAATACAGGAAAAAACAAGCAGTTAGAGCATATAAAATGGGAAACCAAATTACCACATAGAAAGCACCCAGAAAGACAAGTAGTAGAAGAGAAACCACAGTTGCCACCAAAGGTAAAGCTAGAAGCCGCTTCTTCTCAGCTTTGGCTTTGGTAGGTTTTTCCTCATGCTCCCTTTCCTTTTTTTTCTTCCTAGAGGGTCTATCCTTTGATGTCTCCTCAGGTTTTTCTGTCTTTCCAGCAACATTCTGTTCTTCAGCAATAGCAGAACTAGTTTCCCCTACCTTGATGATCAGAAGCGGTAGGAAGAAAATATTTTAGTACAGTAGCTACAGGTATTCATAAAATGATGGGTGGATTATGAACTTCTGGTATGGATAAGTATAGCATGTTTACATCAATTTCAGCTTTGCTAACTCCAGGTAGTTGAAACTTGATTGATCTGGTGAAGACATCAAAAGCTTCTGAGAGAGCAATTCCAGATGTGCTGCATGCAGCTGGAGCAAGCACAAGCATTAAGCGTACCTGTATGATTAAGACATAAGAGGCCCCAAATTATTAGGATTAATGAATGGAGGGTAGTGGCTTGAAGTTTTCTGTGTCCATGGTCATCTTACCATTACTCCAGAGAAATATGCAGACGTAGCAATATAGAGGACAACAAATGAGCTTGCATCCGATAAAGGCAAAAAGCATGCCTTCCAACAATTGAAAGAATAATTATCAATTATAACACAAACTTTTAAGTTACAGCAAAAGGTCAATATTTCCAAAAGCTTGAGACTTACAATGATACCAGCTGGAACCAAGAATGCTAAAACATTAATGTCCATAAAGTAAGATGGCCAAGTAGGAGGTTGATGTTCACTAACACTAGCAATGATCGGTATATACTTGCTTGCATAAGTTCTGTCAAATGTAGCAAGGAAAGGGGAAATGAGTTACACACCTAACTTTAGACAACAATGATTGAACAAATAGCGCAAGGTATTAAAAAAGATAACGCTGTTAAGCACGGGCGGTTCCCTTAATGCTAAAAATATCAAATAGTTTACTGGCATCTTACTTAGGTCTTGGGTATTAGGTTTTAAAAAGTCAAACAACCAAGAAGTCCCTAAGAGTAGATACATGCCAGACCAAAATTTGAAGATAATTTCAGTTTTATCGTGCATCACACTGCACTATCCTTTACTACGATTCCTGTCACTGCTTTTCTATCAGTTTTGACAAAGAACATTTACATGGAAGATAATGGAATGAATTAGGTACTCACGGGTCAAGCAAACTTAAGCTTCGTCCACTCCATCCCTTTGTAGGACTGGAAGCTACTAATGCAATAAGAACAGCTACCACAGCACAACACACTGCCCTGAGAACGGCAATGATAGGAGGTCATTTAACCCTTCACTTATTCATATGCTTATCAACAACTTTAAAGCAAGTCCACAAGGAATATGATTTATTATTTAATGTATGCTGAAATTTTTGAATCACAATTTATTCACTATTTTTTGTTCTTAGTTGCCATCAATGTATAAATTCATTTTCTCTGAAAATTTTACAGGAACATACAAAAAGTAAAGCTTACAGGCCAACTGATACAACAAGTGTCACAGCAACTTTAAACATCTTGGGGGAAAGAATCCCCTTGATATAGTATACAAAAGCTACTACTTGGATGATAATGAAAACCTGCAGGAGGGAAAAGAAAAATTATATTAAAAAGCAAGGAGTAGCATAAATAGACCAAGACATTCAAGAAGAGGGGGAAGGAAGAAGGAAAAAAAGATTTTGAGAGCTATTCTGGAAATCGGAACTGCAAGAAATTTCTGTTGTTCTAGAGCCCACAAACACCTCCTTTAACCAGTTGTGCATGGAGAATTAGAAGAACAAAAGTTGGTCATGCAGCTACAACTCAAGTGGAACGGTGAATAACATGAAACACGAACAAGAATAACTGACTAGGACGAAGTTGATTATGTTATTGAAAATTGCAAATACCTAAAGGAGATAACTAACTGAGATTGACAAGACAAATGAATTGCAACAAGAAATGCAAGAGAATACAAAATGCAACCAACATATCATGGAAAAACAAAGAAAAAAGCTCACCAAAAATGATGCAAAGTGTTCTGATGTCATGACAGCATTAAACCCAACTACTGGCACCGAAGCAGCTAGCAGTGTTCCCAAAACAACCTGCAGCCAAACTCAGTTTCAACTAAAATCATGAAAGTCCGAGTAGAAATCTCCAGCAAGATTCCATTCTATTTAAGGAAGAAAAAAAGTAAAAGTTACATTCTTTAGACATGTCAGTATGTCTCCATCCTTAAGTGAGAACAAAGAGAATAGCACACCTTAATTGGTCATATAATCTTCTATCAACAAATACAAGGAGAATCAAATTAAATGTAATACAAAAATACATGCCCCATACTCGTACATATTATGAGTATATACATTTAATAAATTAAAAAAAATGTCAAGCATTTAAGACTTCGGTAAAAATATTACTATAACTTTCAACCCATTACCATCCAATGTATGCCTACTAAATGTTTTAATTTTCCCCAAGTCTTTTAACCCACAAAGCATCAGTTTATGCGAGATGCTAATTATTGTTGACAATAGTTAGCATTGGTTCTCCAATAGCATGCTGAAATATATATTCTTATTGTTTATTGACAAGTATTGAAACTTCTTGGATGAAGCCGATACTTACAAGAGGAGCATATGCGATGTACAATCGAGAAGAATAACGACCAGTTATAACACAAAGAAGCACATGCATTGGAATGAGGTTAATGATGAATGTGTATCCTCCCCAAGAGCAGACCTGAAAAACAAAATGGTCCACTGAGTAACATAAAAAATGAATGGAATAAGAACATGGATAAAAGAGAGCACAAGAAGCTTACCATGTAAAAATATGCTAATGAATTTAAGGTAGCATAAAACAAGGATCCAGTATTTAATGTCTGAAAATAACCAATAAAGAACAGTCAGGCGAGAAATTAAGTAATGGAAAGAACTAAGAAACTCCAAGCAAAATAAGTAGAAGGTTATCTATGAGAAAATGAGATACTATTCACTGGGGAATTAAATCAAACTGTACCTCAAGCCGTAGAACTCAAAATTATAGAAAATTAAAAGAATTTTCTTCAATCAAAGTTTAACCTTTATATAAAGACCAAAAGTAAAGATCAGAGCAAATATTGCTACAGCTTCATTGTCATAACTACCAGCCACAGAACGAGAGATATATGATGGGACCTACAAATAAAAACTTAAATGAGTTGAACAAAGATACCAATAACAACATAAGATGATATAGGAAAATAATGGTAAGTTTTTTGTAACAAAGCACAGAGTAAAATGATGCCAACCACTGTTATTCAAAATTGAAGTTAGCATATTTATAATGAATTACAGAATGAATGAACTATGATAATACTACAAGATCTCTTGCATGATTTTACCATTGCCAACAGAAAAGCAGCTGTCAGTCCAGCACCAGCACCCTTAACTTCCTATGAAAAAAGACACTAGAATTTGAGTTAAATAACCATAAACTCACTATACAAATAAGTTTAGGACAGAATAAATACCTTAGTCAAAAGGTATGTTGCCCATGAAGCAAGAGCAGAGAATATAGGTGCAGTGAAAACACAAGCAGTCTCCACAGACAGTGGAATATTTAAAGAATTTAACAACCTGATGCAACAGGGAGAAGTTGAAACAAGTCAGACACAAGTAATGGCATATTTATAAAAAAAATAAATTAGCAAAATTTAACAGAAATAGGATTTTGTTCCCTATTAACATTAAGGAAACCTACCACCATATGCTTCCAGCTGTCAGAGTCAAACCAGGGTAAACTGTTCCGCCTATTACACGCCCAAGAGGGTACCTTCGTTACACCATACATTTTCACATAGAAGGAACCGTAAACATCATAAATTAACTACCAATTAGCTATTACCAGGTTCGATCATCAAACCAATTCCAGAATTCATAAATTCCTTTCTTTGTAAGAAACTGAAACCAACAACATAACCACATCATCTTGCAATATAGCTTAAGATACCAAAACATTGACAAGAGTAATTTAAAATGGATATTAAGGAACTAAAATAGAAACAAACGAAAATGAGAAGGCAAACTGAGTCAGCTGACCTGAGTTACTCTATAATTAAAGTAAGGATCAAACTCGTGAATAACACTCTCGTATTTTATAACCTGAACGCAAAAAAACCAAAAGAATTTCAAATAAATAAACAGCTCATTTGGAAAATAGAAAAAAAAATCATTAAGCAATAAATAGATAAAATAAACGTAAATGTTCAAACATGCACGTAAATCTTCAGCTCAGCTTTCACTTCCTTTCTTTCTTATACTTTTTGGCGGCAAAAAATGGCGCAAAAATCACATTTTAAAAAGAACATCACAGATCGGATCTACAGCATTCTCAAGGAGCGATAAACCAGAGATCTTACAGAGAATATACGGATCGAGAAAGCGAGAATTCCAATAAGGAGGAGGATGAAGTAGGAGAGAACGTCACCGAAAGCGTGTTGTAAGGTGTTGCCGGTGTTCAGATAACGTAATGCGGCGTTTGAGGACTCCTTCGCCGACATTGACGGCCAAATCGAATCAACAGTCCGATGTGAGGAGAGGAGGATAGTGTGAGAGAAAGTTAAGAGAAGGTTTTGGCGTTGACCTAATAACAGTGTGTTTTCAGTGAAACTCAAGAAATACGAATTTTATAGTGTTTACTACCTATAAGGAATGCGGGAACTACGAAACTGCCCCTTCCTGATATCAGGTAGTTCGCGTGGGCAGTAAATGACCATATTCTCCTTAAATTTACACGTGTCACAATATATTTTATTAAGATAAAATATACAAATGATCTCATTTATAAATATTATTTTTTTCAATCATTAAAAATTATGAAATTACCTCTTAATTATAAGATTTTATTTTATTAACTTTCTCATTATTAAAAGTTATAAAATTATTATTTAATTATTTATGTATTTAAATTCATAGACTGACTAAATTGAACACTAATTTATTAGTTATGAAATTATAAAATTATATTTTAATGATGTCTATTGATTATCTTAAAAGCATAAAATTTTAAACATTGGTTACACAACAAAATGTAAATAAAGAACAAAATACAATTTAAACGACTTTAAGATAATATTTTATTATAAATTAATCAACATATTAACATCTAATTAAAAAATAATTATTTTTAATAAAAATATAAATTTAAAAAGTATTTATATATTACTAACATATTATTTTATAACTTTTAATAATTAAAATTTTTGATAAAATAACACTTTTAATGTTCGCGCACTGGCACTGGAACTGAATCTCAATCTCCTATCCCCACATATGAACTGGATTCGCTTCAAACTTCTGGTTCCCAGAACTAGAACACCAACAACTCTTTCCCATTTCAATCTTGCTTCGATTGCCTCATCTGAGACCAACCCATTCTTCCCATATCCGAACGCTGAAGACCCAGCCAAGACATTACCCAATCGATTCCAATGCTCCCATTAAAGCACTCTACATCTTCATCGCCATGTGCAGAGCTGGACTCCTCCCTGATCGTTACACTCTCCCCATTGTCTTAAAGGCCGCTTGTCAATGTTTCTCTATTGACCTCGGCCGTCAACTCCACTCCATCTCTGTGAAAATCGGATTAGTGTTAAATGAGTTTTGTGAGAGTGGGTTTATAAACCTTTATATGAAAGTGGGACAGTTTGACAATGCGAGGAAAGTGTTCGATGAAAATCCGGACAGAAAGTTGGGGTCTTGGAATGCCTTGATAGCAGGACTTGCTCAGAGTGGACTAGCTAGAGAGGTGATAGATATGTTTTTGGAGCTTAGAAAGAGAGGGTTTTTGCCTGATGATGTGACTATGGTTAGTGTGACTTCGTCTTGTGGGAGTTTAGGGGACTTCGAGTTGGCTCTTCAGTTACACAAATGTGTATTCCAAGCCAGAAGCTTGGGAAAATCCGACATGTTGATGTCGAATTCGGTGATCGACATGTACGGGAAATGTGGTCGGATGGAATTAGCTTATTTAGTTTTCTCAAGGATGAGGGAAAGAAATGTCTCTTCTTGGACGTCTATGATCGTCGGCTATGCAATGCATGGTCATGTCCAGGAAGCTCTCGATTGTTTTCGTTGCATGCGAGAGGTTGGCGTTCGACCTAACCATGTTACATTTGTTGGGGTGTTGAGTGCTTGTGTGCACGGTGGGAAAGTGGAGGAAGGGAAATTTTACTTTGACATGATGAAGAGTGATTATAGGATAAGGCCAACTTTGCAGCATTACGGTTGCATGGCGGATTTGCTTGGTCGAGCCGGGTTGCTCAAGGAAGCAAAAAAGATGGTGGAGGATATGCCTATGAAGGCAAATGTAGTGATATGGGGGTGTTTAATCGGCGCCTGCGAGAAATTCGGGAACGTGGAGATCGGGGAGTGGGTAGCTAAGCATATGCAGGAATTGGAACCATGGAATGATGGGGTTTATGTTGTATTGTCCAATATTTATGCTGCTAATGGTTTGTGGGAAGAAGTTGAAAGGGTTAGAGGGATCATGAAGCAAATGAAACTTGCCAAGACTCCTGGTTATAGCTTGTCATCAAGTTCAGATTGAACTTAGTTTGTTCCAATGGCCATTTCAGACTAAAAGTTGCTTGCCTGAGCCTCTATTTATTTGTTGTTGCACGTCACTTGAGCTGCATTTCTTCAAGTAATAAGAAATGATGATTAGAGACTATGATTCTTTTGATCCATAGAAGCTTGAAAAAGTTGGAGAGCTGCCACCATTCTCCAAGCCAAAAGGCCCAAAGACTAGGGTATATTAGAATTGTTTAATTAAAAGGGTTAAATTCTGATTTTAGTCCCTTTACTATTCTCAAAATAAGGATTTAACAACAATTGGAGTGGCAAAGTTATTGTAAGTTGTCATCAAAGGCTATGGTTCATGCTTTGGTAACCCATTACGTCCCCACAATTTGTAATGGTAATAGAAAATTAAGATTATGTCCCTACATTTTAATTTACCATAATTTGATTTTTTTTGTAATGTAATTAACTAATCCAAATAATTAACATACATAACTATTATGTTATCATGAATCTTTGTAGAAACACCAATTGGAATAAAAATACCCATGTTAATATGATGGGTTGAAAATGATGCTTTTAAGGTATTATTTACTCAATTTCAAAATTAGAAAAAAAAAGTCAAATTATATTTAAATCCAAATAATTAACATACATAACTATTATGTTATCATGAATCTTTGTAGAAACACCAATTGGAATAAAAATACCCATGTTAATATGATGGGTTGAAAATGATGCTTTTAAGGTATTATTTGCTCAATTTCAAAATTAGAAAAAAAGTCAAATTATATTTAAATCAAAATATTAAAGTTGACTAATGGTAATTTTGATATTTTCGACCAAAAGGTTTATTTTTAAAGTGTGTAAATATTAATATATATATTTTTATAGAGATTAAAATGAATTTTGATGATTTTAATATAATTGATTAATTAAAAGATTATTTTCCTTGAATACCTTTCTCTTTTGATAATAATGATTTTTGACACATCATTATGTGGCAAGCAATCAAGAGCCCAAGAAAATTACTCTTGATAAAATATTAAAAACTAGGGTAGAGTACACACTGCTTTGTTAAGTTCTTTGACTATTGAAAATTTTAAAATAGTCTCTTGACTATAGAGTTTTTTTTGTTGAGTCTCCTGACTATTAAAAGTTAGAAAATGGTCACCCAACTATTCATATGTTCCAAACTCATTATTTTCTGTTAAAAATTTGATGAAAAACGTTAATTTGCCGACTGTGATATGATAAAATTTGATCCCTAAATCTCAAACGATTATCATATCTCATTCAACAGGTTAACATTCAACTTAGACTATCATCGATTTTTTTAACGAAATAAGACGAGTTTGAAACATATGAATAATCGAGTGACTATTTTGTAACTTTTAATAGTCTAGAGACTCAATAAAGCAACACCCTATAATTGGGGGACTATTTTATAACTTTTGATAGTCAAGATACTCAACAAAACAGTATCCTATAATCACGGGGTAATTTGTATACTTTACCCTAAAATTTACATACAAAAATCATAAAAAGTCGTTTTAGCCTTGTAGGCTTGTAGCGTGCTTTCCCATTGACCTTATCTTTTGTTTTATTAGGAAACATACAAAAACTGTATTAAAAAAAGTATAAAATTAAATGGTTCAATTATGGTTTTGGTTCCCCTATTTTTCTGAAATTTGAGATTTAATCCTTCTACTTTAGTTTAATATAATTGGATTATGGATACCTAATAAAGACAATAGTTAATAATACTATAAATATGGGCGTACTAATAATACTATAAAAATAGAAGGAAATTATTATGTTAAATCAAAATAGATGGATTAAATTTCAAATTTTGTCGTAGGGGAGGGACTAAAACCACGATTAGAATCTGAATTGTAGGGTTTTTAAAGGATTAAATCAAACAGCTATTGCAAGGGATAAGAATGAAGAGAGTTTGAGGTCCAAGAAGTCCACGTAATAAATATGTGCAACAATATAAAGAACGACCCCATGCTCGGCTTTTGTTCCCCCTGGCACTTAATAAAGCTAATGAAGTTACAAATTCACCAACAAATTGGAAAATTTATTAAAGGTCTAGCTTTGACTTTACATGAGGTTATATACAACTATTTATAATAAGTATAATTATAAGATTTTAGGTTAATATTGTAGACTTTTTTTAAAATTATATAAAAATTATAAGATAAAAATTATAAAAGTTTAAAGAGTACAAAAATTATATCATGAATAAAAAATAAAAAAATATCAAAACTATATGAAAATTTAATTTTATAAGGACGTGTAATTGTCATGCACTTTAGCACCCCTTTCGGTTCATTTTTGTATACAAATGAATGAACTTGTAGTTGGATGCATGGATGATAATGGGTCGGGTTTTCATCCGTTTCAAACCTGACCTGACATATGTTTAGAGAAGTTTCAATCGATCCAAAATCTAAGATAAAGACCTACAGTCATCTTGATATGATTTGAATATAAAGCATTCTCATTTTTACTTGATATTATAAGAATTCAATTGAAAATATATAGAAAATTACACTAGTATAATGGGACATATCAAGAATTTTTTTATCCTAAACTTGAACATAATCCAATCTAATCTCAATCCTCATAAAATCTAACCTGACATGACCTAAATCGAAATTTTAAAAATAACCCTATATCATCAGAATTCATCGAGTTCGAGTCAAATTACTATCTTAAAGAAATATGTTCAAACCTAGACTATAATAACTCTGAACAAAATTAAGATATGATAAACTTAAATCATAATAAGTAAAAAACGGAAAATCCACATATGGTATTTATAAATAATGGTGTAATAATAGTAAGGTTGGGAAGATAGAGATTAGTGGCTTACAAGTGTAGGGTTCCAATCGATGTGGGATCGGATTTTAATTAGTAATAACACGCTTTTGCTATCATAAATTTGATCTCTACCAACAGCAATTGCTCGTATCAACTTGTCTTCTCTTAGTTAATGTTCTCATGTAGCATGTCGCCCCCTTTAGTCCTTCTCAATTCTTATATATATGGAATGTTTGCGCTATGTGTATAATATATTCTCGAGGTATTATATGGTATGTTTAGAGATGGTCAACATACTTGTATCTCACAGTTTTATTAAATTTAGAGTGAATAAAAATATTTTTAAACTCGAATCGAGTTGAGATCAAATTCTAATGTCAAGCTACAAGCTTCTAATTGGAATGATACATGAAACTCTACCTATTTTGCTATTTTCTCGTAGTAATTCTCTTTTTAGAGTTAAATTTAATGTTTTCTTTTAAATTGATGTTTATTGAATTGTTCTGTTTTGGACCCTATAATTGATTCTCTTTTATTAATAGACAATCACATTCATTATGAATAAATTACAGGTGAATTGTGATGAAGTTAATTTATCAACTCATTGTTATTATTTTATAAAGGATTAAGGGTTACCTTTGTCCTTGTAACAGACTTAATCTATCACTTCTGCCCCTATTGTATTTTCGCATCAATTTAAGCCTTGAAGTTGCTCAATTGTATCATTTTATATCCTACCCCTAACTTAAAACCCTAAATTATAAATCCTAAGTTGGGTTTAAGGTTTAGAGGTGATGGGGTTATGCTTTAGGGTTTATAATTTAGGATTCTAAGTTAGAGGTAGGTATATATAGAAGGATGCAATCGAGCATCTTCGAGGGTTAAATTGATGCGAAAATACAATAGGGGCAGAAGTGATAAATTAAGTCTACTACGAGAGTAAAAATTACCCTTTTACCTTTTATAAATTATATGTTTCTATAATTATTGCATGTGGTGTTTGTTTTTTAATTATTAATAATAGAGTGTGAGTGTATAATTTCAAATAAATTAATAAAACATAAAGTTTTGTGATATAGCATAAAGAAACCCACACCAAAGTGAGAGCCTTCTTGGTGATTTTGATAAAAGAAGTAAACAACAAAGTGCTATGGATCACTTTATTTTTCTTTCCCTTTCCGACTAAAACTTTAATTAGGAATAGGGATTCCACCAATAGCAATGATCAATCTCATTATATATATATATATATATTTTAAATTTTATTTACGTGATTATTAATTAGGGTAGAGTACACAAACGGTTCCCCGACTATAGGGTATGTTTTATTAAGTCTCTCAACTATTAAAAATTATAAAATGATCACCCAACTATTCTTTTTTGTTCTAAACTCGTCATTTTTCATTAAAAAATTGACGATTATCTAAGCTGAAAATTAACATGATGACTGCGGTATGATAGTCGTTTGAGATTCTGGGATCAGATTTTATCATATCACAATCATTATGTTAACGTTCAACTCAGAATACAATTAATTTTTAGTGGGAAAAGAAGAGTTTAGAACATAATTAATAATTGAGTGACCATTTTGTAATTTTTAATATTCGAGGGACTTAATAAATCAATACCCTATATTCGGAGGACTATTTTTAATCAATTAAACCACCAACTTTTAATTTAATCAATTGAATCACCGGTTTCCAAATCAGTTACGCTGGTACCCAACACTGTCATTTTCACCATAACTGGTTTGAAAGAAAATATAGATAAATCGTGTTAATTTTGCAAATTATTGTATGCTTCAAAGGTCTATACCCTTTTGCATTGCACGTGACACCCACCACACGTTTCCAGCCTTCCATTCTCATCACGCACCAGTTATCGTCATCTCAATGTATATACATCATCTCGTGTATTTCATTACTTAGAAATGATAATCATGAAAATGAAAGAGGAAAATCAACTTACAAACATAATTCAGTCTTAGTTCGATCATTATTGTTGTTCAATTTCTTCACTAAACTAAATATATTTGGTTTTTTTATCACTCTATCGTTAAATAGTTAACAACGTTAAAACGACGCCGATTTAGAAAAATAAAATTTTCACCAAAACGATGTCGTTTTGCATTTATATAATAACAAATTTATAACGTCGTCAATGAGAAAATGACAAAGTGACCAAAAAATCAAATGTGTTAAATTCAATAAGGAAATTGAACGAATTTAAAGTGCAGTGAGTGAAATAGGAAAAAACGACGTTATTTTTTTGTTGTTGATAATTCAACATTTTATTACCACAACAGTAAGGTTTTGATACAACCAATAACCAATCAACAAAACAGAACAGCCTAATTACACATCAATGATTGGTTATATTATACCCCGAGCATTACAAAGGGATAAGTTAGTACTATCTAGTCTATTTATGGATCTGTCCCTTAGACGAATTGCAACCACATCGACAATTTCTTTAAGAATATCGTCAGCACATCGGAAATGGCCCTGAAATAATCTCTGGTTACGTTCCTGCCACAAGAAGTAAATGAAGGCATTCCACGAGATCTTCAAAATGGAAATTAAGAGGGACTTTCCTTTCCAAGAGGAGCAAGCACAAGCTACCATTTCATCCCAAGTCAAAGCATAAAAGTTCATCCCATTCATGTTAAGGATGGATTTCCATATACCAACAGCCAAGGAGCAATTAGAGAAAATATGATCTCTAGTTTCTTGATGAGTGCTACAGTTTATACATAGTCCATCCGTGCAAATTCCCATTCTTTCTAAACGATCTCTGGTTGGTAATTTATTCAAAATGGCCATCCAAGCAATCAAGCTATGCTTTGGAATATGCAAAGGATACCATATTAGACGCTGCCAAATAACCTTCTGCACTTGCGGTCGAATGTGCTCGCATATTTCCTTAGTACGCATGAAACCAGAAGCAAAAAAAGGAGCAGTAGTAGGTCTCAATTTCAGAATTCTTTTGAATCCCCAACTAACATTTGTTCCAGCCTCGAATTGCAAGAAATCCTATCCTTTAAGAATGTAATTGTGTAACCACGCAACCCACAATGAACCGTTACCAGCAAGAACCTTCCTAATGAGGCTTATAGTGCATGCTCTATTCCAAATTGATGTATTAATCAGACCTAAACCACCTTCTGATTTGGTGAGGCACATACGATCCCCGCTTACCCGGGCTCCAGTTGCAGGTTTGTCTTCGCCTTTCCAGAAGAACCTTGCGCAAAGTTGGTCGACTGCTTTTAGAATCGAGGCTGGAAGGAGAAGCTGTCTGCACCAGAAATTACTGATGTTGAACAGAACGGTGCGAATTAATTCCAGTCTGCCAGCTTAACTAAGGTTCCGGGTGGACCAGTGATGCAATCGCTGCTTTATTTTCTCAAGTAGAGGTTCACAGTCCTTCATAGTTAGCTTGCGAGTGATTAAAGGGATACCGAGGTACCTAACAGGAAGGGAACCGGACTTGAAACCTGCAAGACGCTTAATATCCGTCAGTTCCCTTGGAAGAATACCCGCCGTAAAAAGCTCACATTTGGAAGAATTAAGCTTTAGCCCTGAAAATTCATAGAATTGATCAAGGACACTTAAAACACCAGCAACCGAACCAATATTACCTTTGCAGAAAATCAGTAGGTCATCAGCAAAAGAAAGATGTGAAATCCCGATCTTCTTGCATTTAGGGTGAAAATCAAAGATTCCTTTTGAAGTAGCCAAGTTTAGCATTTTTGAGAGCACATTCATAGCGAGGACAAACAAATATGGGGATAGGGGGTCTCCCTGCCTTAGACCTCTAGCTCCTTTAAAATAACCAATCAAGGAGTCATTGAAGGAGATTAAGTATCTAGCTTGAGAAAAACAAACTTCAATCCAAGCAATAAATCTTGGAGGGAAATTGAGGGCTGTTAGAATAGAAGAAATAAAGTTCCAATGCAATGTATCAAAAGCCTCGTGTAAGTCGATCTAATGATGTTATTAGTGTCTTTTTTTTTTACATAAAAGTTTAGGTCAAGGGTGGCTCCCCAGTCATGGGCTAGGGCATACCTAAGACCCAATTGAGATTTATATAGAAGTTACAGATTGCTCAGCAATAGTGGCAGGATTCGAATTTGACTTTACAAGCTCAAATTCCTGAATTCCAACCACTTGTACCAGCGTCAGTTGGCATCATGTTATTAATCTATGTATTATACTTAAGTATTAAACTTTCATTTCTCAACTCTAATTAACAAATAAAATGGAACTCATCAAACTTAAAATTCTTAACTATAAATTTTATTCATTTATAAACCTAAACTTAACTTTCATTCTGATTATCACTCTAAACTTTAAAATTTCAAACCTTAAATGATAATCTAAAACTCTCCCACTATTTCCTGTCGTTGTACCAGGTTGTATGGTGGAGACGAGGAAGATATCTGCATGCACAACAATCTGCCATGTATCACAAGTAGGTACAGTTGTTCAGTTCCATTGCTTGAAATACATGCAAAAGACGGAATCGGATTTAGGGTTTAGTGTTTACATATTTTATGATTTAATAATTAAAAATTTAAAGTTAAGATTTTAAGAATTAGCATTTAGGATTTTAAATTTAGGGTTATAAATATAAATAATCTCTAAAACATGTGGTTAAAAATTATAAGTTGACACCTTTTATTTTTTGTATGTAGCAGGTGCAATATCAATTAGAAGCCAAATTTATTTTTTTTCATAAATAGGTGAATATAATATAGTTAGGGGTGTTTATCGAGCGAGTCGATCTCGAATTGGGTAGTGCTCGACTCAAACTCGTTAATAAAAGTTGTTGCTCAACTCGACTCGTTGCTCGTTAAGCTCATTAAAATTTTGCTCGACTCGTGCTCGTTAAAAAACTTAAAATTTTTATGGCAAAAGGGTAACTTTAACTTTTGCCCCTGTAATAGACTCAATTTATCATTTTCGCCCCTATCATATTTTTGCATCAATTTAGCCTTCGGAGTTACTCAATTGATTCTTTCTATACCCTACCCCATGTTATAAAACTTCAAATTATAAACCTTAAACCCTAAACCATAACATCATAACCTCTAAACCATAAACCCTAAATCCTGAATCCTAACTTAGGTTTATAATTTAGAATTTTAAGTTAGGGGTAATGTATAAAATGATGCAGTTGAACAACTTCGAGGGCTAAATTGAAACGAAAATATAACAGGGATAAAAATGATAAATTGGGTTTACTATAAGGTCAAAAGTGACCCTTAAGCCAATTTTTACCTTATTTTCTTAACAATTGGCAATGGATACTCATATATGTGTTAGTGTTCAAACCCGAAATCTCTAAAAAGAATAACAAATCCCTTAATCAATAAAATCGTTTGATTGGTAACATTCGATAATATTTAAACAAACATTTACGTAATATTTTCTCCACCATCAATACATGAAATAATAACCCAAAAACTAATTTTTCAAGTGTTACTTTGTACACAATATTTAAATTATTCGTAGTCAATCAATTCTTCGAAATGAAAACAATTATATTTAATGACATTCGAATTCATAATCTTATAATTGAACCGATATTCTGTAGACTTTTCTTTTTTATCATTAATCTCATGATTGAGCAGTGCACCTAACTGTGGTTGTAACTCTAGTTGCTAGACTTTGAAATTTCACACAAAATTAAGCTTGACTAGCTTTGTATAACTTGTCAATGGTGTCAAACATTAATGTTAGCCTAAGGGGGTCCATGGGGCTATTTAATATGCAGAACCAACGGTGAGGATTTAACCAATTTGAGATATGTGGTCTATATCAAGTCGTCACCTTAATTAATGTCCACGGCAAAAGGCCCCTTTGCGACGTCGTTCATTATACTAAATATCTTTAAATCATGGGTAAACTACTCATTTAGTACTTAAACTATTGGTTTTGATCCGTTTTAGTACTTAAACTTTTATTTTTTTTCAAAATCATATTTAACATTTAGTTTTCATTTCATTTTAGTACCCGTACCCCCGACGTTAAAAACTTAACGTTAAATTTTGAACGAGGGTACTAAAATGAAACAAAAACTAAAGTTTTTAATGGCAGGATACTAGCATGAAATAAAAACTAAACTTTATGTATGGTTTTGAAATTTTTTTTTGGAAGTTTAGGTACTAAACGGACCAAAAATAATAGTTTAGGTATTAAATGCATAATTTACCCTTAAATCATTGAACCCTAAAGATATACTTAAGTAATTCAACTGCATTCAAGGATTCTTTTCGTAATCTGGATGCAACTTTTCCAATTTTAAGAGACAATAAAATGAAATGAGAATTCCCACCACAATTTCTAATCCCTATTGCATGGAAATCACAAGTGAGTGAGAACTTTATACATAAGTTGTCAAACTATGTTTTATCCCTTTGCTTTATGTAAATTTGGAATTTAGTTATTATATTTTAATTCAACATTATTTGATCATTTACTTTTATAATATCATTAGTTAGTCCATAGCTAACAACGTTATCTATTCGAGTTAAAATACTCATTTGTTTTTCCCTTAAAATTTATTTTTTATATGAAATTTTCTTAAATTTAGGGTTGGGTTGAGTCTGATTTAGGATAGAAAATATTCCATCAAACCTAAAAAATAATATAATTATCTCTTATATATTAAGAATAATTGAAATAATATCTTTCTCTCTCTATTTTTAATTAGGTCTCTATTTTACCTAATAAAGATAAAATTATATATATGTGTGTCGGTCGAGTTCGATCAGATATAAGTTTTTACCCCAAAATCGAATCGAGTTTTGAGTTAAACGGAGCCTCTCTAAATTTGAATCGAGTGATAGGTAGAGGGGTAGAATGCTCGAGTCAAACTCTGGTCAGCCAAAAACCTAGCTAGACTTGACTCATGCTTATCTCTAATCGTAGTGATCATTTTGTAACAGTTAGGAAATTTAATTTCTATTTTATAATTTTTAAAAGATTAGTGACCAAAATAATTATTTAAATATATTTCAATGATCACTGATATACTTTACCCATAATTAGTTTCGAGCCCTTTATATATGTCTCTTGCATCTCCTGGTTCATTGCGACCAAACCAAAGATCTCTCTTTTTTTGCTTTAACCCTCTTTGTCTCTTAAAATTTACCCAAAGATTCTTAAGAACACACAAAGATGGAAATGGGGAGAAGCCCACCAGTAGCAGCAAAGAAGCTATGGAGCATTGTACGGATAGTGCTCTTCATGTTAAAGAAAGGCAAATACAACGCCGGGAAAGCCATCAGCAACCTCGTCTTCCACCAGAAAGTGCAAGACCATCTCTCTTCCTTCAGTTGTCGCTCCAACGACGCTCTCTCCTTCGTCTCGCCGCGAGACTACGAGTTTAGTTGCAGCAACAGCCCGGCTTTTCACCACCACCACCACCACAGGCGCAGACACCACTACAACAAGTCCAACTACCGATACGACGACGTCACGACCTTTTCTGCGGTGCAAAAGGTTCTCGAGATGTTGAACAACGAGGCCGCGGCGGAGTCGTCTTTTTCACCGATGGTTTCGCCGGGGTTTGGACGGAGTCCTTTGGGAAGACAACTGAGAGTGACGGACTCGCCTTTCCCGTTGAAGGATGACGGAGATAGTCAAGTGGATATGGCGGCGGAGGAGTTCATAAACAAGTTTTACAAAGATCTTAAGCTACAGAAAATAATGTCTGCCTTTGAATCGCCTTCTCATAACAGATGGGAACGATGATGACGATGACGACGTCTTCCATATATATATATATATATACCTTTGATCCATTTGGCAGTTCATGTGAGAATTTTTTTCTGACAAAGTCTGGTTACAGAGATTTTCTTTCTTTTTTCTTTTCTTCTCCCCCTGTAATTTGATGATTAAAAAGTTTTTTAATATCTGAAAGCATAAATTATAATTTTTAATATTTAACTTTTGAAACAGAAGCAGCATAATTTTTATTTTCCGGATGAATATGAAATTTCATTGCCAGAAAACTCAACCAGCCTCTACAAACAGTGAAGCAGCAGCATAATTTGTAGGGTAAATTACATATTTAGTACTTAAACTATTAGTTTTGGTCTATTTTAGTACTAAACTTTTAATTTTTTCAAAATCATACTTAGAGTATAGTTTTTGTTTTATTTTAGTACCACGTTCAAAATTCAACGTTAAATTTTAAATTGTTTTGAAAGTTTAGGCACTAAAACGATCAAAAATTTTAGTTTAGGTACGAAACACGTTAAGTTTTTAATGGTGGGTACTAAAATGAAATAAAAAAATAAATATTAAGTGTACTTTTGAAAAAATTGAAAGTTTTAAATACTAAAACTGAAAAAATATAGTGGCCAATCTTAGTATTTGCATGTGATCAAATGATCTTCGTGTTTTTGATCTTTTCGAAGATCTAATTTAATATCTTAAATCTTTGAGATTTACTTAATCAAGCTTAAAATGTTACATATAATAATCATTGAATTGCTGCTTGATTCTAGCAAGATTAACAGAAGATTATGGACATTTTGTACCTAAACGGACCGAAAAGGAATCGCTATTGACAAATTTTCAAAATTTTGATTACTTTTTTTCCAACAAAAAATGTTATAAAAGTTACAAAATAGTCCTCAGCTATAAGATGTTGCTTTTTTGAGTCCCTAAACTATTAAAAGTTACAAAGTGGTCACTTGATTATTCATTATGTTTCAAATTCGTCAACTTTTTATTAAAAATTTGATGACACTTTGAGTTGGATGTTAATATGATGAATGAGATATGATAAAATATGATCTCATAATCTCAAACAAACTATCATATGTCAGTAAATAGATTAACATCCAACGACCGCCGTTAATTTTTTTAACAGAAAAGAACGAGTTTAAAGTATAATAAATAGTCTGGTGATCATTTTGTAACTTTTAATAGTCGAGGAATTCGACAAAGCAATATCCTGTAATCGAGGAACCATTTGTGTACTTTACCCTATAATTTAATTAGATGCGATTATAAAAGTCAATAATTTGATTTCCTACGAATCCAATTCTAAAATTAATTTGAATATGAATAATTAATACTTAAATAAAACAAATTATTTAAATAGTATTATCCAAATAATAAGTGTTGAGTATAAGTAGGGATGATAGTTTGATCTAAATTTGATGAGTTTTAACTTTAAATTTTATAAAAGAGGGGTTTACATTTGGATAGGAACAAATTTTGTAAAGGGTCAAGTTAGATCAGATAAATTTTGAGTTTAGGGTAAAAAATTCAACACAGTCACTTAATTAGAGATAATAATATAATTTTTTTTATAAATTTAAGAACAATTACTATAATATCTCTCACTCTATATTTTCTAATAGGTCTTTACTTTGTTAAATAAAAAGAATAATTTTATATTTATATTAGGGTAAACTACATGAAAAATAATTTACGTTTATGTAAATAATAGGGACCAAATGTGTGATTATATCAAAATATTTAATTGCTATCAATGACAGTTAACTCGTGATGACCACATATTAATTAAATAAAAACAAAAGTGACAATATCTTATGTTTTTTAAATCAATGACAAAAAATGGACAAAACATAAACGTAATTGATTTTCTATGTAGTTAACCCTTTATATTAAAAGAAATATAAATTTTAAAACTCTAAAATTTAAGGTAGATTTCAAATCAAATGAGAATTACCTAAATTTGAGTTAATCAAATTCAAATTCAAAATATATTTCTCGCGTTAAATTTGAGTTACCGTTGGGTGCCGGTATGCGTACTGAACAACTAACCGGTGCTTTCCTCTGTTAATTTAGTAACTGATTATGATTCCATTCTTTGTTTTCTTTCTAGCCTTTGCTGCTCCAGGTCCGGTTCTTTTACAATGGCTATGCTATCAAGGGAACTTTACTAGTTAATAAAAAGGTAAACTTCTGGCGGCTGATACATCTCTTTGCTTGCCAGAACCTGCGTGCTAGTAATAACTTTTGTTCCAAAATTTTGTAGCTTCCACTCCGAACCATTCAAGTTCGGGATTCCATGATTAAAGTTAGGCCTGATCTGAATCCATCAAAGAACCGCACGATAAATTCACTGGAAGCAGTTACCACCAGGTACTTGCCGTTGTTCCATTCATTTAATTTCTGTTTAATACACTTGCACATCATCTTTTTTTCCCCTTTGAGCAGTTATTATTTTTCTTTGCTGCACTTGTGGGTGATATATTTAATGTCATCTCCTGCAGCAATAAACCAAAGGGAACTAATCTTTCAAGGAATTTGATTATGCTCCTTAGCCATGTAGGTGTCCCGGATGATTTTTTTATGGACATATTGATGAATGCTTTTGAAGAGTCACAGCGCGGTTTCTCGAACAGAAGAAAGCTCTTAAAGGTAGTTTTCTTCATCGTCACCAAACCCTTCCTCGAATTTTTGTTTTGATGATTATACTAGCTTAACATGTAAAGATTTTACCGTTGTAGTATAATTGGTCTACACTTCAGTGATATTCTTGTCTCATTGATGCTCCTTTTCTGATCTGCTACCATTCAGTGATATAACAAACTTTTGAATCAATCTTCGTAACTATCACATGCAGTTGCTCTTAACCGTGGTGGAATGGATGAACTCGGTGTGGCGAAAATGATTTTATCAGGGATTCCCCTTGATGAACCATTTTTGCAATATCGAATGTCCATAATGTTGAATGAAGATAGAAAGAATCTCCTTGCGGGAAAGCTACCTATAACCGAGTCCTATTATTTAATGGGCACTGCTGATCCATCTCGAACCTTGAAAAGTGGCGAAGTCAGCATTATCTTGTAAGTCAGTCAGCATTATCAAATCAAATAGAACTTTCTTTTCCCTGAACTTATGATTGAATATTATGGGTCTCCCTTGATGATATGTGTAGGGATAATGGACAGATTTCTGGTAAAGTGCTTGTGTACCGTTCACCTGGAGAACATTTTGGAGATGTGCATGTGCTCAATGCTAGATATGTGGATAAGTTGAATGAATATGTAGGACATGCCAAGTATGATATATTCTTTCCCTGTGATGGCCAGCGCTCTTTGGCTGATGAGATGGCTGGGGGTGATTTTGACGGCAACATGTTCTTCGTATCACAAAATCCACAGGTTGATTTCATTTCGAGTTTCCGGACTGTTTTCTTTCCTTTCTGTTCAGTCAGTCATGCGTGAAGAAGATATTGATGATATAGGGAATTCACTGACTGGTTCTTGTCCTGCTTATTGGACATTAAGTTTGTATGAAACACATTTCTGGTATTTAATGATTACCGAGACAGCCTACTAATTTTGTACAGTCTTCAGCTTTTGGATTATTTCAAAGCCAGTGAGCCCTGGGAAGAAGAATGCTCTACCCTCGAAGGGCCCAGTCGGCCACCCAACGAGCTTTCGGATGAGGAGTTGGAGAGTGAGCTCTTCGATTTGTTCTTGAAAGCCAGGTTCCAGCCAAAGTAATCATCTCCATCACTTTGGATAACAAATTCATTGTAACAAGTTCTCATGCAGTTCTCATGCTTGTGATCGGTTTTGGTTCTGATGTTATGGCAAGTTCGGTTGCTTCCTTTTTCAGTTATGCAATGAGTGCGGCTGCTGATAATTGGAACGCGATAATGGATTGATTTCTTACGGTAAAAGATCCATCCGTGACAGCTCTCATGAAGAAGAACCTGGAAAGCCTTATTAACTTATACTACGAAGCTTTGGATGCATCAAAGACAGGAAAGAAGGTAATAACAGTGATGGATGATTGCATATTTTCTTGGTTTTTCTGCCATGAACTATACGTGCATGAACATAGCTATCATCATCTGCTTTTATATGTTTCTTGGTCTCGAATGACTGTTATACTTTCGAGTGATTACGACTTTCGAATAGGTCGTTCTTCTAGAGGACTTGAGAGCAGCAGTGTTTCCACATTACATGGAACGGGATAACTCATTCAAGTCAACTTCCATCATGGGGAAGATTTATGATTATGTCAAATCTTATCAAGACCAAGTGTCCAAGACAGGTAAGCAAAGCTTTTCCGAGTTTCATGTTTCGTGCTTTCATGGAGTAAGTGAGTGAATAATGTGTTTAAATCTTAACCCTTCTCAGAAGTTCGAAAGCTCCCCTGCTTCGACGTAGGAGTCCTCGAGGAAGAATGCCGAGAAAAATAGACCGCACTTTACGAGGAACACAGGAAAGATATCTCAGTTGCTCAAAAGTTCCCGAGCAAAGAACAAATAGATGCAGCTTGTAATGCAGTTTATGACAAGTACAAGAAGGTGAGTATCAGCTAAATGCTTGGACACACGTAGTATCTTGATCAAACCGATTAATCCTGATCGAATATGTTCCATCGATGGTATAGGAATTATACGGAGGTTTGGAGTTGGAGGAGAGGCAAAGGCCGATGGACGAAATCCGAAAGGAGGCTGTTGCCATTTATAACATTTGCTATGACTATGCCATGAAAATAGATGAAGTGAGCAGATGCGGGTTCGCATGGAAAGTTGCAGGCTCGGCCCTCTTAAATCTGTACGCCGAGCAGCTGGGTGAAAGTACTCTGTTATGTGCACCTTCTGTACTGAAAGAACTCTTATCTTGAGCTAATAATGTTGTGGCCGGATTCGAAATAGTTGATCGATAAATCAATACGAATAATCATATAAATATATATGCATATGATACGTACATGTGTTTGTCTAACCACTGGGTACTTCCAGAAGTCTTATCCAAAAAAAAACAATTATAGTTGAGAATGAGAACAAAACTAATGGGACCAAGAGAAGGTGGTGGTATTATTTTCATTGTATAAAGAATCATGACACCTCAATGACAAATGACCCAGCTCCGCAACCTACCACCACCACTTGGCCACCACGTCACTCCTCAATCAGCCACCCAGCCGCCTCTTGCACCCACATATATTAGTTTATTATTACAATGACCGGTACCAGAAGCGGTCTTTTCCACCTTTTCTTAGCGCATGACAGTGACGTTTTGATTCATGCTATAGTTGAACAAGTACATCGAACGCAGCTGATCCCAGTGTTTTTTTTCTTTCAAGTTCTGGGGATTGATTATTTTATCTGTAGTCTGTCCTGTTGAATCTCTTGCTCATCATAGACATAGAATTAACTGAAGCAATCTAGAGGAGAGAAGATGGAGAGCACCATGAAAGAGATGAGAGGCGGGGAATCAGTGCTTGATTTGTCCCCCAGAGCCACCGTAGGTGGCGGCGTTGAGGATGTTTACGGTGAGGATTGCGCCACCGAGGACCAACTCGTCACCCCATGGACTTACTCTGTTGCAAGGTCACCCTTTTTCATTTTTTTTTTCTTGTGAAGCTTGTGTTTTTGATTATGGGTTTTTAAACTGTTCTTCCATGGTTGCAGTGGATATTCATTGTTGAGGGATCCCCACCATAACAAAGGGCTTGCCTTCACTGAGAAAGAAAGAGATTCTCACTACTTGCGTGGTTTACTCCCTCCTGCTGTTATCTCTCAACAGCTTCAGGTTTCATACTATAATTTCAACCCCCTTTTTGGCTATTCCCCAGATTTTAAGAAGTATTAATTCATGTTTTGTGTTTGTTATAATTCCTAGGAGAAGAAATCGATGAACAATATCAGGAAATATCAGGTTCCCCTGCAAAAATACATGTCCATGATGGAACTTCAGGTCTCTCTTGTACCTCTCTTTACATTCACTTTAAGCTTTGGTGTTGTTCATTCTCTTTACATTCACCATTAACAGGAAAGGAATGAGAGACTGTTTTACAAGCTGCTGATCGATAACGTTGAGGAGCTGCTCCCAATTGTTTACACCCCAACTGTAGGAGAAGCTTGCCAGAAGTACGGGAGCATCTTCAGGCGTCCGCAGGGTCTTTATATAAGCTTGAAAGAGAAGTATGAATGTTTCTTTGTCCTATGTAATTTGAATCCTCGAGTGGACTGGCTTGACTTAGTTCAATCATAACGTGCAGGGGAAAAGTTCTTGATGTCTTGAAGAACTGGCCGGAAAGGAGTATTCAAGTTATCGTCGTAACCGATGGTGAGCGTATTTTGGGCCTTGGGGATCTTGGCTGTCAGGTGAAATTGTTTAAAGTCCATTCTTTCAGTTAGAAACATTTTTGTCGGTGCTTAGTTTAAATTGCAGTTTTGGGATTCTGTGAAATAAATGAATAACTAGTTTTGGCCATTGTTCGGTTGGAAATTCAGGG
Organism: Hibiscus syriacus; assembly: GCF_006381635.1. Lineage (NCBI taxonomy): Eukaryota > Viridiplantae > Streptophyta > Magnoliopsida > Malvales > Malvaceae > Hibiscus > Hibiscus syriacus. The sequence goes on along the minus strand of NW_024062645.1, from coordinate 532,340 downwards.
GATGGGAATTCCTGTTGGGAAATTGGCTTTGTACACAGCACTCGGGGGGGTTCGTCCTTCAGCAGTAAGCATCGTCAAGTTCTTCATTTGATGTTCTTGAGATCTACATTTATGGTTCTTAAGCTGAAATTTTACATGGTTGGAGAACTAGAAGTGAACTTTGATATAAACAGCAATTGTAATGACACTGTGTAGCTTTCATATTGATTGATTCTGCTTTATAGTGTTTACCGGTGTCCATCGATGTCGGCACAAATAATGAGAAGTTGTTGAAGGATGAGTTCTACATTGGGCTTCGACAAAGGAGGGCAACTGGGCAGGTTGGTGGATTTTAATAGCATAATCATTTCGAACATAATGTGCCTTATACTGACATTGTTTCGATTACGTTTCAGGAATATGCTGACCTGCTACACGAATTCATGTGTGCTGTCAAGCAGAACTATGGGGAAAAAGTTCTTATACAGGTATTCATTCTTAGGACACTTTTGTTTTTCGGTGTGCAATCTTCTTCTTGCATTCCCTAATCATGTACATTTCTTTAAATATTATGCAGTTTGAAGACTTTGCAAACCATAATGCTTTCACATTGCTTGCGAAATATGGCACTAGCCACCTTGTCTTCAACGATGATATACAGGTAAGTTGTTGTAGCAGAGCATTATTTAGGAGCTCCATCCTTACGATTATTTATATTTTTTCAGGGGTTGATTTACAATCACTTTTGATGCAGGGGACAGCATCTGTTGTTCTTGCCGGGATTGTCGCTGCATTTAAGTTGATTGGTGGCACTCTAGCTGATCACAGATTCCTGTTCCTTGGTGCCGGAGAAGTAAGACATTAATCTCAGCTTCATCAGTGTTTTCTATCTTTAACCGAAAAGGGAAGGGAACAATATGCTGAAATAATTGATAACTTATCATAAAGGAAATAGCAATGCTGTGCAACATGATTTAATTCTTAATGGATCAATTCAGAATACCTCTCAATTGAGTCACTGACGTTTCGTTGGTTGTATTTGCAGGCTGGGACTGGTATAGCAGAGCTTATAGCTCTTGAGATGTCAAAGCAGGTAAAATCATACTAAATAAAATTTGACAAATCACTTTAGTTTATCCTAAATTCCGTTTTGGAGTGATTATTGTTTCGCTCACTTTCAGACAAAAATTCCCTTGGAAGAGACTCGTAAGAAGATCTGGCTTGTCGACTCGAAGGTATAGTTGAGCTTTGCCTTGATTGGTGCCGAAAGAAATATACCATATGAACATCCGTTTTCACCTAAGCAGCATGAGAATTATATTTCAGGGACTGATCGTTAGCTCTCGTAAAGATTCACTTCAACATTTCAAGAAACCATGGGCTCATGACCATGAACCTGTTAAGGATCTATTAGGTGCTGTCAAGGTAAGAAAAAATTTGCTTACTTTCACACCCTTTAAACTAATTTTCAGTGCTTATGTTGCTTATACTTCATCAGGCAATCAAGCCAACAGTTTTGATCGGGTCTTCTGGAGTTGGAAGAACTTTTACGAAGGAAATTATCGAGACTGTAGCCTCCTTGAATGAGGTACTTTATGCAGTCCCCTTATCTATATGCTTTTTGGTATAGTTTTCTGCCATCCAGAACAGGAAAATATTTAATTTGTTGTAAACCGGTGATGACGATGCAGAAACCTCTTATCATGGCTCTCTCCAACCCGACCTCACAGTCCGAGTGCACAGCAGAAGAAGCTTATACTTGGAGTCAGGTAACATCGTTTCTTGTTGGTTGGTAGACCGCATAACTAAGGTGAAAAAGCTACTGGAAAGGTTGCTTCAAAATCTCATTCTTATTATGTTGTCCGGATCATGCAGGGCCGTGCCATTTTTGCTAGCGGAAGTCCGTTTGATCCTTTCGAATACAATGGCAAAGTTTTCGTTCCTGGCCAGGTTCAACCATTATTTGATTGTTGAGAATATTTTAACAAAATCTCCATGCATGCAGTATCACCGATTTCCACGTTTTCTTTTGTCAATTCAGGCCAACAATGCATACATTTTCCCAGGTTTTGGTTTGGGTTTGGTCATCTCCGGGGCAATTCGCGTGCATGACGACATGCTTTTAGCCGCCTGTAAGTAGACAGTAATTAACTTACGAACAACGCAATGACACCTATCCATACCAAAGTTTGCCGGGATTTACAGTGGATTAACTGTATACCGTTCTTGCATCTCTTGCATTTAACAGCGGAAGCCTTGGCTAAGCAAGTGTCCGATGAAAACTACGACAAAGGCCTTATTTACCCACCATTCTCCAACATAAGGAAAATTTCAGCTAATATAGCTGCAAACGTTGCCGCTAAAGCATATGAGCTCGGTGAGTGACACATCTTTAATCGAGTTAACGGCATTTATATTGGTGTCTCGATTTGTTTAAGCCCGATATCGTTTATAATTTCTTTTCCAGGTGTGGCAACTCGTCTCCCTCGTCCTGCCGATCTCATGAAGTATGCCGAGAGTTGCATGTACTCGCCCATCTACCGAAGTTACCGGTAAATGCTCGGAGATCACCCGTTTTAGTATATAATAGCTTAATCTTGAAGTTCATCTATGTTAAGTTGGATGGGGGATCTTAACTTTGTATTGTTAGCTATGTTCATGTTTTATAAAACTTCAATAATATACGACTGCATAATGCAGTAACATTATATAAAGGTACCAGCCACCAGGACCGAATTACTTCGGATTGTTCAATACAAAACAAATAAATAAAAGGGTAAACTATGCATTTAGTACCTAAACTATCAGTTTTGATCTATTTTAGTACATAAACTTTTAATTTTTTCAAAATCATATCTAATGTTTAATTTTCATCATTAAAAATTAAATGCGTTTAATATCTAAACTATCAGTCATTACTTATATTTTAATTTTTTTTAACTTTAAATTAAATTTTAAACGGGTACTAAAATGAAATAAAGTTAAAATTTTTAACTGTTAAAATGAAACAAAAATAACATTTTAAGTATAGTTTTAAGAAAATTGAAAGTTTAGATATTAAAATAGATTAAAACAAAACTTGTAATTTATCTTAAATAAAATCATTAATTTAAGGATAATATGATCTTTTTCTTTATTAAGTTAAAGCGATTATATATTAGTATCTGTTTTAAATATTCTTAACCACGCTTAATCACTCTGTTATAGAAGTTGGTGCTCGAACAATGATAATTTTTTTAACTATTGACGTAAATTAGTTCTGTGATCTGTTTTAAATACTTTTAATCACACTCAATCATTCTGTTATAAAAATTAGTGTTCGAATAATAATAATTCTTTTAATTACTCAATCATTCTGTTATAAAAATTAGTGTTCGAATAATAATAATTCTTTTAATTACTGAGATAAAATCGTCTGACCAAAAGTTCATAATAAAATATGAGAATATAGTTGTGAAAAATACTATCATCTCCGATAATAGTCTTTATCGTCTAGCTAAAATCTAATGGCAGCGTTGGACCTGGAAACTAACGGTGGAGATTTAAGTATTAGTTAATCACTTGATCCACAGAAACATTGTCCTTGGCAGAATCTTGGAGTTGTAGTCCATTAGGGATTCTTCCACAGTAGTAATTGGTCTTCCTGGAATCTGATCCCAATCCCTCCACGCTGCAAAATTTATGTAAAAAGAAAAAAAATGAAAAGTTTTGATATTAAAACGGATTAAAACTGATTTCAATCTCTCACCTTCTGTTAAAGATGATCACGGAACGGATTTCGCAATTTCCGAACCTACATAATATTTAGGTCTCTCTTAATTTTGAAAATAAGAAGAAAAAAATTAAGTCGAGTCTTCGTTTTTAAGTGCAATAAAGATCATGAAACACTCACCGGGTGAAAGGATCAGTGTCCATCAAGGGGAGACACTTATTTTTAAGTGCAATCAGTGTTTCCTGCAAGAATACCCCATGGCTCACCACTGCTATCTCCCTTTCCTTTCTTCCCAACACCCTGAAACGATCCGGTTCCGATTTATATATATATATATATATATATTCGTATTCGATACATATTCGAATAGGTACACACCATTTAATGAACTTGATTCCCCTAGCAGCAACAGCTTCATTGGTTTCACGTTCATCAGCCTCCCACAACGTGTCTTCTTCACTCTCAATCTGAGATCAATTATTTGTTAAGAAGGATTAAGCTTTCATGTTGAGGGTTTAGGGTTTAGAATTTAACAATCGAAAAATCCTTAACATTAATGAAAATAAGAGTGGGGGACAGGAGATTCTTGCCAATGAAAAATCAACTTGGGGGAAACGAGACCGGCACTGCCCGACTGTTGCTCTGCTCCGACCTTTTCTCTACGTTGAATTGAACCCATGGATTAAGAACAAAACCACATAAGCTTCAATGCATCATGCATGCATGCATACTGCATACATACATACATACATACATACATACATACATACATACATACATACATACATACATACATACATACATACATACATACATGCATACCATTCGTTCACGGCATAATTCAGCTGCTATGATTGGTGGGTGATTCAAAGTTGATGTCTTGTTCCCACAATGATCTTCTTGTTGTTCTTCACTACCAAAAACTCCAACCGAAGTCTGCAATGTTCTGTAATTTCAACCATTCCAATCAACAACCAAAACATGAAACCTTTTAGTCAATTTCTTTTTAGTTAATTAAAATTCAAAGTTCCGTATTAATTCGATACCTTAACAAAGGTGAAGTGATGACTACTTCAATTCCTTGAAGCATTCCACTTGCAGAAACATTTTCCCTTTGCGCACGAACCTGTTACAAATCGGCTAAAATGTCAAATATTTAACATCATAAGTTACGACTTTCTGTTTAAATCAGAAGAATTATTTTCCGACGTTATACGTCAATAACTTTAACGCCAAAGCTTTTGTATCACCTGTTGCCAACCCAGAGGCGAGAGTGCAGCATCGATGAACTGAGTTAACGAGTCACGGTTCGTCTCTGCCCCTAAATTGTGAAGCCCTTGTGCATGCCTTACCTGTTACTAACGTCGTTAAATAATAATAACAACGAAGATCAAAATGACATAAAAACCGCAATCACATGCGGTTTAGGTAACATATAAAGAAGTGAGATAGGTACAAAACCAGATGAAGAAGCTTTTGATTGCTGAGAAGGTATGGAGATGAAGTTGGTGAAGCTGTTTCCATTTCTTTCAATGTGAATACAAAAGGAGAAGATGTCGATGATGAAATGACTTTGAATGCTTCTTTTTTATTACAACATTCCCCATATTACACTCTACACGTAAATATTATGAAGGTACGTTTGAATGTATAAATTCTCTAAAGCATTGATTTTTCGAGTCGGATAAGATTATAAAATTTATATCAATAATTTTAAGTTGGATTCAAATCATATCAATAAATCATTCTCAATTATTTTTTAGTTTATTTATTTATATATATATGTTCAAATTCAAATCATTTATACTATAACTTGAATCATATATTTTAAGTGTGTTCAATATTAAACATAAACTATTATTTAGCGTTAATTGTTATAATATGTAAGCAGAAAAATAATCAAAACGATATCAACATAAAATAAGACATACACAGGAGACGAGATTTAACGTGGTTCAGTCTTGCCTACCTCTACGGACGAAATGAACAATAATCCACTATAGATGTAGAGAACACAAAGAGTACAAGTACACGATATCACATGTATTTCAAAATCCGGTATAGATACCAAAACCCTGTGTATCCCAGAAAATCTCTCAATCTCTACTAAACTATCTATGTAACATAAACTCCAAAAGTTACAAAATCCAAGTAAAAATTACAACTCTCCAAAATAATTCTCTTTTACTAATTAGGTTAAGACATTATCTTTATTTATAAAGTCAAATACTTTATCACCAAGAATTCTTAACCCATAAGAATTCTTGCCTAAAACAATTACAATAAAATCTAACTTAATTACCAATTATAATTTGGGTCAAAATATATAATAATAATAATGTTTTCTTCTCTCTTTCAAACCCTAGCCATTTTCTCCATCCCCTCTTCTACCACTTTTTTTTCTTTATAACTTGTTCTAGTTTTTATAGATCAAATCAATTTTCTTATTCTTTAATTTTATTTAGTCGGTGACAACACCGATTTTGATACTGATTGCCGACATTCGATTATTTTTTCCTTTTTTTAGTTTTTAATAAGAATAATTATATCTTTATGACATGTTTATCTTTACCTTTATGACACGTTTATCTCTATTTTTTAATAGTTTTTGATTTTTTTATCATTGTTTTCTTTTATCTTTTTCTCAAAGTTGGATTTGACATCGCCACAACTTGTCAAATTGGTGTTTATTTGTTACCATGTTGACCTCATCTACTTTGGACCTTTAGATTGATTTGGATACAACGTTTTGTGCTCGTAGATAGTTTTCTCATATCGTTTGACTCTAATTTACGATTTATCGGTGGACTTTTTAATTTTTTCAATAATTTTTGTGTCAATAGTTATAGAAAAATGTCTTAATTATAATTTAATTTACGATTGCGATTATACTTATAAAACTAATAAAATAATTTGAATGGTAAAGTACTATATTTCAAGAATTGAATAAAACATTTCTAAAGTTTGTGGTCGATTTAAAATCATATTATAAACTAAAAAAATATTATGTTGCGATATTATAATGCAAGAAATCGCCTTTGTTTTCAAGTCTTCTCTTGAAGAACAAAACAAAATTCTTTGACGAACCCGAGCCTGAAAAGGACAACAACGCGTAATCTGACAGATCTTGAATCAAAGACATGCAATAATCAATACGGTAAAGTACACAAATGATAAATAGTCTTATGAATATAAAAATATTATTTTATTAATTTTTTTATTATTAAAAATTATAAAATGATCATGATTATATGAAGTTATTTTATTGAGTCATTTGATTATTAAAAGTTACAAAATGATCATCTGACTATTCATTATGTTTTAAACTCGTCTTTTTTCATTTAAAATTGACGACAATCTGAGTTGTACGTTAATATACTAACTGAGATATGATAAAATCTGATCTCATAATCTCAAACGACTATCATATCCCAGTTAACATGTTAATGTCTGCCTCAGATGGACGTTAATTTTTTTAATGAAAAAAGACAAGTTTGAAACATGATGAGTAATCAAGTGACCATCTTGTAACTTTTAATAGTCGAGGGACTCAATAAAACAATTCCCTATAGTCAAGAGATCAATTTATAATTTTAATAATTAATTGATTCAATAAAATAATATTTTTATAACTGGAGGACTATTTGTGTACTCTATCCTAATCTATAATGTGTCAGATATTAAAGAAAAGTTCTAAGTTGTACTTAAAAGTGAGTCAATGGTCCACAATCCACATGTTTGAAATCGAACAATTTACTACGAGTCGGTTTTTTCAAATATTCCGAACCACATTGAGGGGCCAAGTCCTCCCATAGTTCATCATTCGTAATTCTTGTCAAAGGGTTTATCTTTCACCATTTGTGGTCGTATTCTCTAAAATTTTAAATATTTATATTTTAATTATCGGGTAAGATTTGAAATTGTTGAAGAATTAATTTCTATAAAATAAAATAGTTCAGCATAAAGAATAGTGTATTACCTTTTAGAGTATCGATATTTTCTTTGTTATATTTAAAAATCTAGTTATTTGATCGTCAGGCTCGACTAGTATTGAAAATAGGGTTTATGTTATCAATATCACCATGTAAAGTATTATCGACACTTCTTAAAGTATCGGTACAGATTCTAGATATTAAAATTTGAATAACTCTAAAAATAATTAATATCGATACTATCATAAAAATATCGATACTTTTCTTATATTTAATATCGATACCACATGAACAATATCGATATCCGTTCTTTTATCTTCTTCCACAAATCGAACTCATTTGAGTCATTGACACTCCAACATTCTTGTGACATTAATCGTCCCAAACCAATGAACACGTAAACATCAATATCTCTATTATGAAAACATCATACTAATTACTCTCCTCTTGTGTATACTTCACCAATTATTCTCCTTTAACACACACACACACACACATATATATATATATATATGGGTTATGATCCACTTATACAATGTAAAACTTTTTAGTTTTACACATATTTAGGACCGTTGGATGAATAAAAATAGATGGTTCAGATTGACTTCTTGTTTTTCTTTCAAGTGAATATATTCACATGTCTTACAATTAATCTGAGTCATCTATTTTCACTCATCAAACAGTCCTAAATCTATGTAAAATTAAAAGAGTTTTACATTATGTAACTGGACTCTACCCCTATATATATCATCATGAAATCGTAATTATTAGTATCATACTAGTCGGTTATCGATATTATCATTTCAATCTTAAATTGATATTAAATATTTAAGTTCTATGATGATAAATTTTGGGTAAACTATACATTTAATACTTAAACTATCAGTTTTGATCCGTTTTAGTATCTAAACTTTTAATTTTTTTTAAATCATACCTAATATTTAGTTTTTATTTCCTTTTAGTACCTCCGTTCAAAATTTAACGTTAAGTTTTGAAAACATCTGAAAGTTTAGATACTAAAACGGACAAAACTAATAGTTTAGGTACTAAATGCATTAAGCTTTTAACGACGATGCACTGAAATGAAACAAAAACTAAATATTAGATATGGTTTTGAAAAAATTGAAAGTTTAAGTACTGAAACGAACCAAAACTGATAATTTGAGTACTAAATACATAGTTTACTCTTAAATATTTTATGTGTTTTGAGTTATCATCTTAATATCGAAGCCCAAAGTTGTCATGGTTAGGCTTTATTTGGTGTATAATGATAAAAGCCCATTCGTTGTGTTGTCATGTATGACCTTCAAAAGTTTGGGTTTAATTGCTATTCAGGCCCTTCTTAGTTTTGAAACTAATCAAGTCTTGACCTATTATTTTTACAGTTCACATACTTTTTAGGTCCCTTTGGATTCCAAAATTAAAAAAATAGGCCACATCCCCTCATTTTTAATTTTAATTCGATGATGAGTTGATAATTAGAATTTTAAATTGGGTGTAAATAGTGAAATAGTTGCATCCTTAAATGTATCAAAAATAAATCTTTTTTTACTTTAGGAGATTGACCGGTTGATGGGGGAATCCAACAGGGTTGGTTCCCTTAAATTAAGCACGTCTTGGAGAAATAATTAGATTTGAACCATCATTAGATTCCTCATTAGTCAACCTTTAGATCTTTCATTTCAACCCCACCTTGATTTTCTTACCTTTTTAAAATGTTAATCACTCTAAATGTTTTCCATTGTCCTTTGATTTTGGTGGGGAAAGCTAAAGGAAAAGAAAAAGAGAAAACGATGGTTGAAACCCCAAAGGGGCTCTTTAGAATTCATGAATCCCAAAGAACAAAAACATTATCCATGACATTTTTTTTGTTAATTCTTCAAGCAATCATACCCTTTCCAATTTCGTTGGTGATTTGTAAGCCGACCCCCCAAATCCTATCATATCTAATTCCCATCATTCAAGTGTTTTCCCCTTTTTGATAAACGAATTATTGTTATTCTTTGAGGTCCCGAGTTTGAGCACTAAAAATACTCAGGTTCGACTTCTTGTGGATGCAGAAAATCTTCATTGGGAGACTTACCCACCAAAACTAGGTGTGCGACCCGGATCGGTCCATATCAGTTATGACTAAACCTTAAAACTAGAGGACAACAAAAAAAAAGTGATTTTTCGTTATGTTAATGGCAAACCATTCTCTATTGATATATTGTATCATCTTTGTCCAATGGGAGATTCCAAATGGTGTGTTGATTTGTATACTTTCTCATGTTTGACATTAAAAGAAATGAAGAATATCAATGGTACGGTGAAGATTAGTTTATATATATATACATATCAATGGTATGTTAATGGAAGATTTCAGCTGGTGATTTATTGGAGCGTGAGCTAGGGCAACTAATAACATGATGACTGGGATTAAGTGTTGCATTGTTAGTATTATAGTTTTTTATTACTTAGTATTATATTTAAGGGTAAGTTATGTGTTTAGTAGTTAAATTATTAGTTTTGGCCCGTTTTAATATATAAACTTTCAGTTTTTTTAAAATCGTATTTGATGTTTAGTTTTTGTTTCATTTTAGTACTTACGTTAAAAACTTAACGCGTTTAGTACCTAAACTATTAGTTTTGGTTCGTTTTAGTACCTAGACTTTCAATTTTTTCCTTCAAAAAATAACGTTAAATTTTGAATGAGAGTACTAAAATGAAACATTATATGTGATTAGGAAAAAATTGAAAGTTTAGGTACTAAAACAAACTAAAATTGATAGTTTAGGTACTAATTGATTTGTTTTTCATTATCTTCTTGATTCCGTAACAACTTTCAACGATCAAATTGAATCGAACATGATTTGAATTCAAGTTAATAAAAATTAACTTACACGAATCAACCGAATGAAGGTGTAAACACTTTAGTGATCGCAGTCTATCTCCGATCACTTCTGCATCAATTAAGGAGATTCAAATCACAACAAAAAGGAAATGTGCTCACTTTGTGGAACACAAAACAATCCGACTGTAATCCCTCTCTCCAAAGGGTCTAAATCCAATATAAAGCAACCCTATTTACCAAATTCGCCCATTGTTTTCCCTTTCCCAGCTGATGAAAGAAACACCATGAAGTGGGTCAAACATTGTGGCTCATCCTACACTCCCTAGTCCAAGCTAGTAATTAAAAAAAAAACCCTCAAATCAGAGCTGTTTTACATTCGTAAAGGTGGGGATTTTAGACAAGAATGTCTCACAAACCATGTGCAGAAATGCGCCCCACGTGGGCAATGACATGCGTGTGGGTCTCTTACAACTTGGTCCCTGGTTTTTAGAATGTTCCAGCTCACGCCATTAGGGATAGGAGGAGGATATCAAGTCCCATACACAAAGGACACGTTCCAAACATACATACTAGGAGATTAAAATATGAACCTTTTAAAGCAAAGCAAGTACCCTCCTCCCTACCCTAACGGGCACTTTTGTTTCTTCCATGTTGCGTTTTCGTATCAATGTCTGCATGCATATGACAATGTGTATATTACAGGTTCTTTGCATTTCATACCTTTTCTATTCGAGTATTAGCTTTGCCACTGCGTGTGAGGCAAGTACCTTCCCTTTTCACACATACATACATATATATGTATAATATGTATGTATGTATGTATATATGTTTCTCTGGTATTCCTTTAGACAGTTAAACCAGCAAGCACTGCAGATTTTAACTTTTAAACCAGGAATCCCCCCGCCCGCCCCATCTCAAAAGGCTGATATAGCTGTTCAAAAAAGTTTTGCTTTTGAGCAGGATTCGATCTTCATATATATATTATAATCGCACCCTTCTTCTTTTTCGTCAAATTCTGATTTTGGTTCTTTGGTTATGCTCAAAATTGGAATTTAGTCCCTACACTTCAATTCGTTCGAATTGGTTCCCTCGTATAATGCCATTAGTCAATTAAGGGTGTGTATAGCATTGCTCCTAAACTAAATTTTTAAGCCAACCCAAAATAATAACCTAAAATCATTTGTTTATTCTGTTGTTAATTACACTTTGTTTCTTTGAGCTAATATCTTGACTCCGGTCGAAAGGGTTTTTTAAAGGAATTTAAACTTAGTAGAGGGATCTCAAGCCACAATTTGACCTTTTTTTTCCTTCTTAAAAACAGTTGTATTTGGTTGGGGTCAACATCCAACATTAACTACACTTTTCACTAATGCAAATTGTGCTGTTCAAGCATATGCTTGCTTTCCTTTTCAAGTATTTTGCTTCATTTCCTTAATTTCTTGCAAGCATTCGATCTGCAGCCGCAACTCCATATGGGGGACCTACCCAGCATCTGCAAAAGAAATTTAGCTTATTTAATTATGATGCCAACATCTCAAAGCTGATCGTTATATAAAATATTTTGAAAAAAGTTAACCCTAAAAAGTAACGTTAATTACCTGCAAGTTTACTGCATGCACTGTATGTATTGGTGGTAACTTGTGGAACTGCAGAAAAGGATTAAACTAAAGGGCTGCACCGTGTGTTGATCAAGTTGTGTGATGGTTACTTAAATGGAAATATACATAAAGAAACAGAAACAATATCAGATCAGAGGTTTAGGGTTGGAATCTTCATGTAAATGCCAATGCAAGTGATGTGCTGCACAGTTAGCTTTATGCTCGTGCCTGCCTTGTTCAGCTTGCACAACTTGTAGCCTAGGAAAAGTATTGATTTCTGGAGTTTAAATTATAATAGATGGGTATGAAAATAAGTTACTTTTTAGTCACTAAAATATGTCACCTCATACTTTATGTAAGAAATTTTAGATCTCAATCCCATGAGTTTTAGTTTCCTAGTGTGGTTGGGAGATTAAAAAGTGATTGAGGGAAGCTGAGGGTGTATCTATTGACTCGATACGTACTTTGATTAAGATTTTATATCCAGTATGATTTGATTCTATCAAGTGATGCGATTGAGGGCTCCAACTCGTCCTTTTAACGATTGTTAGTAATGTAGTACGACATACTCATCGAATTAAATTAAATCGATATTTTCATGCATTTTTGGTTATGATATTCTCGGGGGAGGGAATATTTGAGACAATGTATGCAATTTTCACATATTCAAAGTGAAGTTTGAAGTGATATAGTCTGCCTAAAGAGAGACAATATAAGGTATTTAATTTTCAATTTATTTTTTAAGTTATCTACTAAATTATGTTGCAAATAATGCATAATGGACCCATGCACATAGCAGATGGGAGTAGGGATAGCAAAAAAACCCGAACCCGACAGGGAAAACTGAAAAATCGAAAATCGAATTAAACGGGGAAGGGGAAAATCGTTTATGCTAAACGAGGATGGGGAAAAATCGTTTATGTTAAACAGGGACGGGGACGGGTTTAGTAATCCCCGGCCCGATAAATATTAAAAGTAATTATTATATATATATATATATATATATATATATATATATATAATATTAATAAATTTAATTTAAATTAAAATATATATATAATATTTATATATTTAATTTAAATATATATACTCGTCCCGATACCCGGCTCGATACCCGTTTAAATAACCGTTTATGCTAAACGGGGATACCCGTTTCCCCGTGATTTTCCCCGATTACCCGATGGGGATCCCCGTTTAAATCCCCGCAGTTTTTTAAGCGGTGACGGGTACGAATTTTTTAAACGGGAACAGGGACGAGGGGACTAATACCCGGCCCGAATCCTGCCCGTTGCCATCCCTAGATGGGGGAAGGGAAACAATTTAGTGGACTTCAATTATTATTATTAATTTATTATTTGACGTTTTAATTTAATTATATAAAAAGGGTAGACATAGAAAAGTCTTATAGTATGCTTTCTTTTTATATATAAATGTAATGTTATAAAGTTCAAGAATTAATGGACTTGAAATGTTATGAGATGGATTTGAATAACCTTGTTTGAATTATTTAATAATTAAAAATTTTACGAATGCATGTAAGATCTTAAACTCGAAACTCAAAAATCGAAAAATTTAAAATTTAAAATTCGGAATTATGTTTATAAGAAAATTAGGAAACCGTGGCTATTCAATGAGGCAGCCCTCACTTAAATTAGAAGGGTAAAGAGTAGCAATTTTGGTCACTTGGATAAGTTAGAAACCCATTATTATCAATGGGGCAGCCCTCACTTACATTTCAATGTTCATCAAGAAGCTATTCAGCACAGTATTTTACACTTTTGAAACAGGAGAAAGGCTTCTGATTTTCTCTAGTTTGGTAAAGGGAGAAGCTCCCATAGCCACAATCCTACATAGTGGGACACCTTCATGTTTGATAGGGATTAAAACCTATTTTCGAGCTCGTGTTTTCTTCCATGTAGATCAATATTCACGAAGAACTTGAAACGAAAATTTCGATCGAGTTGAAAGACGTAATTCTCTGAAACCAACATCGGTGTTAATGTCTCGATTACGTGAACTCGAACAACGATTCTCGACAAAATTACAAATACAGCGACTATGAGAAAGAGAAATGCCCATGACAATATATTTATGTGTCTACGATCTGATAACATTATAGGCTGCCCATAAAGATACCCTTACTAAGTTCAAATGAGGGGACCCGCCCATGCAGTAATAGGAACCGTATAGGATGGAATATACTACCTCAAACTCCAACTTTGAAGCTGTTTTAAGGGCACCATGGTGGCCTTGCATGCCTTGTCCCTCTCAATCATGGTTTTCAAAACCGGACCGGTTAGCGAACCGGCCATGCTATCTGTTCACTGGTTCAACCGGTTAGCGAATCGGCCATGCTACCGGTTCATTGGTTCAACCGGTCAAACCGGTCCGACCGGTCGGAAGAACCGGACGACGTCATAATTATTTAAAAAATTAAATAAAAATACCAAAAATATTTAATAAAAAATAATTTTTTATATCACAAGTCATATTCAAAGCAAGTCACAACATATATAAGTTAAAAACCATAAAATCAAGTGAAACAAAATGATTCAAATTAACTACAACATAATATTTAAGGTAAAACATATTAAATAATAAATATAATTATATAACTATAATTAAAAAATAAATTTGAGGCTAAAAAAATCATAACAAAATGATATTGTTTGGTTTAATTTTTTTTAAAAAAAACAATCTCACATGGCTAAGAAAGATAGAAGAGCATCCCAAAAGTCTAAAGAGTAAAAATATGAGAGCAAAACAATCTCACATGGCTAAGAAACATAGAAGAGCATCCCAACTAAATTCTATAAATAATAGAGGTAATTTGACATTCAAAATCATGGAGCCTTTTGGTGAGCATTGAGTGAACTATTCTTTCACTTCAATCAAGCTCGAATTTTAGGCTTCAATCGAGCTTCTAATTTTTTTTTTGAGTTCAAGCCTTTTCGAGTTCAAGTTTCAATATTATATTTCGAGTTCGAGTTGAACTTGATAATTTTTAGCTCGTGAGTTTGAGTCGAGTTGAGCTTACTTTTAAAGTTTTCAAATTTGAGTCGAGCTCAGCAATACTCGAGTTCGACTTGGCTCGTTTAACAAACGATTTCGTTTGGTTTAATATTTTTTTTTAAAAAACAAAATTGACGGTTTTTTTCGGTTTTTTCCGATTTTCAGTCGATCCGGTTTGAACGGTTCAGAGGTTCCAGTCGATTCACTAGTAACAGTTCAACCGGTGTAGATTAAACCGGACTAGACAACGATTCCCGATTGAACCAACCGGTCCGGTCCGATTTTCAAAACACTGCTCTCAATGAACTTTATACCCCACACCCCAAGCTTATCATTAGACTGCCCTTTGACCACCAATGATTTGCTTGATGTATGTTTTATTAAGTATAGTAAAAAAATAAAAATTATAATTTAACTTTTATTATTAACATATACATGTGATACCTATAGATAACAATATAGTTGGGCCGGAGTCGATATTGTTAAATTTACTATCGATCTATAATCGATATAAGGGATAAAGTTACATAGCAGCGTAGAGGCGCTATTGTCCCTCCTAAAATTTTTGGTATAATGATATTTTAGATCATTTTTAGTTTAAATATCAATGAAATAAAATATTTGTCCCTCTCGATTTTTAGATTTAGATACTTTATAAATTTGTATTCTTTTGATGTACGATAATTTTGATTCCCTTAATATTTGATCCTAACTCGTCCCTAATTAGTACGTTCTACTCCACCACTCATTTATCTCACTGTGGATATGTATTTTGAGTATCATTATCACCTCAATAGATATATATATTTTGATGTATGAATTATGAGAATTATCTCGTAACACATATGCGCAATATATGATTTAATTAATACTATTAATAGAATAAATACAGATAATTATAGAAAATATTACATGATTAAGTGGATTTCAGATACTTTGAGATTGAATTATTTAATTTTGCTCCACTCCTCTTTGTCCTTCGTTGATCACGTAATCCTAAACTTTGGCTGACAAATATGAGACTGCCAATGAGGTAAATCAAAGTGTGGAACTGGGTCGTTGGAGACTCAGGCCCCTACTCTGGTATCAGTCCTCTCTTGTACCCTACTCCACGGCTCTGCAACATCTCTCGGTAGTAAAAAGAAAGACAACCCCAGTTCTTAACCGCACGTGCCATTACCATTTCACGTAGTGTAAGTAAATGACAGTATGGGAAACAGAGATTAGAGGAGAAGAAATATACGAATCAGCTAGTAAAAGAAAACAACAGAAACAGAGCAATATCTCGTAAAAACACCATTTCACTCATCGGAAATTGAACCTATCTGACAACTACTGACGCCTCTTTCTTTAAACCACGTAATAAAGTAAAAAAAGAAATAATGAGTCTTTAGCTATTTGATTACCCTCCCCCATTCTCGGCTCCTCCTATATTAATTATATATATGTGTAGGTGTGTGTGTGTGTTCTCATTTGAAGCACAAAGACCATCGATTCTAAGCTTATATCCTTTTGAGAGACAGTGCTCTTTATGAGAGTATCTCTGAGTTTATAACCATGTGTAACAAAGGCACCGGCACCGGCACCGGTAATCATCCCACCGAGAAACCCTCCCAAACCCATCTTTATTTTGATCAGGAAAAGCATCATGATGATGATCAACAATACCCGTTGGTGTCGGAGATCGTAAAGGAAGCGAAATCGCTTTTTAGTCTAGCTTTTCCCATAGCCTTGACCGGTCTCATTCTCTATTCTCGCTCCATGGTTTCCATGGTCTTCCTCGGTCGTCTTGGCGATATGGAGCTTGCCGCCGGTTCATTGGCTATCGCATTTGCTAACATCACGGGGTATTCGGTTCTTTCTGGGCTTGCTTTAGGTATGGAGCCGCTTTGTTCTCAAGCCTTTGGTGCTCGAAGAACTAAACTTCTGTCTTTAACCCTGCATCGTTACGTGGTTTTCCTCTTGTTCACTTCGGTTTTAATATCGGTTTTTTGGATGAACATGTTTAATATCTTCGTTTATCTTCGTCAAGATCCTAATATCACCCGCATCGGCCAGAGGTACTTGCTTTTCTCGCTGCCGGACCTTTTCACCAACTCGTTGGTTCACCCTATCCGCATTTACCTTCGAGCTCAAGGTCTCACCCACCCGCTTACTTTGGCAACCCTCATCGCCACTGTTCTCCATTTACCGATCAATTTTGTTCTCGTTTCCCATTTCAACTTCGGCGTCGCCGGCGTGGCGGCTTCGGTTTCCATCTCCAACTTCTTCGTCCTCGTTTCCCTGGTTGTTTACGTTTGGTACTCCGGCCTACATGAACCGACATGGGAAAAGCCGAGCTTCGAATGTTTCACCGGCTGGAAGCCGCTGCTGAAGCTGGCGGCACCGAGCTGCGTATCGGTTTGTTTGGAGTGGTGGTGGTACGAGATCATGATCGTTCTGTGTGGGCTTTTGGTGAACCCGAAGGCGACGGTTGCTTCCATGGGGATATTGATCCAAACGACGTCGTTGATATACGTTTTCCCTTCTTCGCTGAGTTTCGCGGTCTCGACGCGAGTTGGGAACGCACTGGGGGCAAACCGTCCTTACACCGCTAGGCTATCCGCTGTGGTGGCCGTGTTTCTGTCCGCCATGATGGGCCTATCGGCTTCGACGTTTGCTTCAGCGATGAGGGATAAGTGGGCCACGATGTTCACATCCGACTCGGAGATCCTACGGCTGACATCGATCGCGCTTCCGATCCTAGGGCTGTGCGAGCTCGGGAACTGTCCCCAAACGGTGGGATGTGGGGTCCTCAGAGGGAGTGCACGTCCGTCCACCGCGGCTAACGTGAACCTCGGCGCTTTCTATCTGGTGGGCATGCCAGTCGCGGTTGGGCTCGGATTTTATGTCGGAGTCGGGTTTTCGGGGCTTTGGTTGGGCCTTCTTGCGGCCCAGGTTTGTTGTGCTGGGCTTATGTTGTATGTAGTGGGGTCCACTGACTGGGACCTACAAGCGAATAGGGCCCAAATGCTGACGTGTGTAGATACCAAATTACTTGATAGTTGTGATGATAGTAGGGGTGACGAACAAGAGCCGTTGATCTGTATCAAGGTGACTTCGGCATCTTAAGTTACCCAATTAGAGGGATGATATGAAAAATCCTTTCATTTTTTTTACTGTTTTCACTTTGTTATTTAACTTGAATAGTTAAAGGTCTGACTCCAATTTCATTTATAATTTATTACTTTTAACTTTAATATGAATTTATTCCGATATTATTTAATGACGATTTCTCAAACTATTCACATGTTATATTCTACGGAAAAACGAGATTTATACATATATTGTTGTATTTATCAAAAAAAAAATTAAATGAGTTTATCTAAAAAAATTGATGGGTCTTACACCCAATAACACGCAAGATCCATAAATATGTTTTGTAAGACATTAAGTAATCCTATAGGGACAGATTGAGAGTATTTTTCTAACTACGGTTATTTAAGAAGTATTGTTCCAATAAATGAATTTTTGGGGTTTTAAATTAATAATGCTACGTCATTTTCCTATCGGTTTTCATGTCAAACAGTTAAATTTGGAGATCGGACCACCCCCTGACCTAAAAGATCTTACAAACCTGTATCGCTATCCAGGTGGGGCTAACTACCTACCTTTTCTTCTTGTACACCTAACTGCTGGAATTTCGAATTTTTGAATTTAGGGTTTAAGATTAAAGATTATATAACATTTAGGGTTGTTTGTTTATCTCTTAATAGAATCATTCAGCGCTGAATGTTGAATCGTTCAGTGTTCAGCGCGTTTGTTTCGCACCTCTTAATGATTCAGTGTTGACTGATTCAGCAAAACAGTGCTGAATGATTAAGCACAGAAATACATTCTGAATGATTAAGCACAGAAATACATTCTGAATGATTCAGAGCCAGTAAACAAACAACATGTCACATTCAGAGCTAATTTATCTAAAGTCTCTGAATCATTCAACACTTAATCATTCTGAAGTAAACAAACAACCCCTTAGTCAATAAATTCATTCTTTTTTATTTTACGAATAATTTTATGGATTTAATCTTCATCGATATTACTAAATTTGATAATTTTTTATTTGACGAGAATAGAACGAAGATAAAATTATGGGATAAAGTTGAAATATTCTTCAAATTAAATAGCCTGAGTTTTAAGATTAATAAGGAGAGGTTAGAGAATGAATTATATTAATATCACTACACAATTATTGGGTCTATGAGAATGACGGTGTGATGAGAAAGTGAAGATACAATCTTTGACTTCCTCATATTTCAACTACGTACATGTTTGGGTTATTCACCGACATTACATTAACTTGTTCTTTTAATTTTATAACTAAATTCAGATCGAGTATTAACGAGGTTTATCATAAGAATAGTTCCGATTCGAATCTACTGACTGATATATTTGTTTCTTATAGCTGTACTTAATATTATTAGTTTGAAATTGATTACATGATAAGCATGTTGAATTGTGAATACTTGGCGTAAGCTGCCATAGAAACCAAATTCAAAATGGCAAATGTAGCTTCGCCTTTCACGTCACAAACAAATTGCTATCTACTATAGAGATCAAGACATTTACTAATTACTATTGAAACAAGGGAGAGTTGTCCTTTTTACTAATTACTAATAATTTAGGTTGAGTTAAATTAGGTTAAAATAATTGGTCTGGGTAATTTTTTTTTAACTTCCGAATGCCGCTTGTTTTGATCACTCGATTGTTAAATGTCTAAGGTGGATTATGAAACATTGTATTTCGGACATTTTTTGATTTTTTTTTTTAAATTTTAATCTTCTTATTTTCTGTGACCAAAATCCTTTTCCATAGTTATTTGACCACTCTTACAGAAATGACCATCTAGCTCAGTTGGTAGAGCACAAGGTTCTTAACCTTGAGGTCGTGGGATCGAGTCCCATGGAGGGCATTTCATAATTTGGAGGTCTCCTACGGAAGCTGCTCTCAACCTAGTGTTGGGGGCAGCCTACTATCTTACCTCCCCCTTACCCCATTACATATGGGAACAAGGGACAGCCATTTGACCACTCTTAGCCATTGTTTACACATAATTAGTATGAAGATGTTCTCTTTTCTCATCTCTTTGTTCTTCTTAGTTTGATTTTTCTCGAAATTGACAAAAAAAATTAAATCAAATCTTTGACTTGTGTTGGTTTGATTCGCAATATCCATCATATAATTAACGTGAAATTGAGATATATTAATTTTCTTTTTCATCAACCTCTCCATTGTTCGGAATTAGAAGAAAACACTATGACTTCAGTGAATTAAAACGAATCCAAAAATATGAGTTCGAAAAGAAAGTTCCTGTGGAATTTTGAATAAATTTATCATAAAAAAATTAAACAACGCTAAAGACTTAAAATTGAATGAAAAAAATGAGTAAACTTTTAAAATATAGTGATTAAAATTAAATGGTTTTAAAATTGAATGAATAAAACAAAAAAAGAAAGAACACAATGAGCTATCAAAAAAGTAGTTTACCCTTTTTATAGTGAAGATTGTAGTCCTTCAAATGGCTTGAATTATAAATATGGAGGGTTAAATTAGTCAAATTATTTGAAATTATAAGTAAATCAATAGAGTGTGTAAGTAATGAAGACTAAATATATTATTATAAAAATTTTAAAATTGTCACATTAGCAACTATTGGTGACTTGATTGGTCAATTTTTCTAATGTTAGTGTCTTAATTTCAAATAAGAAATAATTTGATGACCAAAATAAAAAAAAATCCTAATAGTTAGGTGACCAATAAGATAGTTTATCCTTATAAAATATATTCCTTAAACCCAACTCCACTACAATATTCCCAACCCAAACCCAAACCCAAACCCAAACCCAAAGACATATACCTATTATCCTAAATCCAAACCCAAATTATAATATTCCCTAATCCCAAATCCAAATTATAATTATTTAATCTATATTAAATATTAAGATTTTGGGTAAACTACGTATTTAGTATCTAAACTATTAGTTTTGTTCCGTTTTAGTACTTAAACTTTTAATTTTTTAAAATCATACTTAAAATTTAGTTTTTGTTTCATTTTAGTACCATGTTAAAATTTAACGTTTAGTTTTGGGAAATAAATTAAAAGTTTAGGTACTAAAATGGACCAAAATTGATAGTTTAAGCACTAAACGGGTTAAATTGATAGTTTAGGTCCATTAACCAATGTAACAGGTAGGGATGGCGATTTTACCCACATCTGAAAGATTCTGACTCAATCAGGTCAGATTTTTTTAAAGAAAATTTCTGGTTCGGATCGAGTCACGCCGGATTTTTTAAAGGGTGAAATTGGGTCGGGTTCATATGAAGGGTGAAAAAACTCCAACCCGACCTGAAGATAATAATGTAATTTTCTTTAAAAATTTATTATTATTTTTAATTAATTCCTTAATTTGTATCGGGTCGATCGGGCCGGATTTATACTCTAAAAAATTGGGTCAGAGTCAGAGTCGAGTGGAGAATATATATTTTCCGGGTCGGGTCAGGTTGGATGTAGGATATAACATTTTTTTGGTCGAGTCGGATTGATCGAAAACCCGACCTCTTGCCATCCCTCACAGGGCTTTAAAAATTGTGGGTTTAGACCTTGAAAAATATATTACCGTAAAAAATTATTTTTTCTACTACATGCACGTGTGAAGAAAATTCAGTAAAAATATTTAATTTTATATATTTGAATTTTTTATTTTACATGAGCAATCGTAATATGATAAATTTTGATATTTTATGATTCCGTCTTATCGTGAAATATGTTGGGGATTGAGAGCATAATTAAACCTTTTTATGATATGTATGCAACTTTTACAGCTCCCACAGAAAAGGTAAAACTTTTCTTTGCCAGACAAGGGAAGGATGGTTTTCCAGGTAAGAAGGTGAAAGAATATTGGGTTGCAACAGACATTCAGTAATGGTCTGAAACTTGTAGATGAAGTAGCTGCCTAGGTTCTGCTTTAAACTACTTTGAGTACATCCAATTGACTCCCCATCTAATCCCCTCTACTTTTGTATGAAATTTTCTCAATTTTGGAACACTTCATGGTGTCATAAAATGTGTCATTTACAACAATTATGGAACTTGATATCAAATCATTTTAAAGTACATAAACTAGATTCAATTAATCTGGTTGGGTGACGGTGAAAAGTGAAGAGGTGATATTGTAATCACATGTAACACCCCTAATCCGTACCCGACCCAAATACGAGTTCGATGTGTCACATTAACTTTTCAAATCATTAACTATTAACAAGTAAGAAAAAATTTAAACTTTTATTCCTATTAATATGGTGGAACCTTGAATTTAAAATAAATAAAAAAAATAAAAACTCAAATTCAAACTTAAATAAACCCTTAATAATTTACATAAATACCAAAAAGTACAAGTTTACAAAATATATTAGAACATTTCAATTTAAACTTGTAGTACATGCCAATAGTTTACAAATTTACAAAAAAACCTACATTTAAATTGTTTTGATATGTTCTTTGCAAGAGTATACTGTCCTCGCCTATCTTAAATCTTATGTTTTCTTCAAACCTACGTGTGAAACAATCACACACTAAGTTGTTGACTTAATGAGGCAAGTACGAGTCAAATAAAGCATTATATAATAGTTTCTTATTCATTTCATAGAAACACTTTTCATAAGGGATTCAAATAACTTTTCCTAACAAGAATGTATATTTTTATACTTTATTCGGATTATATAACCTTAATTTCAAATGCCCAAATGTATATTACTGATAACTCTAGGTATTTGAGTACATTGAGGTTGTGCACTAATGTTGTCACCACAACTCACATAATTGCACCAAAGTGCCACATATTTGTCCCGAAGGACCACATAGTTTGTCCCGAATGACCATATAGGTTTTGTCCCGAAGGACTATATAGGTTTGTCTCAAATGACTACATAGAACCCTCGACTCTTGGCATGCCAACAATACCTCTAATCCTCATACATATACCTTGGGCTTTAAATCACATAATTATTTCTCATTTTGTTATTTAGAGTGTGTCATGTTCACATAGGCACTTCCACATCGAGTATTTTTCGTATTCACATATCACATCCGCATAATCATATACACATAACCATCAAAACATAGCTTAAGTAATATAACTTGAATAAAACATTGTAAAAACACAACAATAAAGAAATTGAAAGATTTTCGATAAAACTTTGAGGTTGGCTTATCACAAGTCGCCCTCGAATCTAATATAAAATAAATGAGTTGCACTCACCTTTGCCTCACTGAAGTCCTAAACGAATCCTTCACTTTTGACCGATAACTTAAAATGTCGAATCGTCCAGAATTTGTCGTCGTTCAATGTCTACATGTAACATCCCAGAAACCGAGTTAGTGACTAAAGTGTAAAATGTGAAAACTTCGTGTCTAATTTTGAAAAATTGAAAAGTTTAGGGACTTAAATTAGAATATCTATATATAGTATTGAATAGCAAAGAAAGAAGGATGGAAGGGCCTAATGATCATTTGATAAGAAAATGGATTTTTAATTCATCACTTGGATATTATATATCCAAGTGGAAGGGAAAAAAATGGGTAAAAGAATCCAGAAGTCTCTTCATTTTTCTTCCTCCTCCTACCGTGAACTCCATAACTAAGGTAAAAATTCTTCCAGTTACGGGAGATTGAATAAAAAGGGTTTTCAAGTTACGGGAGATTGAATAAAAAGGGTTTTTTAAGTGATTTGATAAGAGAGAGTTAATAAATGAATTTTGAAGTGAAATTTGACTTGTCATAAGCTGAAATAAGAAATCTAAAGTGTTAGAAATGGATTTAGAGCATGTTGAATTTGTGGTAAGATTCTTAGTTTCAAGTGATATTATGAGAATTTGGATGATAAAGTGTGTTAGAGTAATATAAGTTAGTTGTTATATGTGTAGTTAAGTTTAAAGGCTTGAGAGGAAGTCATAATGGAAGGTTTAAGACAGTTTTGGTCGAATTTCGAGTTGAAACGAGTAAGTTCTGGGCAAGAGGTATCGGTACTGGATGAACAGTACTGATACTTCAAGGCAAAAATAGGTGAAATCTTGGGCTGGGTATCGATACTAGATGAACAATATCAATACCATAAGGTATAAGTGGATGAATTCTTTAAATAGTATCGATACGAAGTAGTAGCATCGTTACTAAGGGTATCGATACCAATATTTAAGTATCAATATTATTTTTAAGAACGAATTCCAGAATGTAGATAGGGTATCGATACTGAAGTAAAGTATCGATACCACAGTAAGGAAGTATCGGTATTGTACATGGGGTACCGATACTAATCAGAATGAAATTGTGAAACAAGTGCTTCGTTTAACTTTTGTTATTAAGGATTATTATAGTGATTCGAATTCTGATATTTATACCAATCGTATTATTATCTAGATATAGAACGAAGGCAAGTCCAAGACGATTCGAAGTTATACAAGAGTTCAAGAGTGATAAGGATTTTACTTTGAATAAGTGAGGCCAAGGTGAGTGCAAACGACTATATTATATGGTGATATGGAAAGTAAGACTTGCGATGAGTTTATTTCCAATATTTGGATTTCATGATTTATGAATATTAATATGTTGTAATATGATTTCTATTTGTATATGAATACAAGTATATGTCTATGTGTTATATGCACTGTTCTACTTGGTCTTTTTGATTACATGAAAATGTAAAATAAGCTATGTGACATTTACTTATGTGATACATGAAAATGTGATATATGCTATGTGATCATAATCTATGTGTTATGTGGTCTATGTGACTACATGAGAATATGATATAAGCTATGTGTTATTGACCTAAACGATTACATGAACATGTGATATAAGCAATGTGATAAGGATCTATGTGATTTTATGTCTATGTGATATTGAACTACGTGATTATATGAATATGTGAAATAAGGATCTATGTGATTTTATGTCTATGTGATATTGAACTACGTGATTATATGAATATGTGAAATGTGAAAATGGTATATGTGAATACAGGCTTATGTTATAAGCTATATGAAATGGTATAAAAGGTAAAACCCATAAGTATATGATATGAGAGTTAAGGGTATAATTGGCATGTCAAGAGTCGAGAATTTTACACAATCTTTCGGGACAATTCTACGTGATCCTTCGGGATATTTCTATGCGATCGTTCGAGAAAAGTCTACGTGGTCCTTCTAAATATTTCTTCTATTTTTCTTGTTGCCATACAACTATTAGGAATTGAACACGTGTTGTTTTGTTCCATACTTAGTTGTATAATGAAATCATGAATCAATCAGGGAAAGAGAATAAAAAAGGAATAATTATTTGTCCTCATTGTTTCTTTATGCTCTCCCGTGACATTCATGTGTATAACTGAATGATTTCATTATTAGCTTTCTTTATTAGTTTTGGTTCAATTATTTAGTATATTATCTGTTAAAAAAATATGAACATTAGTAGATTTATGATACATATTTTAGTAAATTTAAGAACAAAAAAAGTAAAAAAAAAAAGTTAAAATATTTATCTTCATTTTAATTATAAAAATTCTCAATATTTGTACATAAATAATAATCTCAATTCTAAACTTGTTTTAAATACAGATCCGAACAAACGGTTAGATAATATAGGTTCCATGTGACAACCAAAGCACCAAGCTAGGCTAATTGGCAATTACATAATTAACCATCGGATTCACGAATCACTAAGCCATTGATCTTGTTCAATCTACCTAGCTAGAGAAGAAGACATGAAACCAACCCGACTCGAGCCCTTCTTTGATATCGTCGCCTTCGGGCTAAACGCCCGACTGTTATGGTGGCCATCGAGTCCCCATCCGTAGCTCTTGCACGATTTCATCTCTGATCCACCAAACGAAATCGCTCTCTTCGGAAGGTCTTCGACGCTCTTTACGCTCGCCAGAGACGCAAACGACCGAGACTTCCCTTCATAATGCTTCGAAAGCCCTCTCCTACAAAATTCCATGTCAATAATAATCGGTCAACTAAAGAAAAAGATGCATGCATACATGTATGTATATGTTTTCATGATGATGATGCTTACTTGATAGGTAGTTGAGCCATGATCTCAGATAACTCATACAACGGCCCGTTCGACGACGACGACGACGATAGTGTTGCAGGAAATTCAGCATCCTCTACAAAATCTGATGCTGATATCGAAGAAATATCGGAGTTTTCCGAGTTCTCGTAGAATGATTCTTTGGATATCTTCATGTTCATACCTAGAAATATTTGAGATGTATGCTACGCAATCTTCTTGAAAGGAGATATATATATATATATATATATATATATACCATTGTTTTTTTTATTACAAGATTTGTCATTATCGTCTTCTTATGGTCGAAATTGATTATAGCTTTTTTGCCATAGTACTAGGACTTGTATCGGATAAGGTTTTAAATTTAAAAGCCATCCATATCTGAATCACTACTTTACTGGCTGAGAATGGGGTCACTGTCTTAACCAACTTTGCTTAAAAAATCCATGACATATTTTAAATGTTTTTAATTTTTTACGATTATCGATATTTAACGTATCGATAAATTAATCTGAATCGCGTATTGCAAAAAATTATTATTAGAACTCTTGGTTAGTCTTATCTACTTCATCTGTAATATGTGTATGTCTTTGAATAATTGGTAGTGTATAATTTATGCATAAATAATGATGATATATTATTTAAAATAAAATGAAAATGTTTATTTTTAAAAGCTTTGAATGATTTATTGTACATCAAATCATCTTAATTATTCCTAAATTAGTGTCTTGCATGTTTGGAACATCTAATCTTATATGGTTAAAAAGAAAACACACTTAGCTAATGTATTCTTTTAAGAGAACATGTTTTGGGATGTCATTTTCTCATTTTATTTTTTTTAATTTTAAAAGTTATATAAACAAGATCATTTTTACTTATAATTATTAATATTTAATTTATTAATTGATCTGTTTAGATCGGATATTTTATAAATTTATTATGGAATAATTTTTTTTAAATTTAATTTTTTTCATTTATAATATCAAGATTTAAATTCTAAACTTAAATAATCACGATAAACCCACTAATGATTAGCATATTTTTTGTTCAATACATTAGTAGAAGTTCTTTTTTAGGTAGTGAATGATTAAATATATTTGATGTTAAATAAAGGTCACTTCTACCGATAGATTAATTGAAGTAGTAAGTAGTTTAATATTACTTAAATAAAATCTCAAATTCGAGTTTTTATGTATCAAAATTAAGTATGTGATTCGAATCGAGAAAAATTAATTATGTTGATTTTAATTTGAATTGATGGGATTTACGTATTTTATATATTTTCTTTTGGAGGTGAGGTGGGCCAAAAAGGTTTGGAAAAGGGATAAGAAGATGGACTTTGGAACAAAACCATAAATGATGGAAGAAGGTATTTCGGTGGCCACCACATGCTTTTGTCGGTAACACTTGCCCTCCATTTTATTATGCCCTCGTTCTTATCCCTTTTTAAGTGCCCACAGCTTTGGGGTTCCAACCCCTAACCTACCCTTTTTAAGCCCTTTTTTTGGGTACATTTTAATTTTTTTCAGTGGCCAAAGTCGATCAGATCGAAATCAAAAGGGACTATTATTATAGTTTAACCTTTGATTGTTTTACAATCTAGTACTTGATTTTCTTTTTCTTTTATTTCTTTCTTCATTTAAGTCTATTTTTTATCAGGTTTGAGTCGCACATTATTTCCTCACTTTTTCAATTTTTCTTTTTAAAATTAATTTCTTTTTTTCCAATTTAATCCCTCGACTTTACATTATTTCCTCACTTTTCAATTATTCATTTCAAGTCTATTGTTGACCATATTTAAACCACAAAATATATAATACATATTTAATGTTAATTTCTATTATTAACAAAAGGATATTCTTTTTTGTAATTTAGTCCTATTCTATTCAATTTGATTAATTGGTTGACTTTTTCTCTATTTTTTATTTACATTAATTCGTTTGACACGTTTATAATCTTATCAATAATTCATCCTAAAAAATATTTTATTTAAAAATAACATTATATATATATATATATATATATATTATAATTTACATAATGTTGAAATTGGCCCTCCAACATTTACCACAATGGTTATTTTGACTCATTTTTTTCTTTTGAGCATAAGCTCCTAACGTTTGACCAAATAATTACTTTGATCGTTATTCTTTTTTTCTATAGCATTTTAACTCCCAAAATTTTATTTAGGGTAAAAATCTCCCTATTTTAGAGCGTTAATCGTTTGTTTACTAATAGTTTTCTTTTGTCCCAAAATGAAATATTGGGGCTAAAATGCTCGAAATAAGAGAATAAGGGTCAGAGTGGCTATTAAGTCAAATGTTAGGGGTGTTTTACATTATGTCTTTATAATTCTAGATGTTATTTCATTTGTTATATAGTATTATAAATCTTACTTATACATATGAAAAAAAGAAGAATACGAAGAAATATATATATATATTATTAGAGAAAGTAATTTAGATTGAAATAAACATGTATCATAATGTTATAAAAAAGTATAATTAAATTTAAAGAGAAATTCGAACAACTAGACTCAAATTTCATAACTTCAATTCAACTTGAAAAATACTTCAAATAAATTTGAATCATAAAATAAATTTCATCAACTCGATTAATATATTTTTTTAAATTTAACTCGATCGAATGCCCACTCTTAATTCCTATATATGTGGACTAAAGGCCCTGGTCGGCAAGATAATCACCCAACCTCTCCACAACCAAGTTGCATTGCCCTGGAGTCACTGGCTCTTCATATATGCCAAACACAAGAGCTTGTCCTGTTTTCTTAATAGTTGCCCCTCCTGCTCCCTGTCCACATCAAAATATACAAAATTTCAAGCTGTATTAATTTATAATTCTATAACTTTTAGAGGGGCTAAACTTCAATTTTACCAATTAAAATTACTAATATATTAAAGAAATGGGTAAGGTACACCAAAAAGTTACTCAACTATATTCAAATGATTCTTTTGGTATTTAAACTTTTAAAAAATATATAAAATGATTGTTAATTTTATCGAATTATTATAAAAATAATATTTAAGATACTTTAATAATTTTAAAATCTTGATAAATTTAAGGCAAAAAGGCATTAGAGGACCTTATACTTAAAAAAACAATGTAATCCTTGTATTATTTTTTCCTATCAATGTGACCCTCTTTTAAAAAAAACAAGTTCAATGTGGCCCTTTGACCAACGTTTTTTGCTATTGACCGTTATGGTGATACCAGTGGCAGTTCACGGTGATGACAAGACAATTCACAATGCTGATGTGGCAATTTACAGTGTTGACATGACAGTCCACAGTGGTTGATAACGTGACAAATAACATGCCAGATAGCCTAAATTGATAACTCAAACATGACAGATGGAGTGTCAATTCAACACCGTGAACTGTCACGTCAGCACTATAATGGTCAAACGATGAAAAAAATTGGTCAAAGGACCACATTAGGTTTGTTTTATAAGCTGGAGGGTCACATTGAGAGGAAAAAAATATGAGGGCCATATCGAATTTTCT
The DNA here is from genome assembly GCF_006381635.1 of Hibiscus syriacus. NCBI lineage: Eukaryota > Viridiplantae > Streptophyta > Magnoliopsida > Malvales > Malvaceae > Hibiscus > Hibiscus syriacus. Next base: position 502,640 of record NW_024062645.1, on the reverse strand, counting down.
CAAAGTACAGAGACCTCTGATGCTTTTTTACCTAAATTTAATGATTAAAATTGACTAAATTAGAGTAGTGGGACCAAATATACAATTTTTACATATACAAAAACTAAAGATAAATTTGTTGATTTAATTATTAAAAAGCATGGATGACCTTTTTGCCACGAATGACAGCACCAGGCTCACCCTGGATGACCATATACTTTTCACCACCAAGGTGTAAGCCTGTAGGAGCAAGATGGCCTGGCTCATCAAAATCCTTCATTATGTTAGCGATCTCATTACCCTTCAACTGCAAACAAACCAAACCAAATCACATTCCATCGTAAAATAATTATAATTTATAACTCTATCGAATCGAGTCGGATCAAAAACCGTCAAAACCAGAACCATATAAAGGAAAATAAGGTTTCAAAAACAATGAACAATATACCAACCTCAGGGAACTTAGGACTCTTAGCCCACACACTGCCGTCGTGGCCAATGATCGCGGCGGCGGTAAGGTGTTGGCCTGGTTGCCCCTCGATCTCACACATCAAGTGCTCGTCTACGTACGTCTGCCACGACATCTTTTATCTCGATGCTGTTTGTTTACTAAGAAAATGCTGGGGTTTTTCAGAGTGATTTGGGAGATTCAAGCTTTTGATAATGGTGAAAAGCTTAAGAGAAAGGGGAAATAAATAAGGAAAGCGATGAAGAAGGTAGGGAAAAGGTTTTACTAAGCAACATTTCATTGCTACTTTTACTAAGCAACATTTCATTGCTACCATTCACGTCCTCCTTTATTTTAGCACACCCCATGGCAATGCCTCTAATTTCGGTTTTAACCCCTAAATTTAATTCCATGTAATTTACTTTTTTTCATGTTAATAATTACATCCTTTTATCCACATTAATCTTTACAGACAACGTCTTCACTGTGAGGCAGTGGTGCTCAAACAACTTTCCTGAAGCCAAAGAGCAGCTTGAACACACGTACAAGGAGGTATATTGTTTACCTCTAGGGTGCCCAAATTCATTAAGACATGCTTAAATCCGAAACCTTGACAAGGAGTTAGTTCTGGTTGAAATCTACTTGCCATGGGGAGTTTTATGTTGTTAGACTTTCCTGCAAGTTTTTATGTGTACTATGATGTTTTCTTCTCGATTCTCGAAACAGATTGGAATCACCGATGATTTCGACCTCGTGGAGTTGTCACCTCCGGTCATTCCACTCCGAGCAGTCGGCGACGGAGGAGGCAATACTTAGGTGAGATCATGTATCTTTTCAGTATACACAGTGCATGCAAATATCGTCTCTCAGTTGTTTAATTCTAGGCCAAGGGACAAGGTGAGCATAGGTTCATCTGCTACTTTTATAGAGAACCAATTTTAGTATCTGAATTATAATAACTTTTTTGTTCAATTTTATTTTGAATCGCTAAATTTAGGTGCATAACAGATTATTAAAATTTAAATCAGATTTCGATAAATTTTGATTTAAATTAATTTTCAGTTCAAATAATTTCGAGTGAACCGAACGAATCAAATTATTATTAACCGAATTTTTTCTTTAATCGTTAGTCGAATCAAATTTCTTTGAAAATATTAACTGAATCGAACTAACTGAAATTTCAATAATTTTTTAATTATATTAATTTGATTATAATCGATATATTTTTTATTTGGGTTAAAATTTAATCAAGTATTGATAGTTTAATGAATTTAATGTGGTTAAAAAATAAGTGGATCTTACCTCTCAACGTGTTTGAGCTTAGAATATGGATTTAATATATATAATATATTTAATATTTAATAATTTTGGTTAATTAACTTATTTCGAACTAAATTAACCTTTAACTTGATATTGAAAAAAAATAACCGTTACACGATCGAACTAATTTGGTTCGGTCAGTTAATTCGGTTAAAACCGAATAGTGAACACCCCACCCCTACGATCTGATTCTAAGGAGGTTTCACTTGATTAAAATTTGAGGGTTCATAAGATATATATAGTTCTCATTTTTATTTGGTATAATATGAACCTAGTTGAAAATATATATATATAAAAAGATATTATTATAATTCCCTCTAAATATATAAGAGATAGTTATAATATTATATTAGGTTGGGTGAGTTTTACCCGAAACCTGACCCGACCTCGCCATTAAAAAAAATTGACTTACTTGCTCGAAAGTGCCTCAATTGAGGAGAAAATGGTCGGAAGAGGTCGTGTTTGTACTTACCGTAGCTTACCTTGAGCGTCAAACCATTATATGTGGATTCAATTGAATGATTTGGGGACTTAAGAGGACCTGATTGGAGGCCTTAGCAAGTTGGAGAACCAATTGGGAAGACCTTAGCAAAAGCTCAATGGGTATCGAAGTGCAACGGTGGTACCATTAAGTCTTCAAATCTTTAAATTGGGTCACTACACAATGACTCGAAAGATAAATCTGTTGTTTGCCCTGTTGTATAAGGTAAGCATAGTTGTCAAAAAGGAATAAAACGTGAACATTAAGTGATACAGCCCATAATTCACTCCAAAACACAACATATGGTAACGCCCAATTTGTAGCCTATAAACCTGTAATAGATTTCCGAACAACACACTTTTAACCCCCCCCCCCCCGATAACCTCTTCTGCTCCACCATTCTTCTCCGATGTCTGCCCCTGCTTCACCTACGGCGAAGTCCAAGAGAAGTGATCGTAGAGGTTTCTGGAATGCCATGAAACATGTTTTCGTATGCTTCAATCCGATAACACAGTCAAGCTCGAGGAGAAAGGCGAATGCCGTAATGGCGACGACCTCTGTGAACTCGAATTTCAGTTCGCCTTCGCCGGATCACGCGTACAGCGCGATGAACGCCGAAGAGCGTGACGAGAATTTGAAGGAAGTCATTACGTATTGCAACAATTCGATGAGATCGGCGTTGTAATCCTTCTTGTTTAAGGACTCTTTAGACTGTTTAACTGTCTCAAAATGTAAATGTTCTCTTTTCCTCTTCTTTCTGAGTTAATTGCACCATAATCTTCCAATCTAAACTCGTCCTGAACGTTACAATTTTATCTCCAAAGCTATTAGCTTCATTCTAAATTAATCCTCAAACTTGTGAATATTTTAATTTCACCTCAAACGAGCAAGCTCCATACCAAAGAAGCTTATGAGAAACAAATCAATAAACAAATATTACAGGTTATATGATACATCTCTGTAAACTAAAGGACATGTATAAATATGAACAATGCAAACAGTAGCTAATAAAAAAACACGAGTTCTGTAAGAATTTGGAAAGAATCTATATTCATTTGTGATTCTGTCTGATTGAATTCAAGTGCGCAGTCAAGATGTCGATATCGGGAAGCTTCGGATGAACATGGCTAGCATTCTGCTTAGATTGGCCCGAGCCGGTTGACGTTTGAGTCATCAAACTTTTGGCACTGGCTGATGATATAATCTTTGGGATAGATGTGGATGACTGATCCTTTTCCGATGACTTGAAAGTTGTATCAGATGAAGACCTTTTGGTCTCAAAGGCCAGCCTTGAAGTTGCTTGTGATGACAACTGGGGATGACGAGAACGTCCCGAGAGATCATCGGAGTTCTTTTTCTGAGGCTGAGTCTTTTTAGTGACTCATCGGCATTTGAACTCCTTGAGGAATCCTTCTCCCGGCCGTAGTCGGAAGTAACGGTGTCTTTAAGAGTGGAGCTTCTCTGTGAATTCAAAGGAGAGGCCTTCGTTCTTCGAGAAAAACCTGTGTTGGAAGAAGCATTTAAACTTGTTTTAGGAAGGCCTTCATCTGAACCAGAATATGGGACAGCTACTCTTAAGCTAGATCTTCTGTTTTCTTCAAAGCTTGGTGTATTGTTGTATTGGTCTTGAGTGCTACTAAAAGTCTGATTACGTCGTTTCTCGGAGTCATCATCGCTAGAATCAACACGAGTACTCGATGCTCTCATTCTGAATTTTCTGTTCACTTCACCACTCCCTTTCCCACTGTAATCAGAAACCACTTTTGGCTCAGCAAAAGCAGTGGGTTTAAGATTGGAGCTTCTCCGTGAATCTGAAGGAAAGGCCTTCTTCGTCCTTCGAGAAAACCCGGTATCAGTAGGAGCCTCTCTTTTAGGAAGGTCTACGTCAGAATCACTATTTCCTGAACCAAAATGTGGGACAGCCCCCCTTAAGCTAGACCTTTGATTTACTCGGTCTTGAGTGCTACTAGAAGTCTGTTTCAGTCGCTCCTCCTCAGAGTCATCATCACTAGGATCGACATGTGTACTCGATGCTCTCATGCTGAGTTTTCTATTCACTTCATTGCTACTTCTCCTAGTGTATGGCTCTTGATTGAAAGACACCGAACCAACCGAAGGCTGGGCTGCTGCAGGGGGAGAAAACTGCTTAATTCTAGTAGATGCGTCATTGGCTGCCACCACAGATGATAAACCATTGCCTCGTGGACTATTTGTATATGGTGGAAGCCTATAACCCTTATGTCTCAGGCCGCCTGTCAAGTTCCCGAAATTCAATTTCATACCTTCTTCCAGACTAGAATAATTAGACTGTTCAGTATCTTCCATGACTTCATCCGACTGTGAATCGAAATTACTGTTTTCAGCTTGGTGTGAATCCACTTTCTTTACATTACTACCCATACTGTGCTTGGAACTCCTAACAAAAATGGATTTGTCTATCTCTTCGTCACTTTCAGAACTAGGGCCATAATCATCAAAAGTTGCCGACAAGTCGTCTCCATGTGAAGAATATGCAGAGCTAGTTGAACTTTCAAAGAAGACGGGACTTGGCCGTTGATCCGAGAAAATATGTGATTCTGAAATTGACTTTCCATCAATATTCTTCTCAATGCTCCGAGAAGTTGTTCTTGTATATGGACGAGTAGGTGATCTTTGACCAGGAGATGATAAGCTCATACTGAATTCACGTTTGTCGTGCTCTTCCTCCGAATCAAAACAATCTTCATTATTATCTGATCCATAGTCATCAAAAACTGCCGAGGCATTGTTGAAAAAATCTGTTGTTTCTTTTGTGCTTCTTTGAAGGCTTCCTTTATCATTACGAAGAAAAGAATCCTCACTGGAATTATCTCCCGAGTTCCGACGGTTTAAATTTGATACATCATGATCATCAGAAAAAGTACTTGAATGAGAATGAGATGAAGAATGGCTTGATTGCTTCCTGATCCTTACTTCTTGATAATCGGTAAAACCAGAAATCTTTGTATCATGCAGTTCAGTCACAAATGGCATCCGGCTTTCCCCTGAGCTTTTCTTATCATTTTCCGACTTCAGCCGATTAAAATTAGAGACAACATCACGATCATCATTAAAACTATTTGATTGAGAATGAGAATAAGAATAGCTTGATTGTTCTCTGGCCCTGACATTCTGATGATCAACATTTTCACCTGATTTTCTCGTCGAATTCACTTCAGCAAAATGGTCTACTGGAACTTGTTGAAATGAATGTCTTCGAGAATATGCATCTGTGGTTTGCTTATTCACTGATGTTTCTTCTTTGAAGGAAGATGCAGTTGACTTGAAGGAACCATGAGCGGATTTATCACCGCTCCTCGTAATGTTACTATAAACATTTTCATCGTATCTTGCCTGGCCATGTTCTTCGAAGCTGTCAATTTGTTCATAATTCCCAGAATTCCTTCCATGAAAGGATACATCAACCGAATCTCTGCCAAGACGTTCATTTTGAGATGCCGAGCCAGTATACTTTCGTGGTTCCTCGTCCCTCATACGATGAAGAGGCGACATCGGTGATTCCATTGAATGCTGCTGGGTGAAATTTTCACGGCTTGAAAGTTCAGCAGCAGCTCGGGCAGCCATACTTGCCATCTCTGCAGATTCTGCAGCTGCCTGAGCAGCAGTAGTAGCATCCTTGAAGTCCATATTCCAATGTTTCCTCGGTGAAGAGTAGGCACTCTCATTTCCAGAATATGAATGCCTAAACCCTTGATTTCCAGTTCCTGCAAAACCGAACATCCAAATATATACTAGTGAGTAATAGAGAAAGAGTAAACTAGGGTAACAATCATCATGTTTAATTCTAATAATTAACCTACCAAGAGGTTTCGATTTTGGAGAATAAGTTTCAGGGTTCTTCAAATTATCAGCACCAGTGTTTGAATTACCAAAATTCTTAGGAGATGATCTAGAGCTGTACTCGGAAAAGCTAGAGGGAATATCGTTTTTCTCGACACGTTTTGTATCTCGAACACTCGCAGGCCCCTTATCGTAATTAGGAACTTGAACACTAGCAGGTCTCTGCTCATGAGCACTAGTTGGGCTTGGACATTAGAAGGATATGCTGAAAATCTGGCAGCCTCTGTATTCTGCACAAGCAAATTTATATGGAAAAAAAATTAGTTGTCGAGCAAATCACTCAGTATTGGACAAACAGCAACAACATACAATCACTTCAGAATTTAATGTTTCTCTAAGAAGGATACTTGGCATGATCATATGTCGGCGCATTGAACAAAAAATAACCGATTTTGAACCATACTAGTCTTACCAGCTTGTCATCATAAACCTTTGATTCTTTTGCTCCAAATGATGCAGGATCCCACTTGATGTTGTGTTCCTCAGCAATTGCAGTCAAGATTTTGAGTTTGGTTGGACCATCAGGTGCTAAGGCCGATAACTTCTCGACCAACTAAAGGAAACAACGTATGGATCGGTCAATACTATCATAATCAAACGTCAATTGTATTTCAACCATTATTTATTCTTAAGAAGATGTTCCATATAAACTCACCATATGACTAACACCGCAGTTAGTACGCATTTCAAGTGCGGCGGAAGTAAATTCTTTCCCGTATTTTGCCGTAAAATGTTTGGAGGCATCCTTGAGCTCTGGTATATCTTCACACCTAGCAGATGCAAATATTACACTGGCAATCGCTTCCTTTAAGTCGATAGGGCAGTTTCTGAACAATTCAGATCAGTAAAACACAACCAGAAGTTATGAAAATCGATAGAAACCGACAAATATAATCCAACTAGAACACCAAAAACAGTAAAAAAAAAATAATCCTCTTCTTTCTATGAACTAACCACACAGCATTCATCAATCCATGCTTGTTTATCTGCATCTCTATTACCATAAAACACAACCTCCTGATAAATTTTCAAAATTTTATATAAACACAAAGCTATATATATACTAATATACATATATTATAAATTCTAAAACCAAGTATTCAAATCCTACTAATTGTTTCTCATATTGTACCGATCCAATTTACCGTCTTAAAATCGAAAAACAGAGTAATAAAAGAAAGTAATTTTACATACTTTTGAGATTCAATTATTGGCATACGTGCAACGATAAGTTCACAGTATATCTCAAGAAGATTATAAGCATCTACAGTCTTTTCTTCCCTAACCACATGCTCCACCTGCAAAATAAAAAAGCCCTGAATCAGTACACAAGAATCACAGACAAAATACGATTATGATGAAAACTTTGATTCAAAACTCAATACCCGAATTCTAGCCGTCTGATCTTGCCCAGACTCCAGCAACTGAGCCAATTCTCTTTTCAACTGTTTCGCTTGAGCTTCCCTCTTGTTCTTCATTAGCTTTATTCGCGGTATCGCTAGCCTTAAAGCTGTCTTGCTGCATCAAACCAAAATTCAAAATTAAAAAAAAAAAATCAAACGATCAGTTCCTGTTCGATTCGAAAACAGTTCGAAATTCAGTCAAAACAAACAGCAACTTGTTACCGAATTGAATAAGAAATCACAAATCAATAACACATCTCAAAGTAAACCTTCATAAATCGCAGCATAAACTTTTCGAGTGGATCAAACAGCATTCAATCACAATCTCTAACATTACTAGAGTGAAAAAATTGAAGAAAAAGAAGAGAATATACCATTTGGCTGGCTTGAAGCTCTTGTGAAGCATTTTCTGCATCGTTGGAGGTGACGAGCGTCTCTGATAATTTCGATGACAAGTGAATGGAAAAGATCAAAATGTTCTTCCTCTTTAAAAATTGAATAAATAAATAAATAAACAAACAAATTATTGGAAAGGGAAATCTGGGAAAAGCGACTTTGTAATGATCGATAACTTCTTAACAGAAAATGGTATTTTAAAGTTATGCGAATCCATTGGACTTTCCCGGAAATTTATTAGTCGTTTTATAAGAAAAAACGAAAAGAAAAAAAAAAACTTCTTTCAGGGTCAATGGTCAACTTTTTTACATCATGATTGGTCAAATTCGCCAAAGCTCCCTATATAAAGTGTTTTTGATTGTTTTTGTCCCTTTACTTATAGCCCTGTAAAACGAACCAAACGAAAACGGCCGAGGACATTTTCATGTTCGTTCGTTTAAATTTAATCAGATAAACGAACGAACATGAACAAATAAACTAACAAAACTTCTTGTTTGTGTTCGTTCATTAAGAAATTTAGTTTGTCTGTGTTCGTTTATTAAAATAATAAATGAACGTAAACAAACATAAATGAATGAACATAAAATTAATTGTGATTATATTTGAGAAGAGTTTTTTTCATTCTCCAAATAATTTTAAGATTTATATTTTCTTTAATTGATTTGAGTATTTTTTTATTTAGGTTTTAAAATATTAGTGGGTTTAAGGTTAAAATTTATTGTCTTAATTTTTCAAATGGGTCTAGAGATTGAATCGAATATAAATAAACGAACATAAACAAACAGATTACCGAACGTAAATGAACGAACGAACCATTTGTTCGTGTTCATTCATTTAATTGAACAAACATAAAATTTTGTTCATGTTCGTTCGTTTAATAAATAAACGAATTTCCAACCGAACGATTCATTGAATGTTCGGTTCGTTTACAAGCCTACTTTACTATAATATTAGAGATTAAATTCACAAGAAACGTAGTGTTCTGCAGGTTGACATAATTCTCTGTGCGCTGTTATATATTCAATAAAAAAGGTTAGAAAATAAAATCCAATTTCCCTATTAGTAATTAAGAAATAATTTTCACCCATTTCTTTTTCCAAATTGTTCTAGAGACAGAATAAAAAAATGCTCATTGACTCGACTTATATCCGTGACGTTTGTATCTATCGTGCTATTATTTCTTATATTCATGTGTTCAATATCATTTTATTATAATAAAATATTTATATCACTTTATTTGATTTATAATTTCTTAAAATAATTAATTAAATATTGTTCGAACAAGAAATGAGAAAAAGGGTGAAGTCCACTTATATACGTGGGACACATGAGCTGGGTGACTTTTGGAGCGCCTTGCTTACATGTCACCCAACGAATTGCGGCCACCAAAATGTTAGAAAAAGAAACGAAACAAATATTAAATCAGCTAACCAACAACTTTCAGTTTTAAGTTCTATACGTTCTTTTATAATCATTGATGTTAGAGTCCACTTTTAGTCTTGTTCTTATTTCTTGAATTCGAGCGGCTGTGTTTATAAGGTGTGTAACGTAATAAGTTATCAAGAGATAATGAGACAATAGCAAGGGATTATTATCAACATACTCTATCAAGATTTATTAAGGCTATCAAGCTAATCACTGATTTCTCAGCTTCAAAACTCTCATGACCGGTGTGGTCGCAATTCAAATGGTGCAAACGATGATCAAGGCATACACATCAACTCCCCGTAAAACGTTCCTGCCTGAATCACCTTCAGACATAGTAACCGGTGAACGTAAAACCCCTTCCCACTATCTCACCGGCACAAAACCACGAGAAGCACTCCAATCCGAACAAAGCAGCAATACTGGCATCTTCGACTTTCAGTTCTTTCCTGTTCTTCCACATGTGCTTGACATAATCTAGCTCCTTCCGGAATGACTCCGTACGGCCAGGGATACTGCAAAAGTTGAATCGAAAGGAGTCATTAAGATAAGCACTCGTGATTCTGATTTTTGGCCGATATTACAGCCTCCATAGAGTAACCTAATATAGTATTTGATTATAATGGACAGAATATAACATGGAAATTCATATAATCATAGGTAATCATTGACTATTGTTACCAAAAAACAATCCATTACTTCCCATACTACCGAAGATGAAACCAGCAAGCTCCCAAATACGAGCCACATATTAAGAGAGGGGAGTAACAAAATGACATTTATCCCGAGAATTCTCTAGTGAATGGTTTCTAAATTCTTGCTCACGAGTATGAAGTAAAAGTTAACCCGAGGATGTTCAATTTCAACAGCAAGAATTTCACTCACGAAAAATCCAAGTTCTCCAATCGAAAAATGTTCTCTCAAAAGTCACTGCGGCCATGAAAGTTTCCTATTAGCATGCAAACAAAATTCATATCTAGTAGTCTAGACCAGAATCCTAATCACAAGCGTCATCCACAAACTTTGCAACAAAAAACAAAACCAGGAACACCAGTGTTCTAAAAGGTAGAATTTATGAACAATAGACGATTAATTATGGAAATATGAGAGAATCATGAACACAGTACTCTAGAAGTGAGTAATTTTGCAGGCTCGATAAGAAACAATGTCAAAGCACAAGGTGTAATCAAATACATGCCTGAAGTAATGCAATATCATTTTGTCCAAATCTACTAACAACAACCGGATAAAGTTTCATACCATAACAAAATTACCAGATACACACACACGTGTGTGTGTAAATTAAAAAGAAAAACAGAATCGTTTGTTCGAGCAGCATTGAACAGGCTACAACTATATGCACTGGCAGTGCCAGCTCTATACGATGGATGTCAAATGACACCCCAAAATTTTTTGAACTTTATAAATTTAGCACCTTAAAATATATATTTTTTAAAATTTGACACCCCAAAATAAATTTTTGACACCACAAAATAATTTTTTTAAAATTTGACACCCCAAAATAAATGTTCTAACTCCGCCCCTGACTATATGACTGGAAATATAACCACTGCAAGATTTCACTTTTCACACTGAAGTTAATAACAATTTCACCCCTTGCCACCTCTATCAAAACAAAGGGAAAAAACTCCTGGTTTGTGCCTAAGAAGTACAACTACGAAACAACTTGATTGATGAGCTGAACTAGATCTAGAATATTTCTTTCACCATATATGCTATCCGCTACTTCAGTCAGTTAGATAAAGCATACTTCAATCCTTTTTGTTCTTATAGCCTCAAATCACGGGAGCTATACAAACAAATATTTAGCATCTAATACATGATATCATTGCTCAAAACTTTTGATGATGGAAGAGAAAACCATAAACTAATAATCAAGTCAGCTAAAACAAATGAAATCTAACATGCAAAAGTATACATTAATCGATTTCGATGCAGGAAAATTCACTAACGGCCTACTACAAGAAAAAAACAAATCAGAATTCAAAGTTTTTCCGATCAGCTAGTAACAGATACCTAGCAAGGCGAGTGTAAAAAAGCTGCCTAGACAACTCGTTGCACTTCTCCACTGTAGGCGGCTCCTGAATGTATTGCTTGTTCTGCTCCAACAACTGCTTGTAGTAAGCAGTTCCGTTCACCTCAACAAACTTCGACGCTTGGCACGCCTGAGATTGCAACTGCTTCAATTTTGAAAATCTTGACGCCATCAAAACCTGCTTCACAGACAAAACATAGAAACAATTAAATAATAAAATTTCCGCCTCTCAATTCAGGAAACCTAAAGAAACATGAAATCAGCTAATTGAAACACTAAAATAAGCACCAAAAATTAGTGGAAACAAATAGATTGCACAGTGATCAAGCATTGGAAATCGATAGATCTGAGAATAACAGATTACTGAGATGCTTTGAAATCAATTTAATTGCAGATCTAAGCAAAGGAATTGAATCTCACCTTTGATGAAAGAAGTTGAACATGAAATAAACAGCGTTGTCGATGGAAGGCAATGGAAGGTGGACTGGTATTGGCTTATCGTCGCCTACATTGGAAAGAAGAGCGCGCTCTTTTGGGTTCAGTGTATTCGTTCGCTAATGGCCTCTTTTTGGGCTTTTATTTGAGGTTCTGTTTTTAGTTTATGTAACTTGAAGGGGTCACTTTGTAATTTCAACAGTATTACTATGGTTAATACCTATACTAATCCAACATTATGAATTTAACCCCTTAACTCTAATTTGGTCAATTTAGTCCATGTACCTTTCAAAATTTGATATTTCAATCATGAATGAAGTAATATATGGACAATACGAGTAAATTACAAGATCTAAAACCATAAAATTGAAAAATACAAACTAAATCTACAATTTACATATAATATTTGGGCTCATATAGAAATTTAACCAAATCTACAACTTACATTGAGAACTAATTAGAATATTTTAAAGTTCAAAGAAGAATTTTGAATATGAACCATCATTTAGGTCCTTTGACCAAATTTATCGTTTTCTTAACTTAAACGCATTATTTTATTATTTTATTTATTAAACACATTATAACATTCTTGGTGATTTAACCTAAGATCTTGAAGAATAACAACAATTAATTTATCACTAAGATCGCTTGGTGTCATACAAATCCATTAATCCATTAAGTCACTAAATTATGTTCAAATGATTGTTTTGGCTATTGAACTATGCTCAAGATGATATTTGGCCACTGGACTTTAAAAAATTATAGAATTATCATCAAATTTGTTGAACTGTTATAGAATGATCATTCAATGGCATCTAATGTAATTTACCCTTTAATTTTTTTTTTTTACTAAAGTGACAATTTACCAACCTATTTAACTAACAATTCAAATAATACACACTTGTAGAAGTAGAACATGTAACATAATAATCTATTCATTTAGAGAATATGTCTTAGTTCGATCCACGTTCTCTCAAAATTATAAATTTGAATTTATTTATATATAATTATCTTTGATTTAAGACCATAATATGTCATGTTTAATTTTCGTGTCACATTGATGGCAAAAAGGTTGCATTATTACAAAATGGATTAGTGATTGAGTTTGATGCTACATTGTTGGTGACAATGAGTTTGGACTTTGAAAAGTAATATCAAATTTCAATTTGTACTATGTAAATCCTAAAATCTTATCAACCATATATCTTTGGTATAACACATAACTTTTTTTGGTACAAAAAAGTTTAGCTCGGTATAGTTTTTCCAGTCCAGGAGAGGGCATTTAGAGTTTTTCTATAAATATAATTATATTTTTAATGTTTTTTTAAAATAAATAAATTCTAAAATTACCAGTTGGTAGAGCACAAGGTTCTTAACCTTGAGGTCGTGGGATCGAGTCCCACGGAGGGCATTTCATAATTCGGAGGTCTCTTACGGAAGCTGCTCTCAACCTGGTGTTGGGGGTAACCTACTATCTTACCTCCCCCTTACCCCATACATATGGGAAAAAGGGACATCCATTTTTAAAATTACCAGAATATGGCACGTGTCACTTAGGGAGAATGCTAATGGTAGTTAAGGCCTGAGCACATAAAGTGGTAACGTTAGGCACATGGATCATTCAAAAGATAATTTAGGCACCTATTCGTGAAAAGTTAATAGTTTGGATACTTATTTTATAGTTAAACCAAAATTAAATTATGGTTGATTGTTAAATCAATACATAAGATATTTCTAAAGCTTATCACAAAAGTAAATTAAAAACAAATAAAAAAATAAAATAGAGAATATATAAAGAAATCATCTTAAAACATGGAAAGTTTTTTAATTTAAAATATAATTGAAAGATTGAGGCATAAATTGTCTAATTTCAAATTTGACAAGGACCTAAAAAATCTTTAAACTCGAAAAACAAGACCAGAGGTTTAATTTATCTAATTATAAAATTGATAAGAAGTAAAGATATATTTAAAACCAAAAGATGGGAGGGGCCAAGGGTTAATTTACTAAATTTCAACATTAATAATGGCCTTGAAAATAATTAAATAAAAAATTTAGGAGGCAATGACCTCTTCCAAGTGAAATAAATATGTATATATACACCCCGCCGGTATATATATTAAGCCCCAAATGTTTCAAAACTTTCATTTTTATCCATATAAATTATATACATAATATAAAAGAAAGAAATGACACCCTTTTTAGAAATATTTTCACACCCTTTAAAAAAAGAAATTGACCTCGTATTTTAAAAATATTTAACAATAATTTTAAAATTCAATTTTCTCACTTAAAAAATATTATTTATATAATTTCTAAATTTGACACTCCAAATTTTTTTTTCTAAATCCGTCCTTTTATATATATATATATATATATATATATATATATACATACACACATACATACACAGTATAGTATTCTGTAAATTTATCAATTGTATAATGGTTTATATTCATAAATGAACTATTTTAACTTTAAATGAAACATTAAGAGATAACCTACTTAGCAAAAATTAAAAAATATTTAATTTAATGTAAAAAGTAATTTTTTTAATATTGTTTCATTAAAATTTAGCAAAAATATATAAGAGGTCTCATTGTGACCCTTTGACCAACGTTTTTTGTCGTTGATCGTTACAATGTGTAAGTTTACGGTGCTGACGTAACAGTATATTTGCCATGTTATATTTACCGATCTAGCCCATCTACCATGTCACCCGCCACGTTAATCTGCCACCCTGGACTGCCAAATCAGTATCATAACGGTCATCGACGAAAAACGTTGGTCAAAAGGTCACATTGAATTTATTTTCCGAGCTCGAATGTCACATTGAAAGAAAAAATAATATGATGACCACGTTATTTATTTTCAAAGGTACATAGACCTCTGATTTTTTTCAAAATCATAACTAAAGTTTAATTTTTGTTTCATTTTAATACCCCATTCAAAATCTAGTGTTAAGTTTTGAAAAAAATTGAAAGTTTAGTATTAAAGCAGACCAAAACTGATAGTTTATATACTAAACGCGATAAATTATTAACGGCGTGATACTAAAATGAAACAAAATCTAAATGTTAGGTATAATTTTGAAAAATTGATTTAGGTTCTAAATACGTAATTTACCCATCAAATTAAGACTCAGTTGGCCATAAACAACATATTTAAGGCCAATTTTTAGTGCGAGTGGGAGGCAAGTAAGCATTAGTAAGCTAAAACATTAAAACAAAGCAGAAAAGAAGAGTTCAACAGATCTGTGTGTATTATCATCAGCAAAACAAAAGTCTGCTACTTGTGACACTAGCCAACAGAGTCTCACGGATGGAAAGGAAATCATCAAAACTTCCCGGAAGACGGGGAACGACGCGTAAAAACTTCCTCGACTATCTTAGCGATCGATTTCTTCCGACACATTAATGCATCGGAAGAAAGTAAAGAAAAAAAAACGTGCTAACGATTTGTATTCCTCACACTTACAATTCGAGGTACATCTTAGAGCTCGACCTTGCCGGTGGCCTTTGATCGAGCAGCTTTAAATCCTTTCCACCATTTTTGTACCCTGAAGGAGACCTTGGTTGCGTGTCTCTTCAGTGTTTCGCCGGCATCTTTCATTCCTTTGAAGATCGTCTGTTTCCAATCACCTTTTTTACCATCTTCTTTCCTCAGAGCTTTTCCCTGTCGAAAGAAAACAGATTAACAAGCAATCAAAACAAGAATCGCATGAAAACTTTAATCCGTTGTGGAATTTTGATAATTACCAGATTTGATGGAAATTCATCCTCGTCATCATCATCATCATCGTCAGCATCTAAACCAAAATTATTTTTCATCAGCTCCTCCCTTGAATACATTTTCATGCTCGGTGCACCCGGAATGCCCTGAAACCGTAATAAAACAAAGATCAAATAAAACATCAGGCATGAAACATAATAGTATTAACTCGAGCAATAAATCTTTAGTCACCTCCATGGATCGTAACATCTTTTCCATCTCAGCTTCTTTAGTTGGTTTGGGTACAAAAGGTTCTCCCGGAATCCTATCCTGTATGTAGGAACGACAAGAAACCAGTTCGATTATAAACGGCCCGTCTTTTCTTCACACCAGATGTAAAAGATAATCTCATCAATGGAGCTTGTAATCCAACATTATAACCACAATCTTGTTTAAAACCCCAGTTGTTTCGTGAGAGAGTGTCAAGAATCGATCAAAGACGAATAACGCTACATAAGTGATGTTTTCTAATGTTCATGGATATGAACCGTTTTACAAGAATCAATAACAACTTTACAGCCATACGATCACGAAGCAGATGATATATGACCTAGTGAAAACAACAAAAAAGTATAGGATTACCTTTGGTAGTGGAGGAGGCTTGGTTTTGCATGCCTTGGTTAGGTCTTTACATAGATAATTCGCCAGTGACTCGATATCAGGCTTCGAAGTGTATATATATTCAGCAACATCGGTATCAGAATACCCATAACCTGAAGAGACAGGAAACAAAAACTCATAAGCATCCACTTAACAATCTCAGAACACGACTGCTAAAACGAAACACCGAAAAGTTCGATGTTACGAAGATAAACGTTTAGTTACAAATGAACAATTTGTTTATGTCATTAAAATCTAACCTCCTGACAAGTTTTCTCAATTGTTTTACACTCTGTATTGCAAATCCCTTCGGCATCCTGTTCAACTAGCTGCAGATATATGAAAACTCCTTGAGTTAGCATAATAAGATTAATGGAAGTTTGACAATTAGGCACCTATAGTTAAAAGTTAAATCTTTTTATTTTTACAGTCCAGTCATCGATACATTAAGATTTTCCATCAACACACCCATGCATTCGTAATAATTTCATAAGCAAATCAGTGATACTAGGGATGAATGTTCGATCGAATCGATTCAAAAAAAAAACTTTCTAGTTATACGAGATAGTAGGCATTTTTTGATGAAAAATACTAAAATTAATCCAAATATACTTCTAAATAGTGTTTATGACCCGAATTCTGTCATCCAACCAGCTTGATGGAAACAAAATGAAGTTTTATCGTGGATGCGGAGGCTTTCAAGGTAACCCATCACTAATATTAGGGATGAATGTTCGATCGAAACGAGTCAAAAAAAATTCTAATTATTCAAGTTGACAAGTACTATTTTATAACTCGAACTTGAAATTTTATAAAATTTGAATCGAGTTTTCGAGTTATTATTTAAATTTCATTGTAAATATTAATATTATAATATTATTTTATTCTAATTTAAATGGTTTTTTATAATAATGTACAATATATATATATATATTTCTTCTTAGTTTTTTCATATGTGATACTCAACAAACAAAATCGAACACTCGACTCAAACTTAAAAATAAATCCACTAATTACTAAAAATTTCAAGTTATTCAAGTTGTATTTTATATCTCAACTCGAACTTGAAATTTTTCGAGTGTTACAATTTGGAGTCAATTTGAGTCGAATAAAAAAAATCAGTTTTTTGAGTTGAGCCGAGGGTCCATGGGCGGAACACAAACAATATGTTACAATAAAGCGCAGAAATTCTTTAAAAAACTATTTCAGAACACTGCGAAATCGTTTACCTCTAATTTATCTCCTTGCTCAACTATATCAATCTTCAAAATCCAATCAGCTTCCTCCTTCTTCAAATTACAAACATTCTCCGCAATCTCAATGATCTGATATTCTGAGATCTAAAACCCCACCAAACACCAATCAAAAACAGAATTTCAAAAAGGGAAATTCACAGAAAACAAGGCGAATCCAGATGATTAAAAATTACCTTCTTGGGAGAGATCTGGGCTTGTTTGGATTGAACTTGTTGATACAACTGTGATGCCAACTTCTCACAAACCTGACATTTGATGTACGGAATGTCTTCCTTCCGAGGAGCTGCCACTGGTTTCTGGGCACAAAGAGCGACGGGCAACACTGTTGATAATATCAAAACTGAGATTAAAAGAAGCATGATTTGCTCCATTTTCCCCATTTGATCTCTCTTTGAGTGTAATGCTTGATTAGATGAGTTCTTATAAAAGCTCTATATTTTGGCTTAATACCAAAATAAGTGCTCAAACTATATCATTTTTTTGAAATAGGTGCCTAAACTAATTTTCGTCTCATCTAGATGCCTAACGTTACAACCGTTAACCGTTTAGGTGTTCAGGGCGTCAACGGTATTAATTTCTCCAGTTAAGTGACATGTGTCAAAATCTGGTGATTTTAAAATTTATTTTTAAATAAAATGTTATGATATTTATAAAAGAACATTACTTTTTCTTATTTTATAAAATAACCCTAAAATCCCAAATCCTAACCTTAATCCGCCACCACCGCCCTTTTCGGCCACGACCACCCCACCGATGTTGTCCCTACCATCCTCCTACTCGTACACTGTCTCATTTTTTGTAGATTGACTGTCGAAATCGCATATAATCGTGATTTTAATCCTAGGGTTCTGGAGGTTTAAAATGTTGATTCATTGTCGATCAGCCACGATTTCATGGGGGTTTTTGTCGCCGGGAGGAGGAGAGGTCGAGTGGAGCTTTGTCGACAGCAAAAGGCAGCTGTCGGTGTGGGTTTATGGGTTGAAATAAAGGTTTTCAAAGTTTTGAATTTATTTCAAAATTTGTGTTTTCTGTTTTTTTAAAAAATATATAATTTTAATTTTTTTAACTTTAAATAATTTTTTAAAAATTACAAGGTTGTGACATGTTTCATCTAACGGGAAAATTAACACCATTACCGGCCCAGGAACCTAAATGGGTAATGTTTGTAATGTTAGGCACTTGGATGAGACAACAATTAGTTTAGACACCATTTGTAAAAGTGGATATAGTTTGGGCACTTATTTTGTCATTAAGCCTTTTTTCTAATTTTTACCGAAAATGATGGAAGATTCCAAGTGTTACTTGAAGTGTTAAACGGGAAAAGATTTTTGGGATAAAGCAACTTTTAGTCATTCAATTTAACAATATTTTCTAATTTGGTCTTTAAACTACGAATGGTCAAAATATACGAACCTAATAAGTTTCAACCCGACCTTTTAAGTTTAGGCTCGGGGGTGAATTTTTTAAATGAAAAAGTTGAGGTTGAATTCGATTCGAATTTAAGGTAGTTCACTATCTATTTTACTATTTGTGCCCATTCGTTTTCTATTATAAATATATATATCTAAAAATTATTTGTGAATTTGTCACCAATTATAATATCTATTTTCTATATACTTTTGTCGCTATAGTAGATCAAATTTATCATTTTCGCTATTATCATATTTTCGTATCAATTTAGCCTTTGAAGTTGCTCGATTGTATCATTTTATACCTTACCCCTTATTTAAAATCTTAATTTATGAATCCTAAACCCTAAAGCATTACCCAACCATCTCTAAATTGTAAACCTTGAACTCAATTTAGGGTTTATAATTTAATGTTTAAGTTAGAGACAGAGTATAAAATGATACAATTAAATAATTTCGAGAGTTAAATTAATGTGAAAATACGATAGAGACGAAAGTGAAACATCATTAAACATTAAGGTGGATTAAATTCATATTAAAGTCTTCAGTTTTCCAATTGAAATCTGAATTCATCCCTACTTTAATTTTTTTGTTCACACTAGTCCTTGAACTTTTACTCAATTTCAGTAATCTTGATCATACGATACGTAGTGACAAATCATCACGATGACTAAAAATGAAATGTTGCGAAATTTACCGATTAATGTTGATAAAAAATGTTTATAGAGACTAAATGTAATAACATTGATAACCAAAAAAAAAACATGCGTGTTTCAATGCATCTGATTGGTCGATTTGAGGTTTGAAAGGTGGGGCCCACCTTGTTCAACGAATGGGATTTGAGAGAACACGTAGTTCTGGTTTTCTTTTTGGTAAAATTAATTTAAGGGTAAAATTAATTTAAAGGGTTAACTACATAATTGATCATTTTTCTTATATATTTGTACATTTTTATTCATTATATTTAAAAATGTTACATTGCAATCATTTGTGTAATTAATTTATTAAATTTTAGTCACTTATGTTATTGATTATCATAATTTGCTCATTGGACCAAAACGCAAGGTCCCCTAAAATATCCACGTAAGCGCCCAATAAAACACGAGGTCCATAAACGTGTTTTGTAGGACCGAGATAGTCCTCCTACGTGAGCAACTTATAGTATTTTTCTAATTAATTTTGTTTAAGGTACTATTCCAACAAATGAATTTTTAGGGTCTTTTAAAATAACAGCGCCTAGAAATAATGTCACCAAACACCAAAATCTATGTCATAAATCAAATTCATAATTTTTTTTTGTTTATAACATTATTTTATTATATTTTTATATTTATAATACCAACTATAGATTTTTAATATTTATAAATATGAAAGTTGTGTAAATTCTAGTATAATATATTTTTATATCTGTGGATGTTAAATAATGGTATAATATGTATATTTTACTATGTAAGTAGAAATAGTAATTAATTAACATAAACTCAAAAAAAAACAATTAAGATTCTGTAAATTTTATAAGGTTATTGTTTATAATTTGATTTTATTATATCTTTTAATATTTATAATATTAAGTTGAATCAATACAAAATCAAAGTTAAGTTTTGAAAATAATGATTAAACTTCAATCCAATTCTAATATAAAAGCAAATTAATTCGCAATCATTTATGCTGCGATCGTTGTTGCTCGAATCCAAATTTTCTAAAAATAAAATCCATTATTTTAACCACTAAGATAATTGAATTCATGTCACGTTTTTATTAACATATAAAACATATATTATATAGAACTCTTGATTGATTATGTGTCACGAGTTAATCAGATATTAATTTAATTAAATTTTTTAAAAATAATGAATATTTTACAAATTATTCTTTGTCGATCGAATAAAATCAATTTTGAGTTGGTTGAACGACAAAGCAAAACGCCACGAATTGCAACTTCAAAGGCCCATTTATGCATGAATGTCTATTAAAAAATAAAAGAAATATGGATCCACTTGACGGGATTGATTTTTATGGTAAACAACTTGATATCGTTTAAGCAAGATGCAAGTTTAAGTTTTTGTGTAGGCAGAAAATTACCGCTATGACATTTACCCATCAAAATTAAGTGTACGATATGGATCGATCCGGATTAATCAAGACAAAACCTTGAAACTGAGTAGATAATAAAAAAAGGGTAAAGTATAGTAATGATCACTAAACTTTTCTAATTTTTCATTTAGGTCCCCCAACTTTTAAAACTTATAATACAGTCTCCCAACATTTAATCCGTTTGCAATATGGTCCCCCAAAATTTAGTATGTTTGTAATATGGTCCCCGAAGTAACTGTTTGGGGACCATATTGCAAACAAACTAAATGTTAAGAGATTGTATTGTAAGTTTTAAAAGTTAAAGGACCTAAATGAAATTTTCATAAAAGTTAAGTGACCATTACTACACTTTACCCTAAAAAATAATATGGACCCACAGATAAAGAATCCAATGACAGACGTACACATCACTGCGGCGCCAATCACTCCTTTTCTGTGTTAAATAAAAAATATTAAATATGGACCCACGAAAGTTCCCACCCAATGACAAAGTTACACGTTACTGAAACGCCAAATCACTTTTTTAGTTGAAACCCACATGATAACCATTAACCTCGTTTCTTCCTAAATATTTAAACGAAGAAACTAAAATGTCAAATTCGGTTTTAGCCCATTGTAGTAAATTCAAAATTAAGTTTTAATCCCTATACTTTAATTTGACATAAATTTTACAGTATGTAAACTACTCATAACCACACAAAATCCTAAATCAATGGATACTACATGTTTATATTATCGATATAAAATACTTAAATTATACGATAATTTAAATTTTTTTTAAGAAAAAAGCTTTCGTCATCCTTCTCAATCAATCCCTACCTGAATCCACGGCTTCATAGTCGTTGCACCAACAATGACGCTAACTAAACTAAGATTCAATTGATTTTATTTGATATAATTTGATCCCTTTAGTTAGTTCAAATGTTTAAAAACATTGAATATTTCGATTAAACATAATAATCCATATCATTATGATCAGTTAAAAGTGTATTTTTAAAAACATTACCTCGACAATTTAGTTAGAATATCCAATAGTATTAATTATTTAAATTAGGGTTGTAATTGTGTTGAGCTGAAATAATGACAAACTCCAGTTTGGAAAACTCGTGGTTTGATACTAAGATCGAGCTCGTTTTAACATCAGTGCTCAAACTCGGCTCCATTCATGATTAACCGAGTTATTCGAGCTTGAGTTGGATTAAAATCATTTATCAATTTTGGTACGAACTCAAAATTGAATAATCTCATTCATATTCAATAATATAAATAGTAAGGATAGAAATTTATTTAACCATATAAAAATATATATTAAAATCATAAAAATTCAATCAGACTCACGAGCAATTCGAATTGAGATTATGATGTTTTAAATCTAGTTTGACCGATAATTTGAGCTAAACTTAATAATTATCAAATCGAATTTAAATTTTTTTGATTCAAACTTTAATAACTTATAAGAATAGGTGTCTCATTTACACCTCTAATATAAACCAACTAATATTAAAAAAGGAGCAAATAATACTAAATTAAAGTATAAATACTAAAACCCAAAATTTATCATAGTAAAGGGACAAAAACCATAATTTAACCCCCAAAAAAAGTTCACCAACAAAACGACCCCATTTAGGTAAATAGAATATATTCGCTTGGGTGAAACGGTGACGTTTAGCCGCTAAATAACTAACCGAGGGTTAAGATGATACCAGAAGTGCGGTTAAAAGAAGTAAATCCGTTTGGGTTTTATCCCGTAAAGCGTCGGTGGAGGCTTCGCCTCTAACTCTGTTTATAAAAATGAAAAATAAGAATATTTTAAAAATAAAATAAATAAAAATAAATAGAAAAAATAAACTCAGTGACCAAAAATGCCTTATAATATACGATTTTAATCAATGTTTTATGGATTTGCAAAAATGACCAACTAAATCGCAATGCGATCGATAATTCGCAACGCGATTCTGACTATTGCATTACGATTTTTCAAATTCGCGTTGCGATTTTTCGACTATCGCAATGCGAATATGTAAATCGCAATGCGAGTATGACAATCGCAACGCGATTCTGACTATCGTAACGAGATTCTGACTATCGCAACGCGATTCTGACTGTCGCAACGCGATGCTGACTATCGTAATACGATTTTCAAAGCGCCATTATTATCGCAACGCGTATTTTTTTTCAAATTTCAAATACGAATATTAATATATCGGAACACTGAACCGTCCACAGTATATCCCGTAATCGCAACTCATAACCTAAAACCCTAGATCACAACTCAGTCTCATCTCCATCTCTCACTCTCTAAGGCGACATCCGTCCCCATCTCCGACGAAATCCGTCTATCTCCATCTCTCAGAGCCACCCTCACAATCATTCACGGTCAGAAATAGAAAATCAACCAAATCAACCACCGAGTATTAGTTTTTTTTATTATTTTTATTTTAAAATTTTTGCATTATTATTAGGTTTTTCATATTGAAATTGATGATAAGTTTACTAGTAATTTCAATAATTGATTAATCATTTCATTTAGATTGCTTATTAAATTCATTCGATTGCTGCCAATACTGCTAAACTGTTTAGTCTTTAATCCCTGTGAATTTAGTATTTGTCTTTGTTTTGTCTTTTGGTTGAAGTAATGCAATCCATTCAAGTTTCAATTTTAGTATTTGAAACCGAGAATCACAACGCGAAATGAAAATCGCAACGACAGAATCGCAATGCGATTTTAGTTTCGCGTTGCGATAGTCAAATTCGCGTTGTGATTTTCATTTTCGTGTTGCGATTTTAAGTTTCAGAAACTATTCTTTTTCTGCAAATTGAAACTTGAATAAATTGCATTACTTCAACAAAAAAACAAAGACAAATACTAAATTCACAGTGTTGCAAATTTAAGTTTGAAGAATAAACTACTACTATTTATGTTTATTGTTCTTGGTATATCTTCGCAATGTAGTTTTTGGTATATCTAACTTGGTATGTTTATTGTTTTTGTAGAACTTTTATTCGGCTCAATTGACCTTAAGAAATAAATTAAGCCTGGCCAAAACAATTGCGTCGAAGCTTTCACCTGCACAAAGAAAAATATTTGAGGATACTTACTTCGGGCCATGGCTGAAAGTACAACATCCGGGTGGAGATGCTATGTTGACCCATCTGTTTCTTCAAACCATGACTAGCGATCTACCAGAGACTATACAACGTCGTGATGAAGAGATATGGTTTGATTTTCCACCGGCGTATACGTGTTTTGGGCGGGAGCACCAAATTAACAAAAATGACCACCTTCGTATACATGACCACCGGCATGTAACTAACAAAAATGAGTCAACAAAATTATATTAATTTACTAACCGCAGCACCAATGGCGATAAACAACAACTCAAAGCGTCCATCTCTATCTGTTTTGATATGAGTTATCGACCCAGGATTTTTCAGCTTTAAATTGTGACAATAAGCCGGCAGTTGGGCAAACGTTGCTTCTGGCGACCCCCTCAACAATTCCAAGGCATAACATTTGGCTCTCCAAGCTTGAGAATATGAGATACTAATCTTGAACCGAGCATTCATGTCAGTCATAATTTCATGTCCCCGATATACCCTGCCATTCAAAAACATTAACTCAGCCAGAAAGCCACCCAACACCTTTTTGTTTGCATGTCTATGGTGAGGAAAAACTTGGGTTCTTGAACATGTATGTTTATCAATAAAAGTCCTAACTTGAAACATTTCGCAATCTTTTATCCTCTTTGCAATCATACGCCACGTACAGTTTTTGTCAATCATACACCTTGTTTCGAAACGATCTTTGCTTGATTTGTTAACTTTTAGTTGATAGCCATATTCCACACATTTCGTATACAAAGCTATATTCAAGTCTTCCTTTGTATCAAAACAATCATCTTTCTTGATACGAATAATTTTTGTGTAACAATCAACTGTTATTTTTACCAACTCTTCTTCCGGTATCTGAAGTAATTCTGGCATATTCCAATTATACTCCCGTGGCATTTTTTCGGGGACTTTTCTTCGGGGATTTATTCTTCTTCTTTTTCTTCTTCAGGGTTATATGAATTACAGAATGTATGTTCAACATGTTCATTCACAGTCATAACTTCCTCCTCATTATCATCAACAACATCTTCCTCGGCAGCGGCTGTTTCATCATAAAAATTCGGGTATTGATCAATATCAAAATCATTACACGCAGGGTCTGTTTCTTCTTCTGAAACATCATCAAAATCCGAGTATTGACCAAGATCAAAGTCCGGGTATTGACCAAGATCAAATTTCGAATACCGACTAGTACTCACAATTTTTTCTGTTGGCTCATCATCGTCTAACTGATTAATACGAAAACCGGAATTTGGTGCTGAAAGTTGATTGGGATTTGGATTAGGGAAAGGTTATGGGTTTTGAGATTGTGTTTGGTATTTGAAATGCGATGAAACAAAATTTGCTTGGTGATGAAATTGTGGTGGAACCATTAAATTTTGAGCACCATAAACTGGGGTTGAAAAACTTAGTTGATTACTACCCGCTACTGACCCAACTTCACTACTTCTAGGTTCAACAACATATAATGTAATATCATCTTGCGAAACACTAATGTAAGCAATGAATCGTTCAACATCTTCATTGTCGGTTAACAAATAAACTTTACATTTTCTCTGATAAGATAGCCTAAATCCACTTAAGGGCTCTAAATTCAATTTATTTGTAACACGTAACATTAGAGTTTCATAAGTTAACTTTTTTAATGACAGTTTTAGTTGAAGATTCATGGGTAAATGCATATATTGTAAAACACCATGAACATTCTCCCATGACCCTCCAAAACACAAATCTATCCAAACATGATCAACATTAGATGATTTCATTATTGTAAATTAATTTACTAAACAAACAAGCTGTGAAACTAAAACCTGTTGCCGGATGGGGAAGGATGTCGTTGGATATAGGAACGGATGTCGCCGGAGAGAGTGATAGATGGAGATGAAATGAGTTGCGATTTAGGGATTTAGGTTATGAGTTGTTTCTGCTACGTAGTTATATACCCAAAACATTTGTGTTGCGAAACTAAAACCTGTTGCGAATTTGAAATTCAGTGTTACGACAGTAGAATCGCGTTGCGACAGTCAGAATCGCGTTGCGACAGTCAGAATCGCGTTGCGACAGTCAGAATCGCATTGCGATTTACATATTCGCATTGCGATAGTCGAAAAATCGCAACGCGAATTTGAAAAATTGCAATGCGATAGTCAGAATCGCGTTGCGAATCTGAAAACTGATTTGCGATACCGGAGATCGCGTTGCGAATTATCGATCACATTACGATTTAGTTGGTCATTTTGACAAATTCAAAAAAAATTAATTAAAATCATATATTATAAGATATTTTGAGTTACTGAGGTTATTTTCTCAAATAAATAAGAGAGAGGGAGAGAGAGAGAATCGCTTTTATAAGCCATTCAAAATCGAAGCAAAAGAGAGTCTTTCATATTTATCGAAGGAAGAAAACAGAGTTTCTTTTCTTTCTCCGTTTGAAAATAACAGAGAGAGAGCCACAGCCATGGCTGATTCCAACGATTTCGTTCCTCTCGTTGCTGAAAAGATATATCTTGGTGGAAAGGTTTTCACCCCATTCATTGCTCTTTTGCATTTCCATTTTGCATTGTTGAATTGGGTTTTTAGTTTTGGGTCGAAACGAATTCGATTCTGCAATATCGAGAAATTTAACGAAATGGGTTTCATTGGATCTATGCATTCCTTACGTGGTCGAATTTGTTTTACACATTTTGGTGAGCTGGGGGATTTGCATTTTTTATTGTTGAATTGGTTCTCTTAGTTTTATGAGAATAATTTCTTTCTTGAAAATGGGTGGAATTTTTAACTTAATTCCTCAATATCGAGGCTCTGACGAGATGGGTTTCATTTGCATTTGATATATATATATATATATATATATATATATATATATATATATATATATATATATATATATATATCAAAATATTTGACTCTGATGTTTTGTTGTTACTTTTGCCTTGCCTTTGAAATTACCTGCTTTTACTTTTGGTTTCTTTGCTCGATTGGAGATTCTTTCCTTCTTTCTTTGTTGTTGCTTGTGATGACAACAGAGGATGGGATAGTGGATTCTTCCAACTATTCAGTCATTCTGTAAAATCACATTTTCTTACATGTCAATGTCTTCTTTTAATGTGGGAGGTTCCATCATCCCATGCTCTCCTTTTAGACTATAATCTCCCTTTTTTGAAGAATGCAATGATTAATATCTGGAATCACTCATTTCGTGTACCTGTCTTTTTATTCTTTTAAATCTTTTACAAAGCTCATGTTCAGTTGGATTTCACTAAAAGAGGATGTGTGCACATGGGATGTGCTTTTTTTTATTTTATAAATTCCTCATATTATTATCCAAGAAACAGTAGAACTCAATCTTACAACAATACAATGCCCAAAAACAGCACCCACCTCCTAGGAGGAGCTAATTCCCCAAGCTAGGCAAATATCCCTGTTAACTACGCTACTCTTTATGGCTATACGAACAGATTTCATCCTAACAATCTCTTTAATACAATTCACAATGTTATCAATGCCTCTGCTTTTACTCCTAAATTGCCTATGATTTCTTTCTTCCCATATACAATATACATATGCACACCAGGCTATTCTAAGTATAAAAACAAGAAAAGTTTTGCCCTTAAATCTAGAGATCGCCCAGCTTAATTCCTCATCCCAGCTTCCCACTGTTCTGTCAACATTACACAGTCGAGTGATGATCCCCCAAGCAGCTTTCGAGTATGAGCATTCGAAGAAGATATGGTTGCGGGTCTCAGCCTCAACACTACATAGCCTGCACTTATCGTCCACCCCAATCCCCATTCGGATAAGTCTGTCAGTAGGTAATCTGTTAAGGATTGCCATCCAAGCAATGAGAGAGTGCTTGGGAATGTGCATAGGGAACCAAACAACCTTGTGCCATTCCACCTTCACTGTCATCCCCCTAATCTCCTGCCACAGCCAATGAGCATTAACCTTCCCCCAGTCTGCAATCCCTGAGAATAGAGGTCGCACTTCCTCTCTAACCTTCAAGATTTTACGTATGCTCCAACTGAAAGATGGTTTACTTTCAACAGACCAGAGATCAACCCCTTTAATTGTGGGATGTGCTTTTGATGAATAATTTGTCTTCATTTTTTTAAGGGCTACATGAAACAAATGATTTGTCTTATGTAATTGAAAGCTATTGTTGCTTAACAAATTGTAACTTAGGGAAACATTATGGTACTCGAAGTTTCGAATGCATATATTCTATATGCTTAATTGTGGTTCTTAGCTCTCTCTGTGTTGATTTCTATGCATTGTATATCTGTTCATAATCCGTGCTCCTTGCAAACATCTGCCAGGAACATCGTGTACCAACGCCTTGTGGTTCTGTGTCTGTTATAGTATATGGGGATCAAGACAAGCCAGCACTAATCACGTATCCTGATTTGGCATTGAACCGTGAGTATATTGCTGTCAAATACCATAGCTCCTTTGCTTCTTCCCCGGTTATATGATGTTTTTATTCATTAAACCAAATGCGAGAGAAATTCATTAGAACATATTCATTTGTTCCTCTTGGTCGGCGTTTATCTGCAAATCTGCTTTCTATCAATTACATTGTTCCTTTTGTGAAACTTTTTTTTCTCAGATATGTCTTGTTTCCAAGGATTGTTCTTTTGTCCAGAAGCCGCCTCCCTGCTGCTGCACAACTTCTGCATTTACCATATTAGTCCTCCTGGTCATGAGGTCTGTAAATTAGTTGGCATATTCCTGTTTGCTTTATTCTATTCTATACGGGCTATTTTATCACCTCGTAACAAACTAAATCGGTTGTTGGATTTAATTATTCACATAGTTTCCTTTCTGGCACTCTCACAAGAGTTCTTGCAGTTGGGAGCTGCTCCAATTTGTGAAAGTACTTCTCCGCATTCTGTTCACGACTTGGCTGATCAGATCCTTGAGGTTCTCAACTTTTTCGGGTAATCTTATTCTTTACTGTTTTTACAAGACTTTTTAGTTGATGCCACCATCGCGCTTTTTATCAGAGCCATCGGATTTGGTTGGTCAGTATTTTAGTTGAAAAGGAGTTTTAATAGTTGGGGTTCTTTTCAGGCTAGGTGCAGTGATGTGCATGGGAGTAACAGCGGGGGCTTACATTCTTACTCTATTTGCCGTAGGTTTCCTCGTGAAATCTTTTTGAGCAGTATATTTAAATTTTTCAATGCAAGTTCATTGAAAAAGATTTTGCATCGCAGATGAAATACAGAATACGAGTACTTGGTTTGATACTTGTATCCCCTCTATGCGGAGCACCTTCTTGGACTGAATGGTTCTATAACAAGGTTCGATCTTAAGATTGTTGATTATAGTTAACATTATTTGTGCATAAACTTTTATCGTCTAACTAAATCGACTTATAATCTGTAGGTGATGTCAAATTTGTTGTACTTTTACGGAATGTGTGGACTGCTGAAAGAGTTTTTGCTTCAACGTTACTTTAGCAAGGTATCCTATTGTTTCCTTCCCAGTAAACTATCTTCCAAGTTTCTTTTTGTTATATTTTCGCTTCCTGGGTATGTTGAATAATGGGATTTTTATATATTGTAACAGGAAGTTCGTGGTACTGCCGAAATTCCCGAGTCGGATATAGTCCAAGCATGCCGAAGAGTTAGTGACTAACATTTCTTGTTCTTTTGCCTTCTTTAAATACTGAATTTCCCATAGTTGACATATTCATATTGCATGTTTGTTTTCTTAGTTGTTGGACGAGAGATATGCATCGAATGTGATGCGGTTTCTTCAAGCAATTAACAGGTACGATAAGAGACTGCTTCGGTATCATATTACTTCTCTGTTAAACTAAATATATAATTTTGTAGTGATTGAATGTTTGTATTCGGAAACTTGCAGAAGACCCGATCTTTCCAGTGGGCTGAAGAGGCTAAGATGCCATACCTTAATATTTGTCGGGGACAGCTCGCCTTTTCACTCCGAGGCCCTCTACATGACATCCAAGTTGGATGGAAGATTTAGTGCCTTAGTCGAGGTAAGTACTAATATTACCTTTGTAATCATGGACGACTATAGTTTTTTATTTGTTATTACGACTTCGAACGATGCAAAGTGGATTTTTTTGCTTTTGCAGGTCCAGGCTTGTGGATCAATGGTAACCGAAGAACAGCCGCATGCAATGCTGATACCGATGGAATACTTCTTCATGCGATATGGGTTGTACAGGCCATGCCAACTAACTGGTAGCCCGAGGAGTCCGTTAAGTCCATCTTGCATCTCACCGGAGCTTCTCTCTCCCGAAAGCATGGGCTTGAAGCTAAAGCCAATAAAGACCCGTGTGTCGCTCAAAGTTTAACGACGGACGGGATTCCTTTCGTTACTCGTTTGGGGGGGTCGATTCTGTCGTCGGAAAACGAAAACCTACAAGGTTAGAGAAGCACAGTTTGTGGGAGGGTTCGGCTTTGTAGATACAGAAGCAAGAAATTAAAAGAATATAATGGGTTAAACATGGATTCATTCTTTTGTAGCAACCAATAATGGATATCCATCCCTTCAAATATATTCATTATTGTATCGATAACATATGTCATTATCTGATTTATTAAGTAAATATTATATATTACTAATATTTCAGAATGTCTTGATCTTCAATTTCATACAAATTCGGATATATGTGAATGAATAAATTTATCTCATTGGTTAAAGGAACTGTTGTTCTTAGAGATTATGAGTTCGAACACTAATAACTATAATAGAGTGATTGAATTATAATAGAGTGATTGAGTAATTATTATTAAATAGTTCAAAATTATTTAAACAGCCCATTGCCTTTTGTCTTTTGTATTTATGTTTCTGTAAAACAAATATATTTGGCCAATCACCCCCTTGTAGTTTCATCAAGAGCACGACTGCACGAGTATCAATGATTAAGCAGCTGAAGAAAGGTCTCCGAAATTAGGCCAACTCCTTTTGTTTCCGACGAGAAAGAAAGCTCAGGCAGCCTCGGTTTCTGTGAAATAATAACTAATACATGTTCCTTTTATTGCATCCGAAGTACCTGAAATCTGTCTTTCTGAGAGACAAAAGAGCTTACCTTGTTGTTTTGAATCACCAAAGGTGCAATTTTTTTCTACCAAGAGCTTTGTTTTGATGGAGAAATGTGATTTGGGTGGTAAAACCGTGATAGTTGCTGTTAGAGCAGCAAGGAATGCTCTGCTCTGGTCTCTGAGTCATGTTGTTCAAGCTGGGGACTGCGTTAAGCTGCTTCTTGTTGTTCCTTCTCAATCTTCAAGTAACTTACTTTTCTCCCTCATAAAAACATCTCCTTTCACTTCTTTGTTTGTTTTATAGAATTTGCCAACAAATTTTAGGTATTGAAAATATCATCATTTGGGGACTGAATAGCATTTGTTGAACAAAGTTTGGATCTTGAAACCTTCTAGAGCTTGTGGTTTATTTGCACAAATGTGCCTTTCTTCCTTTGTTGAAGCTGTTGGTTTGCTCATAAATGGCCACTTTAGCATGCATGAATCAAAAGAAAGAACATTAATCGAAATTAATGGACATTCGAATCCTTTAGGCGAAGATCATGTTCATTAAGCCAAAGTTTGGATCTTGAAACCTTATAGAGCTTGTGGTTTATTTGCACAAATGTTCCTTTCTTCCTTTGTTGAAGCTGTTGGTTTGCTCATAAATGGCCACTTTAGCATCCATGACTCAAAAGAAAGAACGTTAATCAAAATTATTTTCCGGTTGAAAACATTTGAATCATCTAGGCTAAGTCATGTTCATTGCTATCAGCTTAATATGCAATTATCAATTTAAGTTATTCATGATTGTTGCACTGAAAATGAGGTTTGATGATAACTCATTTTGATCCAATGGATTCTCAGCCAAAAAGATATGGAGGATTTCGAGATTTACGAGTGATTGCGCCTCCGGTAATTTGAAGTCTATCTCTGGAATTAGTTCAGATAGAAAACAAGATGTTGCAGATTCATGCTCCCAAAGGATTCTTCAGTTGCAAGATGTTTATGACCCAGAGAAGGTTAGCAGATTAGTTTTAGTTCTTAAGTTCTTTGTTGCTGGTATTCAGGTTTTTATGTTCATGCTTACAGGTGAAGGTCAGGATAAAAATCGTTCCCGGGTCGCCACACGGAATCGTTGCTGCCGAAGCGAAGAAAGCTCGATCCAACTGGGTTATATTGGATAAGTAATATATACAATGTAAACTTTGTTCTCTTGCATGGTTTTAGCTATGTATGATCATGCAAATTACTCAAGTTGTTAGTTATAATTGCTTTCGAATCCTTTCACAGACACTTTAAACACGAGAAGAAGCACTGCCTGAATGAGCTGCAATGCAATCTTATCGTGATGAAGCGAAGAGCTGAAATGCAATCTTGTCGTGATGAAGCGAACTTGGGCGGAGGTTGTTCGATTGAATTTGGTCGGATCACCGAACATTGAACCTAAAGTGGAATGGCCGTCATCGTCTGAATCAGAAACATCTCCTAGATATAGGAAAGGCATGCATGGCCTGTTTGATGAAACTAAAGGGCCATATTCGACTCCTGTCAGCAGTCCTGAACATGAATCGCCCCCGACTGCTACCAATGTTGGAATGTCGTCAATATCGAGTTCCGATCCAGAAGCCTCACCGGTTTTCCTCCATGGATTATACGAGAGGTTGAAGAAAGATCATTCGTTCTTTAGTGAAGGAAGCCGAAATCCATTTGAATCGGATTCAGACTCCAACAGTGAGCTAGATCCTCCTACAACAGTTTCATTGCATCTTGGGAAGGGTTTAGAGAGATCGAACGATTCATCTCTAACGTCAACATCGAGCATTTTGTTTGAGACATCACCAGCATTGAATCGAGAACTTGATCTCGGGGTCCTTAATCACAGACTTGAAGCTTTCTCACAGTCAAGAAATGCTCCTCCTAGACCTCCTCCATTATGTTCAATATGTCAACACAAGACTCCTATATTCGGGCACCCTCCGCGGTCTTTCACGTATGCTTAACTGATATGCGGTACCAATGGCTTTTCACAATTGAATTTCTTGGCTGAAGGCGGATTTGGTTCTGTTCATAAAGGGATCTTACCCGACGGTCAGGTCATGCTGTGAAGCAACACAAGTTGGCTAGTTCTCAAGGTCGGATGGAGGGTGTATATTTTCGGGTCAAGTCAGGTCGGATTGACTAAAAACCTAACCCGTTACCATCTCTAGAACTAAGGCATATGATTTAGAATCGACGAGTTTAGATTCAATTCAATCTTATAAAGTTAAATTAAAAAAAAGTTCGGTTTAGGTTAAGTTCAAGTTTAAGTTAACAAATTCTCAATCAAATCGGAGATAACAATATAATCTTTTCTAATGAAAACGAGAATTATATATTTGTGTTGGGTGCGGGTTGTGTAAATATTTATCTTAAATTAGGTCAAATTTTAAATTGAGTGAAGCTTTTCTAAATCCGGGTGGAATCATATGACAATTGGAGAAATAAAATATTCAAGTGGATAAAAAACTTAACCCAACTCAAATCATATTTATCCTTGATTAGAGCATGCTCTAAATTTGAATTGATTCACCTTGATATATAATTTAAATTATGAATTTATATATTTATAAATATTTTTTTTTGAATTTTTGCGAATTCAAATAATATTTTGGTTTATATGTTGAATTTATTTTTACAAATACTTTTTTTTGTTAAGTTAAGGTAATTATTAAATAGTATATGTTGTAAATACTCCCAATTATTTATAATAAACATTCAATCACTATTATTGTAGTCGTCGGTGTTCGAATTTCAATATTTTATAAATAACAATAATTCTTTTAATTACAAAAATAATTAGGTTCACGCTATTTGATTTATATTACTCATGTGAATATGTATTGTTGATTCGATATCTATACGGTTGAACACAACTTTAGTTACTGTCCTTAAATTTGTGTTGGACCCTAGTCCAATGGTAATAGGAGTGTTCAAATTTTCGAACTAATTCGGTTAACCGACTAAAACAAATTAATTTGGTTAATTCGGTCGGCCACCGAATTAATTCGGTCAGTTAACGATTAAGAAAATTTTTAGAATTCGGTTAACGATTAATTCGGTTCGAAATCGATTAATTAACCAAATTAAACGAAATTAAATTTTAAATATTAAATATATTATATATAACATATGGCTCAACCCAAACCATTTAAAACTCAATTAATAATTTAAGATCTAATAACTTTTAAACTTAAATCAATATTAATTAATTAAAAATTTTATATAATTTTTTTATTTTATAATTATATATTATTTAAATTAATTGTAAACTGTTTTTTTTAATTAAAAATATTATATATATTATATATAACATATGAGCTTATCCCAAACCATTTAAAACCCAATTAATAATTTAAGATCCAATAACTTTTAAACCTAAATCAATATTAATTAATTAAAAAAATTATATAAAATTTTTATTTTATAATTATATATTATTTAAATTAATTATAATTTTTTTTGAATTAAAAAATATTTTATTTTTATATAAATTAGAAAATTTTAAAAAAAATCGATTAATTCGAAAATTAACCGAAATTTATTCGGTTCGGTTAACGGTTAAAGAAAAAGAGTTTGGTTAATTCGGTTAATGAAAATTCGGTTCGGTCTGCCACCGAATTAACCGAATGAACAGCCCTAAATGGCAATGAGCCTTAACCAAGTAAAATTGGTTTAATATCGTAAGTGAGTTAATTATTTAGTTATATACGACACAAAATAAATTATTTAGAAATTTATGGTATTTATTTTAGTGATTTGAAATTCATCACGTCGAAGTGACGAGTTTGAATAAAAAAATTTATTATTTGGACAAACTAGTAATAGGAGCGTGACGAGTTTCATATATATTGTAACATTTGTCATAGATCCCAAATTAATTTTAAAGATGACATAATAAATTAAATTTTTTTGGGTAAAGTATAGTAATGGTCACTGAATATTTCTGAAGCTTGCATTTAGGTCCCCCAACTTTTAAAACTTGCAATTCAGTCCCCCAACATTTATTCCGTTTGCAATATGGTCCCCCAACTTAAACCACCGTTAGAAATTAGGGTAAATTATATAAAAGGTTATTGAACTTTTCAGACACTTGAATTTAGGTCCCCCAACTTTTAAAACTTGCAAAACAATCCTCAATTTCATTCTAAACCCCAATTTCCAAAGTAATTCAATTTCATTCTAAACCCTAAATTCCAAAATAATTCAATTAAATTCAATTATGTCAGATTTATTATTATTTAATTCATCTTATTTAATGTGATACGTATTTTTTATATAAATAATATATAATTCTTATCTGTTGAAGAAATTTTTTAATTAAAAAAAGTAGTTAGGATATAGAAGAGGTTGAAAATAATTCGAATTTTAAATTTATAAAATGTTATTTTGACGTATAAATAAAAGTGTAAACTACTAGGTTGACAACTTAACTATCTAGCCCTTTTTACTTTTGTCATCGATCTTTTAAATTTATCAATCATACAACATAATTATTTAACTGTTTCAACTAAGCCACTAGTCGTTACCAATTGATACAAATGACGAAGTGGCAGTTAAAAGGAATTGACATTATTATACATTCAGTCTTTATTATTTATATAATCAATTTGGTCCTAAATTAAATAGAATTTAATAAATTAATCATTTAATTAGGATCTGACATGTGTTAGCACATGATCATGACACGTGTCATTGGTGACACATGTCACCACTAATTATTTATATATGCTATCAATTTGGTCCTAAATTAAATAAAATTTAATAAATTAATCATTTAACCAGGATCTGACATGTGTTAACACATGATCATGATATATGTTATTGGTGACACATGTCACCACCTAATTAGAAGAAAATTAAGTTACAAAGAAGTAAAATTTGGGTCTTGGGCAAACTCAAACCTGAGTCACGCAAATGAAAGATACAGGGTGGAGCCACTAAGCTAACACCATCATTTGTGTTAAGAGATATACAATAATACATATACTAATAGTATGACCAATGCCAGAAAAAAAGAATATAATGGAAAATGGAAATAATGAGATTTGAACTTCGGCAAAAAATTTGAAAGCAATAAATGATGGGAAAATATTATATTTTTTTACAATAAAAAATTATATTTGATAAATTGTTTGATAGATTTAATATATTTTTTAAATATTAGTTGATACAATATTTTAAAAGAATAAATTTAAGATTTATATATTTTTAAACTAAATTTAATAATTATATTTTTCATATTTATAATTCATGATTATATATATAATCTTAAGTTGAGTATTTCTAATATAATTAATAATTTTAATTTCTTATTAAAAATAAAATATTCAAAAAATATAAATGATTCATACATTAATATATGAATATATTTTTTTATTTATACATCTAAATATAAATATACATTTATATAATATATTTTTATTCGTATATTGAAATATTTTGATTAAATATAAACATATTTTAAATACTAGTTTATACAAGAAAAATAAATATATAAAAAATATAAATGATTCATACATTTAAATATAAATTGAATCATTTATATTTTCTATACATCTATATTTAATAAGAAAATAAAATTATTGGGGGACTGTTTTGCAAGTTTTAAAAGTTGGGGACCTAAATTCAAGTGGCTGAAAAGTTCAATGACCGTTTATATAATTTACCCTAATTTTCTAACAGTGATTTAAGTTGGGGACCATATTGCAAACGGAATAAATGTTGGGGGACTGTATTGCAAGTTTTAAAAGTTGGGGACCTAAATGCAAGCTTCAAAAATGTTCAGTGACCATTACTATACTTTACCCATTTTTTTATCCGTTCGGCCTATTAGACCAATTTTACCCATGAACCACACCCAACTGTGTCTAATACTTCTATTGGGCTACATTAAACAAATTATATTCGTGATTTATAAGATCGGATACAAATTTTATCTAAAATTTAGTTTAAGTGAATATTTTATAAATATTAATCAAATTAAATCAGATTAATTATTAACTAAAGGTATAACATATAATTATATTTAAATTAATAAAAACTCGACCCGACACGACCCGTAAATATCCCAAAACAAATACGTAATAAACAACAAAACATTAAAGGGACAAAGCTTTTTGATTTGTCCAGAGTTGTAAAAGGATTGTTATGATGTTGTTGGGATCCATGCACATCACTTGTGTCAACCTCGTAGGATAAGGGAACTCTTATGTATGACTTGGAATGATAAACCCATTCTTATCCTTAAAACATGAACATCTTCTGTTTCATTAAACAACCAAGCTTGTCCATAAAAATGTGGACCTAAATTTATCTTTTAGATTTTTATCGGAATTTAATTTATTCATCGATTAATTCATATCAATCATGCATATGTTTATTTTAAAAATAACCGAATTAATTTAAACTTCCTCATCCACAACGTCACGATATTACAATAATTTTTTGATTTATCGTATAACAAATTATCATATCTTTTATAACTGAAAGTGATCATATCTAAACACAAATAAATATCGAATACGAATATGTTTTGTTACGAGTTCATGCATATTGGTAGCTTTGAACCTTGTGAAAGGCTAACAAGCACAAAAGACCTCTTACCCTATCAATACACTTTCACCCATTCACGCAGCATGCCTTCACCAAATGGTAGAGATTCTTCTCATCACATCATCTGTATATTTAGGGTTTAAAAATTTAAACTTTAGGGTTTTGTGTTTTAAGTTAAAAGATTTTAGATTTTCAGTTTTAAATTTTAGGATATAGAGTCGTTAAAATAGAATAGATAACATTCAAATAGGTTACGGAATATACATTTTAGTCATTTAAATGCCACATGTAGTCAGGGCCGTGGCTAGGTTGTTGGGAGCCCTCTACAAATTCTTAAAAGGGGCCCATATTTTCTAGATATATTCGATTTTGGGGAAAGAATAATGG
The DNA here is from genome assembly GCF_006381635.1 of Hibiscus syriacus. Classification (NCBI taxonomy): domain Eukaryota; kingdom Viridiplantae; phylum Streptophyta; class Magnoliopsida; order Malvales; family Malvaceae; genus Hibiscus; species Hibiscus syriacus. The sequence goes on along the minus strand of NW_024062645.1, from coordinate 464,601 downwards.
TTTTTTTTACAAACGCCACAATAGGTCCATCTATAGTTGCTTGTTTTCAATAAAAGCATCAACAATAGTGACTTTTTTTTGAAAAACACGCAATATGTCCATCTATAGTGGCGTTTATTGGAAAAATGCCACTATAGATATATTTTTTTTGGGGCCCCTATTTTTGGGAGACCTACGTGATCGCCCCTCCTACACAGCCTCAGCCAAGGCCCTGCAAGTAGTTTACCCTTTATTGTATAATCAATGTTCATAGTTTAAATATAAATTCTCTTAATACATCTTATTACTATATCCAATGATGGATTTAGGTGGAACGGGTGGAGACAGACGTCTCATAAAACTTAGAGTTATCATATATTTTAGATTTTTTATATAGTTTCTAATAAAAATATGTTTTCGTCTTCCTAGAATTTTATTAGTTTAAGTTTATCACCTTTAAATTTTTATATGTTCAAATTCATCCCTATTGTAAAATCATGTCTCCATTCCTTTATGTATTTAACACTTGAGTTATTGGAGATTGAAATATGACACATGGTACCCATAGTTGTTGCGACCGGTCCCAGGTGGCACACGACCAACAACTTGGGTGGCTAAGATCTGGTCCCCAACCAGCAGTAAACCTAATGGGTCGGAGCCAGTTACTTGTTACAGGAAGCCTTGTAGGGATAAATTTAGTCAAAGGATACAATAAAAATGCAGCACAACAATTATCAACAACTGGAGGTAGTTGAACAAATGAATATGCAGTGGTTTCAATGTCAAGTAAAGTTGTATTCATTATAACCATAACTAACCGTATATGGTAGGAACATCTTACTCTTTTTATTTCGGTTTTATTCACGATACGACCCTTAAACTATACTCGTGTTTCTACTTTCGTACTTAAATTCTTTTGTCATACGTAGCTTATTTCGGAGTGAATTAGGACCTAAAGTGAGACAAAATAAAATTTAAATACCAAAATAGAAAATACATGTCCAATTCAATGATAAAGTTATGAATTAAGCATTTCAGTTTTGGTCACCCTAAACTAATGTAGACAAAGTTTTGGGAAATTTACATTATACCCTTAAAATATTTTGAAAGTTCTGATTAGACCTCCAAAATTTTGTAATAAACCCCCAAAGTATACCGTCAAGATCCGCCACTGCAAAGAAGGGCCTTGGCTTCTTTTATATAAATAGTTATATTGCACTTTTAATCCTTTTAAAAATTTGTAATATGATTTAAGTCCTTACAATATAAAGTTTATGCATTTGGTCCTAAGATTTTTTAGCTTATATTGAACCCTTACTAACACAAGCTGAGGATAATTTTAAGTCTAATAGTATTTTAGGTTCCCATTACTTAAAAGTAAAATTAAATTTTTACCCCTCCAATTTCATATTAATATCCATTAAATCTATATTATTTTGAACTTAGATAATTTACCCCTCCTAATATTTGATCCTAACTATGTTCATGTGAACATATCTAAACGAACTAAAAAGTTGAAGGTACATTTAAACTTCTACTTTGTTATAATAAAATAGATTATCCATCATTATAATGATGTTATTTTATACTAATTAAATTTTAGGTAAAGTATACAAATGGTCCTTCGACTATAGGGTGTTATTTTGTTGAGTCCCCAACTATTAAAAGTTACAAAATTGTCACCCTACTATTCATTATGTTCCAAATTTGTCATTTTCTATTAAAATATTGAAGGCAATATGGGTTGGATGTCAATTTGTTGTCTGAGATATGATAAAATCTGATCCTAAAATTTCAAACGATTATTATATCTCAGAATACATATTAACATCCAGTTCAGGCCGTTGTTAATTTTTTAACGGAGAATGACGAGTTTGTAACATAATGAATAGTCGGGTGACCATTTTGTAACTTTTAATAGTCGGGGGACTCAACAAAGCAACATCCTATAATCCAAAGACCATTTTGTAACTTTTAATAGTCGGTGACTCAACAAAACAACATCCTATAATCCAAAGACAATTTTGTAACTTTTAATAGTTAAGAGACTCAATAAAGCAACGTCCTATAGTCGAGGAGCATTTGTATACTTTACCCTAAATTCTATATTTTGTAACGTTAGTTTGCATTTGGTAGGGTGAAACATTTAGACAATTTAAAGAATATGTGTTAGTTAAAACTTCATTACCGAACCTAATTGATAATGGATTAGATGTCGAAATCAGATGGTTTATGTCATTGATTGAGAAGATAACCTAAATGCTTTGTAAAAATTATTGGAAAAAATAATGGTTTTTTGTTCACTGAAGCTCTCTCCACTTAGCTTAGCTTGCCCCAATTTCCCATCAACGTCGACCTCAGAATTAGTTGGATAACCGAAACACAGTTCAGCCGGCCTGCTGTAAGAAAACGACAACCCATCAACTTGCAATTGGTTCTTTTTCGTTTTGGATAAGCTTTTTTAAAACACAACATTAGCTAATGGGAGAAACAAGAACCATTTATTTCAATATTTTTTTTGGGTAAAATCTGAGGGCTCAACTATATGCATTTTTCTTTTGGGTAAAGTACAAAATTGATCTCCCGATTATAGGATTCTATTTTATTTAGTCCTTCGACTATTGAAAGTTACAAAATAATCATCCGACTATAGAGTGTTACTTTATTAGGTCCCTTGATTATTAAAAGTTACAAAATGGTCACCCGACCATTCATTATATTCTAAACTCGTCATTTTCAGTTAAAAATTAGCAATTGTCTAAGTTGGACGTTAACATAATGCCTAAGATATGATAATCATTTGAGATTCTGTGACCAAATTTTATCATATCATTGTCAGTAGGTTAACGGTCAACTCAGATACATCGATTTTTTACGGAAAAAGGACGAGTTCGGAACATAATGAATAATCGGGTGACCATTTTATAACTTTTAATAGTCGAGGGACTCAACAAAGCAACACTCTATAGTCAGAGGATCATTTGTAACTTTTTATATTAAAGGGACTTAATAAAGCAATACCCTATAGTCGGGGATCATTTGTATACTTCACCCTTTTCTTTTATGAAAGAGCTTAATTGGTTTTTTTTTGTTGAAAATTATTAATATTTTGAGGACTCAATTAGAATATTTTTACTTTTAAAGATAAACCTAAAATCCTAGACATGATTGATTAGGGGGACTTGTAATACAATTAACCCTTTTTTATTCTCTATAATTTTATTACAATATTCTAATGAAATGGTTTGAAATTATTGTCATTTTATTATTCAACTTGATCATGACATTAAGACTAGAGTGATATTCGACTCATCAAATCTTTTCTTAAGCTTTATTTAAATTATGTTTATTATTTTAATCAAGGCATGCAAGGATGAAGAAATAAAATATACAAGTGAAATTATTAGGACATGGTATGCGCAAATTCATGAACAAATGCAGAATTTTATGTTAAGGGGTCGAATCTAAACTTATAAAACTTCAAGGGAACGAACTTGAAGTTATGTAATTATAGGGAACGAAAATATAGTTTTAATAAAAAATAAATAGAAAAAAATCTAAAATATATGATAATTTTAAATTTTTAAGGGAGCGACCGCCCTCGTCTAGATCCATCCATGCGCATAGTCTATAACTTATTTAAGTTATCGGTTGCAAAATTCACACATAATGGATTAAAATTATTGATTTTCTCGTAAGTATCGGTATTTGATTTATTGGATGATTAATTTAGATATAATTAACTTGAATTAAATATTACTTAGATTTGTTATAGAGACAATCTTTTTAATCCAGTTCGCTTAATTCACAACATCAACATTCAAACCACTAACATTACTTAAGGGGTTCATGCTTATCTCACTGAACCAACATGCCATATTTGTTATCGGATTAAATTAATATATTAAGTAAAAAATATAAAAATACCATAAATAATATTGTAAAATAATATACTAAGTTATAAAAAATTATTAAAAAATGAGGTCAGTTTTAGATTAAATAAACTTTTTTAAGGATTAAACTAAATGAAAATAAAATTTGAAAGACTTAGCATGTCGTTTACCCTTTTCATTAAAGTTAGTCAGTAAAAATTATCACGTGACATATCCTGATCGATTGAATTTTTATTTTTTTAACGGTGTAAAAAATGAAAAAGGAAGACAACTTTTGATAGCTCCGAGAATAAAACGTCTCAAAAAATAATTTAAAAGATAACATGATAAAAAAAAATATTTTAGAGGACAAATAAGACATTAAACCTTTTTTTTAAAAAAAATTGATCGATCGACTAAATGTGCCTGTTCTATTTTAAGTAATTTATATAAATATTTTATAAGTTTATGAAAATTTTGGACCTTCCCCAATTTATATTTTTTTTAGTTACTACTATTATTTTTATTTTATTTTTGGCTTATCCTCTATTGTTTTGCCGTCCACATCTAGAATATTAATAAATATTTCATGCGAAAAAGAAAAGGGAACAAATGTTGATTATTTTGTCATAAAGATTGACACGAAACATGCTTTTCAATGCATGCACCGAGGGACAAATCCATGAAAACGAAATTTAATTGCACGTATTGTAATTATTAATTAATAAATAAAATATTATTTAATATTTAGATTTTAGATTTTAAGGTTTAGATATAAACGTATATATATTTTAGGCTTAAGGATCACCTTGCCACATGTAATAGATTTAATTTATCATTTTCGCTCATATCTATTTTCGCATCGATTTAACTCTCGAAGTTGCTCAATTGCATCATTCCATACCCTACCTCTAACTTAAAACCCTAAATTACAAATTTTAAAATAGATTTAAGGTTTATGGTTTAGAGGTTATGAGATTATGCTTTAGGGTTTAAAGTTTATAATTTAGGGTTTTAAGTTAGGGATAAGGTATGGAATGGTGTAATCGAGCAACTTCGAAGGCTAAATTGATGTGAAATACGATATGGACAAAAGTGATAAATTGATTACACTACATGTATAAAAATTATCCTTTTTACCCATAATTTAAGATTTAGAATTGTGATTTAAGGTTAAAATCATCGACATATGTACAACTTAAGATTTAAGATTTCGAGATTCAAAAGCTTATGTTTTTAATATATATACATATTAATTATATGAAATTAAATTAAATTTTATTAATGTTTTATATTTTCAAAATTTATAATAAATTAAGCTAATAATATTACAATTTTTTTTGTTCACACTACTTATAAATTTTGAAAGTAGAGAGGTTCACACTTATGAATTCTCACAATTAATTATTTTAAAATTCATGATTGTCTCTCCTCCCAATAAATAATTTCTTTAAAGACTCTTTGCTTAGAGGGAACACCTTGTCTTTGCTTTTACAAGGATTAAATTGGAAGAATAAAATAATAATGATTAATATTTATATAAATATGTAAGACATGTAATAATGGGTTAAAGTCGTTTATAAAAATAAAAAAAACAACTGTTTGTATGTTAAATAATACAGATATTCAATATAATTATTACTATTTAATTAATGAATTTAAATAGATATTATGATCTATCTATTATATATTGTGATGGCAACGAGTCAGGTTAGGATCGGGTTTTTGGTCAATCTAATCCAACCCAAAAATATGTATCATCCACCCGAATCCGATCTGACCCGAAAATTTTTATCCTCCACTTGACCCGACTCGACTCGATCCGAAAATTCTATATCCTCCACTGTACTCCAACTCGACCTGAATTTTTAGAGTATAAATCCGACTTGATCAGAACCGATCTGATATAAAATAAATATTTAATTAAAAATAATAATTTTTTTTTAAAGAAAACTACATTATTTTCCTCGAGTCGGGTCGAAAATTTTTTACCCTCCACCCAAATCTGACTCGACCTCATCCCTTTAAAAAATCTATTTCAATTCGATCATAACCCAATTTTTTAAAAATTCAACCTTATCGAATTGGGTTAAATCTAAATCCATAGTTTGGGTTAAATTGTGACCCCTATTTATATATCAACAAAGTACGCATTAAGAGCACCCACCCGATTCTTCACTAACTAAATGGTCCCCGCTGCCCCGAAGTGTGGACATGGGCAACAATGAATGGCCTAACAGCCTCATCCACTTAAGCGAGTTACCCAAAAATCGACGGTCACTGCTCCCTCGAAATCCTGACCGTTGGATCACATCATCATCATAATGATTAATCGATTACGTATTAGTTGACGTCTTTGATTTTTCGACCTCGTAATTAGGATAAGAAGTGTGGGTTTTAATCTTGGAGGGGACAAAATGAGGCCGACCCGACCCGTATAAGGGAGGAATGTGGGGCCAAAAGTTTTCCTAATTTTGCTCGTAAGAAATCACGTTGAAATTTTATATAAATTTATTAAAGTTTTCCCCCTTTATTCCCATGCTTTATATATTTATGGGTTAATAGTAAAAAAATCAATAAAATAAACTAAGTTACGAAAAAAATATTGTTATCTTTAGAGCTAGATTCGAATACTAGCCGTCTATAAAGGTGTTTGAACGTTTATTATCAAATGTTTTAGAATCATTAGAACATATATTATCTTGTACCCACCTCATTTTAATAAAAAAAATCTCAATAAAAATTTGGATAAAGTACACAAATGGTCCTTTAACTAAGAGTTACTTTATTAAGTCCCATAACTATTATAAGTTTTAAAATGATCCTTCAACTATAGAATGTTGCTTTGTTAAGTCCCTCGACTATTCATTGTGTTCCAAACTCGTTATTTTTTTGTTAAAAATTTGACGATTATCTGAGTTGGATGTTAAAATGATGATTGAGATATGCTAGTTGTTTAAGATTCTGATATTATATTGTATCATATTACAATTAGCATACCAACATTCAACTCATAATACCATCAATTTGTTAATGGGAAAAGATGAGTTTAGAACATAATGAATAGTCGGTGATCATTTTGTAACTTTTAATAGTAGAGGGACTAATCAAAGCAACACTCTAAAGTCAGAGGATCATTTTATACCTTTTAATAATTGAGAGACTTTATAAAGTAGTTTCTTATAATCATAGGACTATATATGTACTTTACCCTGAAAATTTTAAAAAATGAATTAAGCTTTCATGGGAATTTTACTTTCAATTGAGCCCTTATGCCCTTATAACTAATTTTTAAGTAATAAAGTCTCTTCATTAACATTGATTATTATGTTTGACGTCAACATCTTAGTTAAGTGTAAAGCATAAAAATTATAAAAATAGTTTTTAATTTTATTTAAGAGATCTGACGTTTAATTCTATTAAACCGATTAATACTTAATATATTCGGTGGCAGAGCCACATACTGGTTAGGGTGGGCACGTGCCCACTATTGTATTCGAATTTTCTTCGATTAGTTATTTATTTTACTGATGGTACACATCATGAAATTTTTCGTGTTTTTGTCCTGAGATATGAGTTTTTTTCGATTAATTACTTATTTTAGGGATATGTCCACCCTAACATTTTATTTATACTCATCCCATTCAAAAGTTTTATGTTGTTAACATACGTGCTCGCTTTGAAAAATATTTATGGATCCGCCGCTTATCTTAAAAATATAATTGAACTTGCACGTGCACACACGTATAACAATAGTTTTCTTTATAATAAGTTATATTTATTATGTATTATTCTTTAATAAACTCTAACAGCTTATTAATATTATTAAATTAAATCCACTTGTTTGGACTCTCCAAAATAAATATGCATAATCCTCGAAATATTCGTTTGGAAATTTGACAAATTGGATTCACATTGAATCAACGTTGGGATACAATAATTCAATTTTTAAAACACAAAAATAAATAAAAAAATTTATAATTTCAACCGAATAAGTCAAATGAACCCCAAATTTCTTATCCCCAGACCTACTTTATATCATCTAATTTGACCGGTTGACAAGGTTACATGAACCACCTTTTTCTCTATTCCCTAACCACTTAGGAAACTAATTTAATCCATATATTAATTGTGTAGTTCCTAGTTTGAAGATTTATAAAAATCTGGTTTAAAAATAAATTAAAATTGAATATTCAATAGACCATTATAATATTATATATATTAATTTTTAAAATTTTATTACTCTGTCATGTAAATATGATAAATAAATAAAAATATTGTTAAGTGAACAAATCTGTATTTTTTTTATTTATATCAACCACCATAACAACTATATATTAATTATAACGTAGCCATTATTAATTATAAACAAAGAATATGAAATCTTACGAAATTTTCTATTATCTGTTCCCTTCATTTTCAAGCCATGATCTGTTCTTACAGCTATTTCTATAATATATAATACAGTATTAGTATTTTATTTTTATTTATTAATTAATTATATATATAGAATATTTTTGTTTAATTTTAAGAACTAAATTAAATTAAATCGATATCAATTTTTAAATATATTTATCGATATCACGTCAATTATACCCTTATACTAATCTGGTCGTAACCTTAAACGTTAATCGTAAGGACTGAACTATGAATATATTATAGTGGGAGCTAAAATATATTTTTATTTTTCATAAATATAATTTTTTTAATTGAGGAGATCTAATAAATTTTTCTTTATTTATTTTTTAAAAAATATATTTTTCTATATTAATTAATAATTAAAAATATAATAGGTGGTGGCCAAGGCTCTCATGGCCCTCCCCTGGTTTTAAACGTTGATTTAAATTTGACGTTGAGTATATCCAAAGATCGTGAATCAAATTTTAGTGACATTATTTCTCTATATGCTAATACGAGTTATCGATATAGTAGATATAAGTATGGATGGACCGAGGGAACATGCGGATCTCTCTTCTAAAAATTTTAAATTATCATATGTTTTATATATATTTTTTATATTTTTTGATAATATATTTTCGTCCCATAGAATTTTATAAGTACACTCTTCCCTAAAATTTTAGAAGTTTATTTCATATAACATAAAATTTTGCATACGACTCTGGGTATAAGACTATAAGTGGTATTATTGTTTTAAAGTTTAGGACTAATTAAAAATATAGGCTATAGTTTAAGGACTAACGGAACAATTATCTTTTTCCATTTTGATAGAGTAAGTTTATGAATCAAATAATATCGAGAAGTAATACGTCATTTGATGGAAAACATTTAAGGACGCCGCATCTTTGACTTTCTTTATCATAGTAGTTAGTCCTAATCCTATAATACTTTCTTTATAATTATTAAAATTAAATTTGTTCACCGATTAACTTATCGAATATTAAATAATTTTATTATAGAGACAACTCTTATAATTTAATTCGTTATATTCAAATCTCATATAATATCACCGGTATCGATTTTACATTCGAAAATCAAATATACCTACTAATATATAATATCGATATCCATAATAAAGGTAAAAGAATAACTTTTACTCATGTATTAGACCCATTTTATCATTTTCATCTCTTCGCATCAATTTAACCCTCGAAGTTATTCAATTACATCATTCTATATCCTACCCCTAATTTAAAATCTTAAATTATGAACCCTAAACCCTAAATCAAACCATACAACCTTTAAACCAAAAACCAAAAACTATAAACTATGACCTAAGGTTTATAGTTTAGGGTTTTAAATTAGGGGTAAGATATAGAATGAAACACATATCCTAAACTATAAACCATAACCTAGGGTTTATAATTTAGGGTTTTAAATTAGAAATAGAGTATAAAATGATGCAATTAAATAACATTGAGGGCTAAATTAATACGAAAATGAGATAGGGGCGAAAATGATAAATTGATTCTACTGTAGGGGTAAAGGTGACCCTTTCAAAACATATAATAATTATTTAATATTAGAAATATTTTTGGTTATTTGATGAATTTTTTTCATTAATATTTTTTAATCGTATAATAAGTATGGTCTAATTATTAATTAATAAACTTAATGAAATAACTAAATTGGAATTCACGTGATGTGTAAGGGTAAGAGTTCACCACACTATAATTTATAGAACTTTATAATATAATTTCATTGGTAAAGTGGTTAGTAGGGCCCAAATTATAAATAAATAAAGAGTAAACTATGTATTTAGTAGCAAAACTACCAGTTTTGATTTATTTTAGTACTTAAACATTTAACTGTTTCAAAATCATATTCAAAGTTTAACTTTTGTTTCATTTTAGTACTATACCGTTAAAAATTTAACATTAAGTTTTATAAAAAGTAAAAATTTAGGTATTAAACCGAATCAAAACTAATAATTTAAATACTAAACACATTAATTTTTTAACGACGGAGTACTGCATTGGAATTCACGTGATGTGTAAAGGTAAGAGTTCACCGCACTATAATTTATAGAACTTTATAATATAATTTCATTGGTAAAGTGGTTAATAGGGACCAAATTATAAATAAGTAAATAAAACGTTTATTTCCTTTTAAACGTCCCAACAAGTCCTATAACTTCATGAGCTAATTATACTATACGCTCTTAAATCATATTTTTATTTAAAATTGATTAACAAACTTTTAAACATTCTAATTTCATCCAAAACTATGACTTTCATTCTAAATTAATCCTCAAGCTTTTAAACATTTCAAATTCATCCCCAAAATTTTGAACATCATCATTTATTTAACGGTATAGTGATTATAAAATAGTATCTATTAGGTGTTTTCTTGAAGCTCTTTGCCAGCGAACACACACCTTGTGGACGCGATTGCTTAAACTCAGGATCTTTAGAGAGAACAACACTCTCTTTTATCACTGAGATAACTCAATAAATTATATTTAATATTATCATAAATTTATTTTATTCACTAATTGTCGCAACCGTCTTTCGGTTGGGCCTCGGAATTGGGCTTCGACTTGAAAAATGGGTTGGAGTCGCCACCGATCATTTATTTTAAAACAAATGGGTTGATCGGATACCCTATTTCTTACCTGATCTGCGTCTTACCAAAGATGTGTCGGATTCGGGAGTCGGTTACAACCAATGAAGGGTTAGCACCCTTGAATTGCCCTTTCGGTACTGTGCAATTTCCAGTTGTCTTTAATTAAGAAACTTGAAAGTTAAATTAAAAGGTAAAATGACGATCCAAGTTGCTTACCTCTGATAGTTTTAATAGTGTAATCTTACAAAAAGTCTCGAAACGTATTAGAGAAGAAAACAAGAACGATTAATAAAAGGACGAAACGAAAATAAACAATAAATATAAAATTAGAGAAAAGAAAATAAAGTAAAGACAAAAATGAACAAAATAAATAAAATGAGAATAATAATAATGACATATATACACATAAATAAATATTAGAAAAATGAAGCAAATAAATAAAAACATATGCCTATAAATGAGGGGAAATAACAATACTAATAGTTACAGTAATATATATATATATGAAGGTATAAATTTTTATACGTATATCCCTAATAATTTATAAACAAAACAAAGAAGGTAACGAAATAAGAATAAAAAAGTATATGTTTATATATAAAGTAATAATAAAATAAATAAATATAATTATATAAAAATAAATAGGAATAAATAATAAAAATAGCAAAATAATGGTAACATGACTGAATTGAAAGGAAACCATGATTGAAGGTCGAATTCAAGAGAATATTGACTTTAAAATCGGATTTGGGATTTAAATTAGGACTTTAAGAACTACCGGGGACCAAGAATGTAGTTTACCCCATTTAAAACGAAAACATGCGGGTCCCTTGCAGGTATGGGTCGAGTCATGGATCAGGCGCGGGTCCTTTGTTATATTTCTTTGTTGTTCGAAAAGGTACAAGTGCTTCCTCTCCTCTGTATTTTTCTAGTACTCTAGTAAGATTTCTGTGGTAATCTTTTATGTATTGTGGATTTTTGCGTGTCCTCTTTTCCAATGGGTTCTGATTACATATATTTATAGGAATAAAAATCCTATTTTTAGGTATTTACAACCGAATAAAACTCTAATGCAATCTTGTTTGTGTTTGTTGGTGATGACCGAGACTCTAGCGCCGGATGGTTCGGTAGGTTGAAACGTGTTGGTTGGAGTCCCACACGTCCACGATCTTGGCTTGGTTTGTTTTGGGTGTTTCATGTGACCACGACGCCGAGAAAACTGGTGTTGTTGAGAGGCGTACGGCTGTGGGGGCTCTCGTTGAAGCTTGCGGCGCTGAGGATGAATCTGCTAGGGTTCTGGAAACCCTACACATTTGGACTCACGCGTTTGGGTTGTGTACAGTTGGGCTTCGTGTAACAGGCCTGCAAATGTAACAGATTTGTGTGTACATACGTATGCACCATATGTAAAAAATATATATATATAAATTATAATGTAAATATATTATATAATGTTAAAGGATAAAATTTGGTGTCTTCAGCTGCCCCTCTTTGCTCATTATCGTGTAACGAAAATAGAGCAAAGATTAAAAGACACAAATTTTGTCTATATCGAACATTCTCTGTCGTAGAGTTGAAATTGTCGAAATGACTCCCTCTCCGTGAGGTTAAGTTTAAACTGGAAAATGCTGAGCACGAAATCCCTCGTCGTGAAGTTGAAAACGAGCTCAAAGCTTTTGACAATTGGTCTCTGAATCGTCTTCTGGCTCAAGATACTTCGTCGTGAAGGTGGAACTTGACCTGAAAACTTCGGTATTGATGTGTTGCAGATGACTCCTTCATCTTGAAATTGAGTCAATCTGTTTGTGAAGTTGGAATTGGCTATGGAATTGAGAAATTGTTTGCTGACAGTCAGTCGTCCCTTAGCTGGGAAGTCGAGCTTGTGCTGTTTTGAGTTCAATATCCTTCGCTGTGAAGTTGAAATTGGCTCTGACATTGAGAAGTTGTTTGTTGACAGTCAGCGGTCCCTTCGTGGTGAAGTTGAACTTGTACTGTCTTGAGTCCAAAATCCTTCGTTGTGAAGTTGAAATTGGCTCTGAGTTGGAGAAAGGTTGGTGACAACCAGCGGTCCCTTCGTCGTGAAGTTGAACTTGCGTTGTCTCGAGTCCAATATCCTTCGTTGTGAAGTTGAAATTGGCTCTGAATTTGAGAAATGTTTGTTGACAACCAGCGGTCCCTTCGTCGTGAAGTTGAACTTGCGTTGTCTGGAGTCCAATATCCTTCGTTGTGAAGTTGAAATTGGCTCTGAATTTGAGAAACGTTTGTTGACAACCAGCGGTCCCTTCGTCGTGAAGTTGAACTTGCGTTGTCTGGAGTCCAATATCCTTCGTTGTGAAGTTGAAATTGGCTCTGAATTTGAGAAACGTTTGTTGACAACCAGCGGTCACTTCGTCGTGAAGTTGAACTTGCGTTGTCTGGAGTCCAATATCCTTCGTTGTGAAGTTGAAATTGGCTCTAAATTTGAGAAATGTTTGTTGACAACCAGCGGTCCCTTCGTCGTGAAGTTGAACTTGCGTTGTCTGGAGTCCAATATCCTTCGTTGTGAAGTTGAAATTGGCTCTGGGTAAAACCTGCAAAGATATGCATATATGCGATGGTATGGATATCATGCTCTTAGGTATGCCTAAAATGTATGGGCAACATATGTTATTCTGGGCTCTGGAGAGAAATCTTGATTTCTGGTGGCCTGTCGTTGTTGACTCTTTGATTTTGAAAGCTTGAAGTTCCGATCTCTGATCTTGAATTCTTCAAATGTTTGAATCTGATGTGCACAATCTGGGTTTTTTTTTTTGGAGATGCTCCTCAACCATCTCAAGCATGTGCATGAGCCTTGATCGGCTTCTGGGTACCTGTACTTTTCAATGAATCTTTGTACAGTAATATGCGATTATCTTTCATAAAAAATAAATAAACCATTAGGTTTAAATCTAATTCAAGATGCTCGAAAGGAATTGGAGGAAAGATGGTCTTTATTCATAAGGGAGGAGAAGAACAAATAATACATGGCAAACATTCTAGAAGATGAATACACAATGATGTGTAAATGAATGTCTTAGATCTCGATAACGTGGGCACTTCTGAGCTGAAAAGCCGTTTGGTGACTTTGAATGCAGCCTTTGCCAAAGGATCTTTGAAAATGCGACAACGTTTGGGAGGGTGCAACATTTCTCCGATTTGTTGAGTTCGTAGAAGATTCATGTGCCGGGATGTTTCCACCGTTAATATCCAAATCGCCCTTTCCGGGTTTTCAACTTGGACCCATCATTGGTTGCAAGACGCCCTTTGCGGGTTTTCATCTTGAACCCACCTTATTTTCTCTTATTTTTTCCTTTTTTTCTTTTTTCAATTTAGGGCGCCCTTTCGGGTTTTCACCCTAAACGTTCTTCTCTTTTTGTTTTTTTGTTTTTTTTGTTTTTTTGTTTTTTGTGTTTTTTTTTCAACTTAGGACGCCCTCTCGGGTTTTCATCCTAAGCGAAGTATTTCTTGACTGCGTCCGAGTTAATGGGATGTGGCAGCTCATGTCCGTCCATTTCAGCCAGGATAAGGGCTCCTCCGGAGAAAGCCTTCTTCACGACATAAGGTCCTTCCCAATTTGGCATCCATTTTCCTCGGAAATCTTTCTGGACTGGCCAAATTCTTTTTAGCACTAGATCCCCTTCATGGAATATTCTCGGGCGCACCTTTTTGTCACGTGCTCGGATCATTCGTTTCTGATAGATTTGACCATGATGAATGGCTTTCAGTCTTTTTTCATCTATCAGATTAAGCTGATCATATCTGGATTGTGCCCACTCTGCATCATCCAGTTTGACTTCTGACAAGACCCTGAGAGACGGAATCTCAACTTCAATGGGTAGCACTGCTTCCATTCCATAGGCTAGTGAAAATGGAGTTGCCCCAGTCGAAGTTCGTACCGAGGTTCGATAAGCGAACAAAGCAAAAGGCAACTTCTCATGCCAGTCTTTGTAAGTTTCAGTTGTTTTTTCCAGTATCTTCTTAATATTTTTGTTTGCTGCTTCTACTGCTCCGTTCATCTTTGGTCTGTAAGCAGTGGAATTGTGATGTTTTATGTTGAACTGTTCGCAGGCAGCACTCATCATCTTGTTGTTCAAGTTTGTTGCGTTATCGGTGATAATCCTTTCAGGTAGACCATACCGACATATAATTTCTTTCTTCAGAAACTTGCAAATAGTGGATTGAGTGAAACTGGCGTATGATGCAGCCTCTACCCATTTCGTGAAATAGTCAATTGCTACGAGAATGAAACGGTGACCATTCGAAGCCTTCGGATGGATTTGCCTGATAACGTCCATGCCCCACACAGAAAAAGGCCATGGTGACGTCATTACATGAAGCGGATGGGGTGGAACATTTATCTTGTCTCCATAAATCTGACATTTATGACATCTCCTAGTATAGTTGATGCAATCGCTTTCCAGTGTGGACCAAAAATATCCGCATCTCATTATTTGTCTTGACATCATATGCCCATTTGCATGTGCTCCACAAACTCCATCATGTACTTCTTCCACTATCATTTTTGCCTCTTCAGCATCGACGCACCTTAACAGAACTTGGTTATGGCTTTTCTTGTATAAAACCTCTCTGTCAATGACGTATCCAGCTGCCAACCTTCTAAGGGTTCTCTTCTCGATTTCAGTGATTTTTTCTGGATAACTCCGATGCTTGATATACTGCAGAATGTCGTAGTACCAAGGCTTAGTGTCTTTCACTTCTTCAATTTGGTAGCAATGAGCTGGGTACTCATACGACTGCATGTTAATTGGCATCATTTCAGACTCCCCGCCAGCCTTGAATGTGGCTGCCAAGGTAGCTAGAGCGTCAGCCATTTGATTTTCTTCTCTAGGCACGTAGTGGAAGGTGACTTCGTCGAACTCTTCGAGCAGATCCAACACTAGTTTTCGGTACTCTAACAGCTTTATATCCTTGGTTTCCCACTCTCCTCGGAGCTGATAGATTACTAAGGCTGAGTCTCCATACACCCGTAAAGTCTTTATATTTTGCCCCAGTGCAGCCCGAATTCCCAAGACACAGGCTTCATATTCTGTCATGTTATTGGTACAATCAAAGTTCAGTCTGCTGGTAAATGGGTAGTGACTCCCTTCTGGGGAGACTAGAATTGCCCCGATGCCATGTCCTAGTGCATTTGATGCCCCATCGAAGTGCATTCTCCAGGAACTGTCCGTTGAAATGCTTGCTTTCTCTAAAGATATGGCCATTAAGTCTTCGTCTGGGAAATCAAAGTCCAGCGGCTCATAGCTCTCATCAGTTCTGCTTGCCAAAAAATCGGATATGGCGCTGCCTTTTACCGCTTTTTGGCTCACGTATTCGATGTCAAATTCAGACAAAAGCATCTGCCATCGGGCTAACCTTCCGGATAGAGCAGGTACACCCATCATGTATTTTAGTGGGTCTAACTTGGAAATTAGCCAAGTGGTGTGATACAACATGTATTGTCGAAGTCTTTTTGTAGCCCATACCAGGGCACAACAAACCTTCTCAATAGGAGGATATCGGACCTCGCAATCGGTGAACTTCTTGCTTAAGTAGTAGATGGCTCTTTCCTTCTTCCCAGACTCGTCGTGTTGACCCAGGACACACCCCATGGAGCTCCCGAATATGGAGAGATACAAAAACAGAGGTTTTCCTGGGATAGGGGACATCAGGACAGGAGTGCGAGATAAGTACTCTTTTACCTTCTCAAATGCAATCTGACAGTTTTTATCCCATGCTCCAGGGCTATTCTTTCGGAGGAGACAAAAGATGGGGTCACATTTGTCGGTTAACTGAGAGATGAACCGAGCTATGTAGTTTAGTCTGCCCAGAAAACCTCGGACTTCTTTTTGGGTTCGTGGTGGAGGTAGATTCTGGATAACCTTAACCTTATCAGGATCGACCTGTATGCCTCTCCTGCTGACTATAAAGCCTAGTAGTTTTCCAGATGTTACCCCGAAGGTACACTTGCTAGGGTTTAGTCTCAGTTGGAACTTTCTCAATCTCTGGAAGAGCTTCCTCAGATTCTTGACATGTTCACTCTCGGTCTGTGCCTTGACAATCATGTCGTCGACATAAACCTCGATTTCTTTGTGCATCATGTCGTGGAACAGGGTCACCATAGCTCTCTGATATGTTGCCCCAGCATTCTTTAATCCGAAAGGCATCACTTTGTAACAGAAAGTTCCCCACATTGTGACGAAAGTGGTCTTCTCCATGTCTTCGGGATGCATCTTGATCTGATTGTACCCCGAAAATCCATCCATGAATGAAAAGTAGGCGTTCCCGGCCGTATTGTCCACCAGAGTGTCTATGTGTGGCAGAGGAAAGTTGTTCTTGGGACTGGCCTTATTAAGGTCCCGGTAATCGACACACATGCGTACTTTCCCGTCCTTCTTTGGCACAGGCACTATGTTGGCCACCCACTCAGGGTATTTGGCTACTTGGAGAAAACCGGCATCAAATTGCTTCTGACTTCTTCCTTGATCTTAAGGAGCATTTCTGGTCGCATTCTTCTCAGTTTTTGCTGCACAGGTTTGAATTCTGGTTTGATTGGCAGTTTGTGAACTACCATATCTGTGTCTAGTCCCGGCATGTCTTGATACAACCAAGCAAACACATCTTCGTACTCCTGAAGTAAGACTATCAGGTTTTTTCTTGCTTCAGTCGAAAGAGTCGTGCCGATTTTAACCTCCTTTCGATCTTCCTCAATGCCTAAATTTAAGATTTCGATCGCCTCCTCATGTGGCAGTATTTGCTTTTCTTCTCTTTCTATCATTCTCAACAATTCGGTAGGCAAGTTGTACTTTTCTTCATTATCGCATTCATCAAATTCCCCAAGACAAATGGTTGATTCAAAATCCACCTCCGGATCAGGATCATCAGTGCCCACATTATCGTTATCTGGGAACCTGAAAGGAGGAAGATGTGTATGTGTGAGAGGATAATATCCCACACGGAACGGTCAAGAACTAACTTTGAGAGTAACTGGAAATGAAGTACTGGAATGAAGGAGATAGATAATGAATAAAAGAAAAATTTGTTTGCCATGGAGAAGAAAAATGCATCCTTTATTAAACTTAAACAAAACATTTATTCACCCTTACAAAAGATCACCTATTGCCCCGGGTATAGGCAAATAGGGATAGTTCGAATATTACTCTGAAAGATTCTTGTAAACCACAGGTAGTTCTTCCACCAACCAACTGCTAGGCACGAACCCATGTGGCAGAAGGCATATCCCGGATCTATCTCCGTTGTCAACATCTTCTGTGGTCACGACATTAACGTTTAGATCTTCCAGAGCCGTTTCTAACTCGGATATGGTGCTCTCAAACACATAACCACCTGACTTGAATGTTCTGAAAAGCGGCGGGAATGTCATGGGCTTCCATTGAAATTCGTTCCCAGTCAATCTGGCCAATCTTCTCTCCCGGTTCTTTTGGATCTCCTTTCTCTTTTCATGATAACTGGGCTGAAAACCGAGCCCAAATTGGTCTAATTTTGAGATAGGAAGGACATGATTGATCATCCCTTGCAAATATTTCCCAAAACCTTTCCCGGTTCTGGCGCCTCGGCCTAGGGTTTGCTTGATCTCCATCCTTGTGCATTTGGAGAGTCGAGGTCTTAGGATTCTCTTTCCTTCCGCCACGAATGTGGCATTCACAAACTCCAAGGAGCGGAACGAACATTCTACCGCTTCCTCGTCTACTTCGATGTATGGAGCCTCCGTGGTCACGCTTGCCACGATATCTTCCTCAGCGTTGATAGTTACTAAGGCTCCGTCAATAACAAATTTAACCTTTTGGTGCAACGTGGAGGGTATTGCACCTGCTTGATGAATCCATGGCCTTCCCAAAAGACAGCTATAGGACGGCATGATATCCATCACAAGGAACTCAACATCATAGGTGGCTGGTCCAATGGTCAATGGTACCTCGATTTTTCCGATTACCTCTCTTTTGGTCCCATCAAATGCTCGGACCACATTCTGACAAGCTCTTATATGAGAGGTATCGATTGGTAGCCTCTTCAATGTAATCGAAGGCATCACGTTCAGGGCTGAACCATTATCGATTAAGACACTTGGTAAAGCGTGCCCCTTACAGTAGGTAGTAATATGTAACGCCTTTGTTCGGCCTCTTCCTCTGGATGGAATCTCATCATCTGAAAACGAGATGAGATTATCAGCTTGAATATTGTTCACCAGTCGATCCATCTTGCTGACTGGTATGTCTTGTGGCACGAACGTTTAATTAAGGACATTCAACAACGCTTCTCGGTGTGCTTCCGAGCTTAAAAATAGTGCTAGCATTGAAGTACGTGTAGGTAAGTTGTGGAGCTGTTCTACAATGTTGTATTCGCTGTGCTTCAAGATCTTGAGGAACTCTTTAGCTTCTTCCTCCTTTATAGGTTCATTGACAACTAGCACATCTTCCTTGAACGGCTCTAGTGGTCTTTGCCCCACTTTATTATTACCTCCTCCGGAAGTACTCACCTGACACTCGTACTTCCATGGCACTTGCCGATTGTCCTTATATTGAAAAGGGCGAGGCGCGGAGATTACCACCTTGGCTGGTGTCGTTACTGTCATGCTTGCCTTAGGGGTAATTATCAAAGGACTACCCCTACCAAATTTTCTATCTGATGATTCTCATGTGGCACAAACATCTGCTTCCAAAGAATCTAGAATTTCTTCGTAAAACTCCAGCTCTTTCTGGTTCATCATGAGTTGGACTAACGATCTGAACTCTGGGCAATCTTGTACTTTATGTCCTTCTTCGTTGTGGTAACAACAATGGTTACCATCTTCATTTTCTGTCGTATCTGGATATGGTGCAAGAAGCCTTGCCTTCACCATTTGGCTCCATACCCAAGCCAAAGGAGATTTGATCTCTGAAACACTCGATTTAACCTTCCTGCCCCCTTCGGTAGTAACGGCATTGATTCCTGTCTCCTGATGATTGGGCAAGGGATTCTGGGCGACGTTTGGTGCTCCGGAGTTGAAAGTGATCCAATTCTTGTTACGCATTCGTTGCACAAGTCTCTTGAATGCGAGACAACTTTCAATCGAATGCCCCTGCACACCGCCATGGTATTCGTAGTGGGCGCTCTCGTCATACCATTTCGGGTAAGGGGGATTTATTGGATTCATAGGATAAGGCGACACTGCATGAGTGTCGAAGAGCTGTTGGTATAATTCTTTATACGTCATGGGAATAGGGTCAAACTGCTCTCTTTCCCTTTCTCTTCTTGGTTCTCTCTGGTTCTGTCTAGAAGTACCGGATGGTACAGCTGCTGTGGAACTTGAGCTTGAGATTGTAACCCCCTTGCTGACACTGTAGGTGTTTACATTGTTGATCTCTCGCTCTTTGTTCTTCATGGGGGGTTTTTTACTGGAGTCTCCTCCCTCAATCTTTCCTTGTTTAATGGCCAACTCGATCATTTCACCGGCCATGACTAAATCTGAGAAACTTCCCGACGTGATTGCTACCAAGTGCCCGAAGTAAGGTGCCTTCAAGGTCTGTACAAACAGCTTTCTAGTTTCCTTTTCATCCAATGGTGGATGAACTTGCACAGATAAATCCCTCAATCTCTGTGCGTACTGTCGGAAACTCTCATTGTGTTTCTTCTCTAGGCTTTGTAACATGACCCGGTCTGGTCTCATATCATTGATGTGCTTATACTGCTCCAAGAAAGACTTGGCTAAGTCTTTCCACGTCTTGATATGAGTTCGGCTAAGCTGGTTGTACCATCGAATAGCTGAACCGGACAGGCTCTCCTGGAAATAATGGATCAGGAGTTGGTCGTTCCCGCCATATCCTGTCATCTTTCGACAGAACATAGCGATATGGGCTGAAGGGCAACTGTTCCCGTCGAACTTCTCAAACTCAGGAACTTTAAACTTTGGTGGAAGCACCAAGTCTGGAACTAGGCTCAGCTCCATTGCATCCACTCCATAATAATCATGGTATCCCTGGACCATCTTTATTTGATCTTCTAATATTTTTATCTTTTCTTCCATCTTTTTAGCTTTATCTTCCTCATCAAAGTCTGGGACATGATAATCATCCGGATGATCATCAGGGACGATTGTAGAAGTTTGCATCTTCGCAGCATGTGCAACTTTCGCTTTGGTAACGAATGAGTCCCCGGGTAGTGCGGCTTTCCCTTTAGTAGCAGATGCGTCCCCGGGTAATATTCTGGGTGAGATAACCACTTTCCTCCACGAATCGGCTGTTTCTTTGATCATCTTCTTATAGCTGTCGCCGTGATACTCAAACTCTGACCTAGCTAACCCGCATGTTGCTGGGACAAACTGACGTGCTCCATACTGTCTAAGTGCTAATAGCGGAGCATACCCGACTGCTCCCTAAAGTCCAAGTAAGGTCACAGTGTCAGAGTCACCACATCGGAAAAGAACGTCACTGAGAAATAGCCAGGGGGCTCTCCAGACAATATCCTGATCCTGAAGATGCGTAAAGACCTTCATCCATTTTTCTTTCGAAGCGCCTTCATGTCATTTCAAGGTGATGAATTCACCTAGAGGTGAATAGGTGGTGCTGAAACGGCGGTAGGCAACCCCGTTAGTCTTCCAGAAGTGGCTGTGAATCCAGACCTGAAGGAGCTGAATACACCCGGTAAATCTTCCTCCGCCAGTTCTTCGGCAATGGTTGAGCGATCGAAAGGTCTCGGCCAAGATGGCTGGTGCTGGGTTAACTCGTTTAGAAAGTTGCTCAAATAGTTCCACCACGGCAGCGTCAATGCACCCCAAAGCTTTCGGAAAGATAATCAAACCGTACAGACCCAGTGCAAAAAGGTATATAGTCTTCCACTCATCAGGGTGGTTTTTCATTAGTTGCTTTATGTAGATCCATTCAATTCCTTCTCCACTGCCTCTACGCTGAGTCCGATCGATTACCCATTTCTCATCTACTCCTGCAACTTTGGCCAGTGCATTCTTGAAGGGCTGGC
The DNA here is from genome assembly GCF_006381635.1 of Hibiscus syriacus. Lineage (NCBI taxonomy): Eukaryota > Viridiplantae > Streptophyta > Magnoliopsida > Malvales > Malvaceae > Hibiscus > Hibiscus syriacus. Next base: position 442,738 of record NW_024062645.1, on the reverse strand, counting down.
TTTTGATGTGTTTAATGTAGGCTCGCTCAAGCTTGATGCTTTCACAATGCAGCAGTGTAGTGTATTCTTCGATGGTAGGCACCATGTCCTCTTGGTTAAAAGTGAAGCAACTATATCCCGGGTTCCAGAATTGGACCATGGCTCTGATTAAGGGCTCATCAGTTTTAACATGAAGCAAGAGTGCAATGTCACCGTACCGTTGGCTGAACTTCTGTCTCCGATCATTCTTCCAACTATCCCAGATATCTCGAAGCTCTTGTACATTGTTTTGTTTTAGGCTGATAGGGGTGTAGCGAACCAACTCTGACACATAGCTTCCTTGAAGACTGTCTCCCTTTTCACTTTGAGTCTTCTCGGACCATAGTCGTGCCTCAGCGTTTTCAATCTCTTGTATTACGACACCTTTGTCCATAAATTCAGATTATTTGAGTTTTAATAAACACTTTTTTAGGGATCAATGGCCTTTTGTTATGATGCAAATGCTAAAAACAAACACAAAGGCAAAAAGGTTAGTAAAATAGAAATAGATAAAAATAAATAAAAATAAATGGTAAATAAAAAAACATAAAAAATAAAAAGGTTAGGAAAGAAATGTCCTAGGTTTTGGAATGTGGTTTTGGGGTAGGCTCTATTTATTCAAAGCCTCCTGGTTTGGGTTCTAAAAACGGTACTCGAGTTCTCCTTGCTGGCGCCCCCTTGGACCGACCAGACCCTTAGTCCGAAACCCATCACAGGCTTGTGTGGACTAAGTTAAACTCGAGAGGACTCATTCCCTTATGCCCATACGGAGAATAAATTCACACGAAGGCATAAGGTATATGAATCCCGAAAGCTACTTGCTAGGCCCATACGGTGAATAAATTCACACGAAGGCGTCGCTTTCACCCCCACTTAAAACGGGTTCGGAGCTCGGGTATAGAGCCTTTGGATGAAAAATCTTTAAGGGCTGAAATCATTAAAAAACGGTCAGTACAACTATTTACTCGAAAATATAATCAAAAGTAAGTAATAAGGATCGAAATGTTACCTTAAAATTTAAACTTACCTTTTCATTAAAAAGACAACTGGAAATTACCTTAGCCTGACTCACTTACGTCCCCAGCGGAGTCGCCAAGCTGTCGCAACCGTCTTTCGGTTGGGCCCCGGAATTGGGCTTCGACTTGAAAAATGGGTTGGAGTCGCCACCGATCATTTATTTTAAAACAAATGGGTTGATCGGATACCCTATTTCTTACCTGATCTGCGTCTTACCAAAGATGTGTCGGATTCGGGAGTCGGTTACAACCAAGGAAGGGTTAGCACCCTTGAATTGCCCTTTCGGTACTGTGCAATTTCCAGTTGTCTTTAATTAAGAAACTTGAAAGTTAAATTAAAAGGTAAAATGACGATCCAAGTTGCTTACCTCTGATAGTTTTAATAGTGTAATCTTACAAAAAGTCTCGAAACGTATTAGAGAAGAAAACAAGAACGATTAATAAAAGGACGAAACGAAAATAAACAATAAATATAAAATTAGAGAAAAGAAATAAAGTAAAGACAAAATGAACAAAATAAATAAAATGAGAATAATAATGACATATATACACATAAATAAATATTAGAAAAACGAAGCAAATAAATAAAAACATATGCCTATAAATGAGGGGAAATAACAATACTAATAGTTATAGTAATATATATATGTATGAAGGTATAAATTTTTATACGTATATCCCTAATAATTTATAAACAAAACAAAGAAGGTAACGAAATAAGAATAAAAAAGTATATGTTTATATATAAAGTAATAATAAAAATAAATAAATATAATTATAATAAAAATAAATAGGAATAAATAATAAAAATAGCAAAATAATGGTAACATGACTGAATTGAAAGGAAACCATGATTGAAGGTCGAATTCAAGAGAAAATTGACTTTAAAATCGGATTTGGGATTTAAATTAGGACTTTAAGAACTACCGGGGACCAAGAATGTAGTTTACCCCATTTAAAACGAAAACATGCGGGTCCCTTGCAGGTATGGGTCGAGTCATGGATCAGGCGCGGGTCCTTTGTTATATTTCTTTGCTGTTCGAAAAGGTACAAGTGCTTCCTCTCCTCTGTATTTTTCTAGTACTCTAGTAAGATTTCTGTGGTAATCTTTTATGTATTGTGGATTTTTGCGTGTCCTCTTTTCCAATGGGTTCTGATTACATATATTTATAGGAATAAAAATCCTATTTTTAGGTATTTACAACCGAATAAAACTCTAATGCAATCTTGTTTGTGTTTGTTGGTGATGACCGAGACTCTAGCGCCGGATGGTTCGGTAGGTTGAAACGTGTTGGTTGGAGTCCCACACGTCCACGATCTTGGCTTGGTTTTGTTTTTGGGTGTTTCATGTGACCACGACGCCGAGAAAACTGGTGTTGTTGAGAGGCGTACGGCTGTGGGGGCTCTCGTTGAAGCTTGCGGCGCTGAGGATGAATCTGCTAGGGTTCTGGAAACCCTACACGTTTGGACTCACGCGTTTGGGTTGTGTACAGTTGGGCTTCGTGTAACAGGCCTGCAAATGTAACAGATTTGTGTGTACATACGTATGCACCATATGTAAAAAAATATATATATATAAATTATAATGTAAATATATTATATAATGTTAAAGGATAAAATTTGGTGTCTTCACTAATAATACATAAAATGATAATCTATAAAGAATTATTATTAGATTACATACACTATTAAGGAAACACAACCCATACTTTTTTTCTAAAAATTATATATATATTTTTAATTCAATTGATAATATATTTACAAATTTTAAATTTAAATACGTTTTAAAAATTAATTATTTTTATTATAAAATTTAAAATTATGAATGGAATATCTATATATAATTAAATAAATAAATAATTATTGTCCCCTGTTGGTACTGGGAGAATCTTTATGTCCTAGAGTGAAAGCATCATTTTGATGTCCTATTTTTACACGTACTAAGGTTAGATACTTGCCTTAAATGCTTTCCTCTAGTAATTTTAGTCCATAAATTAAATTAAATCAACTCGAATTCGAATCAATTTGATTTAATAATAAAGGACTAATAATATAAATTTATCAATATCGAATATATCGAATTTGAATTAACTCAAATCTATAAAATTTAAACTTAAAATGATTTGAACTCGAATCGAATCGAATCTAACATAATAATCTGAATAAATAATTGTAAATGACTCGAATTAGAAATGACACGAGTTTGAAGCAATAAGTAGGGAAAAGGATGTTGAAAGAAAAGTAAAAACGAAGACAGATAATTTAAGAATGGATGTTGAAGTTTCGTGTAAGAGCTGAGTCTCCCATTTGATCAGGAATAACCTATAAAAAAAAGTTCCAGAGGGAGAAGACATAGCTTCACTAAAACCCAAAACTCCAAACTCTCCCTCCAATTTGGTTTTTTTGGTTTCTCGAAGACAAGAGACAAAAAGCCTCATTGATTTCTTCGAGTCTTGTTGTTCATGATGTTGTACAGGAAAAACATGTTCGTGTTAATGTTATGGCTGTTGTCTTCTTCTTGGGTTTTTTCAGTTTCAGCCACTGTTTCTTATGACAGCAAAGCTATCACCATTAATGGCAGAAGAAGGATTCTTCTCTCTGGTTCTATTCATTATCCCAGAAGCACCCCAGAGGTATTTTCTTAAAAGCTTCACCCATTTTACCTCTTTAGCTTTCAAGATTCAACCTTTAACTCATCCATTTATGTATGTATGTATGTGCAGATGTGGCCTGATCTTATAGCAAAGGCTAAAGAAGGTGGATTGGATGTTATACAAACTTATGTTTTCTGGAATGGACATGAGCCTTCTCCTGGAAATGTAATACACTTTAAAGCACATCATTCATAACTTTTTGTTCTCTTTTTTCCTTTTCTGTATGAATTTTTGAAAATTTGGTTTCTTTTTGTTTTGCAGTATTACTTTCAGGACAGATATGATCTGGTTAGATTTGTTAAACTGGTTCAACAAGCTGGACTTTATGTTAATCTCCGGATTGGTCCTTATGTTTGTGCTGAATGGAACTATGGGTATTTAATGTTTTGTTTTTTTACCAATCACATCTTTGGTAAATTTCTGCAGATTTTGACTGATATGCTCTGTGTTCTTTTGTGGTTCAGGGGGTTTCCTGTGTGGTTAAAATATGTTCGTGGCATTGCTTTTAGGACAGACAATGGACCTTTCAAGGCTGCAATGCAGAAATTCACAACTAAGATTGTCAACATGATGAAAGCGGAGAGGCTGTTCCAGACTCAAGGAGGTCCAATCATTATGTCTCAGATTGAGAACGAATTCGGACCGGTTGAATGGGAAATCGGCGCTCCCGGTAAAGCCTACACCAAATGGGCCGCACAAATGGCGGTTGGACTCAAAACCGGAGTCCCGTGGATTATGTGCAAGCAAGATGATGCTCCAGACCCTGTGGTAAGATTTTCATGCCGTGTTGCTTTAAAGATTTTGTTGGTATGCCTTTTGGATTGGTGCTATGTGATCCTCCTTTCTTGGTGGGGTTTCCAACAGCGTTTTTGGTTGATTCCTATTCATTTACGACTTACTTAAAGTCGATGTTTCGACTCGTCCCGGGAATTCCGGAAACCTCATCTCTTTGTACTGTCACAGATAAACACCTGCAACGGATTCTACTGCGAGAACTTTACTCCCAATGCAAAATATAAGCCAAAGATGTGGACCGAAAACTGGACTGGTTGGTAAGTCACAACGTTTTTGCTTGTGTTGTCTATTGTTTCTGTTATGCAGTTTAAGTTCACTTAAAGAGTTCCGGGTTGTTCGAATGCTAGGTTTACTGGCTTCGGTAGTGCAGTTCCTACAAGACCTGTCGAAGACATAGCGTTTTCGGTTGCAAGATTCATACAGAACGGTGGTTCGTTTGTTAACTATTACATGGTATATTATGTTTTGGTATCTTTTCTTTTCCTTTCCTTTAAGTTCACTAGGTTTTGTGTTTTTTAACGTTTTCCATACCTTTTTGCGTCAGTACCACGGAGGAACCAACTTTGGCCGGACTGCCGGTGGTCCCTTCATTGCTACTAGCTATGATTATGACGCTCCTCTTGATGAATACGGTATGTAGTTATGGGCATTACAGATTCCAACTACTTAATTCGAGAGCACGCTGTCATACCGTTCGGCTTCATGAATGGTTGTTTTCGTCTTAAATCAGGGCTTAAAAGGGAACCAAAATGGGGACATCTAAGAGATTTGCATAAAGCAATCAAATCAAGTGAACCAGCTTTAGTTTCTGCAAATCCTACTGTGACATCTCTCGGACGTAACCAGGAAGTCAGTGTTTTTCTGTGAACTTAACTCCCCCGTTGTTTCGGTTCCAGAATTAACATTTCGCACAATCGATGATTGCAGGCTCATGTCTTCAGGTCGAGGTCTGCATGTTCTGCATTCCTTGCGAACTACGACACGAAATACTCTGTAAAAGTAATGTTCGGAAAAGTTCAATATGACTTACCGCGTTGGTCTATCAGCATCCTTCCTGACTGCAAAACTGCTGTTTTCAACACTGCCAGGGTAAGGAAAAAACTTTGTAACATGGAATTCAAGCTTTTGTTCTGTTTTTAAGTAGCTCTTTAATGAAAATGTCAACATTTGAACGCAACTGTTGCACAGGTTGGGCCCCCGAGATCTCAACCGGCAATGGTGCCGGTAAACAGTGCATTCTCATGGCAGTCATACAATGAACAAAGCCCCACTGCTGATGATCGAGATACATTTGTACATGATGGGCTCTGGGAACAAGTATATCTCACAGCAGATAAATCAGATTATTTGTGGTACATGACAGAGTGAGTAATCATACCTGAATACGTATTACCATATTTATGTACCTTCGATATCATATTCGATTTCCCTAAAATCTCTCGTTCGACCAGTGTACAAATCGGCCCTAACGACTTGAAGAATGGACAAGATCCTCTTCTCACCATTTGGTCAGCAGGCCATGCTTTGCATGTTTTCATCAATGGTCAACTAGCAGGTAGAGCTGAAAACCCCGGTCAATCGGAGATAATCAAAAGCTTTCAATGAACCTCATTATCAACTTTATTCTCAATTCAGGTACCGCATATGGTGGATTAGACAATCCAAAACTAACATTCAGCAAAAATGTCAAGCTAAAAACCGGGATTAACAAGATTTATTTATTAAGTGCTGCAGTCGGACTCCCGGTTAGTGCAATCAGTTTTCTGATGTTAGCTTCAATCTTTCTTGACTTCCAATGAAATAATGTCGAATTTCGTATGTTTCAGAATGTCGGCACTCATTTCGAGACATGGAATGCCGGTGTTCTAGGTCCGGTTACATTGAAGGGTCTAAATGAGGGGACAAGAGACATATCTAAGCAGAAATGGTCTTACAAGGTTTGTTTTATGAATTTTGAGAATCTGCACCTACAAGCATATCGATATACTAATAGACAATGTTGGCATGATGTTTTCAGATTGGTCTGAAAGGGGAAGGCTTAAACCTTCACACTGTTTCTGGAAGCTCTTCTGTTGAATGGGTTCAAGGAGCACAATTGGTGAAGAAACAACCTATGACTTGGTACAAGGTTAGGGAGTTTCCATGTTCGATTTTAACAGATACCATGTTCGGAAAAGATCGAATCAGATATCAATATTTATCATCTGTTGCTTTCCAGACAACTTTCAATGCACCGGGAGGCAATGAACCATTAGCTTTAGATATGAGTAGCATGGGAAAAGGGCAAGTATGGATAAATGGCCAGAGCATCGGACGCCACTGGCCCGGATATATAGCTAGTGGCAGTTGCGGTGGTTGTGATTATGCTGGAACTTACACTGACAAGAAATGTAGAACTGGCTGTGGGCAGCCTTCTCAAAGATGGTGAGAAACTATAATCGGTTTATGCTATTATCTGTTTTATTGGATTCAAATATTCATGGTAGGTTTTGTACTTACAGGTACCATGTTCCGCGTTCATGGGTTAAGCCGAGTGGAAATTTTTTGGTCGTGTTTGAAGAATGGGGTGGTGATCCATCTAGAATTGCTTTGGTTAAAAGAACTGCTTGAAGAAGCTCAGTTGAAACTACCTGCAACTGAAAACTAAAGAGAGAGATTTGTGGTAATGAAGTTCAAGCTGGTTCATATTCAGTACATACATACAGTCACAGCAAAGAAGATAAACAATAAAGTAAGAAGAGAGTGAAAGAACACAGTCTGTTCGAACAACAATAAACATTGGTCGTGAAATGGTCGAAAAAGAACGTTTTAACGTACATAGAGAGGCTACTATTTGTCTAATACAGCTTTATAAAGCATACTTAGAATCATTAGGATTACTCTAGCTTTTGCTGGAATCATATTATGCATGTCAAGTCTCTAGAGGCAAGCAATTTTATTGCTTCTCTTTGTAAAAGTAAATGTAAAAGTAATAAATCCAAGCATTTCAATAGTTTTTCTCATGATAAAAATTTACATGCCGAAAGAGGTTACCAGGTTGCTGTATAGATGCGACGCCGAAGAATACACGATCCAATCTATTGTCTGCAATTTACTTTTTACAACATTGAAGAACTCTCCCCTTGTAAACATTTACATCTTTATAAAAACCTATATTCATCACAAAGATAGTTTCTGATTCAAGTCATTGATGATATCATCTACGTCTTTCTGAACATGTAATATTTCTGGCCCTTGATGCCTCCATAGTTCCAATCTATTGCGTAGGTCCCTTAACGTCGAAACTCCTCCTTCGCCGATGTTAAGTTGGGTTAGTCTCTTGATGCACTTCATTAAATACTTCCCGGATTTTACTTTCACCTGGTAAATGAAATCTAACCCACTCTCTTCGTTCTTGAAAAAAGAAGCAGATATACTATCAACAGCATCTGTCAAACCAAAAACAGTACAAGAACCTGCTAAAACATCTTTGTCACCACATTTTTCAATCCAGGTAGTTAAGTCATCCCTTTCAGAGTTCTGTTTTACATGTCTTGGTCCGGCGAGCTTAGTTTCCCTTGGCCGAAGAATTTTCCCAGTTGCAGCATAGTGCAGTAGAAGTGCACATCCATCCTCTGTTATGCTACCGGGGGAACCAATCAATATGCCTAATAGGATTCTCCTTAAAAGAACATTTTGCTGTAAGCGAAGAACATTGAATGCATTTAAATCAGCAGATGCAGAACTGTCGATGGTTGTATTACTAGCATATCTAAGGTATATGGTTTCAAATTGGTCAAGCCAGATCTCAATCATATGACAATCATATTCTTTCTTCAGAGAAAAATCCTCCCTCTTGTTATGAACTTTTGGTTTCTTAAGTTTCTTCTTGAAGGTAGATTCTTTGCATTGCGTTGCTAAGTCGAACTGTTTCAGAGCCCAAGACTCGGATATTTTAGTCAAAAAATCAACTAACAAATCCTGATTAGATTTACTAGTGGGGCTCAAAATCCATCCAATATACCTTGCTGCAAACGTAGACAATAATTCCTTATCATGTACTTCTCGGACTTTAGGTGATAATGAGAATTTAATTTGAAAATTCTCTTGGGAACTTTTCCCAGAGAAGAGTAAAACAGAAGCAAAATAGAACCAATCTGGAAAGTCTATTGCCAAAGCCCTGCAAGACAAAGAATTCATCATAAATCTTTTCCAGTTAAGAATAGGGTAGGTAGTAACCACTTAGTGTTGGAGTTTACCAGAGAGATTTGTGATCTATGCTCCGAACTGCTGCTGGTGTCGGCTTGATTGGACGGAGTTGTTCCACACCAAGCGATTCGTGTAAACTTGTGGCATGAGTTAAATGTATAAAGTTCTCGACAGAGAAGGCTCCAACGAGAATCCTCAATAAGTGGTTCTGATTTGGGAAATATGCATCGGAAAATGGTAGCTTAGATCCCAATTCCACAGATAATCCCCACCATGTTGGTCTCGAAATTACATCCAAAATTGCTACCACTAACCCAACCAGAAGCTCTAGCACAAAAGCCAGACCCCTGTTATAAAACTAAATTAATGATGCGAAGATGTTTGTTAATTAAGTTGCACTAGATGAAAAAATACAAATAGTGATATAATGTATCTTACATGCCATCTATTAATCAAAGCATCTTGTCAATGGATGCAGCAAAACTTAAAACGAGTGCCTTGGAGTTGGCCATATATGAATAACATGTTTTCAATACAATACTCAACGTATCATGAATCATGACCATCACAAAGGCGGAAAGAAAGGCACACCAGATACAGTGACAAGAACCCGAAATATGTGAGAATATGAAATGGGAACTCACGTCCTGAGAAACCAGTTATGCAACAGAGCTCTCGTCTCAATAAACATAACAGGAGAAAGCACTGAGCATATTATGATAGCATGCCAATCCATTCTCCGATGAAATTCTTCGCTCAAGCAAAGGAAAGGCCTTTCTCTGGTATCTTGTAGAATCTTTGAAACATCTTGCTTTAGAGTTAGTGGGTCAAGATACCAGAAGAGCAACCTGCTCGAAGAATAAAACATACATCTTAAGAAAAATAACTTACCAAACTCAACTAAAATTGAAACATTTGAGCACTGATAACTTTAAGTGCCTTGGAGTAGTGAAACAAAACCGAACCAAATCTATTATGGAAAGTGGTGAATGCTAATCAAAATTCTATTAAAATATGTAAATCGAGCACCACTATACTTCTCACTCTCCCCCTTTTCCCTTTATGTTAAATTAACAACAGTTAACTGTAAACTAAGTTGTTAACTTCTATATAGCATAGTAGCAATATTTGTTCACAACAAACCTCAATGGTAGTTCTTCATTTTCAAGGGACAGTTCATCAGGCAAATGACAATGCAACTTGGAAACAGCAGCACTTCTTCCTTCAATTGATTTTGCAAGGAGAACCGGTGTATGCGGGAATAAATACCAACAGCAAGATGCCAAAACCAGTACCCTTACAACAGCTCGTAACAGCAAACGAGAAGATAGCCCTGTAAAATTAAAAGAAAAAAATGTCACATGTAATGAAATCCACCAAAATCATTGAACAAACAGGTGAAATATTTCAGTTCCAAATCTAAATAAGGCATAGCCAAAAACATATTATTCAAAAATGGTTTAACTTTACTAACTAAGATTCCTGAAAATTCAATTAACAACAGTGAAGCATAAAAAGGCAACCTTTTCCTTCTAACTTTGCTTGCACATTGTTAAACATTTCTACCAATTCCACGCAATGTAGACCCAAACTTGAGCTACCTATAAGCAGAAACTCTTCATTTTGAAGCCGAAAGACCTTGCAAGTAGCCGAAGAGGACAAGGTGCTGATGATCGTCCTCACCAAATACTCAACCATCGAATCAAAAACCTAAGCAAAATCGCAAATTTAAAACAAAAGGGTAATGTAAACGGAGCATTATCTCCTAAAAGAAACCGTAACAGTTAAAACTTTTGCATACGAATTTACCTGAGGAGCCTTGAAACACATGAGGGAGAGAGCGGAATTCAAAACCCTAAGCTCAGAATTAGGTTTTTCATTGAGGTTGAGAGATTGATTTAATTTCCAAATTGAGAGCTTGAGAGTTTCCTCTTCGTTTTCACGTTCGCTGATCGATAATTGGAGGTGAGAAGCGAGTTGAGCGAAGAGCTCGGTGATTGACGGCTGTGTCCCCATGATTTTCCGACAATAGACGGCTTACAGTGGCGGGATGTTGATGACGATGAATATAACGGCGGAGGATAATGGGATTTCCCGCCATAATTGAATTGGTTCTGGGCTTCCCGTAATTTTAAGTGGGCTACGGCAGGGAGACCCGATTTGGGCATCAGATTATTTATTAATGGGAAAATACAATATAGGTCATTAAACTATATTCAAATGACCGTTTCAACAACCTAACTTTAAAAAGTTATAAAAAATCAGTCAATTTTATTAAAATTTACAAGTTATGAATTTATTTATGTTCTTTTAAGAGTGACGATTATAAAGACATAAATTTTTATATATATACTACATATGTATCTATATATGAGGGATCATTTGCACTTCCATTAAATATGCAATGTGGTATAAGCTTAACTCCTGATTTGGCAACCACCAATAAATGAATGACACTTGTATGAAATTTGTCTATGACTTGTTAGAATTCAACAATGGAAGAAGTGAAGAACAACTAGAATTTGTTCAGCTCAGCTGTCTGGAAAACATGACAAGGCTGAAAAATGGTCATTGGTCGGTCAATACGGCTTTAATCCAAAAGTGATCATTTTGAGTAAAAATGAAAACTTGAGGGTTAAAGTGTTTAGAAAATGGATTAAAGTGACTATTCAAACAAATATTAAGGGTGGAATATAGTTTGCTTGCATAGCACTTCTTCTCTGCAATATTTGATGATTGTAAAGACTTTGTGTATTTAGGTGGTCAGTGGATGGTGATGCACAGTATCAGCAGGTGACTTTGGTAATGGCTCGGCCATTGTGTCGAAATCGGCACCACTCCATCTGACTGCGATGTAACCGTAAGGCCCCAAGAACAGTGGATCACTTCCCCATTTGGTCTTGAAAACCTTACAGATCTCACTTCATTTTCACTACCATTGCAGAATCCATTGGAACCATTCTCGCTTCTCAGACTTCATTTCCCTGTGGGGTTTCGACTGTAAACTCGAAACCATTGTCGATACAACGTTCATAATCTCTTCGTTGCGAAGTGTTTCGAGAACACTTGAATTGTTGTAAATAGGGGACAATGAAGCTGTCCTTATCGACCATTGGATCTTTTTGTGCCTTAACTAAGATTCGGAATGCTGAGACACCATTCGCAACTTGCAAGGAAGGGAACTCGAACTCGGAACGATGAAACACCATATAGCATCTGTCTAGTAAGAAGGCTGGGGAGGACTGAAGGGCATACCTGAATCTTCACCGGCCTCGAATCATCTACTTGTCGATGATGATGATGATTACCTTGTAGTTTCCATTCAATTTTGTCGACTTTGCAGCCTAATTGGAATACACCGGGAGGGAGAACTGATGCAAGATATTCGATTATGCTCAAGTAGCCTATAGAAACGGTGATTTCTTGGAACACACGGTACTCGCTTTCTGCTTCGAAATCTAGATCCAAAAGATCACCCGCTGAAGTCCTTTGTGTGTTCTCAAGCATCGAGGCCTTGTCGAAGAAAAGCATCGACACTTTTGTTGCCGAAGCCGGCATTTCTCGAACAACACCATCTAGCATCCGCTACGACACTTTCTCCGGTAACCTTCCCTTGAGCAAAATCTACCAGATTCTTGAAAATAGTCGATACGGGGTCAACGACAGAAGCGTTCAGGTCGAAACCGCCTTCTGCAATGGTCTTCGGCTCATTGGGGAACCCATCCCCATGGCTGGTCAGACTCCAATGCATTGATTTCTCTATCAATTTGAAAACTTTAATATTTTTTTTTCTTACATGATTCAATCTGCTGTCATAAAGACAGGGCTGTACTTTTGTTGTTGAAACTCTCCACCATCTTCTTCTGGTCACTTGGCCTTGATTCTCGGCAAATAAAACAAATGGTGGAATTTTGGTTTTAGTCCCTGTATTATAATTGCAATTACAACCAACATATTCAAATGGCTAAAATTAAAATTCGAGTGAAATCGATTGATTTTAATTTAAAATATTCGATCTGGGCTAATCAATTAACTGGTCAATAGTTATAAGAAAAAAAGTGTTAAAGAATATTAGAAGACGAATTCAGAAAGATTATGAAAATTCCTTATTATGAAACACACACAGCCCCAACTATACAACTTGTGGTGTGTGGATCATGAAACTCTTCATTCATACAAAAATGAATAATCCGCCTTATGCTCGTCGTGCAGCCGCGCAACGAAAGCTCCTCTGGTTTCGGATTAAGAATCTCACCGCACATTTTTTTATCCATCGAGAGTTTCCATGTTCATTTCCCAGTTCCGAAACCAGCACGACTCTTTCGAGGGCACGCCATCGGTTGCTATTCATGTACATGCATGGAAGAATGGGGTTTTAATGCGAACCTGTCCAGAACCTCATCATAACGCCATGTTCACTGATGCTGCCCCGAGATAATCTTTGCATCTTTTGCCAAAAACGACTCCCCCTCCCCGTTCTCAATGGACCCGAACTACCATGCCTCCTGAATGACTCGGATGACTGCCTCCCGAATCTTGTTGATGAACTGAAAAAATCCGAAACCGAAAGTCCTCTCTCGGTATCAAGACCCGATACATCATAGTTGTGAATGGAATAATGGCTTTGCAATGGTTCACTCAACTGTCCCGAGCCGGTACCGACTTTTCCATCCATGTCAATGGAGAAATCGTCACGACTGGAACCTCTTGAGCCTCCCACTTCTTTAGCCTCATCACATTCATTACATACTAATTTTAAAGCCTGCACAACCTCGCCCATAAAAGGTCGGTGTGATACCTCGGGTTGAACACACATTGAAGCAATCGCTGCTACCTTCGCCACACTATCGAAAGCTACATCAGAGCCTAGAGATGGATCGATAAGTGTTTCTAAGCCTTCTTTGGTTGCAAGAAGCGGACGAGCCCATGCAACTAAATTCTCCTGACCAGGCGGCTGTGTCATATCTACGGGTTTCCGTCCTGTCAGAAGCTCGAGAAGGACTACACCGTAGCTGTAAACATCACTTTTCACAAGAAGATGGCCGGTCATTGCATACTCAGGAGCCACATATCTGGACCAAGTTATTCATCACAAATAAACGTCAAATTACGAATAGAAATTAGCATATGCAACTGCAAGGATAACGATTATGGACATGTTCAACGTACATGCCTCACACATACAACAGGCCAAGCACACACAATAACATGGACCGGAAAAAACTAAATCCAATAGAGTACAGAGATTTTCATACCCGAACGTTCCCATGACACGTGTTGATATGTGCCTGCCTTCCTCATCCATGGCAGTTCGAGCCAAACCGAAGTCGGATACTTTTGGTGTGAAATCATGCTCCAACAAAATGTTGCTCGACTTGAAATCCCGATGTATGACACGAGGGCTTGAATCTTCATGGAGATAAGATAGTCCGCGAGCAGCACCAAGAGCTATCTTTATCCGGGAATCCCAGTCGAGTGGTGCGGATTCCTTGTCAACTCCTGAAAACAAATAAAACAGAAAAAAATATAACCATTTCCTGTAGAATGTAACGCTAGGAATGCTTAATATTAAAACCCAGGAATCAATCAATGGAAAGCACGCAGTTTAACTACCATGCAAGTGAGATTCGACACTGCCATTTGGAATGAGTTCGTAAACCAAACAGCGGTTGCGCTCCTCGGTGCAAATTCCAATCAACTTCACCAGGTTTCTGTGGTGAAGACGGCTAAGCATCTCTACCTCAGCCAAGAATTCCCTGCCACCTTGTTGATCATCTCTCTTCAGAACTTTGACAGCCACTTTAGTCCTGTCGTCAAGAACACCGCTGTAAACACGACCAAATCCACCTTCCCCGAGAATTCTTGAATCATCAAAATTGTCAGCAGCTCTTTCTATTTCACTTGCAGTAAAGGTCTTAGCGGATCCCGTATAGGGTGCAATGCTAGAACCAAATGAAAGTGATATGGAACTTAGACCACTTCCAACCATCGACCCAGCCGAACCTGAAAATTCAACAACATTTTCCTGATTTAATTGTGATATGGAACTAATAAGCCCAAATATTCAGCTAAATATGACCTGAAGGTTTGGCATGAGATGTTAACGGATGCCGTGGAGTTGTCACACGTTGACTAGCTTGATCCCTTTGTTTGAAAAGAAAAACCCATGCAAAGCCAGAACAAAGCACCACAACCACCAAAACGGACAGAACAATTATAGCAATCACACCCCACTAAGCACATTTTTTTGCCGCTTCCCGTGCACATCAACACCGAGGGGCTTTATAGCCCTTGCATTGTTGTCGTTACCCGGATATGGTCCGCTATCAATCATACCAGCATCAGGTGGCAAAGGTGGAGAAGGAGGCAAGCCTAGAAATCCACTGTTACTACGTATTTCAAGGAAAATATATGCCAAGAGTGAAAAACAAAAGGTAAATCCGAATAAACGAGCATGAACATACCAAGATAGCGCACATATAGTACTTCATAATCCCCGAATAATGAAGTTTTTACAGCAACTTGTTTATGCCAAAATCTGTTAAAAGTTATAAAGGCTGTTGTATTATCAAATATTTCACCAAGCGGTACCAAGTCAATAAGGACAATCGTCTTCTCTGGTTGCTCACTAGCAGCATTAGCACCCATGATGCGAACTTGACTTAATTTCATAAAAACACCAGCAGCAATTTCTCCAGCCAACTTGGAAACCAAAGGGAAGAAAGTATATAGTGCAACACTTAGGCGTAATCCAACTTGCATCGGCAAGACACAGCCACAAGGTGATCCAGGAGGTGTATTTGTATAAGGATCCGTGCAAATAGTTGTTGAACAATCTACATTTACAATCCAACATTAGTACAATATAAAATATCTTCGGAAATGAAAGTAGAGCATACACCGGAAACTCGAAATGTGGAACAAAGAAACTAGTCATTAACCTTCATTGGGAGGCGGAGGTGGAAATGCCATAACTTGTGGCAGTGGTGGTGCCGCCTTGGGACTCCTCGGCGGAGAGACGGATGGTGAAACTTTTGGGGAAACATGAGGCTCTATGCAAAAGTAACAAATCATGAATAAGAAGAAAATAGAGAAAATGAGGGGATATCACAAACATATATTTAACAATGAAGCATTTTAGTCTTACTTTTGGTCTGCCTAGATGCAGCCACTCGAGATGGTGAAGGAACAGGAGAAACAGTGCCTCGTGGTGGAGGAAAGAAGGAATGGGAAGGGGACACTGGAGAAGCATAGTGTCTTTGCTTTCTGCCGGGCAGAGATAGGACTGGACCTGCATAAATATTGCGATGGAACATTAACAGGATCTGATAAGCCCGTATGATGTTACTATGGCAGTGGCATAATTTATTAAACCTTGCTGTTTCGAAGGAGGAGGTGAAACCGGGTCTGATGGTGGTGGAGCGGGACTGGTTCGTTCATTTCTTTTATGTTGATGCTTGTGAAACGAGGTTGAAGGAAATGCTGAAGAATTATGCCCTTCGTTCGAAGGAGCAAGGGACGGTACAAGAGGATTACGATGTTTCCTCCTAGCAGTTGGTGCAGGAGGAGATATGGCTGGGGAAGAACCTGGAAAAGTATCATCAGAACGACTGTTGGTAGTAATAACCAAATTATAAATTAGTGTGATGTTTGCAGATTCACGACACACACCATTTTTCAGGGTATGGTTCACAGGTGGCACTGGCTTGTGTATCTCGTTTGAAGGTGACATAACGGGTGTTCCATCATTGCTCGATTGTGGATTTGAAACAGGAGAAATATCACGGTCTGCATTGCAATATGATTAAAAAGTGAGGAAATTAATAGACATGGAAAATTAATCATATGTTCAACTTCCAAAAATTGGTATAATCTTCTAAGTAGAACCTGGTAATGGAGATAGATTTCCTACTGGCACGTTTCGGTGGACAGTTGGTGAGCTACGAGGTGGTTCTCCAAGTGGTGATTTAACTGGAACTGCATTATATAAAAGGATAAGAAACTCTTAACAGTCTCTTTGATTGAAATTCATACAAAATACAAAGTAAATAGACTTACCGGGTGAAATGGACGGTGGCACGATTGGGCGGACAGGTGGTGGGGTCATTTCTACTTTCCTTGGGGGAGATGCAACTGATATTGTGTTTCAAGTAGAGACGGCATTGTAAAGGGAAAGTAGAATGAGAAAAAATAATAAACGTTCCAAAACAGCATTTACTGAAGATCTACAAAATGAGACGTTAAGCCATGAATTATGTACCAGGAATGGGGGGCTCTGGAATCGGAGCACGTGGTGGTAAAGCCGTTGGCCCTTGGGAGCGAATTGGTGTATGGTTTCGTGGTGAATTTCTCGAAGGTGTAGCAACTGGACCTATAAAATAGAGTTGAAGCAGCAACATTAGAACCTATCATAGTGTTAAATCTATGGACACATGACACATCAAATTAATATTTATCCACCAGGAGCGATTGGCTCTATAACAGGTGCACTGCTATTCGATGAATTTTCTTGATTAGAACCTGGGGTTGGGGCCAAAGCTCTAGGACTACTGGGTTGCAAGTGTGGAGAACTTTGTGGTGAATTAATCACTCGTGGTGCAACCGGAGCTTCAAGATAGCAAGTAAAAGCAGCAGTGTTAGAATCAAAGTCGGTTTTAAATCTATCAGGAAATGACGCTTCAATGATCGAACTGCTGATTATATACCTGGAGCAGTTGGGGGGAAAGTGCTTGACCTACTGGTGTTAATGACTGGAGAATTTTGTGGAGAATTTCGCAACGGTGGTGCAACTGGAGCTACAGATTAGAAGGGGGTGTGTGGGATAAGTAAGCTGTATTAGAACCAAACTCAAGCAGCAGTCTAATTATTTAAGGAATGCCTTTAGCATAATATCCAGCTTACTTTGATGGACAACCGGTGAAGTTTCTGGAGAATTCCGTGACGGAACGATTGCTGGTACTACAAGTTAGAACAAGTGCAATTAGAAGTTTAGAACCATACTGAACTTCAAATTTACCAAACTATTTGATGCATTCCTTTAATTAGCAAACATACATGGGAGGATATCCGGTGAATTTCGAGGCAAAGTCCTCGAAGGAAAAGAAACTGGAGCTGCATATCAAACCAAAAAGAGCAGCATTAGAGCAAATGCGAATTTACATTAACTTGAAGGGAACTGGAATTGCTTTTAGTCGTTTACCTGGAGCATCTGGCACTGAGACAGGAGGCTTACTAACTGGTTCCTTTTCCTTAGGAGCAGTCAGTGGTTTTAATGGTGCATGTACCTGAACGAGCGGAGGTGGTGGAAACACCAATGGAGTACTTGGTGCCAAGGATGGTAAATGTTCTTCAATAGGGAATGGTGGCGGAGCTGTATTTTGGGTTTGCACGGATTGAGGAGATGGTGGCAACACCAATGGAGTACTTGGTGCCAAGGATGGTAAATGTTCTTCAATAGGGAATGGTAGCGGAGCTGTATTTTGGTTTCGCGCGGATGGAGGAGGTGGTGGCAACACCACTGGAATGCTTGGAGCCAAGGATGGTAAATGTTCTTCAATAGGGAATGGTGACGGGGCTATATTTCGAGTTCGCGTGGATGGAGGAGATGGTGGCAACACTACCGGAATACTTGGAGCCAAGGATGGTAAATGTTCTTCAATAGGGACCAACAACGGAGCTGTATTTTGCGGCATTGGTTCCACTGAATTAATTGGCGAAGAGGAATGTGCATCCCCTTCGGTCGTTTCAGGCACTGGGACTGGCATTAGTGGTGGCAAAGCAGGAGGAGAATGTAAATCCGATTCTGGATTGTCAAGAAAGGAACTTCAATAAAAAGCCTCGAGAACAAGAAACGTTTGGTATCGCGAAATGAAAGCTACCGTTTGGCTGAGGTGGCGTGCTTGTTGCAAAGCTTCTTTGTTTAACAGCACCAGGGATTCCTTCTGTAGGCGGAAAACTCGAAAACTCTGCTGGAGATGAGGATGCATTGTGCCCTAAAACAAGCAAAAAAAGACGAATATATTCGGCATATATTCAACCAAATTGCATTTCAACATGCAACAATTGGTTTTTACTTATTACATAATCATGACTGAGGATTGTAATCATGAGATCAAATTGCATTTCATCCTCAATCTATAAAACCGATCATGTCGAAAGAACACTTGATTCCACATAACATGGCACGATGATCTTTGTTGCTAATTATGCTATAAAAAAACATTTCTTAGATAAAGCTTCAAGTTCAGTGGATTATGCAGATCCATGAAGATGTTGAATCCAAATTCAGTGGATCTAGAACTCTGGAACTGAGATTTTGCAGACAAAATTCAGCAAAGAAGTAGACAAGATAACAGTCATAGTAAACAACAATATTTCCAAAACATTAAATGTGATTAAAAGATTGTTCACTTGCACAAATTAGAACACAAAACTCATTAAACCAAGTACAATTCAATAGCTTTGAGCAAGAACTGGAAGAAAAAAAAGATGGAATTTTTACCTGAAGATCCACGAACAACCAAAGCAAAGCCAATGATGCAGAGTTTGGCAAGCTGAAGAATCAGTGGCATCAACATCCCCATCCCATACAGCACCAAATCTCACAAATTATCTAAATCAACCTCTCTCAGTGATGATGTTAAAGAAATTTAAAAAAACAACAAATAAAAAATATGGAGCTGTATTATATTAAGAGATGGACGGGTAACTTGAAGCAAGAACAAACGGAAGATAGATTAACAAATAACCCCCACACAAATAGTGCAAAACAAGCAAAGATTGGTCTTTTTTAAGTTGTATTTGAGAAAACCCAGATTTGGGTTTGGTGAAAAAAGAAGCAAACTAGCAAAGCAATATCCTTTTTTTATCTCTCAAATTCACAAAGTTTCTGTCTTTATGCTACCATAAGTTGCTGGAACACAAAATAAAACTGACACACACACACAGATAAAATTAAAAACAAGCAATTGAATGAAAACAAGAAACAAAGACACCTCACAGGGCCACAGAGACAAGTAACTGACAACCTTTTCTTTAAGAGAGATGCAAATTATATATATATATATATGTAATATAAAGAAAAGATTTGGATAGTTTGGTGGATGTTAAGCATGTGAGAGAGAATAAAACAAGGAAAAGAGAAACTTGGTTTTAATATTAGTAAATGGTAGCTTAGTAAATGGTATTTTTAATGGGGGGTTTGAACCAACTTTAATTACCTTGTTGGGATTGAATTTTTTCTTAAACTATTGTTTAATGAAACTCATTTTCTTGCTGATTTTTCTCCACCTGATGTTTGTTATCCAGTAAGAGAAAATGACTCCCATTGAAAGTGAGAGACTTTTGTGACACATCAACCAAATCTTTCTTCTTTCTTTCTTTCTTTCTTTCTTTCTTTCTTTCTTTCTTTCTTTCTTTCTTGATGATCTTTGGGGTAAAGCTAAGGTCCCACCATGAAAAAACAAGTTCAAAAGCATTCAGATTATTGGGGTTTCATTGCCATATTCCATCTTTAGACTGTTGAAAACTTCATAAATTCATACAAAAAAACAACTAAAAAACTGGGTTTTTTTATGTTTTTTCTGGGTTTTTTTAAGCTTTCAAACAAATTCAAAGGCTACCATTCTGTTAGATGAGACAATGGACCCACTAAAAAGATAATGTGATTGACAAGAAGGGGCCTACCAAGCTAGTAATGGGGTCTCTTGTCCCACCACCAAACCACCGTAGCCATGGCCATGGGGTGGAGGGTTTTGCTTGGAACATAGCTAAGGACTTGCAATTTTCATAGCAAAAAGCAATAATGACCATCGCCGAGTATTTTGATAAAATAAAAAGCAAAGAAACTATGGTGCATGTGACTACATAGTGGACCCAACATGCTTGATTCTGCATTCAATTTTAGTTGAATAATTTATTTAACCTAATTATTAGCGATTAATCCGGACTATTACTATTGAGGTTTGTTTTGAGGATGACTTTCTCAATCGATTTTGTTTATTAAAAATATCATGATTCGAGTTTTTTTAATTAATCACTAGTTTCTTATCTATTGATCGATTAATTCAGATATGGTACCGCAGAGACGAGGGCAATCCTTCTAACCCAGTTTGCTCCGTTTACAAACGTAGAGTTCGTTGATTCAAGTCTTTAATCTTTCATTTTTTGACAAATTCTAAATAGGGTATACTACGCATTTAATACCTAAACTATCAATTTTAGTCTGTTTCAGTACCTAAACTTCCAACTTTTTCAAAACTATACATGACGTTTAGTTGTAGTTTCATTTTAGTACCCTTATCGTTAAAAACTTACAACATTTAGTACTTAAACTATCAGTTTTGTCCGTTTTAGTACCTAAACTTTTGAAAAAATCGAAACTTAACGTTAAATTTTAAACGAATACACTAAAAAAAGCTAAACTTTAGGTATAATTTTGAAGAAAAAAATTGAAAGTTTAAGTGCTAAACGGATAAAAATTGATAATTTAAGTACTAAACGCATAATTTACCATTCTAAATATAATCATAATCCAAGAGAGGTGAAGGAGACTTTATGAAAAGGAATTAGAGTACTCCTGATGGGTCTAAAACTCATTACTTAAGAAAACACGAGAGAATAAATATGTGCAAATTAACCAACGGACCAAATATACTTACTCATTCGAACCTTTAATCTTTTCTAAAAAATTTAGTGTCTTATCTCATTGAACCAACTTGTCGTTGGTCATAAGTCTTCATTTTTTATGAGCACTTAAAAAAAGCTTTTAAATTTCTATAAGAAGTCATTTGAAAGTTGAATAATATGATAAAATATATTGAAAGTTATTAAATTATATTTAAACTATCATTTTAGTTATTAATTTGTTATAATTTATGTTAAATTAAAGAAACTATATAAATTTTATATGATAAAAGGATTAAAATTATGATTAAATTGATATTTTGCCTTTTAGAAGAAGTGGAAATTTCTTTGATCTAATAGTTTTCTTGCATAACAATCCTTCCAAATTTTGTTCCCTAACATCCCTACTTTTGTCTGAAGATGCATCCTTTTCATTTTTTGCACCAACACCAAATGCCATAGGGTTGAGAGGCAGGGACCATTAGAAAAGTATAATGGTCATTGGTGGGATTAGATTGAGGTTCTTTACCCACCCGGATTCGATTCAAGTATAACAATTTTTCATCTGTCACTTGATTTGATTCGAGTTTAGAGGAGCTCTGCTAACTAAAAATTTAAATTGATTTTTAGGGTAAAAAATTATATTCGGTCCGACCTGACATAATATATATCTTATTTTTTATTAGGTAAGCAAGGACCTGATTAAAATATACATAAAGACGGATATTACAAAAATTATCCATAAATATATAACGGTAAGTTATATTATTATTTCCGAACTGAGTATTTTTTGCCTTAAACTTGAACCAAACCTCAAACGATCACATCTTTAAAACAACACAATCTGAAATCGTTTAAAAAAACTTGACTAAATAAGCTCGAGTCAAATTCGGGTCAAATGTACATCCCTAACGATAAATAGAAATCTAACATACACATTATAGATTCGTATTAAAAACAACTTTCTTAACTTAATTTTTTCATTCGCAATATAGAATTCAAACCATAAACTTTTTAAAGGACATTCATCTTATTAGACCAACCGATAATATATAAATTCTTTTTAGCAATGTGATTCGTTTATTTGTGCATATATTCTATTGCTTTACTTTACCTATGTTCAAGCCTGAAAAAGAGCAGCCTTTTGAATGATATTCCACCAAATGTGTTTTGGAATTTGAACCCCTTTTACCTAATATAACCAACGAGCAACCTTTCATGACCATATATGTATAACTAATCTTATAATTATTTGAGACCCCATTAGCCATTAATGTCACATTGCCAAAAGTTGGTGTACAAGTAAAATAAAGTCAAAGTGTACAGTACTCGAAACGTAAGGTAAATTACAGACTCTTGTTCAAGGTATAAAAATAGTATCGTCACTCGTTTGGTTCATTTGTTATATAATGGTGGGCATTTTACCTATGTTCATTTGTTAAAGGTAAATTACATGTCGGATTTTATGGCGAGCTGGTTTACGCCGACGTCTCTTTTCCTCCTCCTCAACTTCGTCATCGGCACCGTCTTCCTTCTCTCCCTCCTTACTCCTCCCAAAACGCCGCCTCACTACGGCGGCAGATACCACTCAGCTCCTTCCACTCTCCATCGAGCTCCGTCGCTACTCGACCGCGTTAAATCTAACAACTTCTCAGCCTTCAAATTCGAGGACGTCCATCAACAACATGTGGATAATAACTTAGAGCGAGCCCCGTCGATTCTCGAACGAGTCAAGTCCATTAACTTGAACCTCTACGAATATCCTCCTCAAAACCCAGACCCGGTCTACGCCGAACAACCACCCCTCAACCGGCCGCCGTCGTTCTTAGAGAGTGTTAAGTCCGTCGTTTTCAAATTCATTCAAATATATAATTATTTTTTAACCATAATTTAACCTAAACTTTATTTTTTACAAACATATAATGGTATAACTTGACCTAACAAATATATTAACATAGAATGTGAATACATATAATTTGGGATGAAATTGAAATGTTGAAAATGTTTCAAGACCAATTTAGAATGAAGGATATATTTTGGAGATGAAACTAAAATGTTCAAAATTTTGAGGACTAATTTAGAATGATAGTCATAGTTAAATGATGAAATTAGAACATTTAGAAGTTTAGGGACTAATTTAAAATGAGAATCGTAGTTTGAGGATATATAGTGCAGTTAACTCAAAAAAATCAAAATTATATATGTTTTAAATGATAATAAATATAATTATAGTAACACTCTCCAAGCCATTTGCCGTGTCGAATCAAATACAAGAAAAAGAAGGGAAAAAGACGATAGATTCGCCACACTCTCCCACCAAACATCAAAGGGTACACCAGTGAACAAATTCATAACGTTTCAATACCATTTCCAGGAAACAAACATGACAAGAACCAGAACATGCAACACTTTTTGCCTTAATCTTTCTTGTTACCAAAAGGATGGCATACATTTTCCAGCCCCGCTCCAAGACAATGTCTGAACCCTCCTTCGTCCCTCGACGAGGGATCGGAATCGTTCGATCCGACAATATTCGGCTGGATAGTTCCGATGATGGCTTCGATTTCTTCTTTAGCTCGTTCAAACACGTTGGGGGCTTTTACTTCATTTAGTGGGGTGGTTTCATCTATGTCGTCGTTTCTCCCATGAGTTTCTTTATGGTGATGGTTTGATGATTTCTCATTACCATTTTCTGGCAAACATGAACTCAAAATAAGCACAACACAATGTTCATGCCACTTTCAACTTATGTTACTCGGATTTAGATGTTAGTGTCAGATACGAGTATGTATTAGATACGAGTATAGTTCTATTTTTATAAAATTTTCAATATATTTGAAAGATTCTTGGAAAAGTAACACAATTACTTCATGAATCTTACCCTGAGCTTGGAAAGAAAGATATCTAAGAAAATATCATATAAGAAAAGGAAGTAGCAAAAGAACCTGGTTGGTCATGTTTCGTTTGTTCCTTGTCAGAATAGTCCCTGAAAATTCAATGTGATGTGAAATAAGTATACAAAAAGGCCTTCTGATTGATCCTCATACTCAATTGGTAAAATTGTAGTTTTAGCCCCTCTAGTATGCTCAAATTTGAAATTTAGTCCTTATACTTTGTCTTTGACATAATTGATCCTCTACTTTTATAATGTTTAGTTAACCCAAGTAGTCAATATCAGTTACTATTCTACTTAAAATGTTGGGTTGATTTTTTCTTAAAACTTAAAAGCACCCCTTCCTATCTTTACTTAGATTGGGGTTCGATCGAATGTTCAACGGACACCACATCCAAAAGGTTTCCCAAAAAGGTCGAGAGATCACTCGACGAGAACGTTATAAAAGTAGATGACCAAATTATGCTAAATCGAACTATAAGAACTAAATCCAGACTTCGAGCATAACGGAGAGATCAAAAACCATAATTTGACCAAATGAGAAAAATTAGAATCCAACCTTTCATGATCATGAGCGTGGGACTCTTTCTTTTGATGGATTGTTTCAACGAGAGCCTCAATTTCCTCCTTTACTCTTTCAAACACATTGGGGGCTTTCACATCATCCAGTGGGGTGTTTTCATCAATATCTTTATGCTTTCCATTAGTTTCCTTATGAATCGCGGTATGAATCACAGCTTCAATCTCTTCCTTTGCTCTTTCAAATATATTTGGTGCTTTTACATCCTCGTCTGCTAGCATTACACATAGCACCAAAATACATTTATTTGATCACTCAAAGAACCACTAATCTAATCACACGCTTTCATCCATTTAAAGGTTAAGAGCATGGAAAGCAAAGATTAACCCCATAAAATTGGTCAAGTTTAGTCCCTGCACTTTTTGAATTTTGAAATTTCAATCTTGATCCAAGCAATATACAGACAATACGACTAAATTATAGGGGCTTAAAATATCAAATCAGGGAAGAAGAATTAAATTTACAAGTTTTACATATTATAGGGACTAATAAAATAATATGATCGAAAAAGTACACCCAAAGGCAGCAAAATTTCCAACTTTTACTCAAATGTTTCCTCAGAATTGAGAACCAAATACTACTATGAATTCGGTATATCGTTTCCATTTCTTGTGATGAACTCTCATGCTCAATAAGAATTGAAATACATTTCATTTGATCACTCAAAGTGCCACTAATCTAATAGCACACATTCATCCATTCGAAGGTGAAGAACATACAAAACAAAGACTATAACGCCCATAAATTTGATCAAATTTAGTCCCTGCACTTTTCGAATTTTGAAATTTCAGTCTTGATCCAAGCAATATTAAGGGCTTAAAATATCAAATCGGAGAACATGAACTAAATATTCCACTTGTGCATATTATAGGGACTAAAAAGTACACCCAAAGACAGCAAAATTTCAAACTTTCACTCAAATGTTTCCTCAGCAGTGACAACCAAATACTACTATGAATTCGGTATACCATTTCCATTTCCAGTGATGAATTCTCATACTCAATTCGAATTGAAATACATTTCATCTCATCACTCAAAGAACCACTAATCCAATCCGAAACATTCAGCCATCGACAGGGGAAGAACATGAAAAGAAACAAAGATCGGAGATAAACTAAAGAACCCCATAAATTCACAGAATGACAACATATATTACATCCAAAGATCGCAAAACTTCAAATACTATCACGAATTCAAGATGCCCTTTCCTTTTCTTTCCCGGAATTTCTCGAAAACCAGACAAAAAGGGAATTGATGAAGAAAAGAGAGAATCATACCTGAGGAGTAGTACGATGAATTTGATTTGGTTTCCGCCATAGAACCGGTAGATTCTTAAACTGGGATTCGTCTGAATGCGATGTGAAAGTTGGGGTTTGATTCGACGTTTTGATGAGAGGAGGCGCTTGCTAAAAACCACCGATGGGAATCAGAAGTTTTCTTTCGCCTCCGCAAGACTGGAACTAAGCATAGGCTGCGTTGTTGTTGGCCAACTTGAATTTAATACGGATCATTATATCATCCACTATTCACATGTTGACAACTAAACGTTCATGGGCCAAGGATTGTTTCGAAACTAGGGTAAACTACGCATTTAGTACCTAAATTATAAGTTTTGTCCTTTTTAGTATCTACACTTTCAATTTTTTTTGAAAACATACATAAAATTTAGTTTGTGTTTCATTTTAGTACCCTCGTTAAAAATTTAACTTTACGTTTTGAAAAAAATGAAAGTTTAGGTATTAAAATGGATCAAAACTAATAGTTTAGGTATTAAACACATTAAATTTTTAACGAGTTGGTACTAAAATGAAACAAAAACTAAACGGAATGTATGTTTTAAAAAGATAAAAGTTTAGATACTAAAACAGACCAGACCAAAATTGATAGTTTATGTACTAAATGCGTAATTTACCCTTGGAACTAACGTTGTTATTGACTTATATTATAAATAAAGGTAAAGTACACAATCAGTCTATCGACTATAGGGTATTATTTTGTTGAGTTATCTGGTTATTAAAAGTTACAAATGATCCCTTGGCTATAGGGTGTTGCTTTGTTGAGTCCCTTGTCCCCGACTATTAGAATTTTCAAAATGATCATTGGACTATTCATATGTTCCAAACTCATATTTTTCATTAAAAATTGACAGTAGTGAGCTGGATGGTAACCTGTTGACTATAATAGGATAGAATATAAGTTTAGAATCTCTAACGACTATCATATCTTAATTAGTATGTTAACATCCCAATTTTATTATCAAAATTTGACATGAATATCATCCTTTTACAAAAGGGTAAATTTTAGCTTTGGTCTTTCATATTTTGCAGTTTATGCCATTTAATCCAAATTAGCATTGCAATGTTTTCACTTTCATTCATGGTACTAATTATTTCAATTTTCTCATATTTTGAATTTCGTATATTTATTTTAATATTCGATTTAGTCTACAGTAAATATCTTTTGTTTTTTTCTTAGTTTTCACTATAATATTTTAGGGTAAACTACATAAATAACCACCTAGTTATGGGTTTGATCTTGAAATGACTATCATTTTCAAATATGACCACTTAAATATTTAAATAGTTTCAATATAGCCCCTTATCGTTAGCATTCAAGGAAGTATTTACGTAGCAGTTAACAAATTTGATATAATTAGGGTGTTGGTCCTTGTAAAGTTATGTGTTCTTGGCGCCAGAACCCTTCTTTGTTTTCTTTCATTTTTGTCACTACTTGTATATGAGTTGTTTCCTTAGATTTTCATTTAATGCAATATGATCTTGATTATATTTTTAATTTACCTAATGTCTTAATTTGAGCATTAACTTCAACATCTTTTATTCTAGTCATGTATTAAACTTATAGATTAAATCCCATAGATTTTAGAATTAATCAATTTGATCATCAAGATTAACTTTAATTCTTAATTTTTAATTTAATTTAATAAATTTATTTCTCCAATCAAATTGTGCACATGTAACAATCTGATTAGAGGGTTTTTTTAATTTTAATTTAATTAATTTAATAAATTTCCAATCTAATTGAAAGTTGACACGAATAATTACACCATGATATCAATGTATAACTGTGTAATTACAATTCGTACCATCAAATATGACATAAAGAACTGAGATGTAATCACACCCTATTTGCCAAACATGTTTAAGATATATAATTATTAAGACCGAGGATTTTATATAAAAAATACGAACTTTTAAGAATTTATATTAGAAATTTAAGAGATGAAAAAATAGATATTTATAAAAAAAATTATTAAAAAATACCTAAACTATATTAGAATTTAAAATTTCATGAGATACAATTGTTCATCGATGCCTATTCGATCCATCTCTATATTCGATTCATCAGTACAAATGATGGTTATCTTAGATATAGTATTGGAATGGCTTAGGCTTGGGCTTTCGAGTTATCTTTATTGGCTTAGGTAAACCGTAAACGGTTTTGTTCTTCTTTTTAAAAAATGGTTGTCCCTTGTTCTCATATGTAATAGGGTAAGGGGAGGTAAGATAGTAGGCTGCCCCTAACACCAGGTTGAGAGCAGTTTCCGTAGAAGACCTCCGAATTATGAAATACCCTCCGTGAGACTCGATCTCACGACCTCAAGGTTAAGAACCTTGTGCTCTACCAACTGAGCTGAATAGTCATCTCAAAAACTGGTTAGAGCTTTCCTTGAATTCCTTTGTTGCCTCATAATATCCCCTGTATTCAGCATATCGTTCTCATGATAACCAGAAAGGAACATATGGATATCTGCAACCGTTATGCTATGCTTATTGGTCATGGGAGTCGAACGAAATCTGTTCGGCTAACCTTATAGTATGTCTGAAATTTGGAACTGGTTTTGCTTTATCTATTGTAATAATGCAGCTGCAAAATGGGTACAAAATAAGAAAAGACGAGTTGTTCGGAACGAAGACTCCGGCCCCGAAACGAAAAGGCATGCATCAGCCTAAGCAGTTCCAAAACACCGGTCGTATAACCTGTGATGCAGTTGAAGAAGCTGCACTAACCGCCGCCTATCTGATTGCTGAAGCAGAAAACAAGTCATTTCTTGCCGCTGAAGCAGTTACAGAGGCGGAAAGAGTCTCGAAAATGGCTGAAGATACAGATTCACTGCTACAGTTGGCCAAAGAGATTTTCAAAACATGTAATGTTGCTCCGACTGTTCATTTTTTTACTCGATTACTTATTCCGTAAACATGATTGATCCATATCCGGAAACTTAGCTGATCCTATTCTCATATCTAATGGGATAAGGGGAGGTAGAGTAGTAGGCTGCCCCAACACCAGATTGAGAGCAACTTCCATAGAAGACCTCCGTTATGAATTGCCGTCAATAAGACTCGATCCCACGACCATAAGATTAAGAGCCTTACGCTCTACCAACTGAACTAGACGAGCAAGACCATATCCGGAAACGAGTTTAAAAATTCGCCTCTTCAAGCGCCATTAAAAGGCACAGGCATAATGTCCCCATTCTTAAATATGTTGCATCTTTCATTTGTGTTTTTGCAGGCTCCCAAGGAGAAATTGTGCTCATAGCATAGGATATGATAGAAATGACCCTTCAATTAGGAAATGTCAATATTGGTTTCACTTGT
This sequence comes from Hibiscus syriacus, assembly GCF_006381635.1. Taxonomy (NCBI): domain Eukaryota; kingdom Viridiplantae; phylum Streptophyta; class Magnoliopsida; order Malvales; family Malvaceae; genus Hibiscus; species Hibiscus syriacus. Next base: position 413,351 of record NW_024062645.1, on the reverse strand, counting down.
TTCTTTTCGGATATAACTCGATTAATTTGTATTCGACTCGACTCGACTCGACTAGACAAACATGATGAAATGGTGACAGATAGATTGTTTGGTAAAATTAAAAGTCTCGATTGACACTCTCATGGTGATTCATGAGAAAATTTCTGATTTATTCAGAGTACTCTTATGAGAGACATTTCTAACCCTCTATATTCTCATGTAATGTATTAGTAAATTCTCCAAGCTTATAAGGCTTCTTTTTATTATAAATATATTTTAGGTATAATTGTAACACATGAAGGGTGAAAATTGAATATATTGTTATCTATTTGTTCTCAACAACCGTCGATCTTGATAAAGTAATTTTTAAAAAATGGGTAAAGTACACAAATGGTCCTCGACTATAGGGTATTACTTTATTAAGTTCTTCGACTATTAAAAGTTACAAAATGGTCCTTTGACTATAGAATGTTGTTTTGTTAAGTCTCTCTACTATTAAAAGTTACAAAATGGTCATTTGATTATTCATTATGGTCCAAACTCATCCTTTAAAAAATCGACGGTTGTTTAAGTTGGACGTTAATATGATGATTGAGATGATAGTCGTTTGAGATTCTGGGAACATATTTTATCATATCACAGATGACATGTTAACGTTCAATTCAGAACATTGTCAATTTTTTAACGTAGTCAAGTGACCATTTTATGGCTTTCAATAGTCGAAGGACTCAACAAAGTAACACTCTATAATTGAATGTCCATTTTATAACTTTTAATAGTCGAGAGATTTAATAAAATAGTACCTATAGTCGAGGGACCATTTATGTACTTTACCCTTAGAAAATTTACTTTTTAATTTTTTTTTTAAAATCTAAATTGAAATTTTGAAATCTAATAAGATTTCTTTAAACAATGGTCGGTCATGTTTATATCATAAGTTATGGTGGATTCATTTCCTCGCATAGGTGGGTCCATTTTGTGCATAAACCATTAAACCTTTTAATTGAATGGGACAGCTTTGATTACTCAATCTTTGTCCATAGTTTTGATTCATACCGCTGATTATAATTATTATATTTGGTAAAAAAAATGATATTGAATGGATTTAATAATAGTTTTAATTTTTTCTATATTTAAATTTGATAATTATTTTTTATTTAAATGGATGGAATTTAATCATTTTATTTTAATAATATTATTTGTAGATACATATTGATAATACTAAATGAATGTTGGGAGATCATAACCCATGAAAATTTTAAATTTTTATATAGTTTAATTATTTTTTATATTTTTTATTCCTTAAATTGATAATATAACTTTTTAATAGTTTGTATCCCTTATATAAAATCATATGTTCGTCTCGTTTATATACCTTGCTAATAAGATATGTTATGGTTTAATTTTGTTGCAATTGAGCCAACTCTGTACTAGCTTACTTTATTAATTAGAAAAGAAAATACAAGGGTTGAATTGTAACGAACTAAAAATAAAAGGACTAAACCAAAATTTTCAACATAAGAGATGAAACTGACCAAATAAACCTATTAAATGACAAAAATAAATATTAAGGGATATAACGCCTTTTTATTGATTTTAATGTTTGATTTCACATAACGGTAACCGTTACGTAAATGTCAAAGAAATGACGAGGATGACTAAAGAAACGGTTGTCTGTTGGGGATACATTTTTTGTTTTTCTTTGTATTTTTTATTATTGTGAGGGTAAATTATATGATTAGTATAAACTATTAGTTTTGGTCCGTTTTAGTATCTAAATTTTTAATTTTTCAAAATTATATCTAAAATTTAATTTTTGTTTCGTTTTAGTAACCGTTTAAAATTTAACGTTAAATTTTAAAAAAATTGAAAGTTTATGTATAAAAATAGACCAAAACTGATAGTTTAAGTACTAAACGAATTAAATTTTTAACGATGTGATACCAAAATTGATAATTTATGTACTAAATTAACAAATTACCCTATTAGGAGCAAGATGGACAGAAGAAATGTGTGGAAGCCATCATCATCTAATTTTTTTAAATTATATATTTTAATTTATATTTTTTATTAATAATTCATTTTTGACCTCTAGAATTTTGTAAGTTCTCTCTCTTGTATTATAAAAGTTCAATCTCTAACATAAAATCATGTGGTCATCTTTGATAAAGAGTTTTGTTATTTTCTATTTTAGATATTATTAACTTAATATATTAAAATAATTAATATGAGTGATATTAATGTTTTAAATAAAAATATTAATATCACATGTCACATATATAAATAAATACAAATAAATGTATTATATCAATAATAATTATTGATAGTTAGTTAATTAACCATTTTTATAAAATATTATTATTCTAACCTAAATTGATATATAAAATATCTAAATATTTGAAAAATCAAAATCAAAATAATTATTTATGTAAATATTAATACTTTATATAAATAATACTTATCGTGTCAGCACTAAACGTTAACCTTTACTCAAATACCGTTTTCATTTTATTATATCTAATAATACTTTTATTTGGACAACGTTGTTGGCAACCCCTTTCCTCTAGGTATGTAAATGAGTTAAATGTTGAGTGAACTGTTCGTGAATCATTCAGCGAGAAGTTTATTTATGTTCATATATTTATTAAACGAAAGAATTTGAACAAGATTTTGCGTTCGTTTAATTAAATGAACAAACACGAACAAATGGCTCGTTCTCTCATTTACGTTCGTGAACATTCTGTAATATGTCGTTCATTTTTGTTCGTTTATGTGTGTTCATTTATGTTTAGCTCAATCTTTTTAGATTCATTTAAAATATTAAAACCCAATAAATTTTAATATAATAACCATAAATTTTTTAAAATTAAATTAAATTGAAATACGAATAAAAAAGGCCCAAACAATTAAATAAAATATAATCCTAAAATTGTTAGGAAAGAAAAAAAAATATTTTCATTTATGTTCGTTTACGTTCAGTTATTGTGTTCGTTCGTTTGTGTCTGTTTACATTCGTTTATGTTCGTTCATTTGTGTTCGTTTATCATTTAAATAAATGAACATGAACGAACACGAACAAACTACATTTCTTAATGAACGAACACGAACAAGAAAAATTTTGTTCGTTTATGTTTGTATTCGATCATTTATTTGGTTAAAGTTAAACGAACGGGTACGTTCGTGTTCATTCCGTTTATTTACATGCCTATCTTCTTCCAATGATTCTTAATTGTGCGAAATGATAGTTAATAACTGTTTTTCCCCCCGAAGAGATGCAAATAATATATCTAATAATTATATAATTAAAATCAAACAACACAACAAAATATAGTCAATATTCATTTTTTATTATTTTATTATATCATGTTTTTATTTTCTTTAATTTTTTATATTTATTTTTATGACACGTTTTTTTTATCTTTATAACACGTTTCTCTCTATCTTTTGATACGTTTTCGGTTGTTTGTCCACCCATTTATTCTTTTGTCTCATGGTGTGATTTGATATCATCACAACTTATTAAGTTGATATTTATTTGTTATCATGTTAATTTTTTTTTGTTTAGACCCTCATATTAAATTTGGATACGCATTTTTTTGTTTGTGAATGATTTTCTCACGTCACTCGATTTTGATTTGCAATTTGTCGATATCTTTCAATAGATTGATCCTCATTTTGTGATTTATTTATCGATACGAACAAATCTATTTGTATATACTTTTTAACCCTTAAATTCATTGTTTTATTTTATTATATATTTTTTTATTAAAAAAACCTTTTAATCTCTACAAGCTAATTTTCTTTCAAATTGGTCTAAAAAAATGCAAATATATATGTGTATATATATATTTATTTTAAAAATCCCCCAAAAGACGCCTACAATAGATACAATTTTGGTGGTTTGAAGAAAAATTTACATGCTTAGGTTGTATGCATAGACGACGACTGTGGTGGGATTTTACTAAAAATATCAAGTGTGAAGTACACAATTTGTCCTTCGTTTGTAGGACGTTATGTTATTGAATCTCCTTATTATTAAAAGTTATAAAATAGTCCTCTAACTATAGAATGATGTTTTGTTGAGTCCCTCGACTATTAAAAGTTACAAAATGATCACGTGACTACACAAATTGATCCAAACTCATCCTTTTTCGTTAAAAATTTGATGACGATTTGAGTTTGACGTTAATCTGCTGACTGTTATATTATAAAATCTTATCTCATAATCTCAAACAACTATCATATCTCAATCAGCAAGTTAACATCCAGCTCTAACTGTTATCAATTTTTTAACAAAAAATAACAAATTTGGAACATAATGAATAATCGAGTGACCATTTTATAATTTTTAATAGTCGAGGGACTCAACTAAGCAACATCCTATAATCAGAAGACTATTTTGTAACTTTTAATAGCTAAGGGACTTAATAAAACAATACCTTGTTATCATGAGGTCATTTGTGTACTTTATCCTAAATAAGTCATTTGTGTAGCTAAAAGTTTTATATTATTATTAAATTATCGGTCAATATTATGAGATAAAGTATTATGTCTTTTAAATAGTTTAAATACATATAGAGTTTGGATTATAAAATTGTAGACTAAATTGGATTTGAAGAGTCTCAAAATAAATGTTTGTGATACTCTATTTGAATCAATTAATCGACAGACTAGTCGGGGCATAGTTAGGGATGGGAATGGGATGGTTTGGGTCGGGTCGGATTTTCGTCCACTTGACCCGATTTGAAAATTATAAATTTTTCACCTGACCCGAAAAATAAACACCTTCCACCCGACCTGAATCTTATCTGATCCGACCTAAAATAATATATTTATTAAAAAATAATATTTTTCTTCGATAAAAATATATATTTAATTGAAAGGAAATAATATATAAAGGAGTATTATTTTAATTATCTCTAAATATATAAAATAAAATTAAAAATTTTTGGGTCAGGTCAGGTCAAATATTTTCACCATAAACTCGAACCCAACCCATCCCAAACATAACATTAAAAACTCGACCTGACCCAAATATGTTTTTTTTAAAACCCGACCTAATCAAATCAGATTCAGTCGGAACCCATCGAGTTCGAGTTATATGCCCATCCATAACCATAGCCAAGATGAAACAATAAGAAAGGCTAAATTACTAAAAGTAAAAAGAAATAAAACTTATTAAATAATTAAATTTAAAATTTCATAGATAAAGAATTAATTTATATGATACTTAAACTTTAATAATTTAAATTATAATTATAAAATTAAGAAACAATTTCTTTAGCTCATTCCTGAAATCAACTATCAAGTTATATTAAAAATATATATTTTTTTTTGGTACATTAAAATTTAGGTCAAATGTGACTCCCTTAATCTAAGGCCAGGGCATATTTAAGATACAATTGAGATTTACATAGGAATTTACAAATTGTCCACCAAGAGTAATGGTAATAGGATTTAAACTTGCCCTTACAAATTTAAATTCCTGAATCCCAATCACTCGGATCAACACTCATTAAAAAATATTTTTTTGTACATTAAAATTTAGGACAGAGGTGACTCCCTTAATCCAAGGTCATGGCATACTTGAGACACAATTGAGATTTACATAATAATTTACAAATTGTCCACCAAGAGTGACATTAATAGGATTCAAACTTGCTCTTACAAATTCAAATTTATAAATCCCAACCACTCGTACGAACACTCATTGACATGAAAATTTTAGGCAAAAGGATAACTTTTGTCCCTATTGTAGACCCAATTTATCATTTTCGTCCATCATATTTTCGCATCAATTTAGCCTCGAAGTTACTCAATTGCATCATTCTATACCCTAACTTTAACTTAAAACCCTAAATTATAAAGTTAAACCCTAAACGATAATCTCATAAACCTCTAACCCATAAACACCAAATCTTAAGTTAGGATTTATAATTTAGGGTTTTAAGATAGGAGTAGGGTATAGAATGATGTAATTAAACAACTTTGAGGACTAAATTAATACAAAAATACGATAAAAATAAAAATGATAAATTGAATATAATATAAAGGTGACAATTAAGCCAAAAATTACTATTAATGTATGAAATTAGTATTATACGTATGATTATATATATATATAGAATGATAATGATATGAAAAGGAAGATAGAGATGAATAAGAAATCAATTAAAGGAAAAAGAAGTCATCAAGTTGCACTTGAAGTCCTAACATAGTAATATACGTTTCGTTTCACAACTAAGAAAGAGGCAAATTGAAACTGAAAGTGGGGTGCATTAAGAAACACGTATTTTAGGTCATTTTGACTTTTCTTAACTTGTAAGCAAAACGGGAAACAGCTCCTCACCACTTACAATTTAGGCATGGCTGAATTTCTCAAATAATGCAGTTGAAAAAAAATTTATTCGAATAAAGCATTCTCGAAATTATTTCGTGAAATAGAGTGAATGTTATAGTAAATCCGAAGACGCATTGAAGTCCAAGCGACTTATACATAAATTTGGGGGATACGAATGGAGTGCCATGCATCTCCCATATTTTTTCACCCAATTTTCATTCTTGTGTAAATGTACAAAGGGTAAATTACACAATTAATCATTAACTTTATTCTCTCTCCAAATTAATTAAATACAACTGCACTGTTTTGGACAACAATTTCAATTAGAAATTATGTAAGCACGATGTTGGTTTCTTTAGTACACAAATTCAATGCTATAGCTGATGGATCAAATTGGCTTCCATATAACAACTTGAACAATGGTCGATGAGTGATCAAAATAGGAGTAAAACAAAAGTTGAGTGATTAAATTGAAAAAAATTAAAAGTACAATGAGTGAATTTGGAGAGAGAGTAAAGTTGAATGTTTAATTGTGTAATTTACCCTTTGAAAATATGGGAGACGCATGGTAACTGACCTTATTCCCATATGTAATGGGATAAGGGGAGGTAAGGTAGTAGGTTACCCCAACGTTAGGTTGAGAGCAACTTCAGTGAAAGACCTCCGGCAATTATGAATTGCCTACCGTGGGACTCGATCTCACGACCACATCATTTTCCGTTAAAGATTTGTCTATTGTATAAGTTGGACGTTAACATGATGACTGAGATGTGATAGTCGTTTGAAATCCTATGATCAAATTTTATGATATCACAGTAAAAAAATTAACGTTTAGCTCAGAATACTGTTATTTTTTAACAGAAAATGATGAGTTTAGAACATAATGAATAGTCAAGTGACCATTTTATAACTTTTAATAGTCAAATGACTCAACAAAGCAACACTCTATAGTCGAATGACCATTTTATAATTTTTAATAATCGAGTGACTTAATAAAATAATACCTTATGGTCGAGATCATTCATGTACTTTACCCGAAAAAGTTTATCATTTGGTTATGTTATATTTTTCTAAAAAAGTAACAAATCAGTTGATATAATTATTTTTAATAATCATAATTTCACTCTTAAAATGATGCAGAAAATAGTTATTTTTTCCTTAAAAACGTATATATCAATTTATTGACGATATCTTTTAAACGATTATAATTAATTTAGTTAAGAAAAATTATAGGGTGAATAGTGTATTTAATACTTAAATCGTCAATTTTGATCTGTTTTAATACTTAAATTTTTAATTTTTTTCAAAATCATACCTAATGTTTAGTTTTTATTTCATTTTAATACTTCTTCGTTAAAAACATAATGTGTTTAGTACCTAAACTTTCATTTTTAAAACTTAACGTTAAATTTTTAATGGATACTAAAATGAAACAAAAACTAATTTTTTTAACGGTGTGGTACTAAAATGAAACAAAAACTAAACTTTAGATATGATTTTGAAAAAACTAAAAATTTAGATATTAAAACAGATCAAACATGATAGTTTAGGTACTAAACCATAATTTATGCAAGATTATATCATAGAAAAATAAGGTAAACTATGCAGATTGTCCCCCTATATTTAGGGTCTACCCAACTTTGATCTCTAATTTAAAAAAATTAAGAGGAAATAATCTCTAACATTATCGATCTGTTCGATTTTAGTATCTTAGTCATTAATTTTTGTTAATCCCTTTTGTTTAAGTACTTAACATGCTTGAAGAACTAAAATTAAACGAGAGTTAACGAACGAGAGACTAAAATCGAACGAGAGACTAAAATCAAACAAAAGTTAACGAACGAGGGACTAAAATCAAACGAATTAATAATGTTAGAAATTATTTTCTTTAATTTTAAAATTAATGATCAAAGTATATTAGACAAATACTATGCATAGTTTACCCGAAAAAAAATATTCTTAAACTCCGATAAAATGAAGTGATATAATAGAAGAAAAAATTGGCTCGAATATGAGCATCAGAATACACGCGGCAAAAGCTAACTTTCCATGTTCATGTTGCAACGTCTCCGTCAAAACACACACAGAAATCTGAGGAGCAAACTTCTAAAAGCACCGAGGCGGCTAATTTTGGCAATTTCTCCCCCCCCCCTCCCACCACACCGCTTTACGTAATTTTTAAATTTTCTTTAAACATTTTTGTTTTTTGAGTTTTGATTTATTGACATCGGAAACCGTTTCAACTCTTCACTCATTACTTCGCATGATTTCGCTTTTGTCTCTTCGCTTTCGCAGCTTTTTTCTTTCAATTTTTTCGAATATTTGTTTATTTATTTTGTAATCTTATTTGCATGAATGGATTACTTGTTTACGATTATGCTTTTTGATTTTATTCTGATTCGTTAAACCTTTATTCCTTCTAGATTTCTCTCTCTGTTTCTGGTTTTTGTTAAAACTTTTTTGTGTGTGGAATGGCGATGTCCGAGTCACCGGAGATTTCATCGGGTACGGCGACGGTGATCGGAACCTCTCATAGAGAATCGGATCTTAGCCGCTTTCAACTTCGCCGTCGAGCTTCGAATGAGGCCGGTGATGCCGCCACCGGAGTTCCGGAGCGTAATGGCCCCGTGAATGGCGAGGCGGTGGACGATAGAGATCGGATGGAATCGGCCAATTTCAGGAGCAACCACGGGGAAAACGTGCACGGGAATCCAGCTAATTCGGATACGAGGTTCACGTATCGGCCTTCTGCTCCAGCTCATTGGAGGATCAGAGAAAGCCCTCTCAGCTCGGATGCCATCTTCAAACAGGTTTCGTTTAAGCGTGTTTTTTATTTGAGATGTTCATCTCTTTCTCTGCTATGAAACTTGTTAAAATATTATTTGACAATTTTATTTTTATAAAGTTTTTTTTTTGCTGGTAACCTGGTAGCGGTAGTTAGCCTAGGTTTGTAACAATTAATTACAAGCCTGATAGCTTAAATGAACAGTAAAATGTTTGAATTTAGTGGAATTTAATATTTCTACCTCTAATTAGTGATTTTTTAAACGTGATGGCAGAGTCATGCAGGCCTGTTTAATCTCTGTGTTGTGGTGCTTGTTGCTGTAAACAGCCGGCTTATTATTGAAAACCTGATGAAGGTTTGTTTTCAAATTTTAGCTCTCTTGCTGGTAGGCTATGAATTTATGATTCTCGGATTAAAGGCTTGTTATCGTGTTATTGATAAATGCTGCAGTATGGATGGTTGATCAGATCTGGCTTTTGGTTTAGTTCGAGATCATTGAGAGATTGGCCTCTTTTTATGTGCTGGTAATGCTTCTAATCCTAATTTTAGATTTTCCTAAGAATACATGAGGGCGAGGCTTGTCTTTTAGGATTACTATTTCCATTTTGGTTATTTGGGCTCGAGCATCATTTAACACGTTATCTTTGCTTGCCGGTTCACATTGCAGTCTTACTCTCCCAATATTCCCACTTGCGGCCTTTGTAGTTGAAAAGTTGTTGCAGAAGAATATATATCGGAACTTGTAAGTGGATCAATTGTAGGCTGAATCTATTGCTCCTCTTATTTCATTACTTAAAACTTCAAACGGAAAAGCTGGCAATTAAGAACTTCCTTTGCTTTCTAATGTTTGGTTCAAACATTGTTGAAGTGCACTTGTTCTTCCTAGAGAAGAAGACAAATTGATGTTTTATTGATGTTGCTCAAAGGTTGACTGTTAATTTATATATTGCAGGCTGGTATTTGGCTTCATGTACTAATTAGCACAATTGCAGTTCTATATCCAGTTATTGTTAATCTCAGGTGAACATTATTTTACCTTTTGTTTTCAGTTGATTTTCTACTTGTTCCAAGTGTCTTGTTATCGCTTGATGGTCTACACAGCATTGGTAGATGTTATGGTTGTCAAATTTTCCAATACTAGGATATATATACACACACGCCATAATTGTTAACTGGGCTTAAGAGTATCAGAAACGAGCACGTGTTCGACACTGTATACTCATTTTTAAAAGAAAAATGCACATGTGGTTGACCATACATACCTTTGCCAAATAAATATAAGGACAGTTGTTGAAAATTCTGTATTGATTGATCTTACCCTGATTGAGCCCGTCTAGCTCAGTTGGTAGAGCGCAAGGCTCTTAACCTTGTGGTCGTGCGATCGAGTCCCACTGAGGGAAATTTATAACGGAGGTCTTCCACGGAAGATGCTCTCAACCTGGCGTTGGGGGCAACCTACTACCTTACCCCCCTTACCCCATTACATATGGGAATAGGGTCAGCTAATTTTTTTACCCTGATTGGGCAGGTGTGATTCTGCATTCTTATCAGGCATTGCATTGATGCTATTTGCTTGCATTGTATGGTTGAAACTGGTATCCTATGCGCATACTAATAGTGATATGAGATCAATTGCCAAGTCAGCTGAAAAGGTAAGCTATTTGCTTGTAGTAGCATGTTTGTATTCGTTGATATAAAATGAAAAATCATGCATTCTTAATGCAGACAAAGTATGTAGCTCTTTTCATCCTTCCAAAACAGCTCCTGTTTCTCTTTTTACAGCTGAATATGTGAAATTAATGATTTATTAGTATAAAATGAAAAATCATGCATTCTTAATGCAGACAAAGTATGTAGCTCTTTTCATCCTTCCAAAACAGCTCCTGTTTCTCTTTTTACAGCTGAATATGTGAAATTAATGATTTATTAGTATTGTTTTGGGGGATTGTTTGGGAATTATGACCTGGAAAATAAGTTGATCATAGAATGCCTCTTGGACCGCATGACTGTTCTTGTCAAGTATTAGGTGCATATTAATTTTCATTAGATAGAATAAGAAAAGAAATGCAGGGAGGTTTTTTTGCTAACAGCTTTTTACCAATTTCATTTTTCAACCAAGACAAAAACTGGATAGCTGAACCATGTAGGGAATTAGCTGTCTGATATCCGGGCAGGGTACAAACCTTGTTGTATTTTGGGTGGGGCTTCCCTTCCACGAGCAGGGAATCTTGTATGCATCATTTGAAGGAAGCCCCCGAGTCAATGTTAGAGCTTCCACACTAATTTCCATTTGTATCTTCTCCCTTGTTTCAATCGATGTTATATTTCCTATTTAATTATTATTCTTTATTCAAATGATTTTGTTGATGTTAGGGAAGTGCGGCTTGCATGTATGATGTTAACTTCAAGAGTTTGGTATACTTCATGGCAGCTCCCACTTTATGTTACCAGGTAACGATCATATACATTTTGCTGCATTGTAGCATGTTTTACTGGCCAATGCTTAAGCCGGATTCTATTTTTCTATGTACACATTTACCAAAATAGGCTCTCTTTTTTTCATTACTTGTGTTACCATTTTTGTAATTGTGATTTATTTTAGTATTGAACAACATTAATGCATAAATTAAATTGATAATCTCTTGTTTTGAATGTTGATGAATTCCATGCAGATAAGCTATCCTCGTACTCAATCGATTAGAAAAAGTTGGGTGGTTCGTCAATTTATCAAGTTAATAATATTTACCGGGCTCATGGGTTTCATAATAGAACAGGCGAGTGTCAATTCTTAAATTTATAATACTGGTGTTCATTACTCTGCCCCCCAGTATTCTTTTCATCAGATGGTAAATATTTTTGGTGTTTGTATTTAATTCCACAGTATATCAATCCAATTGTTCAGAACTCTCAACACCCATTGAAGGCGAACCTTTTATACGCAATAGAAAGAATCTTGAAGCTTTCAGTACCAAATTTATACGTTTGGCTATGCATGTTCTACAGCTTCTTTCATATCTGGTACATTTGCAGTTATTGTTTCTTGAAAATACAGACTTTTTCTCTTCTAATTTTAAATAAATGTTCTTAAGTATTTCATATTTTGATATCCATAGCGGTGTCCACTCTATATGCATAACTCCATTTAATTGTTGCAAGTTATTCATTTCTGCTCTAAACTATGTACATGTGATTAGCTATTTGCATGATCGTGCAAATGACTAACGAGAACAAGGTGACTTTATGCTAATTTAACTCCATCTGACACCTAATCGCTGACTATTCTCAAACACATCATCTCTTTCCTTCACAATTGTATGGGTATTAGGAAATGCCACTGATGTTGTCCTAACCGTTGTGCGTCTAGATTTTTCTTCAGCAATTTTTCTAGAATCTGCTCCTTAAGATGGAGAGTTAATGCAAAATATTGCACTTGCTGTCATGTGGGACTCTTAGGCATGCACATGCATTAGGTCACATGCACAATAGACAGAGATCAACCTTTTCTGACTCTTAAAAAAACTTTGGCAGCATAATACATTTATATTGCATGCTGTATTTTACCCTTACATTTACGAATACAGGTTAAATATACTGGCTGAGCTCCTTCGTTTTGGGGACCGAGAGTTCTATAAAGATTGGTGGAATGCAAAAACTGTTGAGGAGGTGAGTTCTTGAATCTGGAGCACCGTAAATATTTTCTTCGGCTATATCTTACAAATTGCTGTGGTGAAATTCACTATGAACTTTTTCTGTTTCTTTCATGGGCTCTGTTTTTGGCTTTCATCAGTATTGGAGAATGTGGAATATGGTACGTTTCATTTTACTCTTAATTGCTTTTGAATTATAGTGGTTTGATATGGGCCAAAAAAACTATTCTATGTTTGGAAGATGAATTTGAGTGGGTTTAGATTTTTTTTACTAAATAAGTTGTGACAAGGAAATGCACAGATTAATTAAGATGCAGTATGGCTAATTTGCTATATTTGAAAGATATAAAAAGGTGAATTTCAAATTCACCCCTAAATAGATACTTAAAAAATCTATATATTTGAAAAGTAATATCTTCACTTATCACACTGATTTTGAAATTTAAATACCTTACCTAAAAGATTTTATGACTTTCTTGTTTCCAACTATAGCAGTCAATGTTATTGGGATCTTCAAGCATTGTTGAATCCCTTTCGTTGAAAGGCTTCCAATGTGATATCTCCATTCTTCTACTTTTTTTCTCCTTTTCCCAATTTCCCTTTTACATTAAGAAGCAAAAAATGACAATTTCCATTGCTGACTGTATTTTAAATGATTACAGCCTGTTCATAAATGGATGGTCCGCCATCTCTATATGCCATGCTTAAGGAACGGTATACCCAAGGTGAATTCCCGCTTCTTTTGTAGCTCTAGTTTTCTACCGATGGAAATATGACTACTTTCCATCAGACATGCTGTTATCCTGTCATTGATTCCCAATGGTAATGTTTTTAACTTCAATCTTTTCTAATATATATATATATATCTCAGGGAGTTGCCATTCTTATTGCCTTCTTGGTTTCTGCTGTATTTCATGAGGTATGTAGTTTCACCCCGTCTTTATTCATAACTCACCTTGGCGTTGATGGAGAAGAGAGTTGAGATTCTAGTAGTTGTTTAATTTAACTTGCATTATTGTTTATCAAATCTGCTCGGTATGCACCAATTGTTGCCCTTGCTTTTCGACACTTGTCTCTCCATCGTTTTGTCATGAAAACTTGACGGATATTGTTATTCATCGCCGTATAAAATTGCGTTTGCCACTTTGATTTTTGCTTGTATAGTTTCATAATCGTGTTTTCTTCATTACAGCTCTGCATTGCTGTTCCTTGTCACTTGTTCAAGTTCTGGGCGTTTATTGGCATCATGATTCAGGTACCAACATTCTTGTTTCTTGTACATTAATATTAGCGGAATGAAGATCGATAATCACTCAACTACTAATATCAGACTTGAGATTTACGGAGACTTTTCCTTTTTTCTCTTTTAATATTTTATCAGGTTCCCTTGGTCTTGATCACAAGTTACCTACAAACCAAGTTTAGGAGCGCAATGGTATGTTTCGTTTTTCTTTTCTGGTTAATTTTTTCGGATATTCCTTTAACTGTGGTCTATATTTTAAATTGACCTCAAACTTGGTAATATTCTGAGTACTAAAAGTATAGCATCATATCAGCCAAATCTCTATATTAGTTTAACCATCAACTTTGGCGCTAAAAAATAGTTCGAATTTGACATAGAACATCGTTAAAAGTCGCGATGTAATAAACTAAAGGCAAAAAGAGCTTAAGAGGTCCTGTACAAAAAATCAATGTAATTCCGTATTATTTTTTCTTTTAATGTAGCCCTCCGACTCAGAAAATAAACCCAATGTGACCCTTTGACCAATAATTTTCGTCGTTTAACCGTTACGATGCTGACGACGTGGCAGTCTATCTGTCATGTTTGAGTTATCAATTTAACTCATCTGTCACGTTAACAAGCACCGTGGATTGTCACGTCAATATCGTGGACTGTTATGTCGGCAGCGTAATGATCAACGACGAAAAACATTGATCAAAGGTTCACATTGTGTTTATTTTCTGAGTTGGAGGATCACATTGGTTTTTTCCTAGTACATGGACCTTAAAAAAAGCCTCCCAAAATTTTAATGTTTGTTTCAGTTTAAGTTGTCCATGTATGAAATACGCACAAGTCTAAATTTGTTTTAAGAGTGCCTGAAGTCCTCAAATGTTTGAAAAAAAATCATTTGAGTCATCAACATTTTCTGTGCACCCAATTGTATCCTTAAACCGAGAAATTGAATTAATTACTTTTGACTAATTTTGATCGTTAAATCTTTAACAAATTTTTTCTAAAAATATTATTGTATTTGAGATATTGTGGTTGTCACATGAAATTTGTAGATTTTTCAAAAGAAAAATTAAAAAGAAAGTATATATTAAAATTATATAAGAATTTCATTTAAAAAAATAAAATTTTGGAAACCCCTCATCTATATATATTGTGAATTGATTAAAAGAACTGTTAGATATTTGGTGTAAATAAAAGTAATGTACTTCATTGATCTTCTTAAGAATTCGAGGTTTTCTGGCACTTCGAAGCTTTTAAATTTTGACCACTTGTTGTTAATATCTTATTAGTAAGTTTTCATTCAAACGGGTATTTAATGCCTAAACCGATATGATATAAGTAACTGTGGTCTAGTTAGAATATTTTGAAGTTTGTGAACTGATTTAGATTTCAGTTGATAGAAAATATCTAGTGCAATTAACTTTTATTTATTTATTGGGTAGATTATGTATTTAGTATCTGAATTATCAGTTTTTGTCCATTTTAGTACTTAAAACTTTCAAAATTTTCAAAATTATACCTAAAGATTAGTCTTTGTTTTATCTCAGTTTTGGTCCATTTTAATACCTAAACTTTCAAAAAAATTCAAAACTTAACGTTAAATAAAACTATAGGCTGATGGGGTGCAAGGAGTGTGTCCTTGCCCCTGTTGTTCTGGCGCTAAGCTGGGCTCAGCTTAATTGTTTGATTTGTTTTGTTTGTTTCGGTTTGGTGCTGCAGTATAGGCTTACGTTCTGATTGTATCGTTTTTTTGGATGAAATGAAAGTATATTGATTATCTAAAAAAGGGAACAAAATTGATAGTCTAGGCACTAAATGTGTTAAATTTTTAACGCGGATACTATAATGAAATGAAAGCTAAACATTATATATGATTTTGAAAAATTAAAAGTTTAAATATTAAAATGGATCAAAATTGATAGTTTAGGTATTGAATGCGTAGTTTATCCTTGTTTATTTTGATTCACGTACATTAATTTTGACTTTTCTTACTGGGTAATGGCAGGTGGGGAATATGATATTCTGGTTCATTTTCTGCATTCTTGGGCAGCCAACGTGTGTGCTTCTATATTATCACGATTTGATGAATAGGAAAGGGAGAGCAGATTAAACTTTACATATAATTCCCCCATGACAACACCTTAGTGCCTGATGGGAACTTAATTCAGTAAGATGCTTACTAATTACCATAACAACACTTCAATGCCCGATGGAAACTATAATACTTTCGCTGCTGAAGATTGGTATATATATATATTCCTTTTTAAATTTCATCATCTCACTTACTGTTTCTATGCTGGAATGTTTGGTGTATTTTGCTTGGGTGAATATTTTATTAATTCCATTAAATGCATAACCTATTTGGAGGTGGTTAAGGTGAATACGGAAGTTGACTAATTATTTAGATAAATAGGCTTAAATGAATAGTAAAGGGTAAAATCTTTTTTATTTATTCATAATTTTGACTAGTCATTTGGTAAATTAACACTATCTAATCAAATGGTAAATGAATAGTAAAGGGTAAAATCGTTTATATCTGTTCATATTTTGTCTAATCAAATGATAATAATGGTTTTTATTTGGTTTGAATAGTTTTTATTATTTTAGTGCTCGTGTTTGGTTTGTGGCTGAAACAAACCATCATGATCAGCAAGAGCCTGCACGCCGAACCCACGCGGCTGCGCAAGAAGCTGCCTTACCCGGATCCATGAAGATAATAATCTCAGTTGGTTTTAAATGCCAGCATATAAGGAATTTAGCCCACAAAATGGAAGTCAACTGTTGAAATAGAGTATATTGATTCCAACGAATGATGTCATAATCGACTCGATGATTACCATAACTGGCTCGTTGACCAGCAACACCATAAGGGGAGGGAAAGCGAGGCAGCTTGTTTTGTCAGGGGAGATAACATGAGGCGAAAAACGGTTTGATGAGAGGCTGAGAAGAAAGTTGCTGCAAGGATGAGGGTAAAACCTTATGAAAGGGGCAGTAGCTACGAGCAGCTCTTGACCTAAGGGCACACCACCGACAATGGGTTTGGCTCATGGAGACAGTTTGGTGAAGCTTTGATCACAACCTCCAACTCAGACAACCCACGGATACAGTTTGGTGAAGCTTTGATCACAACCGCCCACTCAGACAACCGATTGCTACCTCGATGGACGAAGAATAAATCCTGCATTCTATATTCCATTAATGAAAGGAGAATCTATAAATTCAACTTCTGAGCAATAGACAATAGTACACAAACAAAAAGAGAGATAATAAGTAAAACGATAACAGTAAACAATTTACAATATCAGGAGGAAATTAACACCACAGAAACAGGGAGTTAAAAACCGTTAACCATACCACAACACTTTTAGACTTTGACAGCTAACATCGAAATCGAAGCACTCAAATTTTAACTTCACAAGTTTTCTATCATCAGAGGATCAGAAATTTATGCTTTGGGTGTGAACCGCACCCGGTTCCAAATCAAGAGCTCCAGTCACAAATCCCTTGAAACTCGACCTCCCCCCAAACGCTGTTGGAAAATGTATTAGTACATCATCCATTTCATGTTTTACAACAGTTTTTATAGCTGAACATTTAATAATGAATTCTCTCATCGGTTTCAAACTGCAGGCCCTCAATTCCCTTGAGGGCGGCTTCAAAGTTCTTGACATGAGAGGTATTTTAGCAGACATTGTCCGCTTAGGGTCAACAGATTCAACAGGACTTCTCTGTCGGCTTGAAGTTTTTTGCAGTGCTCCAGGGCTAGCATAGGCTGCATGAGAACGTTGTGGATTGACCTCACTACCAGCAAAAGCATCACGACTGCTAGAAACAGCAACTCGCCTGGAAGAAGCACCGGACTTCCCCACAAACTTGGTCCAAGTAAAATCCAAGTTAGTTAGCACTTAAGAATGGAAATATAAGATGATAATAGGCTACTTCACAGGGTCAGTTCAAAACCACCAAATATATATTGCTAATAGAATTATACAGTATCTGGAACACATATCCATCTTTCGTACAAGTCCCGTTCCATCGAACAG
The DNA here is from genome assembly GCF_006381635.1 of Hibiscus syriacus. Taxonomy (NCBI): domain Eukaryota; kingdom Viridiplantae; phylum Streptophyta; class Magnoliopsida; order Malvales; family Malvaceae; genus Hibiscus; species Hibiscus syriacus. The sequence continues at coordinate 395,323 of NW_024062645.1, read as the reverse complement.
CTATATACATGTTCACAATCATAAAAAAGATTGCCAGACTCTTTTAGTACTTACAGGATCATTTGCAACTGGACTCTTCTGTTTCGCATGATTTCCAGAATTCATCAAGGGTCCCGATGTTCTCCGCCGAGAGGAATCCATGGATAACAAACCGTGGCTCGCATGTCCTCCCCAGCTGCAAGCAAGAGATGTAAATGGTATATTTCCAATTGTAACTTGATTTTTAAACAGATCTCCGATTCCATTTTCTTGTTAAATATCAAAGAGAACTTCGGAAAGAAAAAACAGAAAAAGAATAGCATTCATGTGCAAACTTTGCATGTGCGCGTAAACACACTCGAATAACCAAAATTTCAGAACACGTATAGTAAAAACGAGCTATTTAAGATAGATTCAATCATATGAAAGGAGCGGCAATGACCTGTGTGTCTGTCAGCATTGGCAATAGCAGGAGGCATGGGAGAACTTGTTCCAGCACCAACTCCCTAACAAGACGAGCATTAAAAAGATGAATTCCACAACGTTTACAAAAAGGTAAAACATTCTACTCACACTCACAAGGGCTCGAGCTGGAGGAGTTGTCAATTGTGATTGCTGGTACTTCAATATGGTCCAATCAAATACATAATCGAACTGGAAGCCTATTTTAGCAAGGGTAAAAAAGAATACAGAACAGGTGATGTCACTGTGTAGATTAATACAAACTGACAGAATGTACTACTAAAGAAAATGTAAATTCAAACCTTCACGTATAAAGAGGTCACGAAATATTCTTTTGAGATAAGCATAGTCTGGCTTATCATCAAATCTTAGTGAACGACAATAATGGAAGTATGATGCAAATTCTGTAGGATAACCTCGACATAAGGCCTGCAACAACCACAATTTCGCACAAGAAATCAGAACCTCAAAGCCATACATCTACCTCTTTCTATTAACTCAAATTCCATTTACAGAAATTTATTGCAACTGCAACATTCAAGACCTCATTACCTCAATTGAGGTAGAAACCTTCTTCTCACTAATTTTTTCGTACTTCTGTTTCTTATTTCCAGCTTTCAGGCCTTGCCAAGGAAGGCTGTAAAGAAAGTGGCATCAGAATAGAAAACTATCAAGCAAATGAATGCAAGACAAAAAAGAAAGAATGTAGTAGAGATGGCAAGAATCACCTTCCTCTCAGGAAATACATAAGCACAAATCCAAGTGACTCTAAATCATCCCTACGGCTTTGCTCTAGACGGTATAGGAGTGCCAAGGATCAAAACTAAGAAGACTTGTAGAGCAGTCTACACGTTAAATAAAAGACACCATAAATAAGATTGACCATACATACCGATTCCCAAGTGTGTATTCATGCTTGCATATCTTGCAGTTCCAGTCAGATTCTTATTTTCCCTGAAAGAACCATGATCATGTAGAATATAAGAAAATGGCTTGGCACATCGAAAACCATCAACAGACTAAATCAGCAAAAAGAATACTGAAATAGACATGCCAGTGTTGAGTTTGTGAATCATCATAACTATGAATGTAAGTAATTTGTTGTGTGCAGAAAAAAATCACTAGGAGTTGAGAGAAGAAAAATAGGGGTATAGAAATAAATCAGGCCTTGCAAACTATATACAATAGATCACATGCAAGCAAAATTCTGTCACCTGTATGGGATGTGTTGATGGGTTGAACTGTCTCTATATTTCTTAGCCAGACCATAATCAATGATGTAGACCTATGTGAAAATAAAAAGGATGTAACACATCAAATCTCCTGAAATATAATATACAACAAGAAACATACATAACAATATTTTGAACAGAAGTCAGAAACCTGATTTGCACGCCTCCCCAAGCCCATGAGAAAGTTATCTGGCTTAATATCTCGATGTAGGAAAGCTTTTGAATGAAAAAATTCAGCACGGTTGATCTGGGGAGAAAAAGTAAAAAATGTATGAAGTGACAAGATATTAATGGAAGAGGAACCACAGTTGCAAATGTATAAGATTCTCCAAAACTACCATTTGATCTGCAAGCATGAGAATTGACTTTAATGAGAGTTTCCGATTGCAAAAATTGAATAGATCTTCCAGACTGGGTCCAAGCAAATCGATAACCAGAACATTATAGTCTCCCTCAACTCCGAACCATCTCAAATTTGGAATCCCAGCTGCCAAAACAAAAGATTGAGAAGGGGAAATTCAAAAATCGCAGTCAAAAGAAACAAAAAGATAAACAATAATGAACGTGAAATTTACAAACAGCCACAGTTTGAAACAACCACTTCATATTTTAGAAAGACAAAAATAAAACATATCATTACTTCCACCCTGCAGGATCCTGTATAACTTTGATTCATATAACAACTGAGGATGCTTTGTCTTCACATTTTCCTGATCATTAAAGAAAAGGTCAGTAACTTCCTTAGGTACCAAAAATAACATATTAAGGTCAAAACAACCACAACACAGGAGAAAACAACTACCAATACTAAATAAAAGCAAGCAATTCTTATATAAAACAACAGAACTTTGAAGTATAACTAATCAAGTCAAACAATAATTCTAGCAGAAAGTCAATTTCTTAATGTCACCCAAGCTGAAATGACAATTGACTAAGACTTATAAGCATCATTGATTGATTAACATTAAATGAATATGGAGAATAATGTGCATTTGATGGTAAATTGGTAATCAACTGTATTAAGAAAGTCACCCCATTCAACCAGATAATCACCCCTCGTATATTGTCCTCGTCCACTATGATGCAAATATTCACTTAGGAACAAAGTTGATCCTCCTAATGAGACATGATGATCTCACCATTTAAAATCACAATTAATAGTTTGCTTTCCATTGTTCCCTCTGAGGGAGTTTGTAAAAACCATGAGCACAATGCCAAGCGGCTGCCAACATCAGCACAGTTTTCGTGCTTACCCCAAACCACCACAAAGGAAATTGGAATACAGTTTCTGCCACACATGCACAACGGCTAGAACAAAACTAAGTGACGAATAAAAGATTTCCACAATTCCTTGCTGTACAACTATCCTAAGACTCAGCCACATCACTAAGTTATAAATCGATTGTGTTAGCGATGAGATTTAACAGAAACAATCTCAGATTAAACCCTAATCAAAACAGCAATTGCGTTGCTATTTTTTTAAAGAAAGTTAATGCAATAAATCACAGTTACAGACAGGCAAACAACCAAAATAGAAAGTGAATTGTAAGCGAAGACTACTCACAAGCTTAATGGCAACCTCTTCATTTGTCTGAATGTTAGTACCTGCAAAGGGATAAACAAAAAGAAAGCACCAAATTCCACTCAAATACACAAACAAAGAGAAGAAAAAAACAAATGAAAAACAATAATAAAGCAACGAACCCAGATAGATCTCTCCAAAAGAGCCGCTGCCGATCTTACGACCAAGCCGGAACTTATTACCGACACAAGGCTCCATCAATTCAGCTTCAAATAAGTAAAGAAATAATTAAAAAAGGTGGGAAATACACAACCCTGACTATAATCTAAACCCTAATTCATCTTATTTTCTATATCTCTAGAAGCTTTGTTTACTGATAGTACAGAGGATTCGGTCGTATCGAAGCTAACGGAAGTAATAATGCTTTAAACAACGGCGAAAATGCTTTTTCTAAAAATACTTTTTCTTTTATTTATTTTATTTTTCGGGAAAAAAATTCTGGGGGTGAGAGATGGTGGTTTGGTCACACGTGTAAAGGTCGCGAAGGTTCCTATTGAGCGTTTTTGGCGCCACTCTCAAAGTGGGCCCCTCCTCACGTGCTTCTTATCCGAGTGTAATATTAACATAACCTATTGTCACGTGATCTTGTTGCCTTTGATTTTTTTTTTTTTATAATTACATAAATGATTATTATTAAAGTTTGAGTAAATATATTTTATTGTTATAATGTAAAAAATAAGGTCTTACCGTATGTTCTTGTGTTATATGTATAAGGTCTTTATTAAATGTATAGATAAATGTATAATTTAGGGGAACTTACACATTATAGTGTTCAAATAGAGTAGCGTTCATGTTTTATAAATTAATTCTCACCAAAGCATTTTATCTATATTTTTTATACACCGCAAGGATCAAAATGACTTTTTAGCTCATTCTTTAATTTTTAACCTTTCAGATATTACTAAACAGTAGACTAACAGATTTTGTATAAAAAGGATCGATCGATTCTCTTTTCTACCCACTATATGTTTATATATGTATTTTTTGTTATATTTTGGCGACAAATGCTTTTGCTACTGTCTTTATATATGTATGACCGGTATTTTATTTTGGACATTTTTATACGGATATCCGATATTGGTATATATATATGTTTATCGTATAAACTTTACTATTGTATATTTTCGTATTTTCTACTGATATATGTATTTTATTCATCGAAAACATATTGTAACTACGTTTTAAATATAAAAAAGATTCCTAAATAAGATATATAACCGCCTAGCTTCGATCGTAACGTCAAAACTGGATCTAGAGGTTACAATATATTTTGAGAAAAATAATTTTAAACATATGTTTTGCACTTCCCAATTCAATTAATTTTAAACACAATATAATTTTAAGCAAAGTAAAAAATTAGTTGACCCTTATTCCCATATGTAATAGAATAAGGGGGAGGTAGGATAGTAGGCTGCTCCCAACGCCAGGTTGCGAGCAGCTTCCGTGAGAGACCTCCAAATTATGAAATGCCCTCCGTGGGACTCGATCCCACGACCTCAAAGTTAAGAACCTTACGCTCTACCAACTGACCACAATATAAATTTAGATATTATGACTGAAATAAATTAGATTAGGATAATCACTTCCATAATAACCTAATAATTGACTTATGTACTATTTTTTTGAATTATAAAGAAGACTATTACATAGAAATACTAAGTGCAAATAAAAGCAGGACCATAGGGGTCACGGTGTAGATGAGATATAATCTCTTGGGGGTTCTAGATAGGTTCGTGGTTGTTCATTTGTAACAACGGTAGATTTTGCAAGGAAATCTGCTGCAGATTTAGCTTCACGGTGAATGAGAATGAATTCAATCGTCCACTGTTTTGATATAAGATTTGCAATAGAGTGAACAAGTGCTATGGTGATGCAGTTGGCCGTTGGCGAAGACACGAGATTAAGAGCTTTTGCACAGTCTGTTTGGCATTGGAGACGTTCAATTTTATGGGATAACGCCAATTGAAGTCCTTTAAAAATTCATCAAAGTTCGGCTTGCAGTGGAGTTGAAATTCCAACTGGTCTATTAAATCCAATTATCCAATCACCATTCATATTTCGAATGAGGTCACTCATCGATCCGAGAGATGTAATGTTGTGTACCGCTCCATCCGTATTAAGGGTGTGCCAGTTAGCAGGCGCAGCTTTCCATTGGATTAGTTCTAGACAAACAACAACATAATCGGTTGGGGAAATGGTCTATTATTTATATTAATGATAAAGAAATCACATATCAATATTGTTAAACAATAAATTTGAGATAAATAATCTCTTTATATTTGACATAAACCATAAACTTTTATAAAATTGTTTCGAAATTCAAAAAATAAGAAAAATATTATATATAGATTTTTTAACTTAACTTACACATGGTTAAATCATTGTAACAATATTTTTTAAATTTAATGTTATTTGAAACCATCAAGATTTTGTAAAACAGTCAATATGGTCCCTAATTTTTTTTAAACTCAATGTAATCCTTAAATTGGTTTTTTAATCATTCAATTTTTTAGTATTTTTATATTTAATTTATTGAATATCTTAATCATTGTTAATATTTTATATTTTAACTTAATTTTTTAAATTAACAAGTCCTCAAACTTTCTAAAATAATCAATTAAGTTCATTTACCACATCATCGTCCATCGAGTACTGTCGAAATAGTATCGTGAACTGCCACATTAATATTGTAGATTGCTATGTAAGTTTGTGAACTATCATGTAAGTGTCGTGACAATCAACATTTAATTATGTTGTTCAAAGGGTTAAATTAATTTTTTCCCAATTTTAACGATCACATTTGGTGCAAAAAAAAGTTCATGGACTACACTAATTATTTTTATAAAAAGTTTAAGGTTTCAGTTGCCACTAAACATATTTTTTTTTTAATGACAATTTTTTCTGCTATTACTTATAACAATATTTTATTGTATTTTTAAAATTTAATTAATGTCTAATATGCATTAACATTATAGAGAAGATAACCTCAGTGACCGAAAATGCCTTATAATATACGATTTTAACCAATTTCTTTTGGATTTGCGAAAATAACCAACAAATTTGCAATGCGAACTCCAATTTCGCAACACAGGTTCCAAATTCGCAACGCGATTTTCTAATTCGCGATGCTAATTCGTAATTCGCGACACTAATTCCAAATTCGCGACGCTAATTCCGAATTACAAAATCGTGTTGCGAATCGCGAATTAGGAATTAGCGTTGTTAATTCGGATTTAGCGTCACGGATTAGGAATTAGCGTCGCGAATTAGAAAATCGCGTTGCGAATTAGGAATTAGCGTCGCGAATTCGGAATTAACATCGCGAATTAGAAAATCGCGTTGCGGATTTGGAAAATCGCGTTGCGAATTTTAAAACTGAGTTGCGAATCTGGAAAATTCGCGTTGCGAATTTGGAAACTGTGTTGCGAATTTGAGATCACGTTGCGAATTTGTTGGTTATTTTCGCAAATCCAAAAAAAATGGTTAAAATCGTATATTATAAGGCATTTTCGGTCACTAAGGTTATTTTCTCAACATTATATTCTTATCATAAACTAAAATAAATTATGTGTTATGAATTTTTTTACCAACTTTATTATTTAATATTTGTATAACTCATATGTTAAATTTATGTAATGACTCTTAATAATTATAATCTAATTTAATTATTTAATAACTATTATTTTATTTTTATTTTTATTTTAAAGAATTATATACCAAATATATATTTTTAGTATTTTAGTTTTGAATTCAATTTTTTCATTTATATTAACAAAATAAATTTGTTAAAAATTAAAAATGAAAACTATTTTCTTAAAACAAAAATAAAAAATATTTTCTAAGACCAAACGGACCCTAAATATATGTTAAAAATTATGTTAATCATGTTTAAATGTGAGGAATAATATTTAAGGTCAATTATATTGATCATAGTTAAAATTTTGGGATATTCTTATTTTAGTCATTAAACTTTTAAAACCTATACTACATTCCTTAAACTTATAATTCGCTCTTATTACGTCATCGTCGTTAAGAAAAGTTGACATGATACGTTTACATTTTCTTCCTCTTGAAAACCCTAAGGTTATAGATTGATAATCTCCACAAAGACTAAGTTTTAAATGAACAAAGCGGTTTTGGATCAATCTTAATGGTGAGAAAAATTATTTTCGTCAAAAGATTAACATAATTTTGTTTTAAGTTGATCCGACGGTTGACAATGTCATATCATAAAAAATTTAGTTTACAATTTCGATTGAGATTTAGGGATATTGAAAGGTTTTTTGACGAGTTTGAACCGAAAGGAAATAAAGAGAATAAGAGTAAGAAAAAAAAAATGAGTAGTTCAGTGATATTTTTTCGATCGACGAAACCATGAAAGATAATAAAAATAATTATGATAGAAGAAACAACGATTACCAATTTTTTTAAATGTTTTTTAACATGCTAAGTCAACTGTCGTTAATGGTTTAGCAACTCAGTGGACGAAATGAAAGTTTTTATTAACAACAATAACTCTAATAAAAGTTTTTCGATAATCAGAGTGAGTGCATCATAAAAAAGTCAATGATTATTAATGTAATCTACTCTAATATATATATATATATGAATAGCACGTGGTGATTACAATATAATATATGTTCTGAATCATTCTTAATAATTGACAATACACGTACATCTCGCATATACAACTACTGAATTCGAGATATTTAAAGAGAGTAACACTCTTTTTTTACTATTAAAATCGTTTGACGAGATATCTAAATTTTATATTAAATTATATAATTTTTGGATTTTGGAAAAAGTGAAAATGAACTTCCCCGTTATTCAAACACTTGAATCAAGTTTGATTTTAGAATCAACTTTACCTAAATATCGTTTTGGTCCTAATAAAATTACTCTCATACAATAAAATAAACGAAGACATGATGGATGTATTTTTACTAATTTTTAAATAGATTATTACTTCATTTTTTTTTATCTAAAATTAAGGAATTTATAAATTTCCTAATCGACAAGTCCAGCTATTTCCTTTAACTGAATATATGAAATTAAACATTTGGCAAAAAAGCATTAGAGATCATTGTACTTTTGAAAAAAAACTAATGTTGTCTTGATATTTTTTTCCTCAATGTGGTCATTGAACTCAGAAAATAAACCCGATGTGGCCCTTTGACCAATATTTTTTTCATCGTCGACCATTACTGTGCTGATGTGGCAATTCATGGTATTGTCATGGTAGTCAACGATGCTGATATGATAGTCTAAGGTGATAGATTAACGTGGTGAATACCATGGTAGACTGGCTAAATTGATAACTCAAACATGACAGATGAACCGCCAAGTCAACATTGTGAATTGGCACGTAGTACTGTAACAGTCAACGATGAAAAACGTTAGTCAAAAGATCATATTGGATTTGTTTTTGAGTTGAAGGGCCACTTTAAGAGAAAAAAATATGACAGTCATATTAAATATTTTTAAAAGTACAAGGAGCTATTATGTTTTTTACCTAAACATTTTTATGGTTAAATATGTTTCCACTCAAGAGGAACAAATTAACATCAACCGCAAGCCGTCTCTTGGGAGCCGGCTTAAATGCCTGCTATTACCAAAAGTCCCTGTTTAGTCAAAGTGACGTCTCCCCATCCAAGCACAACGGATTAGGGGCATAATAGTCAGTTGAGTTACCCCAAAATTTCAATTGCCGATCAAAGAACACAGGTGGGCTCTTTTACGAACCTCTATGGCCATGTACGAACTCTCCGCTTTCGATTTCGAGCTTCTCTGATCAAAGTTTACGTAAGCCAAGGTTTCGCATCTTCGTAATTTTAAAGAGTCTCTAAATTATTTGCTGAGCCATCGAATATTCGGTGATTCATTTGAAGGTATATTTTCTTAATCACATTCTATGGTCGCAAGTTCTAGGGTTTTGTTTTTGAAATTTTTTTATTGAAAATTTGAATTTCACTTTATTTTTATAATGTTAATCTTTGGTTAAGTTATCAGCGTTTTCCCGTCAGTTGTGGAGGTTCGACGAATGAAGTATGATTCAGATGTCAAATCGAGTAGTTGATTGAATTTTATTTTTATTTTAGCTTAGATTGGATTTCTACTTTGTAAAATAGAGAATGAAGCTAGGTTTTGTTGATTAGTCGAATAATGAAGCGACAATACTTACTTCCTTTTTCTTTTTTTGCTGTAGCCTTTTGATTTAATTTTAGATTGGATTTAACACTGAAGCAAGGAAAGTGAAGCTGAACGTTGGTATATTTATCCCTTTCATAGCGAAGAAAGGGAGAAACATAAAAGCAATGTTGATTTGGAAATAATAAAAATGGGAATGCTGTTCTTACTGACTGCTATTTACAAGATGTCCATGCCAGCTGAAATCAAAGTAAGTTCCATTATTTAAATAAGTTTTTTTCCACTTATGTCTTAATTGGGAGAAATAGGTATTTAAATTATTGATATAATATATAGAATCTTGTCAGCCGGATCTGTTAGTTAAATAGTGGCAGTGTGCATTGGCTCGAGTGTAATTAATGTGCGGACTAAGTTCTACATTCATTTATTTTTTATTCCTTATTTACTTCAGTAGTTCTAATTTGTCAACAGTAAGGTTATAAAATTTTCTCAAGATCTACTCAGATTCTTCTCTCTGTCTCTGTGTGCGTATATGTATGATTCATGATTCTGATAATGATGTGGTTACATACTCCCCATAAAAGATTTAGCACACAGGCTGTTGAAGGTAACGAATGCCATTTTAGTTCCATGAATGTTGATATTTCTCTACAACCACTAGGGATTACTTCATGATTTAATTTGAATCCGTTTTCTCTAATTGTTTTTTACATGTTCATTATGCTTGCAACAGCATGAATTTTGAGGTAGTATTATGTGGATTTGGAATCTAACATTCATATGCTCATCCTTAGTTTTTTTTTTCCTCCTTTGCAGATAGGTTGTTCTTTGTCATTAAGAGTTTAATTCAGCCTTCATGTACCGTTGCACAACATTTTTGTCATGCACCACTTTATTTATTGGCCTTGTAAGATTGTGGATTACCAAAACCTGATGCAATGGCAACATCTAGCAAGTTTGATATGTCTTCTGGTAGCCCAGATAGGCCACTGTACACTAGTGGGCAGCGTGGAGCCCACTTAGCTGCTCAATTAGACAGATCAGGCAGCTTTCGTGAGACTATGGAGAATCAAATCCAATCTTCTCTGTCAAGAATGTCAAGGAGCACTTCCTTAGTAGCCCAAGGAGACGTATCCAACTTCTTCCAGTGCTTGTGTTTTGATCCCAAGGTGGTTGCTGCTGAACATAAGCCTAGTCGCCAAGGAAACTTTAAGCGGCACATCAAAATTGCTCTTGGCATTTCTCCTGATGATTCTCCAACTCCGTTGTCAAAAGGCAAGCTGTTGCCTTCTCCCATACCGGAGGAAATTAAACGAGTTAAGGCTGGTCTACGTGATTGCACTGTCAAAGCAAGGTAGTTCTTTGTAAACTTTGTTTTTCGAGTTGAAGTTGTCATTAGTAATTAATGTAATTGGTTAACAGGGAGCGCATGAAAACTTTCAACGAAGCCTTATCAGTTTTCTACAAGTTTTTCCCTAACATACCATCTAAGAAAAGATCTCGATCAGAAATCTTTACTAGTGACCGCTCCAATGCCTTGTTATCTAGTGATCGGTCAGTCCTGGGGCCAAGCATTGGTAAGATGGGAATTCATAATCATTCCATTGCTGGAGGTTTTGATTTTGAACGCCAGAAGTCAGAAGAAAGGCCTAAAAGTTCTTTTCCTAATAAACGTACTCGAACTTCTCTGCTGGATGTTAGGGTTTGTATCTTTTATATCTTCCATCTCTATGCATTTTCTGCATTATGATATTATATCTTCTATGGTGCCTGATACAACTTGTTTAGTAAGCTTTTGCAATGGCTGTTTTATGTGCAATATTCAAGTACGACTGGAATCAAAGAGTTCATGTCCCAATGTAATTATTGTTGTTGATGTCTCTTATTTATTTATTCTCTCTAGCTTTATCTTCATTTCTTCTTTTCCATTTGTCAATGAATGAAACCTTACTGCTTTTGATCCAACTAGATGGTCTCATTCGTAGTTTGTTCCCTTTACTCTTCCTTTTGAACATATTTAATTATGTACTTCACTGTGAATTAGTACTTATGTGAGTGATTGGAATTCATTTCCTTTTACATGAACCTACATGATATTCTGTTTTACATGCGCTCTGATTTGAATTTTGTTTTATATTTCATTTGCTTACTCTTATGCATAGTCTTTATATTGTTAGTCTCATTTTGGTTGGCTGATGCCTAATTGGGATGCGTGTGCCACTTTTGCTTCACTATCTCTTGTAGAGAAGATTTAACACATGTTCTAATGAATCTAGATGGATGTGCAGAATAATGCTCTAGTCAGGCAGCCTGGTAATGCAGATAGGGATAGGGAAATGCTCAGGGTTTCAAATAGTGCTGGAGTTCAAGGTGAAGATCGAACTTTGTATGGCGGTGTCGATGGGTGGGAAAAGGCAAAGATGAAGAAAAAGCGGTCTGGGATAAAACCTGATGTGTCTCCAAGTACGGTATCAACTAAACCGATAGAAGGTTACCGGGAGTCTAAACAAGGCATACAGCAAAGGGCTGTCTCTGATACTCGATCAAGGGTAAATAATGACTCCCATGAGTTCAGGTAAGCCTGCTGAAAGTGCTACTATTGTGCATAACTGTGATTGTTTGAATGGTTGCTTAATTACATCTGTTAAAGGGCATGCACATGGGTTCTAGGAGGAGAACCACACTTGAGTATTAGTAATTTTATTATCATTGGAAGCTTCCACCATAAGAATCTTCAGTGTAATTCAGTGACACCCGAACTGGATTGGACTGGTTTGTCAGTTAAATCAGAGTGACTATGTATCAAAAGGGCTTTAGATATTTATTTTATTATTGATTTTTTATGGGTTGTGAAAGTTGAACACTTGACCGCATACCTTTTTCATTGATGGGTAATCCATTGAGTCGAATGTGTTCTGGTTTAGTAAATTATATTTGATTCTATTTAATGTCAAAATCATGCTTCTAACAATAGCTTTAGAGAAGTAAATTGAAAGGCTTGCACCAGTAACACTCCTGTTTATCCTCTGGTCTGATTATGAACATTGATAATGGTATGATCTATATTTCCAGCCTACCCACTGCCAAGAGAATTTTGGGATTAAGGGGCTTCAATTGTAATCATGATGTGGTAGCAGCTTTTCCCAATAATACTGCAGTATTTATTCCTCTTTGTTTTTAACTGCTTTTGTTGTGGAGGATATAATGAATTACAATGTCAAACTTGTATTTTATGCTTCTGAGGTTATTTTCTATTCCAGTTCCTGTTTTTTTTTTCATGGCGAGTATGATATTAATGACAGTGTCGAGGTAACATATGGTTAAACTAACCCTTTCTACACTTCCATAATTTTGCTTTACTAGCCTTTTATAATCCTTTTCTGTATTGTCCTTGGGCATGCCATTCTGCTTGAGATCTAAAATCACCTGAATGAATAATATGGAGCTTTTAGATTAAGGGAAATTGCTTTTGCCTTTGGTGCATAGGACATCTAACAAGTGCCCTAAAGGTGCATTTTTATTTGATATTATTTGTGGGAGAAGTATATGATGGTACATTTACTGATTTTTACTGATTCATATTTTTTAAGTATATAATAAACCAACACTAGGATCTGATCCATCTTGCGTGTATTGTTTGAGAGGCAGAGTGCTTTAGTCATGATCTGACCTAACCTATTGATTAAAGATACAAGTGTGTGCTAATGTAGAATTAACTCTTGCTTGCGTTCGCCTCACACTTTAGATGGATACTTTTTCCTTAATAGATGATTATAATGGTGGCTGTAGGGAATAGGAAAATTGTTTTAGTAATTTAGTCATGATCTGATCTCACATTATGAGTTTCAGTTAAGATCCAAGCACATCATTTTCAGACATTTTAAGAAGGAAATCTTATTGGAGCCTTCTCCTAAGACTTTAGAGGGTTGTGCTTTCCATAACAGAAGATCAAAATGGTGGATGTAGGGAAATTGTGTTAGGGTCTTCTTGAGTGCCTTTTCTTCATATCTTGTACTTGAATTCACTCTGTGAATCAAATCTTTCCTTATATTTATTCATTAAACTTTTGATGTTTCCTATTCTTGATTTTTTATTAATAAACAATTAACCTGTTATAGGTCAGGAATTGCTAATGGATCTGCTGGAGTTGGAAAATCAGAAGGTATATCGCTGCTGACTGGCTTGGGTCCTAGGTCATCTGTCCCTAGGACTGATATGGACAACAGTTCCCTTCGTAATGATAGGAGAGAGCGTCCTGTTCCTTCCGATAAAGAGAGAGTGAATCTAAGAGCTGTTAACAAGTATGCATTGTTTTTTTTTTGTATAAATTTTACTGACCCAGTCCTATTTTAAAAGCCTTGTTTTCTGTCCTTTGGGGTGTCTCCTTCTGTGCTTTGCCTTTTAGGGTTTTACTGCAGTAGGTGTACTTATTTGCATGCCTTTTGTTCTCTACAATATGCAGGATGAGTGCTCGTGATGAGTTTAATTCAGCAAGTCCTACTTCAAACACAAAAATGAATGCTTCTATCCGTGCTCCACGATCGGGTTCTGGAGGTGGTCCAAAGTTGTCACCAGTTGTTCATAGAACAGCAACATCAGATGACTGGGAGATATCTCATTGTACAAATAAACCACCTACTGCAGGTGGAGTGAATAATCACAAACGCACGATGTCAACTCAGTCTTCATCGCCACCTGTTGCCAATTGGGCCGGTCAGAGACCACAAAAGAGCTCTCGAACTGCAAGAACAAATCTTGTTCCTATTCTTTCAAATAATGATGAACTTCCATTGCTGGATACTGATATGGCTGGAAATGAAATTGGGTCAGGATTTCCTAGACGCTTGTCAAGCGGTTCTCCCCAACAAGTTAAACTAAAAGGTGATTCTTTATCTTCAGCTGCTCTTTCTGAAAGTGAGAAGTCTGGGACTGCTGAAATTAAATCTAAAGGTAGGGTGACTAAGTCTGATGAAATAGAAGAGAAAGCTGGACAGAATGTTCAAAAAGCATCGACTTTGATCCTGCCATCAAGAAAAAATAAGCTGATGAATGGAGAAGACATTGGAGATGGTGTACGACGCCAAGGGAGGACTGGGCGGGCTGTTACTTCTGGAAGATCCGTTATGCCAGTGACAGTTGAGAAGTATGGCAATGTTGGAACAGCAAAACAGCTCAGAAGTGCCAGGCTTGCCTTGAATAAGTCCGAGAGGTTAAATTTTTCTTTCTACCTGACCACCTGTTACCTTTTTCTCCAATAATGTTCTTTTATTGTGGTCTTGAACCACCATTCTTTCTGATTGAAATCTCATAATTTGATTAACATTTTGCTCAGCAAGGGTGGTCGTCCCCCAACAAGGAAGCTCACTGACCGCAAGGCTTATGCTCGCCAGAAGCATGCAGCAATCAATGCAGCTGCAGATCTTCTTGGTAATTATACTTCAAGCTAATGAAGAAATTTCCTTGGACTTTTGAATAACAATACTTGACAAAATTTCTAAAGCTTTGATTACATGGTATTGGCTTCTAATACATTTTGTTCACTTATTTAGTTGCTTCGGAGGATGGACATGAAGAGTTGGTGGCTGCTGTAAACGCTCTTATTACTTCTGGTAGTGTCTCGTGATTAGTTTTTATCTTTTTTGTTGGGGGGTTCAAAATTTTTTTATTTTGTTTGGTTCAACATTTACTTTTTTGCACTGGTTGATTTACTATCATTGCAGCTCATGCCTTCCCCAACACATTTTGGAGGCAGATGGAGCCTTTTCTGGGTTTCATATCTAATGTAAATATTGCCTATTTAAAGCAGCAGGTATTCTTCTTGTCCCACCAATTAAGATTGATGGTTACTGTTATTATAAGATCTTAGAAAGCATATTTTTATTTAAAATTTGTCTCTTCAAAACCCCGTAGTGTATTCCCTTTTCAGGGGAAAAAAGATTATTTGAATATTTTTTTTACTGATATGCTTTAATTACGAATTATTGGTTGCAATGTGTTCCTTTTTGGCCAGTATGGGCTGATTTTTTTTTCAACAAGGTAGGGCAAAAAGTAGAATTAAACTTATACTTTTACTCTCCATTGTCTCTTGAACAAGCATGGGTTGTTCTTTTCATCAAATATAGAAGAAAAGGGCACAAGATAAATGAAGAAATTCTTGTAGACTTGCTGATAGTAGTGATGGTTGTCAAACCATGTGACTAGTTTTCTGGAATTCAATTTATTTGATTTTGGAATGAGTAGTATGTAATCCCATGGAACCATGTCAGATTTATATGTTTAACAATGAAAAGTTAGGAGTTGTCTTCACCCACATTTCTTTGTAACACTGCAACACCTTTGTAAAAAATTCAAAAAAGATAAAACAGAGTGCCTACACCTCTTTTGGATGCACTACTTTCATTGAAAAAGGTAAAAGTAGCTTAGTGCGTTTGTACTTCCGATGCTGTTTCCCATTGAATTTCATAATGTGCTTTTGGTTTCAGTGTGATTGAAGGTTGAGACTCAATAACTCATCTTTTTCAAATGTATATTAGCCCCTCTAATCTGTTTCCATATCTTTCAGGGAAATTATGAATCCATCAAATTGGGATCAACACCAGTTCCTTTTATTACAGATGGTTGTCGTACCATATTCAATGGGTGTGGATTGCTTGAACATGAAAGAGATGGCGGCATTGGTGCTGTAGCATCAATTGATGAAATTCATTCACAACAGTTGCTCCCGGATACAAGGGACAATGATGTGATTCCCCTTTGTCAAAGATTTTTAGCAGCTCTAATCCCAGAAGAAGCTATTGATAGCGGAAATGAAGACCCTCCATTTGATGTTTATGGAACTGGATTTGAGATGGATGGAGAATTGGGGTCCAATGGTTTGAGTCATATTATTAACTTCCAATTGACTGGTGGGCATGCTTCATTTGATGATTATAGGATAACTGGAAAGCCAGAACATTATGATCCTGAAATTGATATGCCGGGGAACACAGGAATTAATAACTCAATTTCAGAATTTGAGTATGGGATTATGAAGATAAATGAGAAACTCATTTTAGAGGCGCAAAGTATTGGAATTTTCTTAGAACCACCGGTTGGTGCACTTCTACATGAATATTTATATTAAATGCTGCATTGTTTGTCTTGTCTCAAAATATTATGAAATATTCAGTCGACAGCTCTCTACCTTTCTCTATGTTGTTTCAAAATCAATAATTATTGTGATCTACCAGTCTTATTTGCGCTTGTATGTTATCTGAATGGTTCATGGATGTCCATTCTTATTATCTTGTAGGGCAATTTTCTTTTTCTCCTTTTCTTACACTTCTGCGGTTTGTTTTAGTTTGTGTCTGCCTAGTTTCTTCTTTTTTGCCTTGACATTAAGGTTGTTAATGTGTTTAACTTTATATGTTTCCACTGTTTTTCAGCCTGACATAGCACAGACGTGGGATGTTGAGATCCTTGCGGACATTAGTAAGCTAGAGGAAGAGCACAAGGAACAGGTACTTTCTTGATGGAATTATTGAATCTCTGATACATTATCTATATTTCTTTTTCTTTTCTCCTTACATTAATGTTTCCACCCAAAGTTTCATGATAACTGTCGTTAGATATTTGATAACTTCTATCTTTCTTCTTACCCGTGATATCTACTTATTGTTGGAGTTTCCATCTTAAAGTTCAAAGCTTGTTCTGTGAAGTTCAATTTTGTAGAATATTAGGAAGAGAATAGTTTCTTATATTTTATTCATCAACATTATGTGTATATATACAAGTATAAAGGTCCTATAAAATGTAATGTGATATCCTACATTAACTATGTAATATCATGCATTAAATACAATATATACCAACCCTAATATTTATCCCATAATTCTGTAACAAATTTGTTATCTTGTGAATGCAATAGGCTTCAAAGAAGAAAGGTTTGGTTGATAAACTATTGAAAGCTGCCTCAGAAACAAGAACAGTTCAGGAGGAGTACTGTTTTACCCTTTCTCTTCGTGTAGTTTTGTATGCATTTCTGTTTAACTTAAAAGTCTTTGGTACCTCGTGTACTTGTAAACATATTTTTTTATATAGGGAATTCAAACAACGTGCTCTTGAAAAACTTGTCACAATGGCGTATGAAAAGTACATGGTAATTCTCTTAATGCTCATTCTCCTTTTTGTTTTGGTTTTCATTTGCACACACCCGTTAAATTCTTGGATGCTTAGAACCTAGTCTGTTTTGACAAATAATTTAGGAAAGCCCTTACTGTGTAAACTAAGCTATGGTCTAGAGGGAAGTCAAGAGGATTTCAAAGAATTAATTGACTGTGTGGACTAAAAGTAGCATAAAAATAAAAATACACAGATTTAAATGGACAGGGTGGCAATATTTTAACTTAACTAACTGGTCCAAATATAAAAGAAAGTGCCCAACTTGGTGAAAATCTTCAATGTCGTAGGAGAGAACTATCTCCTTTTGGGTAGTTCATATTCCTTGCTCACCAAGGTCCAAGTGAATAATGCTTCTTCCGTTCTCCTTGATCTTATATCCGGAATCTGTTTCAACCATGACCAGAACGTGGTTATATGTTGCCTGATTGGATTCAGGAGACCTTGTTCTTTCCCTTCCCGGTACATATGCTTAGGTGTTCTCTTTGATGTTTGCAAGAATTAGTTATTTGTCACCTTGTGAGTCTCTGGGTTTTAGATAGTGGAAAGTTTTTTAAAGCCTCCTTTTATCTAACAACTCTTACATTCTTTTTACATTTTTTCCTCTCTATTTAGCTGCATTAATGACAAATGACTTAAGGTGGATATAACAGGGTACTTTTCTTTTTGTTGCAAATGTTATATTGTCTATAAATTAGAGTTTGCTTCCCTAGTTTTTCTCCTGAACTTTGCTTAAAGGTGGATAAATCTGCTTGTTCCCTCTGTGTGTTACGGCGTTTCATTTACCATTGAGAATTTTTAATCATCGAAAAGTTGAACATATTATGATATGATACTGGAATTGTATTTTGATGATCTATTAATAATCTTTTAATAGAGTTGTTGGGGCCCTAGTGCAACTGGTGGAAAGAGTTCCAGCAACAAAATGATCAAGCAATCTGCCTTAGCATTTGTTAAACGGACATTAGCTCGATATCAAAAATTTGAAGATACAGGAACAAGCTGCTTTGATGAGCCCATGCTTAGAGACATGTTTCTTTCTGGGTCTTCCCGGCTAAATTGTGAACAGGCAATAGATACGCCTACAGATAGTGAATCTGGAAAGCCAAGCGCCAGAAATTCCACCCGCTCTCTGGAAGCTCGAACCTCAGGTATGCCTATGATGCC
The DNA here is from genome assembly GCF_006381635.1 of Hibiscus syriacus. Classification (NCBI taxonomy): domain Eukaryota; kingdom Viridiplantae; phylum Streptophyta; class Magnoliopsida; order Malvales; family Malvaceae; genus Hibiscus; species Hibiscus syriacus. The sequence goes on along the minus strand of NW_024062645.1, from coordinate 376,597 downwards.
TACACACTTTAAAATTCCCATGCTAGTTTTGTCCGTACATGTGTGTTTGATCCCATGTAATGTAATCATCTGCAAACCGTTCTTGATGGTACTTTTTTGCATTCTGTTGAATTGTCTTCTCCCTTTCCACCTTTTTTTGGATATTATGGTGCAATTTAGCTGTGGATTGTCACTTCTGGCAGGTCAAAATGGGGATAGCTATGCTGTTAATTCGTCTGATCTGCATACACCCACAAATCGGTCTTCCGATCAAACTACTGTTAAAGATGATTCGTGGTCTAACAGGGTGAAAAGGAAAGAATTATTGCTGGAGGATGTGGTTGGTGGTACTTCTAATGCCCAGCCAGGCATTGGAAGTTCTTTGTTGAATAGTACAAAAGGAAAGAGGAGCGAGAGAGACAGAGAAGGAAACGGACATGGTAGAGAGGCTTTATCTAGAAATGGAACTAATAAGATTGGTCGACCTGTATCCAATGTTAAGGGGGAAAGGAAATCGAAAACAAAGCCTAAGCAGAAAACAACTCAGCTCTCTGTTTCTGTAAATGGCCTTCTTGGCAAGATGTCAGAGCAACCCAAAACATCAACTTCTCTATCGAAATCGAGTGAGATAACCGCCAATAATAATGCCAAAGATAAAGATGAGTTCGGCCTGGACGTATTGGATGACATACAACTACCAGGACAAGATTTGGGTTCATGGTTGAACATTGATGATGATGGTTTTCAAGATCATGACTTCATGGGCCTTGAAATCCCCATGGATGATCTTTCCGACTTGAATATGATGGTTTGAGTTGTTTTCTTTGTGTAGTCTTGTTCATTATACTGTTTTAAAACCAAAAGTATAATCACTGTCATCAAGAAATGACGTTACATGAATGATCGTTTGGCTGTCCCGTCCACAATTAGGTTACAATAGATTCTTTGTAGACTCATCCACAAGTTGACTTTCGCGTTGAACCATTTGGACGTCTTGAAATTTTTCTCTCAAGTTGGCGACATTGGCTGTAAAGATCCTTTTTGTTCCTACAAGCTTGTATCTCGTAGCAATTATCTTAGCAAACACTGTACCCTGGCTGTAGCGTTTACAGATCTGAGAGCAATGTACATACATTTATATTCTAAATAAAATTAGTTTTTTTCGGTGTATTTATATATATTTGTAAAAATAATTGTATAGGGTTGTCTCCTGATTTCCTGGTTCATGTATCTTTATTTTCACTCTTACGGCAGCAGCTGCAGTTGCAATTTGTTATTACAGACATGGTAATTTCCCCTCAGGTTTTTTCATGAAGATGTTTCTTCCAAGTCTAAGAGGTAAGAGTGTTCAATGAAGATGTTGATACAATAATTGGCCATGTTTTTTCAGTTATTTTGGTCTGAGCAGGTACTTTTAGCTCCGGATGTATACCTTAATTTGCAGGTTCTCACTTCAATAATCTCACGAACCACGAGTAGAAGATGGTTGCGGGTAAACTTGCTCTCTTGGATTTTCTGATCAAGATATGTATCCCTGGGATCCAGTGGCATGTAATCTGCTTCGTTCTGATAAACCTACATTACTACCGAGGTAAAACCGAAATACCTTGTTCTAGTCTTGTTTATAGAATTCCGTCGTTTACTGTTATTTTCCTAGAGAATATGTCAGCACTTTATTTTGAGGGCAAGGCATCACTTGTAATACAGTGTAGAAGGCTCCCGGCAGGCTCGTGTTCTGTAATATGCATCCACTGCATTTTAAAGCTTACATTTATTAATAGCGTTAATGATTCTCAACCTGCTTTATATGAAAGATTTAATGTATCGGATGGGGCCATTGAGAGTCTTGTCTTGTTCGTTTCGAGAATTAATTTTCTGTATAATTTCTTCCCTAGAGAGGCTCGAGTACATGTGACATTAATTAAAGAATACTTTAGATACTTAGATGAGAGAAATTGAATAATCTAGATACCTATTTTGACCAAAAAATACTTTAGTTACCTATTTTGACCAAAAAGATAAGTTTAGATACTTATTTCGACCAAATAACATTTTAGGTACTTAAATGAAAAAATGATATACTTTAGGTACTTATTTGTGATATAAACCATTTCAAAACCATATCTAAAGTTATGTTTTTGTTTCATTTTAGTACTCATTCAAAATTTAATGTTAAATTTTAAAAATTTCGAATGTTTAGATATTAAAGCGGACCAAAACTTATAGTTTAATTGTACTACTTTTATTTGACTTGCAAATAATAGGATACAAATAAACAAACAAGCATACTTGCAAACGTTAATTTAACCGAACAAGAACACATTGAAAGCCAAACAAATAAACACGAACATATTATTATTAAAAATTTAAATGAATATGAACCGAACAAAAATACATTGAAAAACAAACAAACAAACACGAAAATAAACTTTTTCGTTCAAACCAGTTTCATTTACACTCTACTTATTTCTAATGATTTTTGTCTAATATTACTGATTGGTAAAGTTCTTCCTAACTACTAATCCATCTTTATGAGATTCATATTATACTCGAGATATCTCATTTTTCTCGATATTATCATTTGTATCCAATCTATTGATTGACTAGTTCATATATTGTTTCTAATTATTGTTATTCCTTGAGGTCCCGTTCAAAATTTAACGTTAAATTTAGATTTTTTTTTTAAAGTTTAGGTACTAAAACGGACCAAAAGTAATAGTTAGATACTACACGTAATAAATTTTTAATGAGGGTACTAAAATGAAATGAAAATAAAATTTTACATATGATTTTGGAAAAAATGAAAATTTAAGTACTAAAATTGATAATTTGTGTACTAAATACGTACTAAAACTGATAATTTAAGTACTAAAATTGATAGTTTAGTTACTATATACAAAAATGATTTTGCATAACATGTTTTATTACAAAACATGTATGTCACTGGTCAATCATTTTAATTTTACTATTTTTAATATATTTTTATGAGTTAATAGCGTTATACGTTCCTGGATATTTATTTTCATTTTAAATCGATCCTCAAACTTTTAAACATTCTGAATTCATCCCTAGACTATCACATTCCTTTTAAAGGTCCCCAAACTTACTTTTGAAGTATCTAATAACATCCCAAAATCATTCAAAATTCGACACCCGATGAAAATTTGCATGATCGCCGGAAGATAAGGGAAGTCATCCGAAGATTTGTTCGTCGAAATCGCCGCTTCACAAGGACAATCCATCACTTCCTCAAGTACGACTCCGTTCCGACGCGAGACAAAGTTCTCGGCTTCGGCCCCGTTTATATCTAAATTATATGCTTTGGCCAATCTTGAAAGTGATTGAAATAGATAAGATAAGCTAACTTGGTGAAGTTACTACCAGAACTATTAGGATTGTAATAAGATGTTCAGTTTCCCTTTACTGAAGCAAATCTACAATTTAGTTTGTTGAGGGAAGGGACAAGACAACCTTAGGCCACTGTCTGTTAGGTATTCGACAACCTAGGATTTCGAAAGAAACACCGAACTGTACCGACTATGCCTGCATCTTTCGACTAACCGGAAAATTCAACTTCAGTGGGGGTAAAAAGGAGAGAAGAGAGTGAAACCTCTAGCTTTCCAGTAAGGTTTTTGCACAGTAAGTCCCCAACAGAAACCACATGAGGAGGAGGAGAGAAAACGAGAAGAGTCCGGCCATGAACGGCCACCCGACCAGTACTAACCCAAGGCAGAGCACTACTGTGAAAGGGAGGAATGATCTTACTATCGACATTGTATCGACCCACTGCCCCTTGAGCATCAACAGTACAGCCACGCTTATCATGTTCCAATTCATTGATCCGTCGTAGCAGAGCCGGTTGAGACAATTGGCAACGAACGAGTAAGAGTTGCACGTGAAGAGGTTGTAGCTCTTGTGCTCAAAGTAACGCACGCTCGACTGCAAGGCATCATCCCATGTGAGTGCAGTCCCATACTCTGTGTGCTGGTACCCATGCTTGCATGTGTGCCCGGCCAGGTTCGGGGGAAAGCAGCACTAGTTCCACAATAAAACTGGTTAATGAAACATCCCCTAGTTCCGACCCGAAAATATATATCAACCGCCGAATCCGATCCGACTCGAAAAATTTATATCCTTCGTCCGAACCCGACCTGACCCGAAAATATATATCCTCCACCCAACTCCGATCTGACCCGAACTTTTAGAGTATAAATCTGAACCGTCCCGATGTAAAGTGAGGATTTAATTAAATAATAATAATTTTTAAGAAAATTACACTATTATCCTCTGGTTGAGCCGGGTATGAATTTTTTCACCCCACCTCGTCCTTTAAAAAATCCGACCCTCCCAAATTTAAAAAAATATCCGACCTTATCCAGTCAGATCGAAACCCGTTGTATTCAGGTTAAATCATCATCCCTAGTTTTGCCTGTATAGGATGATTGACTATTGTCTTAGATGAACTTTGTTTCAAATTTATGAAATTTTGAAGCTTTGGTCTCTCTTTACCATTTCAGTAGATGATTCGGAGACTGCCTGTTTACCCTCCATTTTGCATTGGAGGTCGTGTCCTGGTCTATCTATAATAACTTTTATATATTATAATAAATCAACTAATAAGAAAAAGAGAGATGGCTCACGTGCGGTAACTTTAGTAATCGGTAAAAAAAATACATTGTCGATTTTTGTTATTATTTAAATAATAAAATTGATAAAAAATAATCGAAAATATTTTTATTTCTATTGATTTTGTTATTATTAGGTGTTTTACCCGTACTGATAAAGTGTTATCGGTTTTATTATTTTTTCTACCGATTTTATTATTATTAGACATTTTTATCGAAAATGTTAAAAAATTGATATTTTAAGTAAAAATAATAATATTTTAAGAAATTTTTTTACCAATTTTATTATTTAAATAATAATAAAATCGATAATACTTTATTTTAGTAATATATTAAAGTGTCGTAGAATTTCCTTAGAAAAAGAATTCATAAAAACCATTAAAACGTAAACGTATACGTGGCGGAAAAAGTGGGTAGCAAATAAATCAATAACGACGGATAATCCTAAAAAAAGGTCCCAAATAGTAAATGAAAAGGGAGGCAGGGTAAGGTGTCGGTTCATGAATGCATTATCAATAACCTAACCAAAAAAAATCTACTTTTGATGTACATTCATCTCCCCAACCATTTTCTCTTTCTACAAATAAAATACTAATATTTTCTTCTTTTTTTCTAAAGATTTATATAAAATAATATTTTATTTTATCTTATTTTCATTTTCATTTTTTATTAAACTAAAATGATAATAAAGTAATATCTGTTTTAAATACTCTTAATTATTTGACAACGAACACTCAATCACTCTGTTATAATTATTGATGTTCGAACATATTACCTTTAGAAACAACAATGATTTGAATTCAAATGAACAACCTTTGATTTTAAAGGTGTGGGTAACCAATGAATAATTTATGTAGAATTAGTTGGTTTAATGAGATAAATGGTTAGATTACTTAAATAGTATTGAAGTTTTAAATCATGGCCTTATAAATAAAGTAAATTAGTTTTGAAGTTTAGAGTTTAATAGGATAGGTAAGATCTTAGGGCTGTGCAAGAGACGTCAAAAATATTTTAAGTTTAAATCGAGTTGTAAAATACAATTTGAATAATTTACTTTTTTTTAATATTTAGTGGATTGATTTTTAAGTTTGAGTCGAGTCCCTCGACTCTGTATGATATGTATATAATACATATAGAAAAAATATGAATAAACATATATGTATTGTATATGATTATGAAAATTTATTTAAATTAGAATCAAATAATATTTTAATATTATAAATGCTTAAGGACATTTGCCCATACCGTAGATCTAATTTATCATTTTCGCTCCTATCATATTTTCGCATCAATTTAACACTAAAAGTTATTTAATTACATCATTCTATGGTGTACCCTTAACTTAAAATCCTAAATCATAAATTCTAAATTAAGGTTTAGGGTTTAAGTTAAGAGGTTATAGGATTATGGTTTAGGATTTAGGGTTTATAATTTAAGATTTTAAGTTAGGGATATGGTATATAATGATACAATTGAATAACTTCGATGTTAAATTGATGAGAAAATATGATATGGGCGAAAATTTGACTCGACTTGAGAAAATTTTAAGTCAACTTCGAGTTGTAAAATATGACTCGTCAACTCGAATGTTTCAAAAAATTTTTTAACTCGACTAGATCAAACTCTCACTCCTAATATAAGTTGGTTTAATGAAATATTTTTTATACTGTCTAATTTGAATTATCAAACAATAAATAAGATAATGATATTTATATTAAAATTTAAATATCTTATATGATAAAATAATATTCTGAATTGTAAACAAAACATAAACTTTACACGTCACTCCCTCTCTCTCCCTTTGTCTTTGGTGTTTGGTCACCAACCTGATTTTCCATATCTATTTACGTGGCAAGCCCTGCATTGGACTTATTCACTTTCAGTCTTTCACATGTATGCTTTATACTTATTTAATTGCTACCAGACAATGGCATGACGCTCTTATTTAATAATGGTTCATCTGGGTCCCTAAACTGTGCTAAATTTCAAATACGTTCCAATTACATCCCATCTTTTAACTAAATTAGGTCCTTTCACTTGTCTAACAATAAGGTTTAATGGTAATTGTTACTTTCGATTTAACAACAATATTCAATCAAGTTGGAGATCGAGCTCCGAGCATCAAGTTTCAAATAGAGTTCAGGCCTCTCATGGTTCAAGCTCGGTTTGGGTTGATTAGAGTCTTAAGGTGAAATAAAAAAAGGACTTGATTGGAAATCACTTTAGTATGAAGATTCAGGTGTAATATTTTAAAGGGAAAATTATGCGTTTAGTACCTAAACTATATGTTTTAATATATTTTAATACATAAACTTTCATTTTTTTTAAAATCATACTTGAAGTTTAGTTTTTGTTTCATTTTAGAACAATGCCGTTAAAAAACTTAACGGACAGGTTGATGTGGCATAGCTCCAGTGGACAGACGACCAATTCGAACGGTGGGCCATGAGAGAATGACGAGTTGACCACATAGTCCAATTTCAGTCCCATCGGACGGTGAATCACGGAGATCGAAAGATGTAGAAATCAAAGAGTTTATCGTCGATTTGGGGATATCGAGGTGTTTTCCAGTGAAACAGAGGTCAGAATCGTGTTCAGGGGGTCGAAAAGATACGAGCTAAAATTAGATATAGTTTTGGAAAAAAAAATTAGGTACTAAAACAAACAAAAATGATAGTTTAACTATTAAACGTGTAATTTAGCCTATTTTAAAATATTAGGATCAATGTAATTTTAATCATAATTAAAGGACATATGATATAATTAACCCTTAACTAATTCTTTGGGTTAGTTTAGTTTCTTTAACATTTTCTAATATTCCTTAGTCGGGTAATAAGGACAGGTGTGCTCTTTTATTTCGCTCTTTCTATTTTCTGGTATCATAGGGTAATAAGGATATATGATTTAATAAAATTATTTTATATTATCAAATTTTAATATAATAAAATATTTTATTATATCAATTTGTATTTCTAATTAATTTTTCGAATCAAATTTAATAAGGATAAATATGAATAGAATCCGATGGCTTGTTCTTATAATATAAACTTGAATTTGAATCGGTCAAAAATTTACCCGACCCATTATCATCTTAATTATTTTTCACTTTTCTTCATTATTTTGACTTGAATTTCTGATATATTTCAGTGTTTCAATTTATCAAGGAACTCCTCCCATAGACGTTCTACGTGTTCTTACAAGGAAAGAGTTCTATATAGCTTGAATTTATTATACAACTCGGTTTCTTCGATTGTCCGCTTACTCATTCGATGAGGCCGACATGAATTGCCTTGGATCCAGGTAACCGGACTTCGGGTTCGTGTTTTCTTTTTCGGTTTGCACTCAATATTCATCGTGATCACATGCGATTTTAGTTCAATTTCGATAACGTTATTCGATTTCCATCATCATGTGTTTCCCGTTGCACTCGGATTCGAAAATGGTTGATTGGTTGGTTTAAAAGGGGGAAAATTAAGGTTTTCCTCTTTTTCTGTTCTTCTGCCATGTGTTTGATGAAATGAAGAGTCCAGATATGTGAAAGGTGTATGCATGTAGGCTCTAGATACATCCACCTGTATGTTCTTTGATTGCTCATGCTTCACTTTCATCTTCCCCTGGCCTTATATCATTACCCGTTTTCCCATTTTTCGATACTTTTCCGGGTTGCATTCGATCGAATACAAAGGAGAAAGTAGTTTCGAGGAGTAGATAGAATTGCATTGATTTGTTTAGAGTGTTCAAAAGTACTTTGAGCCCACTCGTTGCAGGTGAAAAGAGGATCATGGAGGAGGTATCTGCAGCAATTTCCGGTCCCTGTGCCGTTCCGTTAGGCGAAGCGATCCGTAACGATCCGATAACGATGATGCACGCCGGCGTCAATGGCTGTAAGCTTGTTGCGGAGAAGGCAAGCTCGTTGTCTCCCTCTGAAAACGAGTTGGATCGAGCTTGTGAGTTTGTATGTGAAGGTGACAGAGGAGGTAACGGAATCGTATCGTGGGACCGAATCGAGTCCGATGATAGTTGTATTTCGAGAGAACACAATCATCGAGGAATCGAGGAAGATCGATCCTTGTTGTCATTCGATGGTAATCATGAAAACTCATCGTCCCAATCTGTAGTAGCTTGTGATATCAGTAGCATCTGTGTTGAGGAAAGTTCAGCTTTAGAGGTTAATTCAGAGAGAATTTCATCAATTAGTGATGTTCAAGATGTGAAGAGAGTTGCAGCCGGTTTCGCGGGGGATGACGGCAATAAGTCCGACAAAAAATCGTCGGTTCTCGAGGTGCCGCAACAAAAGAAGATACGAAAAACCGAAATCAAGCATCGGTTTGAATTAGGAAACATGCCCCTTTGGGGATTTACATCCATTTGTGGTAGGAGACCGGAAATGGAAGACGCTGTTGTCACTATACCACGATTTTCGCAAGTTCCTAGTCGAATGCTGAAAGTCGAGAACATCGAAAATGGAACGAATCATGGCGTAAGCGATCTAACGGCTCATTTCTTCGGTGTGTACGATGGACATGGAGGGTGTGAGGTAAGCGTCATTGCCTTCTATTCTTATTGATCTTTGTTTCTATATACATTATCGATATATGCTGCAATATGTCGGAAATACGACTCTGATGGTTATGTCGGTACTACTGTCTGTTTTCCGAAGCCGGTTTATCTGATCGTGATAATTTTGATGCACAGGTTGCAAACTATTGCCGTGAACGTATGCATTTAGCTATAGCTGAGGAGATAGAAACAGCGATATCGTGTATTCGAGAGGGAACTGTCGAGCACGACTGGCAGGAACAATGGAAGAAAGCATTCTCCAATAGTTTCATTAAAGTCGATGCTGAGATCGGAGGAGTTCGTAAAGGTGCAAACAATACCGATAACGAGCCTATTGCCCCCGAAACCGTTGGCTCTACTGCCGTTGTTGCGGTTGTTAGTCCAACACATATAATCGTCGCCAATTGTGGCGATTCGAGGGCAGTTCTCTACCGTGGAAAACATCCCATGCCCTTGTCCGTGGACCACAAAGTAAGACCGTGCCTATTTCGGATTTTCATTCCACTTGGACATACAAATTTCAAAGACATTGTTGTTTATATTGAGCCTTTTACAGCCTGATAGGGAAGACGAGCATGCTCGGATCGAAGCTGCAGGAGGGAAGGTCATACAATGGAACGGATCCCGTGTTTCCGGTGTTCTAGCGATGTCGAGGTCCATCGGTGACAGATACTTGAAACCATGGATAATTCCGGATCCGGAAGTGACGTTCTTTCCTCGAGCAAAAGAAGACGAGTGTCTAGTCCTAGCGAGTGATGGCTTATGGGACGTCATAAGCAATAAGGAAGCTTGCGAAGTTGCTCGAAAACGGATCCTCCTCTGGCACAAGAAGCATGGTGATAAATTATCGGCAGAGAGGGGCGACGGGGTCGACCCGGCCGCTCAATCGGCATCGGATTACCTCTCGAAGATTGCTCTTAGTAAAGGGAGCAGAGACAATATCACAGTCATTGTCTTGGACCTAAAAGCTAAAAGAAAATTCAAGAAGAAAACTTGATAACAAGGCTTCTTTGTACAATATACTCGATTAACTTGTTAGTGAACCGAGCCGGGTATCGGTTTTCGGAACTGGTTCACAACCGGTTCGGTCAACTTGTCATGAATTCGAATAGAAAGGAATATAAGAAACACTAAACTCAACAAAAGATCCATTCGAATTTAATTTCAGTTCTCTATTATTATTTTTTTAATAGTTTGACGTGATTACAAAAATAGTAATATTAACACGTAGCAAGTAGTATATGTTCTCATTATAGTTACTTTATCTAAGAGATTATGACATACGTACATATATATATATATATATATATACACAAATACATACATACACGTATATGTTCTCATTATTTCTGGTATGCATATTCTAAATGTGAACAACGTTGTGAGTATTCGGACAGCAACTGTGGCACACCTGATATTATCGGCCCGTATGTCTGCAGAACAATTATAACACGTCAAAATCTGGATGGTATTCGAGTTAAATTCGACATTTCAACCAAGCTTTATAAGTTAATTCGGTCGAATAGAATTTCTCTAAACCCGGGTCGAGTTGAAATATTATATTCGGATCGAATTCGGATAAACTAAAAACTCGACCAGACTCCACCATGATCATCCCTAATTGCAGCAAATGTTTGACTCAATGACCAGTGTTCAACTTTTCTAACCTTTTGATTTTCGTGAACCTCGGACAGTGGAACCGCAAGCAGCTTCAAATTTTCCGGCACGATGAATTCCCGACTCTCCGGCAACCGAACAAGGAAGAGCTTGGTGCATTCCTGCAGGAATTAGAATCAACATAAACATTGTAGCCGGAGCTGTATTAATGTGGCAAATAGGCAAATTACCTTGGGCTTTGTTACACTGGCCGGCAAGTATGGACACAACATTGTTTAGAAATCGTGCCTCCACCACATGCCGAGACACTCTCTGACCTAAATATATTCAAACGACGTCACGTGTTACAATCTGATTTAATGCGTTAACTTTATATAAAATGTCGATATAAATAAAAATACCTCCCATTCCTTTTCATCACCATCTTCGCTCGTCGAAAGCTTCCTCGAAACCTTACGTCTCAATCCATCGATATCTAAAAATTCAATTTCATCTTAAACTAAGATAACTATAAGTAAAAGATCGTAATGTAAAAGAACAAAAATTTACGTGAAAAATCTTAAACTGAAAATTACATGAGAGTATATCAACAATCAAAGCTTAATTGAATTAAAATAAAATCGAATTATAATTTCTCATATTCATCTTTTCAGCCCAAAAAATGATCAATTTACCTGATTCACCTGACCTCAAACGACCACCAGGAAGGTTAAAGATGGAATTTTCAGCTTGGAGCAGCAGCAAATGGGGATGTTTCAACAACTCAACCTGAGTAAACGACATTGCTTTAACCTCTTGTTATGGGCGTGGCTGCAAGGTGGGCGACCGCGCATGGCTCCAAAAAATAGGTGTTCCGAAATTGAGTATATCTATTAGTTGTTGCCATTAATAAGCATATAAATAAGAGCCCCAAAATCGAGTATATCTATCAGTTGTTGCCATTAAGAAGCATAAAAATAGGGGAAATCGAGTATATCTATCAGTTGTTGCCATTAATAAGCATAAAAATAGAGGCTTCGAAATCGAATATATCTAGAAAATAGGGGCCCCTTTATAAGAATTTGCACAGCGCCCCTACGACCCTGCCACTTGTAATAAAAGTCCGACTCAAACTCGAAATTCTATTTTAATTGATCTAAATTTGAATTTAATCTAACCAATTATAAAAAAAGTAAATCATACAAATGATCCCTCAATTATATGATATTATTTTATTGAGTCACTTGACTATTAAAAGTTATAAAACAATCCTTAACTGCAGGGAGTTATTTTGTTGAGTTTTTCGACTATTAAAAGTTACAAAATGGTCACCTGACTATTCATTATGTTCCAAACTCGTCCATTTTCAATAAAATTTTGAAGGTAGTCTAAGTTGTACGCTAACCTGCTGACTAAGATATATAAAATCTGATCTCATAATATGAATGAATATTATATCACAGTCAACATGTTATCGTTCAGCTCAGACAATCGTTAATTTTTTAATGGAAAATGACGAGTTTAAAATATATTGAATATCAAATGACCATTTTGTAAATTTTAATAGTCGATGACTCAACAAAATAACTTCCTATTATCTGGATCATTTTATGACTTTTAATAGTTAAAGGACTCAATAAAGAAATATCTTATAATCAAGGGACCATTTGTATACTTTACCCAAAAATAAGTAAAATAACTCACAACCAAAATGAGTTGAATTTGGAATAAATAAATTATACATTTTTTTCACTCATATTTTAACCACTAAAGTTTATAAAAATAATTTAATCATCAAACTTTCTATTTATTCGTATTTTGATCGAACGTCAAAATAGACGGATGGCATGACAACACTCTTATGTCAAGTCCGCACTGAAATCTATGTTTTTTAAGGTTATCTTCGATTAGTCAATACACTTCATAAATTTATCTCATCATCTCTTATCACTCTATTAGTTCGATTTTCTCAAATTCACTTTAAAAGTCATAAAATTTAGGGTAAATTACTTGTTTAGTATCTAAACTTTTAATTTTTATCTGTTTTAGTATCTAAACTTTTATTTTTTTCAAAAATATACTTAACGTTTAGTTTTTGTTTTATTTTAGTACTCACTATTAAAAACTTAACACGTTTAATACCTAAACTATTAATTTTAGTGTGTTTTAGTAACTAAACTTCGTAAAAAAGCACACAATCAACAACCAGAAAAAAAAAAGCAGTGTAGGCAGTAAAGGAGCCATGTAGGGTCTGGGGCACTCCCCCCAAATTATTTTTACCATTAAAGAAATAAAAATAATTATCAATTTAGGCATTTAAGTATTGATTTATTTTGATTTTGTCACCCATTTTCTATTGTTAATTATACTTTACTCCTGTCTCATTCCCCGGTGATTGGTGACTGGCAGAAACTAACCAGAAGAACAGCTTCAACAGATGTCCTCAGTCCACAAGCAGCATAACTGAGAAAACCTAAATTAGAACCATCATATCCTAAAGAATACCAAATCGAAAACACACAAAAGTTATGAACAAATACTTGAATTTCATCCTCTTAACACGATCCGACGGCGTTTCATCCCCGGAAACAATGGCTTCTTTTGATCCGAAATAGTAGCAGCGTATAGGGTAAATATCCACCCTCCGACCATTGTTGCTTTCATGATCATCTGTACTCATCATCGTAGATTAATACCAACTGAAAATCAAAGACAAAAAAGAAGAACAGTGGGAAGACGCAGGGTATTCGAAATTGTTTGTTTTTTTATAAAAGAGGAAGATGAACAGTTGAAGAAGAAGAAGAAGAAGAGAAGAGAAGTTAGTGGAATTGTGTTGAAAAAACCGGACGATGTTTGTGGTTTTTAACCGTTTTCTTGTTTGTTTGTTTGTTTGCTTGCATGTTTTGTAATGAAAGTCGTCGTTTGAAGCTTTGAACGTGGCGTTCCAAGGACACGTGGTTTCATACAAGACGAGGATTGTTGTCGGTACGTCAAAAGATAACAAAATCTAAATAGAAGTTGATGTAAGATAGGATCACTGTGCCACTGTCCACCTCGACCAATACTGTTGAGTATATTATTAACGATGAGCGTCGTTGATTTTATTAATTTAATTTATAATAAATTAAAATTTTAGAATATTAAAGGTATAATTATAAATCAATTAAAATTTTAAAGATGAATTATTTAAAATAAAATATTAATTATATTATTTTCTAGAAGTGAAGTTCTGTTGAGACCACTTTGGCCCCCAACCCATGTAAAAAATTTATATATTCGGTAGATTTTAATCTAATAGTATTTTGATTCATGTAAAACAAAATATTCAAATTTTAAAAATATAAAGATTTATTAAATATTTAATGAAATAGGGACCAAACTAAAGAAGGATAATCATATATTCTTAAATTTTTTGGTCTAATAATAATTTAGGTTATTATAAATTTAAATATTAGATAAATTAAATATTGTCTTACAAATTTTAAGTTTTTTTTAATTAATCAAGGGTGAGTAAATGCAGTATATGTTTAAAGATAACTCTCAATCATTTGACATTGAACGCTCACACCCCCGACATTCATGGTACTCGAAATCGAGACCTCAAAGAATAACAACAATTATTTACCACTGAGATCGTTCGGTTCATGCTTAAATTTAAATACCTAATAAGACATTGTATTTTTTCTTAAAAATTTTAATATTTCATCCGCTGTCAATATTCAATCATAGTTTTGTCCCTGTTATTTTCCATAATTTTTTTTAACAGTAATTGGATCACATAACATCCTTAAATTAAAAACCTAAATATTTTTCTTGTTTAAATAACTTACCTTTAGATTTTTAATTAATTTATAATTATACGTCGGGTCTTTTAGAATTTTAAATTTTTATAAATTAAATTAATAATGATCAACGATGCTCAGCGTTAGTGATACTCAACGGTACTCGTCGAACGTTATAAAATTTTCTCATCAGATATCTTTGATTATGTTTAAATATATTCTTAATCAACACTTTTAAAAGTTGTAAAATGAATAATTATTTTATAATATTTTAATAAATTTAACTAGGATTGAATAACAAATTGAAAAATCGATTCGAATTGAATTGTATAATTGGATTTAATTCAAAATTTTCATTGAATTAAACATCCAATTTTATAACTCGGATTTATTTCGATTTTTCTCATAAAATTTATTTGTTTTAAATCAAATAAATTAAAAATATAATTTAAATCAATTTCTTTGTTTATCGGACAAATAGGTAGCTGATAATCGATATTGTTTAGCCCCTACTTGTAACCACCACTATTGCTATATACCTACCGGTCATGTACATGTGTCTGATTTGTGGCCTGGTCAATTTCATTTTTGGTCCAAGTCTGAATTAAATAGGATAAGGGTAAACTATATAAATAGTCCCTAAACTTTTAGTACTCTTAAATTTTGGTCACCCAACTTATGAAACTTGCAATACAATCATCAAACTTTTAGTTTGCTTTCATTTCTCTTCCTGTCGTTAGCTCCCTTAGATTTTTGCTGACGTGGCAGGTGATGCCCCCCTCTCCTCCTCCTCCTCCTTTACTTTTGCTGTACTTTTGCTAATATGCTTGGAACTGATATATTGTCCACACCAAGCCCTTGAAGACCATTATGAGCTGATATCAAGACTAAGGAGGATATCACTCTGATCACAGTTATAAATCACAAACTGATATTATTTTTTATGACAGCACAGCGAGATTTGCCGAATTTACAAAACCAGTCCGTAGTGGAAAAGGAACTTAAAGTTACAAACCCGATAGTAATCTTGGCTTCGACAGGTTTGGTTTCGTCATCGTCTGTAGTTAAGTGCAAGACATCCTCCACCAAAACCCCGATCGATGATGTGTCGTTGGATAGATAGTCGACTTGATAAGGACAATTATTTGAAGGTGAAGAACATCTTCTATGATGTTCACACATGGGACTGTTACAGGAAACCTTTGAGCTTGTAGATGATGTGTTGGTGCTGTAGATGTTGAACTTTATCGACTAAAACACATAAATTACAACAAAAAATAATCAAAATGGTTGTTCGTGTATCAATGAACAAGGATAATGAGAATTCACAACTATCGGGAGAGCATATATACCTCCACAATATCAAAACAAGAATAACAAGCAGGAAACGGATCCAAACAAGAATAACAAGGAAAACCCTTGTTCAGGATCGACCCCTGGGAATGAGCCAAATCCCCTGTTAGGTTCGAGTGGGGGAGAAACAGATTTGAGGAGCTCCAAACCTGAGTGTCCAAAAATAGTGCACAGGGTGACCGGGAGTAGCAGGGCATGGAGGGCTGATAATACTTTTCGTCCACATACGCTTCCTCATTTGTCGAAGCAACGGAGTTTTCCAGCTAGGGACAGGTCTTTTGGTCAAGGAGGGGTGTCGTGGGTGCGAGGCAGTGCATATTCGGTTGGAAAGGTTTTGAACTATGATTTGGCACCAAAGTTGCTAACTACACACCATGCCCAACCCCCGAATCCCCAAGCATTTCCAATCTTTCCATGGAAAAACTTTCACAACATCTAAGCGTTGTCAATGCTTCCAGGATCTGTTCAAAGCGATTTTTGGGTTTATTTTGTTTTTTATTTTGTGGAGGTTATGATTTTCAATGGGTTATGATTTTTTATTTTTTTATTTTTTTGGAGGTTAGGGTTTTCAAAGGTAGAAGAGAATGAGGAGGAGAGGGGGCGGGTTAACGGGGGCATCACCTGCCACATCAGCGAAAATCTACCTCACGGAGGTAATGGTAGAGACATAAATGAAAACGAGTTAAAAGTTTGATGATTATATTTAAAGTTTCAAAAGTTAAGTGACCAAAATGAAAGTACCGTATAAACATACTTTACCCATATGATAATATGAACGGTTTATTTTTTAAAATTTTTTTATCAAGAAAATAGATAAAAAAAACTCAAACTAATTCCAATTTAATTCAAAATCTATAGATTTTGATTCAGTTCTATTTATTAGGATGGGTACAATTTTATAAAGGGATGAGATTGGGTCAGGTCGAGTCTGAGTCAAGGGTAAAAAAAACTCCAACCCGACCCGAAGGTAACAATGTAATTTTTCAAAAAAAAATTGTGGATAATTGCTAGAATAGCTCGACTCTATTATTTTTCAATTAAGTCCTTATTTTATGTTGGGTCGGGTCTGGGCGGATTTATACTGTAAAATTTGGGTTGAGTTAGATTTATATTCTAAAAATTCATGGAGATTGTGTGAAAAATATATATTTTTTAGATCATCAGATTCGAGTGGAATGTATGTATTTTTCAAGTCGGGTTCGATCAAAAATTTGACAGAGTGATTGATCCAAAATTATTTTTGAGGCACAAATACATAAAAAATTTAAATGTGATAGGTATAAATAAAATTTTAAGATAGACATTATCAGTAAAATAAGTAATTAATTGAAAAAAAACTCATATTTTAAAATAGACATCATCAATAAAATAACTAATTAAAAAAAATATATATATATTTCAAGTAACACGAATACACCCTACAACTCGACCACGTATCTAACCTAACTCGAACCATGTCGTCCCCTCTAATTCGAAACAACATTTAAGTGTAACTTAAAAAAAGATACAGCAAGGATCGTACTATAAAATCTTTTACTTATCACTATAAGATGATCAAAACGATCAATGACTGACCAGGCTATTCTTAGCCTTTTGAAATTCAATTAATGACTTATCTATGATGTTACGTTACCCTCCTTTAATTTAGTGTATTAATTGACACAATTGTAATATTTAAGAGACTGATCCCAAATATCCGTACTCATCGTAAAACTTTGATTTCAATTGGGTTGGGTGCACCAGGCCCGAGCAATAGTTCAACGCTTGGCGACGCACAGTAGCCCCAGTAGCAAGCCACTGTTATGGGATCTTCCCCTCAAAAAATAAATTTAATATCGTGTGGGCCATTGGTCCACGTATCAGAAATTAAACTGATAAGAACAGATACTACACTAGATCTTAGCCAAAAGGCCGAGAAAGGTTTGAGTTACAATTTTCAAGCCCGCATGTTTTATAAGGCGCCTCTGCCCTCGTCTCTTCGTATGCCAACGATGTGGGATTTGTGATACTGGCAGTGTGTATTCAGCTACTTGCTTGCAAACTGCTTCATTGGAAACTAACAAAGGTTTAGTTATTAATGGATTAAAGTAGAGTTCACTGAATCATGTAAAAATGTTATAGCTAGTTAGCAATCTTTCAAACGTTACATAATAGTCATTAAATTTCTTCAATGGTTTCAAAATGGTCCCTGCAATGTTCAAGTAACAATAAGTTTGACAAAGCTTCACCATTTCCTTCACCCAGAATAGAACAAAATCCTCGTTTCCTGTTTTGCTCTATCGATGGGAAACCCAGTGATACCCATTCGAAGTTACTTCCCGGCGATGCCGTTTCCGTGCTCGAAGATATTCCTCATTTTACTGATGACCCCCTCATATCAGCTTTGGGTTTCATTGTTGGCTCTTAGTGAACCCAGGTTTTTGCTTTTGGTTACCTTAATGTGCTTTCCTTTACTTGGTTGCCGGATGTGTGTATGGATCGGCAGTACTTGAGCCCGACTCGACTCGTTTTTGGCCCTTCTTAAACCATGGTAATGTTGCCGAAGACCGTAACGACACGAAGTCACCGAAGACAATACATGCTTGCCATGAAAGTAGCATTCAGGATTTAACAATTAAACCGCTGTTACATTCAATATGAAACCATCTTTTTGCTCAATCATCATCATCATAGAATGGTATTAGACGAACAAATGTATCTCAAGCTCTATAGATGCTAGATGGGTCAGCGTTTTGAACAGTCCATGGGTGCCCAAGAATCCTTGGCAAGCATCTCCAATTAAACTTAAACGTTCATAACACGTCCACGTTGGGGCATCATCTATATCCACAAGTAATAGAAGCAACAACAGATGCCAAACAAATGAGGCCCTTTGCTGCAGATGAAGCTATTGGTTACAAGCTGCTAGATAAAGAACGTGGTAAACCGTAATAAACCGACAAAAGGTGCAGACATTAGAGCTAATCCCTTAGATCTAATGGCTTACAACATACCCATTTCAGGAGGGAGATAATTGAGTGTACCGCACGTAGTCCGCCTGCGGTTAAACGTGCGCACTGACCACCCAAAATCTGCAATCTTTTAGTTCATCCTTGTGGTCGTAGGATCGAGTCCTACGGTGGGCAATTCAAAATTGTGGAGATTCCACGGAAGTTACTCTTAACCTAGCGTTGGGGGCAGCCTACTACCCTACCTCCCTTATCCATTATATGGGATTAGGGTCAGCTTTTTAGTTCATCCTGATAGCAAATCCAAATAGACTAGATAAGCACAACGAGACCTTCATTCAATGACGAAACAACTAAAGCCATAGGTTAGGAATCACCTGTGCACCAATTAACAGGTTCTCGGGTTTGATATCTCTCGAAATAGGAGTGAGTAAAGTTTAAAATTTTTAAGCTAGCGAGCATTTAAGTCGAGTCGAGTTTCAAATTTTTATTTCGAATTTGAGTCGAGCTCAACAATATTTGAGCTTGACTCGACTCGTTTACAATCCTATTTCAATCTAATTTCCGATCAAATCAACTTTTATTATTATTTTAAATAATTTCTACAACATTTTATTTATATATATAATTACAATATTTTATTTCCGATCAAATCAATTTATATATATAAGTTACATCTAATTATGCTGAATAAAATATAATCTAATTACAATATTTTATTTTTATGAAAACTGGATTATTCGTATTTATAAATTCAAATTCAAAAGTAAAAAATAAAAATTTAAGGTTACGAACTCATAACTTAATAGAAATATCTGTTCTTGACATAAAGAAATTAAATAACAAACCTAACCAGCTTTATAAGCAAGAGGTAGTCCAGCGGTTAGGATAATTACTTACGAAGTAATTGACCAGGGTTCAAGTCCCGGCAAACGAACAGTTTTACAAAATTTCCCTTTTTCAAATTAAGAAAGGCTAAAGTCCAGTTTTGATTCACTGTTCACCACTGGGGACAGTATCCTGCATATGTACACTATCAACACAGACGCCTCGGTGGCATGATAGGCGTGGAGCTCCTCGAGAGTGATCGAGACCATAATGAAATATTCCAAGTATGTGTGCCGTGTGCATTATAGGAGCAGGCGCTGCATATTAATAACTTTGGCTTTGGCTAAGACCTCCGAGCAGCTGATAACCCTATGGAATTGATTAATGCATTTTGGACACTGGTTTGGATACTGATTAGGTCTCATTGGAAGCATATGCACAGTGGTATCAGTTGTAGCTAGTTATTGTCTAACTTTGCATTGTCTATTGGCATTAGTATACTACGGCAGCCTTCGGAATGTTGTCCCCTTCTTTGATCAGCGAGCGGTTGCACGCTCGACGGATGCAGTCCGGTGAAATTTCCATGAGGCATTTTAAGAAAGCCTTCATGGTCAAGTACTTCTGTTTTTCTGAATCTTTATTGACTCCATTATGTTATAGGCCGGACTGGTTACATGCATTATACATAAGAAAACTACGTGAGAAGCTCGGAGAGACGGAGACTCCTATCATGATAAGGCCATTGCTCTGGTTTTTATCGTCGAATCAAGCCGAGATTGCTGCTGCTGCTGCTGATCCTGCATGTAGTTTTGAGCATCAACTAGGGAAGATATCTGGTTTCTTCTGTTCGGAGGGATGTGATTCATTGTGATCATAGATGATTTGGTGAGCCGAAATCATGAACCATAAGTCAAATTTTCGCTGAATTTGCAAGCAAAAAGTACAAATTTTCTGTCCAAAGTTCGTCTTCTTTCCTTCGATTTAGAACAATCAACCCAAAGTTCCACCTTTTCAGCTCAGGCAAGTTTCTCCCTTTCTTTATTTGAATATCTGATCCCTTTGTTTTAGATTATTTGATTTGAACCCCTTTTTCTGGGTTTTTGCTCTAGCTTTGAATTCAATTTCATTATTATTTCCCCCAAATAATCCATTGATAAATATAATCCTAGATGTCAGCATCTGTCGGTGGATAATTTCCGATTTCATTTGAATTCATGAACTTTATCTCGAGTTTGATCACATAAGAGTTTTTTTTTTAAAAAAAAAAGAGTTGAGAAAGTACACGTAATGAACCTTTGCAGCATCTGATTAAGATCAAATAGGTCGATTAGTCGGATTCCGATCAAATAGGTCGATTAGTCGGATACCGGTTATTATATAGAGAAAAAACAATGTTTTTCTTTTAGTTCTTATGAAGCATTAATTGTTTTAATCAGTTATAAGATTGAATCTGGGGTTCTTTATCATTTGAAGCGGGATTTTTGTCCGCTGAGTGTACGCCGAGAAGGAGCTCAACTCTCCGAGCACAGTGGCTTCGGCACACATGGATCAGAGTAATGAAGTCTTTCTTCATTCGTCTTTGTTTATTCAACTGATATGCTCTGTTTTTCAGTCGGACGTGTAATTGTATGACTCTGTTCGATTATATTTGCTCGTAAACATCGGATTTGCTTATGGACACGATTTTCTCATAGGGATGAATCTGATGTGGTTTCACTATGTCTTGGGTGCTACCATCAGTGAGTCGGGGAATTTGAGAAACAGCCTCGAGGTTTCTAAACCACTCTCGGATAAACATCTTGATCTTTTGAGGTCATCTGTTCGATCATATTAACTATTTAAAGGTAGAGAACTCGGTTAAGTTGATTTCATGTTAGGTTCATCATTTCGGCTCCTCCGACCGGATGCAGCAGGGAAGGGCAAGTATACGCTTATCAAAGAGGACAATGACTTCCAAGCTGACTTCCAAGCTAGTTTTTCGACAAACCTCTCCCTTGCTTTGGTTGTGGTGTCGATGGTTCTTGCGAGTCCTCTTTGCTCACAACGACATGTTCCTCCTAGCAGTTTTTCCATTTCTCACGTTGAAATTGTTTCTTACAGCTTCCTGATAGGACTTTTATGTCCATTGATGTGGTACTATGCTACATTTCTCTACTTCGGTAATAACTATCGTAAAGATCCAAGAGAGAGAGCCGGTCTTGCTGCTTCCGCAATTGCGGTAAGTATTCCCACTCTCCGTCCTTCCCTTCTTCCTCCGGTGAATGACTTTCATACCAATAAAACAATCTCTCCACCCTTATCTGGCCCGGTTTTGTTGCAGGCAATGGCATGCTCTGTGGTACTGCTGATCATAATAATAGTTTTTCTTCTATTTTAAACCAAAACTTATACACGAGTTCAAAGGAATGATTTGGCTGCAATGTAGAAACAGAGTCAAATTATCCGATCTGCCGAGCACCATTGTAAAGACGACAAAATATGAGAAACATTCTGTTCATAGAGGTTATACTTTCTTCATTGATAGAACCACGAAATTCGAGGCCATGCTTGTTTGTAAGTAATTTGATGAGTTCCATTACTGAAATAAAACTTGTTCCATTGTTGAATGCTTTGCCCAGTGTTCTTGAATCGATAATAAATAATCGAGTCATGAAACCAAGTTCATAATCTATACTGACATTCGAACCTCAAATTTGACAATTACTACAAGTAATTGAGACGACAAAATGACAAAATTGAATGAACTGACCGTAATACTGCCATGGGAAAACCAATAACTGGTGACATTGTCATCCTCCAAAACCGGAACACAAAAGGATTCATTAAAGCTTGATTTTTAGTCTTTTGCCGCTAGGCGAACATTTTTGCCATCAACTGAATATCTTGCGCTTGAAGTAATCTGCAGGTCAAAAGAGAAAGATTGAGTCGAGATGAGTGAAACAAAAGAGACCTTTAACATGGATGAATCACTGAAGAAAGAATCTCCCTGACCTTGTGCTGCAACATTTCACTTAGTTGGGACTTATCATCATCCACACCTGATTCCTGGAGAGCCTTTAGAACCCGTTTTTGCAGCTTCCGCATTTTCAAAACTCCATCGGGACTCTGCATCAAAAAGAAAGACTTTGTGCCTATAACTATAAGCCAGCATTGATAAAATCGGATGAGATGGAACGAAAGGAGACATACGGATTTCAAGGCTTCTTTAATCAACTTTTTCCACTTTATCTTCTTTTTCGTATCTTCTTTTGTAAAGGCAGATTCCACTAGACCTTCTTTTATGGCATTATGTTTGGATTTCTTTGCCTTTTCTTTCTCCATCTGAGTGACTTCTCCATTGCCTGTTTCATCAGAGCTATCGTCTAGCTTTCTCTTTTTGTTTGATGATATGCAACCATTTGCTGCTACGGAGTTGATTTGGGGTTGGCCATCTTTGGAATGATCCTGCAATTTGTCCTCTCCAACAGATTTATTTTCTGGCAACTCGCCATTCTCTTTGTTTTCAGCCGAATCCTTAGTATCCGGAGCAGATTCTTCCGTCTGCTGAGGTTGCTGCTTGGCATGGAATGCCCGAGCCTTTGCCCTGTGCTTCTTTCCATCAGCATGAAGAAGCAAGGTCTGCTGACTTGTTGCCTTGGTATTGCAAAGACTGAAAATACATAGATAACCAAGAGAATCTCCTCAGAATGATAAACAACAAACAGTCTATATCAATACACAACATTTAACTTGAGTGACTTTTACACCATGCTATGTCAGACCAAAGATCAACAGATTCGAAACAAGCTGCCCAACCAGATGAAATGTCAAAGTCGCCAAATTTTGGAATGGAGCAGATATTATAAACTGATTCATATATCAGATACCAGAGACAATTAAATTTCAGTGGATCTGTTATGTTAAAACGATCAGATTCTTCAGCAGTAGCCCGAGAAATTCATGGTTAAAGGACCAAAACATTAACAGATAACAAGATAATCCCATATTAACTGCAAAGATGTGTTATTCAAGCTTGAATAATAACTAGCACGCTATTCTATGAAGGATCTTGAACCTTTGATCCAATGGGTGACCAAAAAGGTCAATGGACCGGTAGTAAAACACCTATCCCATGCTATTAGGACGCAACTTATTCATCCCAAATAATTTGGGGTAATTTACATTCTACATCAGTAAATCTGTTATGTTAAAATGATCAAATTCTTTAGCATCCCTAGAATATTCACAGGTAAAGAATCAAAACATTAACAGATAACAAGACAACCCCATGTCAACCGCAAAGAAGTGTTATTCAAGCCCCAAAATCAGAACTGCTAGCTATTCAGGAATCTACCAGCTTCAAACTAAGCACATTGCCTGTTCGATTTCTAGGAATACCACCTATTACTAGAAAGCTCACCATGATGGATTGTGAACCTTTGATCCGATGAGTGACCACAAAGATCAATGGACCAGTGGCAAAACACCTATCCCATGCTAGTAGGATGCAGCTTATTCATCCCAATAATTTGGGGTAATTTACATTCTACATCAGTAAATCAATTACATAAAACGATCAGATTCTTTAGCATTAGCCCCAGAAATTCATAGTTAAAGGACCAAAACATTAATAGATAACAAGACAACGCCATGGCAACCACAAAGATGTGTTATTCAAGCTCCAAAGTCTGAACTGCTAGGCACATTGCCTGTTCAATATCTAGGAATACCACTAATGACTAGAAAGCTCTCTATGAAGAATCTAGAAACTTTGATCCAATGGATGACCGAAAAGGTCAATGGACCGGTAGTAAAACACCTATCCCCGTGCTTAGGACGCATCTTATTCATCCCAAATAATTTGGGTTAATTTACATTCTACATCACTAAATCCGTTATGTTAAAACAATCACATTCTTTAGCATTAGCCCTAGAAATTCACAGTTAAAGGACCAAAACATTAAAAGATAACAAGACAAGCCCATGTCAACCGCAAGGACTGTTATTCAAGCTCCAAAATCTGAACTGCTAGCTATTCAGGAATCTACCAGTTTCAAACTAAGCATGTTGCATGTTCGATATCTACGAATACCACCTATTACTAGAAAGCTCATTATGAAGGATTGTAAACCTTCGATCCAATGGGTGACCGAAAATGTCAATGGACTGATACCAAAACTCCTATCCCATGCTGGTAAGACGCAGCTTATACATCCCAAACAATTCATTCATAGACTTAAACAAAGGAAAAACACCAATAACAGTCACACAACACCGCTCGGAATTAATATTATATCAGAGCAGACAATATAAACATTGACATCAATATCATTAATCGAATTTTAAAAGTTTTACCTGCAAAACCATGGAGGACGTTGAGACAGGCCCATATTGATATCAACATCAGGTTTCTCCTTTGTTTGCTTGTTGGGTTTTGCATTCGAACCATTGGGTGTTTGCCCCTGTCCCTTTGGACCATATTTTTCCTAAACATGAATCAAACAAACACTTCCTATCAGACTACGTGTCAAAAATTAGTAAAAAACAATAGAGGATCACGTAACTTACAGCCTCAGTTATGCACTGTGTATGGATTTGAACATTTTGTTGCTCAAAAATCACTCCACAATCAATGCAAGAAAACTGAAGAAATCAACCAAAAACAGGGAATGGGTCAGTGGAAAATCCGAAAATAACCAAAGAAAAACGCTCAAAAAACAGAAATCGATAAGAGAAACCGAGACCCTGGAAGCAGAACAAATCCTGAAGTGATTTGCTAACTTGGGTTTCTTCAAGTTCTCGCCACAATCCTCGCATTGAAACCAGACCATCTTTTTTCCTTGTTCGTTTAAGTGTTGTTTTGCCCCCGGAAAATTAAGGGGGCTTAAGAAGAACGGAGAAGATGGTGGCTTTGATTAGGGTTTAGCAGGTTGAATCGAGGGTTTTTGTTATTTGATTTCATCGTTTCTGGAATATTCCAAATTGTTTGGAGTAAAACGCAGCGTACGAGATGCTGAGACTAATGGTAACATGGGCTTTACATCAGAAGATGAGGCCCAATTCAAAATGTGAATTCATAATATACTTTGATTTGAGGGTAAATTACGCATTTAGTATCTAATTTATTAGTTTTATTCCGTTTCAATATCTAAACTTTCAATTTCTATAAAAACATACCTAAAGTTTAGTTTTTGTTTCATTTTAATACCCGTCATTAAAAACTTAACGTGTTTAGTACCTAAATTATCAGTTTTAGTCTGTTTTACTACCTAAACTTTCATTTTTTTCAAAACTTAACGTTAAGTTTTTAATGGGTACTACAATGAAACAAAAATTACACATTGTGTATGGTTCTAAAAAAATTGAAAGTTTAAATGCTAAAATGGACTAAAATTGATAGTTTAGATACTAAATATATAATTTAACCTTGATTTTATCACATCGAAAAAAATCTATGTAAAAATGTTTAAAAAGACAATTCAATACATTATTGTAAATAAGTTATTAAAATATTAATTACTTCAAATTAAAATAGAGATAAAATTCATATAATTTTTAAATACAAAAAATTTATCAAATTATTTGAACTATTATAAATTTGAAATAATTGCATGTTTTATGAGTAAAACTATTATTCTATCATACAATATCATTATTTATGTTTAATCATTTGATTATTCGTAGGTTGATAAATACAATAGATTAAAATGACTAACAATACATTCAATTTTGGTAGGTCATGTAGATCTATTAAAGTTCGTGTCAAGAGGTCGCAACTTTTCAAAAGGTGTATGGCGTTTGAGATTATATTAGGTGTGTAAATGAAAACTGAGCTTGAACGAATAATAATGTTCGTGTTCATTTGTTTATTTTTGAAGGTGTTTATGTTCGTGTTGGATTCTTGTTCGTTTAATTTTTTATTATTGTGTTCACTTATTTTTTTAAGATATTCATGTTCATTAATTTAACGTACGTTAACATGATAGTTTAAATGTTAAAGAACACATATATTTAAATGCTCGTGAACGTTCATATAGTGTTTGTTTAATACTTGTGAACATGCTCGTTTAACGTTCGTAAACATGTTTATTTAAAGAGATCTATAGACGAACGGATATAAGGGGAAATAGAGACATGGAAAAGGGAGTTTTATTGTTATAATTAGGGGAAATGGTAAAATTACATAATAAGTTCTTAAACTTCTTATGATGCATAGTTTAAACTCTAAATTTCACCATGTATTCAATTTAGTATGTACAGTCACTAATATTTAAATGTAAAAAATTATAAACAATCTTCTTAACAAGTTTATAAACGAGTTTGTTCATGAACATAAATGGAAAAAAAAATCATATTTGTTTACTTAGCTTAATAAACAAACTTTATACGAACGATTCGCGAACATTTCAACGCACGCTCTGTTTATTTACACAACTAGATTCTATCTCTGTAGATATTCTCCTTGAACTTCCACTGCGAATAGGTTATATGGAAGTCTTGTTATATACGGATTGGTCTTACGGAGAAGGTACAACAATTTTAAGAAAAAATAGTTGGATGACAGAAACAATAACATAGAAATAAGTGGGATACCAAATAAATAGTTTATCTTAAGTCTTAGGATTTAAGATCTAACGTTTAGAATTAGTAGTCAGAGTTTATAATTTAAAATCATTCAAATATACCAAATGAACTAATCACTTGAATTCGTGAACTCGAAATATTGCTTAAGCGATGTCAAATTACTTACCACTTGAACTAACCCTATTAATTATAACTATTTGATCCTAACTCCGTCCCGGTCTAAGTATATATCAAAATTCAAACCGAGGTTTTAATTAAGTATTAAATTTCCGGGTTAGATTTTAATTTATTATCTCCTTTATCCCGACATGTGCCAACTGCCTGAAATATTCTTTCAACCATTTATTTAATTTAATCACCTATGAATCGGTCTGCAATTCTCCGATTACGTGTCATCTTTTCGTTGGCTTTCATGTATTGAGACCCCACCGAAAGGTTTCAAACATGCAAGGTAATGAGATCAGGCGGTCAGTGCGGGCTTTGATAATCCATGCGCACCGTAAAATATTCTGAGCGAATGACACGAGAAGATCTTCCTTTGATCGAATATATAGCTAAAATATTTAGAGCGCCAGAAACGTCCGAAAGCCGTCTTTGCTTTTTTGGGCGGAAAGGATAAATTATGCGTTCAGTATCTAAACTATCAGTTTATTCTATTTTAGTACATAAACTTTTAATTTTTTTAAAACTATATATAAATTTTATTTTTTGTTTCATTTATTTTTTATTTTACTTTAGTACCCGTTCAAAATTTAACATTAAGTTTTTAAAAAAGAATGGAAGTTTAGGTATTAAACGCATTAAGTTTTTAACGACGGATATTAAAATGAAATGAAAACATAATATTAGGTATGATTTTGAAAAATATGAAGTTTAAATATTAAAATAGACAAAAACTAATAGTTTATATACTAAATACGTAGTTTATCCTTTTTATTTCCTAGCTATATTATTTTTACTTGAAATTACAAACACACCCTTTCTCTATTTATGAACAAGAAAAAATGACAGAAAAAAGAAATAACAAATGAAGAAACTAATTAATGTTAGGGTAAAATATCAATTACAATTCGGTTACTAATATGTCACTTCTTTTTTAAAAGTTATAATTTCGTCCCTCAATTAAAATATTTATAAATATGTCACTCTTTATTAAAAATGAGATGGGATTTTAAAGTGGCTTGGTAGAATAATAGTTTTAGTACATAAAACTTATGTATTTTATCAATTTGGTCATAACTCAAACTAATTCAATAAATTTAAATTATATTTAAAAGAATTCATTAATTTGTTATTTTTCATAATACTATCTAACTTACCTTTGTGTAACAAAATCTATGACATAAAGATGAGGTTGATCCACTAAAATTAATTTTTGGATTTTTAACCAAATGAATTGAGCTTTCCACTATTGTCTTGGTTCATTCCATAATATTTTTCTTAATTTTGTATAGTTTTTCTTAACTTTTGAAATATTTATGTATATTCATAAATTATTATTAACTTATAGGGTAAAGTATACAAATGGTCCCCTGACCGTAAGATACTATTTTATTGATCCATTTGACTATTAAAAGTTACAAAATGATCCCTCAATTACATGAAGTTGCTTTGGTGAGGCCTAAACAATTAAAATTTATAAAATGGTCACTCGACTATTCATTATGTTTCAAACTTGTCCCTTTCCATTAAAAAATCAAAGATCGTATGAACTGAACGTTAACATGATAACTGAGTTATGATAGTCATTTGAGATTATGAGATCAAATTTTATAATATCTCAGTCAACGGGTTAGCGTACAACTCAGACTATTGTCAAAATTTTAATGAAAATGATGAGTTTAGAGCATAATGAATACTCAGGTGACTATTTTGTAACTTTGAATAGTCGAGAGACTTAACACAGTAACTTCCTATAATTAAGGATCATTTTATAACTTTTAATAATAAAGGGACTTAATAAACTAATATCTTATAGTCGATGGATCATTTGTATACTTTATATATTATATTCCATATAAGTTAACTATTTGATTTAATTGGTTGAATGGGAATTGAAAATTCAACCAATTCGATCTCTCATCTAGTTTCCCTTTTCATCTTTTTATTTAAAATGATTTGGGGAAAAAGTTGAGTGACTAGAATGAAACTAAAATCAAATATTAGGTATAACGAAAAAAAAGTTAGATAACTAAAACAAAACAAAAATAATAGTTAGGGATGAGAATGGGTTGGGTTAGGTCGGGTTTTTGGTCCACCCAACCTGACCCGAGAACAAGAAAGCCTCCACCCGAGATCTGACCCGACCCGACCAAAACAAGATTCCACCCGACCCGACCCAATAAAGACTCCACTCGACCCAAATATAACTTAAAAACCCGACCCTAAATAATTAAAAAAAATTATTTTTAATCAATAAAAATATTGAATTAATTGAAAAAAATATATAGAGGTGTATTATTATTATAATTATTCCTAAATATATAAGATAAAATTATATATTTTTTCGGGTCGGGTCTGGTTGGGTATTTTCCACCCTAAATCCGAACCTGACCCGACCCGAACATCACATTAAAAAAATGACCGACCCGAAACCGAACATATTTTTTTATAAAAAAATCCAACCCGATCGAATCGAAACCCGTTAGATTCGGGTCTGATGTCCATCCCTAATAATAGTTGAGGTATTAATAGTTTACCCTAATAATAATAATAATAATGTCGGTCTCGAGCCCGTGGCGACCACGAATGTCCAACTAAGACCATATTCGCCACCCCCAACGCTTTGTTGGACCCCAGTTGACACTGTAGCAAAAATAAAAACAATTTAAAAAAAGGTAAAAAAGTACCAGAGGTATCCGTATTAAAAAAATCAATACAATTATCGTATTATTTTTTCTTTCAATATAATCCTCTAACTCGGCAAATAAATCATTGTAGTCATTTGATCAACATTTTTTTTATCATTGATCGTTATAGTGCTGATAGGACAATTCATGATGCTGACATGACTGTCTAGAGTAGTAAATTAACATGACGGATGACATAACATATTGATTAAATTAGCAACTTAAACATGACAAATGTATTGGCATGTCAATACCGTGGACCATCATGTTACTATTGTGAACTGGCACACCAGTATTGTAACAGTCAACGACGAAAAATATTGATAAAAGGGCCACATTAATTTATTTTTTGAGTTGAAGGACTACATTGAAAGAAAAATATTACAAGGGCCACATTGATAATTTTTTAAAAGTACATAAACCAGTAATGCATTTTTGCCTTTAAAAAACTATAATTCAAAAAAGAAAAAAAAAACTTTTGCTTTGTATATAAGTCACCTCGCCATCCTTCGTTTGCTTCATTTCTTTGCATTTTGATTTCCCAAAAAAAAAAGGTAGAAAAAGAGAGCAAAAATCGTGAGAAAGAAGCTTAGCATAGTGTTGTTGATCGCTTGCTTTTGAAATCAACTGCCATCTTTTTGTGTGTTTGGTTTCTGAGAAAGATTTGTTTTGGTTAAAGCTCTTTGAGCTGATCATCAGCTCATTTTTTTGGTCCGATCTGACTCGCCGAGTCAGCTTTTCATCGACTCGATCGTGTATCGGATGAGTAGATAGAAGGAAGATCGCTGTCTATAATCGCAATGGTACTTGATTGCTTCGCTGTTTTTTTCTCTCTCTTTTTTTTGGATGAGTTGAATCATTTGAACGTGCCAGCTTGTTATTTTGTGCCTACTTTACTTTTTTTTATAAAAAATTTAGTTTATTTATATATATATATATTTTATAGATTTAGTAATCTTAATATTATATAGGAAAATTCCTTGATGTGTTCCATGCTGTGATATTTTTCTTTTTTTGATAATGATGAATGCCATCTGAATTACGGATTAAAAGGATTAAAATATATAAGTTTCTAAGATCAGAAAAATTTGGATATTCACATTACTTGATTGAAAACTCGAAATGCAGTCCAGATTTAGAGAGATGTTTGATCGGTGTTACATTTTGTTTATATCTTTACGAGCTTCTTTGATTTGAATGAGCTGTATAGAGTATAGGATCAATTTTTCAGGTTTAAACGTAAATCATATTATATCCTTTTTTTTTGGAATAACATGATTGAATTGTTACCAAAAAAATATTAGCTCTCAAACTGTTGTTAAAATGGTTAGTTGTTTTGTTCTTTCATGCCAAGTCTGCATCGTGGGACAATGAATAAAGTCTTGGGTTTTGGATGGTGAAAAGTTGGTGGTAGTTATTGGTACCATAATTAGACTAATGTTGGCAGTTGGAATGGAGGTTGAAGATGTTATAGTAAGGCCATGTTACTATGCCAGTGAGTTTGGTGGATGCCATTTTAGGCCAAATTATCATTTCTTTTGGATGCTGAACATATATACAGGTGCAGAATTGGTTATTGACGAATTCATGTTCTATGAACGAAGTTTAAGTTATAATACCTGATGGAGTTTCATGCAATTGTTATGAAATTCTCACGGAGCATAAGAAATATTTCTTTGTTTATGCGGCTGCTTGTCATTGAGTTATTGGCATTGATCTTTTCTTTTGTTTGCATTTTTTAGCATCTGTCACACGCTTTAATTTATTTACAACAATAGTAATATTTTACACCTTGGAAAACACAGCAGTTCAATTGTTGTTCATAAACTGATATGCATTGCTTATGAGCTGGATTGTCCTTTAAGTCGGTATATTCTCATTTCAAGAACTTCTACATATTGGAGATAAGAAATTAATTCATTCTTGATCTTCTTGCTCAAATTGTATTCTTTTGTTCATCTTAAACTGATATGCATTGTATATAACTGGGTTTGTAAACTTTCTTTCTTTCTTTCTTTAGATAGTTAATACTTTCATATTTTCACAGGCTGTTCCTGTTAACATTATCGTGGGTTCTCATGTATGGGTTGGAGATCCCACACTTGCATGGACTGATGGAGAAGTTTTAAAAATCAGTGGTGAAGAAGTTCATGTCAAGACAACAGATGGAAAAACTGTGAGTTTATTTTTACCTTTTGTTGGTATGTATTTCTGGAACATGAGCTACTTATGAGTTAGTAGGCAGACAAGGCCGCACCAAGCTGTTTGTAGCTTCGGTACAACAGGCTATTATGTAGTTTGAAGTGTGTCCAGAGTTCATTTAGTCATTTCAAAATGGAACTTTGATGTTTACATCTACTAGATTCTCTGCTTCTTTACTTATCTTTTTTTTCTCTTTTTCTTTCTTTTTGGAGGGGGT
This sequence comes from Hibiscus syriacus, assembly GCF_006381635.1. Classification (NCBI taxonomy): domain Eukaryota; kingdom Viridiplantae; phylum Streptophyta; class Magnoliopsida; order Malvales; family Malvaceae; genus Hibiscus; species Hibiscus syriacus. The sequence goes on along the minus strand of NW_024062645.1, from coordinate 344,095 downwards.
GGGGTGGCATGGGGTGTTAGGGAATAGATTCTATTCCTAATACTGACCAATGAACTAATTGCAGGCTGTGGCAAATATCTCGAATGTTTATCCAAAAGATACTGAAGCACCTCCCGGAGGTGTTGATGACATGACAAAGCTCTCATATTTGCATGAACCTGGAGTTCTGCATAACTTGGCTATGAGATACGAACTTAATGAAATATATGTAAGATATTTTCTGCTGTTTCTCTGTTCACATGTTGAAGTAGATTTTGAGGAAGAGATGTGTTTTAATTTTGAAGTCATCATAGCCTTTCCTGCTGAAGTGCTGTTCTTTTCTATTTTCCTCAGACATACACTGGAAATATCCTGATTGCTATAAATCCATTCCAAAGGTTACCACACCTGTATGATACTCACATGATGGAACAGTATAAAGGGGCTGCGTTTGGAGAGCTGAGTCCTCATGTTTTTGCTGTTGCAGACGTTGCATATAGGTAAATGACATCCTACCGAACATCAGAATTTCCAACGAATGCTGTCTCTGATTTATCATTTAAACAGGGCAATGATGAATGAGGGGAAAAGCAACTCAATTCTAGTTAGTGGAGAAAGTGGTGCTGGTAAGACTGAGACTACAAAGATGCTCATGCGTTACCTTGCATACCTTGGTGGTCGATCTGGAGTTGAAGGGCGGACAGTTGAACAACAAGTTCTCGAAGTAAGATGAATCTTAAACCCAACACCCTCATGGAATAGAAGGAATTGACAAAAATGATAACATTTAACTGACTTGGTATTGGACGTACAACTTTTGCAGTCAAATCCTGTTCTTGAAGCTTTTGGAAATGCAAAAACTGTTAGGAACAACAACTCAAGGTATGTTTGTTATGGTACCTGAAAAATCACAACTTTCTTCAACCTTGATAGCATATTCTGTGCCTCGTTTGTAATATCAAAGGCAGGTTCATGTTTCAGCCATTGATGCTGATCAGACTATTTTAATACAAAAACTGTTTCTCCAATTTATTGTTTGATTTATCATTTGTCTGAATTAGTTTGTGAGTTTTCCTGCCTCTTGCTTCTATTCAGTCGTTTGGAAAATTTGTCGAGCTTCAATTTGACAAGAATGGGAGGATATCTGGGGCGGCTGTTCGTACATATTTGCTGGAACGGTCTCGAGTTTGCCAAATATCAAGTCCCGAAAGAAACTACCACTGCTTTTACCTTCTTTGTGCAGCACCACCAGAGGTATTGAGACCTTGCTTTTTAGACTTATTTATGCTGATAATAATAGACAATGACTGATAACGTTCTCTAACAATTTTCAGGTTAAAGAAAAGTTTAAGTTGGGTGACCCTAGATCTTTCCATTACCTTAATCAATCAGACAGCTATGCATTGGATGGGGTAGATGATGCTCAGGAATACATTGCAACTATAAGGGCTATGGATGTAGTTGGAATCAGTGAGGAAGAGCAGGTCAGCAATTTCTTCTGCTAGTTTCAGAAAATAGTGCACTTGTTGTATTCATATTTTCACAATGAATTATCATTTCAGGAGGCAATTTTTCGTGTTGTGGCTGCCATTTTACACCTTGGGAATGTTGAGTTTGCTAAGGGAGTTGAGGCTGACTCTTCTGTTATCAAGGATGAGAAATCTTGGTTCCATCTTAATACGACTGCCGAGCTGTTGAAGTATGGGCCATTTCTTGAATATGTTTCTTCATTCCTTACCTTGCATATTTTGTTTCTTTAATCCAAGTGTCTCGTAAACTATACATATGTATATATATAATAGGTGTGATGTCAAGAGCTTGGAAGATGCAATGATAAAGCGTGTAATGGTTACCCCTGAAGAAATTATCAAAAGACCTCTAGATCCTGTTGCTGCAGTCGGTAGCAGGGATGCATTAGCTAAAACCATCTATTCTCGTTTGTTCGATTGGTAAAGAAACTTCGTCAGTTCCGTTTTCATCCAACCACAGTGCATGAACCTCTGAAAGAGTTCTCTTTATTTCTGTCAGGCTTGTTGATAAGATCAACTCTTCAATTGGACAAGATCCAAACTCAAAGCAATTGATTGGAGTTCTTGATATCTATGGGTTTGAGAGTTTTAAGTTTAATAGGCAAGACATTTATCAATTTTTTAGAATAGTAAGACATTTACCTTTAAATACAATTAAATGGAATATTTACTATTGTAGCTAACAAGATTTTGCGTGTCTTCTTCTGTCAATAGTTTTGAGCAGTTTTGCATCAATTTTACAAATGAAAAACTGCAGCAACATTTCAATCAGGTTTGGTAAATTCTATGTTGTTCTTTTCCCTACATCAGATGCTACCTTGTCCATGCTTATTCTGAAAATATGGTTATTTTGTCTTTGCAGCATGTTTTTAAAATGGAACAGGAGGAATACACAAAAGAAGAAATCAATTGGAGCTACATAGAATTTGTTGATAACCAAGATGTGTTGGATTTGATAGAGAAGGTTCAAAATTGTTGCTTGCTTGTCTCTTGTTAATTTATATGATCTGATCTTCCCAAAAATATGACTTTTTCTCTTTATGAGTTTTAGTATTCTTCACTGTCGTCTCATGCATCATTTTTGCATAATTAATATTGCTTGCTCTATCTTTCTGCAGAAACCTGGAGGAATTATTGCACTTCTCGATGAAGCTTGGTATGCAGCTAGTATTTTTTCTTTTGTTTGATATTTTGAAGCTTTAGTAAACCAAAGTCATTATTGTTTATGTGCATGTCTATATGATGCATAACATATTTAATGAAGAAAATACATGCGTTGTCTGTCACATTCCTTTATTTTACTTTTGGTTGATTTCATGTTTACTTGACTGCTTTATGCAGTATGTTTCCTAAGTCCACACATGAAACATTTGCTCAGAAGTTGTTCCAGACATTCAAAAACAACAAGCGTTTTATTAAACCGAAGCTATCTCGTACTAGTTTTACCATTTCTCACTATGCTGGAGAGGTAACATGTTTTTCTTTAGTATATCTATAAAATTTCTGTAACTATGTAGATAGCTAAACTGTATGTTATGTTTTTCTCTCCCAGGTAACTTATCTGGCTGATTTGTTCCTTGACAAGAACAAAGATTATGTAGTGGCTGAACATCAGGATCTTCTGACGGCCTCAAAGTGCTCCTTTGTGGCTTGTTTGTTTCCTCCTCCTGCTGAGGAATCTTCGAAATCATCCAAATTTTCATCCATTGGATCACGCTTTAAGGTAATCAAATTGTCAACTCTATCGATCGAGATAAGTTCCAGACACGGTTTACTTGATTTTTCTAAAATTTTCCACGTATTAGGAGCTATACCCTTATACTCCTGTTCAAAGATGTGACAGAAGTGTTGAACTTTGAGCACTTTGGGGAAAATGAAGAGTCCGGGTAATGTAGTTTCATCACTTTTCCGTGTTACAAAATGGAAACTAATGTTCATTGGAATAGTGAAGCTTTCAGAATGCTTCAGACCTACTTAAATAAAGATTTTAAAAGCCTCTTTGATCCCTAATTCAAAACTGACCCTATTTTTCTTTTTGGGCAACTTAGACATGTACCTGTTCCTAGTCAGACCAAACCAAACCAAACCTTGATTTAGGAATGAGTAGTTGCTTTCTCAAGTTAAGCATACAGAAAACAAAACCTAACCAGCTCATACACATTACAGTGCTTATAAAAACCATAAATTCAGTCTTTCTTATAAATATTGAATTGTTCTACACTAAATTTGGTAACAAACTGATGCTCTCAACATTAATAAATGCTAGAGACAGATGACATAGTTGATAGTTCCACTATTTCATTTACACAACTGACTTTTTAACTTGGAATTTTATATAATTTCTTCTATGATAAGTGAAAATTGTTTTAAATACTGCAGCTGCAACTTCAATCTTTAATGGAGACATTGAACTCAACAGAACCTCACTATATAAGATGTGTGAAGCCCAACAATGTCCTCAAGCCTGCAATTTTTGAGAATGCCAATATAATTCAGCAATTACGTTGTGGTGTGAGTACAATTTATCAGTATAATGATCTCTATTTCTTCTGCTCCAAACTATCAAAACTGGTACTTTTGATGGTCATGTAAGTTGAAATTATTTGTCATTTTCTTTCTTACAGGGTGTTCTTGAGGCAATTAGGATCAGCTGTGCTGGATATCCAACAAGAAGAACGTTTAATGAGTTTCTTAACCGTTTTGGTCTTCTTGCTACAGAAATTCTGGAGGGAAAGTGAGTTGCAAATTTTGTAGCTGTAAATTTGTGATAAGTTTTGTGACAGAGATAGACATATTCATTCAGTGGATGCTTACCTTGATAATATGTAAATTAAAACTCTGCATCATATTTCTTACTAATTTGAGGTTATGTGATGGATGCACTTTTAAATCTTTATAGCCAAATTTAAACCATCGCATTATGTAACTGATTCACTTTATTGTATATTGGTTGATGTTGATAATTCTGTAATGTATTTTGTGGCACCTAGTTTACCTTTTCCCTACTGTTGCGTATGATTTTAAAATTTTCTTTTATGTGTGTTTGTATGTGTAGTCATGATGACATGGTTGCCTGTCAAATGATCCTGGATAAGATGGGGTTGAAAGGCTATCAGGTAACTGAAACTCCTTCCTTGGAGCTTTTAATATTGGTCATGGCATTTAGGAAATACAATGAAGTGAGACTTGAGAGGATTAAGTGGAGATCCTGTCTATCATAGATATGTAATTTTGTTTTCCTATCTGCTTAAATCTAAGCCAAAATGGTAAATAGCTGATGGGTTACCTAATTTCTTGAGCATTTTCTTAACTCCATGATTAAATATTTTTGAGCGATCATCCACACACAACGATTAGTCTGCCTTCCATGAGTGGGTTTGTTATTTTTGTATTACACCCATTTAACACAGTTTGCATGACAGATAGGTAAGACCAAAGTTTTCCTTCGAGCCGGTCAGATGGCTGAATTAGATGCTAGGAGAGCAGAAGTGATTGGACGCGCAGCCAGAACCATTCAAAGGCAAATCCGGACGTATATTGCACGGAAGGAGTTCATTGCCCTACGTAAAGCAGCGATCATGTTGCAATCCCACTGGCGAGGTATCATTTTAGACTTTAGTGTCATTAAAAGTTGTCATTTCAAAACGTACGAAGCTGATGAACTTCACAAATAGAAATATGGAAGTATTTTTTTGACATGCAATAATGGCTCTCAGATTATTTATTTATTATTATTTTTTTGGGGGGGGGGGGTGGGTTACAGCACACTGAAATGTTTATCCTATTTATGACCTGTCTGTTTTCTTTTTCACTGTAACTAGGCATATTAGCCTGCAAACTCTATGAGCAGTTGAGAAGGGAAGCAGCTGCAGTAAAGATCCAAAAGAACTTTAGGCGGCACATTTCTAGGGAATCCTATTTAAATGTCAGGTTGTCGGCAATAACGTTGCAAACTGGCTTAAGGGCAATGACCGCTCGAAACGAGTTCCGATTCAGAAAGCAAACAAAGGCTGCTATTATCGTTCAGGTATTGCTACAACCAGTTGAAATGTTCTCTCGGTCTCTATAAAATCAATGTGATTTTGGAAAGAAGGTTGCACCCATCATTGCTTCATAAGTGAAGGTATCAAACTCAATTCAGAAAATTGAATATTGACTGAATGCTATTTTCAACATTCAGGCTACTTTCCGTTTCCATGCTGCGTATTCTTATTATAAGAATCTCCAGAAAGCTGCACTTACTACTCAATGTGGTTGGAGGAGAAGGGTTGCGAGGAAAGAGCTCAGAAAGCTTAAGATGGTTTGATCATATTCTTTACGACAACTTTGCTCACAAAAGATTTAATACAGTTTGCACTTTAAACTAACATTACAACCATTACTCTTAATCTGTTTAGGCTGCCCGAGAAACAGGGGCTCTAAAAGAAGCAAAATACAAACTCGAAAAGCGCGTGGAAGAACTTACATGGCGTTTGTCGCTTGAGAAACGTTTGAGGGTAATTTGTGCCATTTAATATTCTAACATATGTTATATTACTGTTGTTGCAGTCCTCTGTAAAGCATAACCATTACCTGTTATATAACCACTTAAACCTTTACTTGATAAATCTGTAACAGACTGATTTAGAAGAGGAGAAGGCACAAGAAATTGCCAAGTTACAGGATGCTTTGCATGCAATGCAATTACAAGTGGAAGAAGCAAATGCGCGAGTCAAGCAAGAGCAAGAAGCTGCGCGGAAAGCTATTGAGGAAGCTCCTCCTGTCGTCAAGGAGACTCCTGTCATTGTCCAGGACACTGAAAAGATCGATTCCTTAACAGCCGAGGTAGAGAGTTTGAAGGTAAGAATTCTAACCTGTATCATTGTGGTTGGTTATTCACTGTCTATTTCCTTTCTTTGATATTCTATAAGAAATTTAATTTGAATATATGCAAAATAATTTTATTCCCTGTCGAAGCATATAATGATGTTGGTTGTTGCTCCATGTGCTGATAAGATTTAAGTTCTGCCAATGGCTACAACTTCCGAAGCCTATCAAAACTGAAAATCAGATGAAATTAGCAATGATAATTTAACATGAAACCGACCGATTTCGACCCGACCCTATCGAGTCTTTTTTTTAACCAGGTTCGGGTTGGATTTTATATAAGATGAGGTTGGGTCGGGTTTGAGTGGAGGGTGAAAAACCTCTGACCCGGCCCGGGGTAATAGTATAATTTTTCCTATAAATTTAGGGATAATTGTTATAATACCCCCTTTTTCTATAGTTTTTTTTTTAAATTAAGTCCTTACTTTTCATTAGGTCGGGTTTATACTCCAAGCATTTGGTTCGATCAGGTTTGTGTAGGGGGAATATACTCTTCGGGCCTGGTCGAGTGAGGGGGGAGTATACGATTATCGGGTCAGGTTGAACAAAAAACCCGACCCATTACCATCTCTAGATGAAATTGACAATCAAGATATGAATATGAAACAATTAATGTTGATGAATCAATCGAGTTGCACGATAAACATCAAGGACGATAACAAATCAGTAATTACTTACTGTAGTTATCTGAAATTAGTAAATCATGCATTTGCCTTGTGTATATCATTTGATGCATAATGCGGATTCTCTTTCTCTTGCAAGATATCGCTGAGCAATTAACTTAAATGTGTGTATGTATAACTGAAGTCTTTAGGAACTTTGATGATAACAGCAAGGATGATGTTCGATTGTCTTTGCAGGCTTCATTGCTATCAGAAAGGAAAGCCATGGAGGAGGCTCGTAATGCTTGTACGGATGCTGAGGCCCGAAATGCAGAGCTAATAAAGAAACTTGAAGACTCAGAACAAAAAGTGGATCAACTTCAGGAATCTGTGCAGAGGTCTGAGTCGAAAAGAAGCTCATTTGAATACAGCATCAAATTAATCGTCTTTTCCTATCCTGTCCAATTGTCATGACTCATGACACTCAAATGTCTGCCGCACATTTTACTTCATTTACTGCTTTTTGCAAGCACCCTTTCCCTGTTCCTCACGTCTAATTGAAAACCTTTTGATTTAATATCATTCAACCTCTTAAAAGTTTATTCATTCTATGCTTCAGGTTGGCAGAGAAGCTTTCCAATTCACAATCCGAGATTCAAGTACTTCGTCAACAGTCACTGGCAATATCACCAACTGGGAAACCTTTGACTGCAAGACAAAGAACAATGATTGTTCCGGTAAAAGTTGGATATTATTAGTTCATTTCACATCCTCATATTGTAAGTACCATGCTTAGAGAAATATATCCTGAGTATTTGTTAATTAATTTGCAGAGGACACCCGGGAATGGAAATGTTATAAATGGAGAAACAAAGGTTCTATCGGTAAGGAATATCGTTGTTTGTGATAATGGAAAATGAATCTTTATAGGATATAAGATGTTCCATCAGTTATATTTTATTGCTTAATGCTTAGTATCTTCTCAGGACATGACTCTTGCCATATCAAATGTACGCGAGCCTGAATCCGAGGAAAAACCTCAGAAAAACCTCAATGAAAAGCAGCAGGTTAGTGGCCATCGAAATGGATGACACTTCTATTAAACTCAATGCTAGATCTTATCCGATAACTATTCATATTGATGTACCAGTACTGATTTATTGCTTGTAATCTTCCTTTTGTGTTTTAGGAGAACCAGGGCCTCCTGATCAAGTGTATATCACAAAATTTGGGATTTTCTGGGAGCAAACCAGTTGCTGCTTGTGTTATTTACAAATGTCTTCTTCACTGGAGGTCATTCGAAGTTGAAAAATCGACTGTTTTCGACCGCATCATTCAAACAATAGCTTCCTCCATAGAGGTAATCTATAGTTTGGCTTTTAAAGTTTTCTACATTATTAACCGAAACAACTGCGAAGCTGCAATCATCAGCGTCTTGTCGCTTTTCTTTCACATTTTTTCTCGGATGAAAAGAATATTATTAATAAGTCGTGTCTACCTTACTGAAGGTCCAGGGCAATAATGATGTCTTAGCGTATTGGTTATCCAATTCGTCAACGTTATTGCTGCTGCTTCAACGCACACTTAAAGCAAGTGGAGCTGCAAGTTTGACGCCACAAAGGCGAAGGGCATCATCAGCTTCACTCTTTGGGAGGATGTCTCAAGTAAGAAGCAATCATTTGTCTTACTGAAACTTTTCTCGCTTTCCATATATTTAATCAATTTTCTTTTCCTGCTTTCTAGGGACTACGTGGATCTCCCCAAAGTCCCGGCCTTTCGGTTCTTAGCAGTCGCGGGATTAGTAGGCTAGATGACTTAGGGCAAGTTGAGGCCAAGTACCCTGCATTACTGTTTAAGCAACAATTGACTGCCTTCCTGGAGAAGATATATGGAATGATAAGAGACAATCTAAAGAAAGAGATCTCTCCTCTGATTGGAATGTGTATTCAGGTCATTTCTACTTTTCGGTTCCTTTTCCAGTTTTTAAAATGAGAATATAAGATGTTTTTTTACGAGTTCTGTATGTGTCGTTCCATGGCTTATGAGGCTCGGTAACTTACAGCTACTACTTTCAGAAATTGCTTATTTATGGTGACTATTCGATGCAATTCAGGCTCCTAGAACATCGCGGGCAAGTATGGTTAAGGGACGTACTCAAGCAAATGCTGTTGTTCAGAAAGCTTTAATCGCTCATTGGCAAAGCATTGCGAAAAGCTTGAACCGTTATTTGGATATAATGAAAGCAAACCATGTAAGATACGGAACTTTGCATGAAAACAAAAATGGTAACGACATTTTTACTGATCTTATGAGTCCCGCTTTTCTGGTTCGAAGGTACCTCCTTTCTTAGCCCATAAAGTGTTCACTCAGATATTCTCATTCATTAACGTTCAGCTATTCAACAGGTATCTCTCTTCGTATCCCTTCGTGTTTTTGTTATATGAGAGTTAAAATTCATGATTAATTCGTGTTTCGTGCAGTCTTCTTTTGCGACGCGAGTGTTGCTCGTTCAGTAATGGGGAGTATGTGAAAGCTGGCTTGGCTGAATTAGAACAATGGTGCAATGAGGCAACTGAGGAAGTAAACTCTTGGCGATAGTTTCCGACTGTTATACCATTTAATTTCTTTTCGCTTGTTCCTTTACCTGAATTCTTCTTGTGGACAGTATGCAGGTTCGGCATGGGATGAACTGAAGCACATAAGACAGGCTATCGGATTCCTGGTTAGATTAACTTCATCACATTTCTAGTTCCGATAACGGTTTCTAATAACAATCTCATACAACTCACTGCCGATCCGTTTTTTCTCCGCAACTCAGGTTATTCATCAGAAACCGAAAAAGACCTTGGATGAAATAACGAAAGAGCTTTGCCCGGTAACATCCCTCTCTCTTCCGAATTCATCACAATACTTTTTCCTCCATTAAATCTTCAACTTTCTTTCTCGTGTTGCTGTTTCTTCAGGTACTAAGCATACAACAATTGTACCGAATCAGCACAATGTACTGGGACGACAAATACGGAACACATAGTGTGTCATCAGATGTAAGTCCAAACTCTCGAAATGCCTAACGTTAACATATACGGCCGGTGAAATACTAAACCTGCAAAATTTATCGACGAACTCTTCGTGATACAGGTCATTGCAAAAATGAGAGTTATGATGACCGAGGACTCCAACAATGCCGTTAGTAGTTCATTCCTATTAGACGACGACTCAAGGTAGTTTGTACCTCCTTTTCGCTTCGTGTGTAGACGAGTACTTAAACCCCCATACGTGCTTCATGGCTTTTACATGTACAATTCATATGTCGATGCAGCATCCCGTTCACGGTGGATGACATCTCCAAGTCCCTGCAACAAGTTGACATAGCCGACGTCGAACCTCCATTGTTGATTCGAGAAAACTCCGGGTTCGGTTTCTTACTTCCACGTTCAGATTGATCACTGTACTCATTTGTGCATATAACTACATCACTGTTTATTTAGCTTTCCTGATTTTCATTCTTTTCCCCATGTTCCAAAGACATGGGGGTATGTCTTAAGAAGCCATTTTCACCATTTTTGTGGTGATGTGCAAGAGAAATAGGTTGGTTTTCTGTCCAAAAAGGGTATTTTGGTCTTTCCATTTTTAATTTTTTTTTTAATTTTTTTATTTTTTTTAAATTGGGGGCAAGGGGCTCCTTTGGTTTTTTTTTTATTATTATTGAGGTTTACTTGGTTTTTTATTTTTTATTTTTTTGTGTAATTAACTACAGTTGTTGATTTGATAGGTTATGATTTGTTTGAGTTAATGGTGTAAATTCAAAATTTTCTTTTACTACTGAATGAATGATTGAGAACACAAAAGTGATCGGTAAGGGTACAAATGAACCGAATATCCGGTGAATTGTTCGTGAATTATTTATATAGCATTTATTTATGTCAGTTTGTTAAGTTAAATAAATAAGTATGAACAATTTTTTTATATTCATTTAATAAATGAATGAACACGAACAACATATTCGGTTTGTTTATGTTCAATAACAAACTCGTTTATCGAATCATTTATTTATGTTCATAATTAAACTCATTTATTTTTACTTTTTACGTTTTAAATTTCGGTGAATATAGGGATTAAATTGGACACAGTGAAATTTGAAGTTTAAACTATGAAGATCCTAGAGTTTAAGTACTACTGGTGTAATTTTACCATTAACATGCAAATTCAAATGGAAGTTGAATTTGGTCAAAACATTTACATCTATTCTTTTTTTATTAATATAAGGTAAGTATTCGAGTCTTAAAGAAATAATAATCTTTTTTTTAACTATAGAGGTTACTTAATCCGTACATATAACAAACATTAAATGAATATATTCATGAATATTTAATGAATATGATAGCGAATATTAAACAAACATATTGAATTATATTTTAAATTAAATTCAAATTTAATTATATAACAATATTTGATCAAATTAATACAATAAATTTTGATTCGAGCTCGAGATTTACTCTATTCAAGCTCGACCCTACTAGTGGTTGTGGTATCATAAATTAGTCATTCCATTAAGGCAACATCGTTGTTATATAGTTTATGATATTTAGCCACATTTAAGTCTTTTAATTGATTATGTTAGAAATAATAAATTTATTCAAATTCGATGAATTTTGATTAAAATTAATTTTATAGGTCAAATTTGATTAAAGTTGAGATAAATCAAATTCAAGTGTAAAGTAAAAAATAAAAAAGAATTGAAGCAAAATCCCTTGTAAAATATGATAAAGATAAATACTCTCATTTTATTTTATTTTTTTTAGGTAAAAAGGCATAAGAGATCTCTGTATTTAAAAAAATAATATAGCTCGCGTATTTTTTTAATATAAAACTCTAATCGATAAAATAAACTCAATATTAACCTTTAATCAACGTTTATCGTCATTGACCGTTATAATGTTGACGTGACAGTTCACGATGCTGACATAGCAGTCCACGGTATTGAAGTGACAGTCCATTTTAGTTGATAACGTGACGAATGGCATGACATATGACATAAATTGGTAACTCAAACATTACAGTTGAACTGTTACGTCAATATTGTGGACCATCACGTCGGTGAACTGCCACATCAGTATTGTAACGGTCAACGATGGAAAACGTTGGTTAAAATGTCACATTAGGTTTGTTTTCTAAGTAGGGTCAAATTGAGAGCAGAAAATAATACAAGGGTATACTGATTTTTTTCAAAAGTATAAGGACCTCTGATGTCTTTTTACAATTTTTTAACATAGTGGAGGGGACTAAAAGCATGATTATATGAAGAGAAAGATAAACCACCAAATCATATTAAAGCTACGTTTGAATTAAGTTGACATTCTTTCGATGATTAATAGTCTTTAACAGATCACTTTTAAATTTTATAGGAACTAAATTATAAATTCCTAAGAGAACCAATTTAACCAATTTTAAAATTGAGAGGACGTAAAAGGTATTTACACCATTCATTATTCTAAATTCCAATTCCTTAACCACTAGAACGATACCGCGTAAAAGACCCAAACCAAAAGTCGGTATTCCCTTCGCTGCACAGCGATAAATCCTCCTTGAAGAAGCAATCTCCTTCCCAAATACAACCATAAACCCCCCTTTTTTTCATCAGATCGGGTCATTGAAGCATCCTCCGATTCATTTTCAGGCACTTTTTCCCGTAGTATCGATTAAACATGAGCTTCCTCTTTGGCAAGAGAAAAACTCCTGCAGGTATCTGTTTTTGCTTTCTTTTTTAATTTAGTCATTAAAGTTTTTATTAAGGGGAAAAAGGGTCTACGATTCTCGTTTAGATCGTTAAGGATTTGGATGTGTAAAGTGATCCCCGATAAGGATTTTAGTAGTTGGATAATATTCGTGATTCTCATTCAACTAGCAATTTTATTGTAGAAATCGTTCAAAGTATTTGCGCTATATGTTTATTTGGTTTTGTTCTGGATGATAAGATCGATAATTTTCTGAGTTCTTTGTTCATATTTGTTTCGATTTTAATTTTTTTTTTCAAGTTGATTATGTGTAAATTCCATGTTGTGTTTTCTGAAAAGATGCAAGTTTAAAGTGTAGGTGTGTCCTCAAGCATTTTGAATGGTTAAATGGTTGTTTTATTCATATTTATTTCAATTTTTTATTAATGTCGAAAAAAACAGTCTATGAATTTCGTTTCGATGGTCACCTTTGGATTTCGTAAAGTGATTCCTGATGAGGGTTCTAGTAATTGGATAATATACATTATTAAAGTAGGAGTTGATTGTATTCTGCTGACGATTATTTGTGGAGATAGACTATTTTTTCCTATAATTCTATTATAATTCAAAATGTTGATATGTAATGCTAATATTATGTTAATTTTAGAAATTAGTCTGAATTTTGTTAAGGGTTACATTTTTCTGGTTTAGTTTTGTATAATAAGATTGTTTGCACAGTTGTTTATATTTGTAGTTGATTTCATATTGAGATGTCGGATAATATAATGGTTTTTGGGTTCAGAGCTTCTGCGGGAAAATAAGAGGATGATTGACAAGTCTATCAGAGAGATAGAGAGGGAGAGGCAAGGTCTTCAGAACCAAGAGAAGAAACTGATTGCAGAGATAAAGAAAAGTGCAAAGCAAGGGCAGATGGTGAATTATTTTTTCTACATGAATACTGTTACTTTTTTTTTTTGCCGAGTTTTCGTGTATGTGTTATTATATTCTGCTTTTAAGTAGAATATATTGGATCAAGTGCTTACCTGCTGGAAAATTTTATTTGAAGGCAATTTTGAGAAAAAATATTTCTGGTTTTTGGTATACATGAAGTTGCTTTATTGGTGATTTAATGTTAACCTGACTTGACCAGTGCTTGATTATTCTGTTTTATGTGTTCTTAGTGTTTTGAAGGATTAGTTTGATTTATTTGACAACCACTTTCACAGAGACATTACCATTTCAAGAAAAAGTTGAAGTGCTTTGTTCTTCTTCCCGATTTTTAAATAAAATGCACAAGTATATGTGTTAGAGTTTGCAATTCTTTTTATCATTTTGCTGCTTGATTATGTGTGCGTGTGTGTTGTTTGATATTAGTCAAGCGATGTGGTCACAAGTTTCTCATTGTGCTTCAATATTGTATTTTCCATCCGTCTTATTGCGGAAACTTGGTTTCTTATAACTACTAAACATTTTAAAGCTATTATACATGATCTGTGTATCTTGTTCAACATGAATCGGCTTTCATACCCACCTAGTCTATATCCTCCAAATGGCTTTACTGATGGAAACTTATTTCAGGGAGCTGTAAAGGTGATGGCGAAAGACCTTATCCGAACACGACATCAGATTGAAAAGTTTTATAAGCTTAAATCACAGCTCCAAGGCGTATCTCTTCGAATTCAAGTATGTTCTTTTGTCTGTACATTTTATCTCACAATTCCCCCCCTCCCCCCCCCCCCCCACAACACAAAAAAAACCCACCAAAGTGTGTACAGGTTTCTTGTAACGCTTGTAAAGTACTTGAAAGTCACTACCCATAACAATTGAGGGGGCATTATAGGAAGTTTTGAAATATGGCCTGCTCTACATGTAGTAATAAATTTGACTATTTTGTTTGACAAATTGTAAAATGAACATAGCGTTAAAGATCAATATAGCTCTATTCTCCATATAATTACTTGGGGGGGGTAAATATTTGAGCTGTCGCCAATTATGATGAAAAGAAACATTTTTGCTTCCGGTTGTATGGCAGAGGATAAAATTGTTTGAGTTGGCTGACATTTATGTATCTGAAGTCATTTGCAATCTTTGATTTTATTGCGTATGTAAAGTTTCAAGCTTGACTAATTTTCTATACTACTTCAGACATTGAAATCGACACAAGCGATGGGAGAAGCAATGAAAGGTGTGGCAAAGGCAATGGGCCAGATGAACAGACAGATGAACTTGCCGTCGTTGCAGAAAATCATGCAAGAATTCGAGATGCAGAACGAGAAGATGGAGATGGTTAGTGAGGTAATGGGTGATGCAGTTGATGATGCTTTGGAAGGGGATGAGGAAGAAGAGGAAACAGAAGAACTTGTCAGTCAAGTTCTTGATGAGATTGGGGTCAATATCAATCAAGAGGTGACATTTTCACCATTTGTATCTATTGCCATAATTATCTTATTATGATGTACTTACTCTGCTTATCTCGATCCAATTCACAGCTTGTCAATGCACCATCATCGGCTGTTTCAGCACCAGCTTCAAAGGGTAAGGTTGCTGCGCAGGCAGAAGCAACTGGGAACGACGACGGTGGGATAGATGGTGACTTACAGGCAAGGCTAGACAATTTGAGAAGGATGTAGCAAGTATGCCTTATTACTTCTGTATAATATATGAACATTCCCTCCTTGGTGGAAGGCAAAAATACATTTGAATTGTAACATCTTGGAAACCCGTGCGAGAGTTTATCGAGTCAAGATTTGGAAACACACGGAAACTACATTAAATTACTTTTTCCTTTTTGTAAATTTCTACATGCTTTGGTAGTAAATAGGCTATGATGAATTGATTCTATTTGTATGCATGTCCCGTTGCCTCATTTCGAATTTAAATGCATCATCAACAGTAACTGTTGAGTCTGTTTAGCCGGAGGAGATAGAACTAGTATTCTCATGTTCTGGTCAACTTGTATGGTATTATTCCCCCTGCATTTTTTCGTTTTAAGGTCGGTTTTGTTCAGATTTTTACTTAACTGCACCTCCGAGCTTTGCCCCTACATAACTTGCATTGCAGTATTTGCAGCACATTGTTAGCACCCACCATAGTTATAACTAGCTTTGTCTCCTCATATGTTGCTTAAACACTTCATTTTTCCTGAAATAGATGCGTCTAACACTCGTGTCTGACTCATGAATACGAGAAAATGAACTGCAATTATTGGTTTTAGAAGGAAGGTCTTACAGTGTAGTATGTACAAAATGGGAAGCGAGCTATAATCTATGTCCCCACTTAGAGCTCTGAAATGTATCCATCGAGGCAGCATCAAGATGGAAAGAATGCTTGCACCTATGCAGCTGCCTAAATTCATCTCCGACTGAACTGATAAAACAAACCGCGTGTTCATATTATCCACCCGTGTCTCCGGACCCCGAGTACTTGAAGCTCGAAAGCATCTTCCTGCTCTGGTTTTCGAAACTCCTGCCGGTTGGAGTAATCTGCAATTGTAACACAATTCAATATCTAAACTGTCATAAATGCCGTCGGAGTTGGATGATTTCGAACCGTAAAGGGTTCGACCGAGCATAGACATGCCTATCTTTGTCGTTAACTATTTCCCACCATCGAGTACCTCCATTTACAAATATAAAACAGGACTGAGTGCAAAAAACCCAAACCTTCTTTAGACGTTGCTAAAGTCCAAATCGAGTCCGAAACCTTTTGTGCAGAAGATGAACAAAATCTTCACTTAATTTGGGTTCAAGACCTAGATTATCTATGCAAGGGGAGAAAATCGAATCAACTGAATCATAATTTTTTGAGCAACTATTGCACTATCATTGTTGTTATTCAATAATAAAAGTGATCAAAATTTAATTTACTTGAATTTGGTGTTACAGCCATTTTGATAATTTAGCCTTGAATTAATTAAAATATATTAAAATCTCTCCTTAAAATCGATTCATATTAGTTCAATTAACATGTTCCTATCATAATATAGAGAAAGGAATTACTAACAATTATCAGCAGACACAAATCTCATATAATAAGAAATCCTTCAATAAAATTATAAAGCAATAACTTCTTAGTATAACAAAATTTGAAAACCACCAAAGGAACTATCCAGCAGAGGTCATTTTAAAGGCAAAAACATACTCCAAAAATCAACTAGATGATTATAACAGTCGTCAGCATTAAGCCACCACCGGAGGAAGTTCGATCTCAGTCGGCACAACAGGCTGTTCGACCCTAATAACTTCATCCTCCTTAGGAGGGTGGATTGTGACAAGATCCGGGAGGGGAGTTGTAGGGCCTTGCTTACCCTTGGGATCCCAGTCGAGCATGATTTTCACCTTTATACCAAGCACTCCCTGTGTTCAAAACAGATGAATTGAATGAGAAAAGGCAATCAATGGAGGGCATATAGTCGAGTAAGTAAACGAACGACAAACCTGTCTCAAAAGAACATGGCGGACGGCGGAGTCGATATACTCATTCACTGGATGACCAGAAGAAATCATATATCCATCTTTGAACTTCATAGATTTGGCACGCTGTGCCCTTAGCTTTCCACTAACAATAACCTGTAGCAAATGAAAGTGATGGTACAATTCTTAGCATAATCAAACCCTATAAAACCAGGAATGTCATAATGCCCGACATCCACCGTGGTACAAACCTCACAGCCCTTAGCACCACTCTCCATGACGAATCTAAGCACACCATAGCAGGCCCTGTGCAAACCATCACACAACATGCAGCTTTGAATACACAAATAAGAATTGACAAATTGATGTCATATACGAAATTGTATCCTCCAAAACGTTACTGTAAGAAAACCATTTGACTTCATACATGATGATGGTAATGGAGGATTGGATCAATCTTGTCATCTTCCGACACAAAATCGGTATAAGAATAACCTATTTGCTTTATAGATGACAAAATCTAGAGTCAAAGAAAGTGATGAACCGGCTAAAATAAAAACAAACAAATGCAACCATTCATTTTGAAATTACATACACACTATCAGTCCATTTAACATCTATGAACACATAGGATTTGCAAAACAAATTCAATATCACATCGGATAATCAAGATTGAAAAACGTTAAGATGTACCCTCCCAAATGGTAATGTATGAAAACCGTTGGATCAATCTGGTTCATCTTCCAACACAAAATCAGTAAAACAAATTTGCTTTGTGGATGACAAGATCCAGAACGAAAATGTCATGGAGAAACCGACTAAACAAAAACACAAACAAATGAAAGAATTCATTTTGTAAACAGATTATATACACATACAATATACATTCCATATCACAATGGAAAATTAAAAAGTAAGAAAATTTCAACATTGTTCCTTGCACTAATGTTACTGCATGAAAATGAAATGCATTTCAGCAGGCATTAACAAAACAGAGGAAATATCATCATCTAATTGCTGTTGTCACCTTCCGACACAAGAATTGGTAGCGAATTACCAATCTGCTTTGTAGATGACAAAATCTAGAAACAAAATGTCAAGGACAAACTAACTAAACAAAAACACCAACAACTATAGGCATTCATTTTGAAAACACATCATATACACATACAAAATACAATCCATATCACAAAGGAAAATTAAAAAATAAGAAAAATCAACATTGTTCCCTGCACTAAGGCTACTGCCTGGAAATGAAATGGATTTCAGCAGGCATTAACGAAGCAGAGGAATATAATCTAATTACTGTTGTCACCTTCCGACACAGAATTGATATCGAAATACCAATCTGCTTTGTAGATGACATTGAATAACTAACCCTAATCATTAAAATCTATTCCATGTATTACAGAAATCAAATAAGTACAGCATCAACATGCATTAAATATGTATAAACAATTCGATTACGAGTATATACCTTCGAACAGCGAGGCCTCCAAGAAGCTTATATCGAAGGGACTCAGCCTGAGCAATGGCGCAAAGGCCTCTGTTGTTGACCTTCTCGGCGTAAAGCTCGACACTGTTTTCAGGGAACTTGAATCGCTTTTGAACCACAGAGGTTAGCTCCCTAATCCTCCTTCCTTTCTCACCTATAATCCCCAATTAACCACACATTAAAATACCCAGATTTAAAAGGAAAATCCCATCACCATAAAGTAAGATTCTTAAGGAAAAATACCAAGAACATTTTGGGTGCGAGTCGCTCTGATGATGATCTCAGTGCGCATGGGAGTAACTCTAACTTCGACCCCAGAGTATCCATCCTCGGCCAGTTCCCTGGTCAAGACCTCATTGAGTTCCGCGAAGAAGACTCCATCGGCGACGAACTGAAAACATGGAAAATAATGAAAATTCAATAAAAACGAATTGGAGAAATATGGAAGAAATGGAAGAAGAAGAAGAAAGGAAGGTTGAATAAAATACCTTTCTCTTTTTGCTGATTTGAGCAGCGGCAGCCATGTTTGTTTCTAGGGTTTAGGTGGAAGAAGCTAAAATGCAGATATCTGAAGAAGGCTGAAGCTTGCAAACCCTAAAAAGTGGGGATAGAAAAGGCCTAAGGTGTAGCAAAATATAGTAATTTGTGGCTAGGGTTTTTTCATGTTGAATGGGCCTTCTTTTAGGGTTTCTCGATTGCATGGATTTAGGGCTAAGATAAACTGCCCAATTACTCTAAAAGATTATTCACTAGGGGTGTTTATCGAACGAGTTAGACAATACTCGTTCAAAATTTTTATTGCTCGATCGTTGTTCGTTAAGATTGTTAAAATCTTGTTCAACTCGTGCTCGTTGAAAAAAATTATTATTCGATTCATTGATCATTAAACTCACTAAAATGTTATCATATTTTTTAAAGGGTAAACTACACATTTAGTATATAAATCAATTTTGATTTGTTTTCTTACTTAAACTTTTAATTTTTTTTCCAAAATCATACCTAACATTTAGTTTTCATTTCATTTTAGTATCCCCTCCGTTAAAAACTTAACGCTTTAGTACCTAAACGATCAGTTTTGGTTTGTTTTAGTAACTAAACTTTAAAAAAATTCAAAACTTAACAACAAATTTTGAATCGGAGTTTTAAAATGAAACAAAAACTAAAATTTTTAACTACAAGATACTAAAATGAAACAAAAACTAAACTTTAAGTATGATTTTAAAAATTAAAAGTTTAGTTGCTAAACGCGTAATTTACTCATTTTTAAACTATAAGTAAAATCTACTAATACTATATATAGCTTAACAATTCACAAATACAACAAACTAGTACATTAGTATATTAATATATTAGAACAAATATTACCACTTGTAAGCACCCTAGATTAATAAAAATAAATAAATTGTACATACTTCACCCGACCCGACCCGACCGAAAAATATATGTCTTTCACCTGACCCGAACCCGATCCGATTTTTTGAGATAAAATATGAACTCGACCCGACCCAACCCGGAATAATTTTTATTCAATAAAAATAGTGATTTAATTGAAAAAAATAACATATAGAGGGGTATTGTTGTAATTATTCCTAAATATATAAGGTGAAATTAATTTTTTTGGGTCTGGTCGGGTCAGGTATTTTTCACCCTAAACCCGAATCCGACCCGACCCGAACATCACCTTTTAAAAAACCCAACCTGACCCGAATCCAATTTTTTTTTAAAAAAAATGACCCGTTCGGTTCGAATCTAGTAGGAACCTATCGGGTTCGAGTTCCCTAATTAATAGATTATAACAAATACTACCACTTGTAAGTACCCTAGATTAATAAAAATAAATAAATTATTAGATTAATAAATTATAATAATTATTAGTTAGTAATTTATCATATTTCTTATTATCTAGTAAATTAGTAATTATTATTTAGACTTTCTTTTTTTTGAGTGGAATAATTTTTAAAGTAATTACTAAGAAATTATAAAAAAAAAATTAACGAACTACTCACAAATTTATTGAGTCAAATTAGACCTTATTCGATTCAACTTGTTAAGGTCTTGAGTCAAACTCGAGTTTAAATCGAGTCAACTCAAGTTAAATATTAATCAAATTTTGACAAAATCAAATTCGAGCAGCTCACAATCTGTTTAACTCATTAAATACTCCCTGTCAATCACAATTTCAAGTTTTTGTCTTTTGATATTTTCAACTTTAAATTTTTTGTGTTTTTTAAAAGAAATCCCTAAAAGTGTGATGAATTCTCATTAATTTTTTATATCATTTATATCTAATTTATTAATTAATTAATTTAAATCAAATATTACAAATATTTATTATGAGAGCTGTATTTATTTATTTATTTATACATGCATTGCATTTTATCTTTATTTTTAATTTTTTGACTGCCGTAGGTCTTCCACGGAAACTGCTCTCAACCTAGCGTTGGGGGCAGCCTACTACCCTACCTCCCCTTACCCCATTGCATATGAGAATAATGTTTTGTTGTTGTTGTTGTTGTATTTATTATGAGAGCGATCCTTCTAACATAGTTTTATTTTATGAACTAATAAAATTATTTTAAAAATCTTTTGTTTTATAATAAATCCCCTTTGTTGTTAGAGGACTGAGTTTGCAATTATTGAAATGACCCAACTCGCTGAGTTGATATCAATAGGCGAAAACTAATGAACTCAACACCCATTTATGAACCAAAACAACAGAAGACAGAACACAAGTATGACTTGGAAATGTCCGGTCACTCGCACCAACAGAATGGTTCCATAATTTTCTCCGAATCCGATCTTCACGACGACGTGCACCGCTCGTTCGATCTTCTATACGTTAATTCCATCAAAAAGTTTCTGCCGTCGCGGTTCTTGCCTCTCACCTGCACGGGTTTCACACATGATATGGAGTCTAGCCATATCTCGATCAGGTCGTTTAGTGTTAAGTCCGGGACCAACGGATAACCGAAACACAACTTCTACCTGCATTCAAAGTGTATGCTCGAGTATTTGAAAACAGAATCGAGTGATTATCCCAGATCGTATATCGGTATGCGTACGACATTACCTCAGATTCATGTTCGAGGTTTAGCTTCCTTGCAAGGTACTCGTTCACAAAGGATACCGCTAGATCTCCATTCCTGAATCATTGCAGACATACATTAACTCAAATCCGGAATCCCCGTTAAGTACTCGGATTCGGAAAAACGTTTAAACTTCCTCGGTATGGATAAATGGCTTCGGCATCGGAGGCAATGCCATGTCTTTCCTGAAAGAAACAGAGGAAAACTTAGTAACTCAGAGCAAGAAAAGCATCAAAAGGCTTAGTCATTCAAATGTTTCTTACTTTTCTTGAGACGCAAGCAAATAAAACCAGACAGGGCGTCGAGAATAACCAGGATGTCGATTAGATATATGGTTTCGAGGCATAGATTAGTCAAATTCACTGACTTCCCAAGACCAGTTGCGTCAAGTTTTGACATCTCATTCGCGGCGTCAATCTTCAAATCGTCCTCTCCTTGGCCTGCAAGCAATCTGCAGGGCTTTCTCATTGTCCTCCTCCTCTTAACTTGTAATGCAGAAAGCATAAATGAAAAATGGGGACTCAAAAGAGAATTCGAAATCTTTAAAGAGAAACACGAAAGCACTGAACCCAACATCGACGGTTACTTAATGATTTGTATGCAGAGATACGAACCTAAAATTTTAATATTAAATGATAAAGTTTTAAATTTTAAATTTTAAAATATATTATTAATAAAAATATATATTAAATTTACAATAATTTTAAATTTTTAGAGATACGATTATGTTATTCTTGACCTTCTTTTATTTATTTACCAAATTTGAACATTAAATGATAGTTTAAATTCGTATGAAATATATTTAAAATTTAAGATTTAGAATTTATGGTATGAAATATATTTAGAGTTTAAGATTTAAAGTTTAGAAATTAAATATGATGTAAACTATATTTAGGGTTCATTGTTTAACGTTCAACCAATATTTAAGCAACATCATACGTCGGTTTAGATACTAATCAGAGTCTCACAAGTGTGGAGTTGGATGTTAATATGCTGATATATATCGTTTAAGATTCTGATATTAGATTTTATCATCATCCAGTCAGCATGTTAG
The DNA here is from genome assembly GCF_006381635.1 of Hibiscus syriacus. Lineage (NCBI taxonomy): Eukaryota > Viridiplantae > Streptophyta > Magnoliopsida > Malvales > Malvaceae > Hibiscus > Hibiscus syriacus. Next base: position 321,358 of record NW_024062645.1, on the reverse strand, counting down.
TGTCCATCTCATAATATCGTCATTTTTTAACGAAAAATGATGAGTTTAGAACATAATGAATAATTGAGTGATCATTTCGTAACTTAATAGTCGAGGGATTTAACAAAACAACATCTTATATATCATTTTGTAACTTTTAATAGTCAAATATCTCAACAAAACGACTTCTTATAATTGTGATCATTTGTGTATAGGGATGGACACGGGACCCGAACCCGATCGGGTCGGATTTTAAAAAATTAGGGGTCAGGCTTGGGTTTAAGATAAAAAAATATCCGATCCGACCCAAAAAAAATTATTTTACCTTATATATTTTAAAAATAATTATAATAATACCCCCTATATATTATTATTTTTCAATTAAATTCATATTTTTATTAATAAAAAATAATATTTTATAAAAATATATTATTTTGGTTTAGATCAGACCAAATTTTAATTTTATCTTGAAAAATCAAATCATATTCAAATCAAATAAAAAATATATTTTTCAGATCAATCCGGATTAATTGAAACACGACCGGTGCCCATCCTATTTGTATATTTCACCCTAGTAAAAAATTTTAAAAAATAGAGTACGGACAGTAATAATCGAATAATTTGCGGATAAAATATGTCACATGCTATGTGTCTAAATCCACACGTGTTCTTCACCACCAACAAAACCAAGACCCCATAGTCCAAACCAAATCCTCATCTCTTTCCTTGCAATTCAACCACAGAATTCTGCAAAGCTGCAGCAGTTTCTCTCTATGGTTAGTCTCAGCTTCTCATTTCCAGAAATGGGTTTGTGTTGTTTTGATTTATTTTTATGTTTATTTTAGAGATTAATGCTAATGTTGTTTTTGGATTCTGGAATTTGTTTAAATTTTGATCCCGTTTTATGTTCTGAGCTGCAATTTTTATGGAGATTCATCTTGATATGATATCATATTTTAATGCTAATGTTGGTTTTTGGATTCTGGAATTTGTTTAAATGTTGATCGATTTTATGTTGTGAGCTGTATTTGTATGGAAATTCATGCCGATATGATATCAGATTTGGCAGGTAGAGTTTTGATGCTGTGTTTGAAACCCCACTCTTTATTTTCTTTTCCATTTTCCCGCACTTTCTCGTCTCCCAAACACCTCAAAAGTCCTTTCGTTTCATCCGCCAAAGCCTCGAAATCTTCGATCACCATGTCCATTGTTGAGCACGTAGTGCTTTTCAAGGTAAAAGATTACACTGACCAGACGAAGGTCAACTCGATGGTCAATGGACTCAACAGCTTGGCATTTCTCGATCCCGTCCTCCATCTCACCGTCGGTCCCGTCTTCCGTACGAGGTCTCCGATCTCCGATTTCACACACATGCTCCATTGCCGGTACAAGTCCAAAGAAGGCTTGAGCGCGTATTCGGCACATCCCGAGCATGTCCGTGTTGTCAAGGAGAACGTCCTCCCCATTTGCGACGATGTCATGGCCGTCGATTGGGTTGCCGATAACGATCCCGTCCCGTTGTCGCCACCCGCTGGCTCCGCCATCAAGGTAACCTTCTTTGAAACTAAAGGAGAACGTTGATGATGATGAGAAAAGTGATATTCTAGGGGTGATTAAAGGGATCAAGGACGGAGTCTCCGGTGTTCAACAGATCACTTGTGGGGAGAATTTCTCCCCCGGGAGAGCTAAGGGCTTTTCGATCGCCTCGGTTGCCGTCTTTTCCGGGGTTGGAGAAATGGCGGCGGCCGAGGGCAACGAGGAGTACGTGAACCTACAGAAACAGAAGGTTAGGGATCATTTGAATGGTGTTATTGTTGTTGATTATGTGATGCCATCATCATCATCTTCAAATCTTTGATAGAAAACCAACTACAAAGGGAATCCTGTTGCTTGCTTAATGGATGATTTTCGAAACATTGCATTATTATGGGACTGATTGAGCATATTAGATTGAATATGGAAATTGCTCAAATGTGATTTTAGCCCTTGTATTATACATAATTTAGAGATTTAATCCTTGTACTTTGATGGGTATAATTTGGTGTCCCTGCTATGGTCAGTGTTTTGTCGGTAAATTTCGTCGATTTTTTTATCGACAAGTGTTGTGTGTAATGATAAGACACATTACATTTAAAAAGAGAATTTATGTTCGAACTTTGGAGAATGATATTATCAGATATAGGAGTGTTCAAACAGTCAATTTGATTATTAACCGAACCAAATTTATGTTCGAACTTTGGAGAATGATATTATCAGATATTGGAGTGTTCAAACAGTCAATTTGATTATTAACCGAATCAAATTACTGTTAACTGAATTAATTGTACTAAAAAAATGTTTAACCAACTATTATTAGATAACTAAGAAATTTAAATAAAAGGATAAATTATGTATTTAGTACCTAGATTATTAATTTTGATCTATTTTAGTATTTACACTTTCATTTTTTTCAAAATCGTACTTAATGTTTAGTTTTTGTCATTTTAGTATCCAATTGTTAAAAATTTAACGTGTTTAGTACATGAACTATCAAAGTTGGTCCATTTTAGTATCTAAACTTTCATTTTTTTTCTTCAAAACTTCATGTTAAATTTTGAAAAGGGATATTGAAGTGAAACAAAAACTAAACTTTAAGTATGTTTTTGAAAAATATTAAAAGCTTAGGTACAAAACGAACCAAAATTAATAGTTTAGATACTAAGCATATAATTTACCCTAAATAAAACTAATACTTTTTTATTCTTCCTCGGATCTAAGAAGTAGACCATGATACGTAGGCTATCGGGTTTGAAATTTTGGATATCAAAATTAAGGGTATCGACTGGGTTTTGGGCTTATATATAAAATGGGCAAATTACACAATTCCTCACTAAATTATTTTCTCTCTCCTATTTTCCTCACCCAACTTTTAATTTTTCTATTTTACTCACTAAACTTTACTAATTTAATCATTTTTCTCACTCCCCGTTAACTATCTAACATTTTGATGATGTGTCATTTTTTATTTTTAATATAAATAATTGAGAAAATAATAAAAAATAGAAGGTGTCCGGATACCACTGCCGACCACTGTTAACCGCCGTAGATAGTGGTTATTCAGTCCCAAATTTCATGGGGCGCTTCACCTCGACATTGTGATTTCGAATATGACCTTCAATTTATTGAAACTTGCTTTGAAGTACACAAATTTGAGATTGAAAGTGATGGATCTGAAACATTTCAATCGAGATTCATGGGTTTTGGGACATGTGTCGATGAAACAACCACCAGATTCGGACTTGAGGGGTCAAGATAAATCTACCCATGAAATTTGGGACCAAACGGCCACCATCAACAACGATGGATGGTGGTTGGAATGAAAACTAATGTGGTGGTCGGCGGAGAGAAAATGAAGAAGAAAAGGAAAATGGGTAAATTACACAATTCCTCATTGAAATTTACTATCTCTTCTATTTTACTCAACGAACTTTCAGTATAGGATTCGAAACGATGTCATTTTGGTGTATATTTGAGTTTTTCAAAACAACGTCGTTTTGATGATTGTGACATGTCATAACACAATTAAATAGTTAACAATAGGGTGAGCAAAATGATTTAATATGTAAAAAGTTCAGCGAGCAAAATTGAAAAAAAATGAAAGTTGAGTGAGGAAAATAGGAGATAGAGTATAGTTCAACTAAGAACGGTGTAATTTACTCAATACTTAAATATTTTAATTAGTTGTTTTGAATTGAATTAATCCATAACTAAAATGTTAGAAGTTCATTACTCGATCCCGACCAAATTAAATTATGTGATTGATTGATTAATCGAATTAATTTTATTCATTCGATTTGATTCGATTGTAATCGAACAATAAACATCTCTGATTGAAGGAGACAATCTTACATCCTAAACATAGATCATAAATTCTTACTGACATAATAATTTAATAGGATTAAATTGATGGTGAATAGTTTATATAATCGAATATAAACTTCAATTTGTTTCTAAAATTTATTAATATTATTTCGTTAATAAGTATTATAATGCTAGAAATCAACTTAGGCAAATGACGGGGGTTGTGAAGCAGTTGGCTAGTGAGTAGGTCTCATTGCTCTGAGTTATCTTGAGATCGAGAGTTCGAGCCTTTCTCAACTCATTTTTCACTCCTTTATCCTAGATACCCTGCAAGTGATATTTTGTATTTTTTTTCTTGTGTATTTGTATTAGTAATTGGTCCATTTCTCATATTCGTCCTTGTATTCTATTCAATTTAACAATTTAGTTATTTTATTTTTATTTTTTAATCTAAAAATTATATAAATTAGTAGGTTATCGTCCAACTTAGACGATCATCAATTCTTTAACGAAAAATGACGAATTTGGAATATATAAATGATCGGATGATTATTTTGTAACTTTTAATGATCGGGTGATCATTTGCAACTTTTAATGGTCGGGTGATCATTTGTATACTTTACCCTAAACAATTCAGGAAGTGTGAAATTATAACATTGATAAAATTGAAGAGATACTGAATGGTATATTATTTGGATGATATGCCGAAGTCTGCATGCACATCACACATGAATTTTGCCTAGTGTCTTGAAATCAGGACCAAATTGAATATATTGTATTTCTAAGTGGTCTTTGACATATTATATTATATACATGTATATGATAATGTCTGATCTGATCAGTGATTAGTCCACAAAGGCTGGCCACTGGCTTCTTGAAGTTGTCTTTCTCGGTGAAGTTGTCTCTCTCTTGTATATATATTTTAAAAATGATGCGACTCTAATATTATTTTTTTATTAATTTGATCCTTCAACTTAAAAAATAAATCTAATTTGGCCATTTGATTAACGTTTTTTCATCGTTGATCGTTACGGTACTGGCGTGATAGTTCACGGTACTGATGTGTCAGTTCATATGCCATATTTAAGTTATCAATTGATCTCATTTGTCATGTCACGAGCCACGCTATCAACCACTGTGGACTGTCACATCAGTACTGTAACAGTGAATAACGAAAAATGTAAGTAAAAGGATCATATTGAGTTATTTTCTGAGTTGGAGGGTCACATTAAGATAAAAAATAATAAGAGGGTCATATTAGTTTTTAAAAAAAAATAAAGGGACCTCTAATAATTTTTTTCAAAAAATACTACCACAAGTATGAAAAAATATCAAATCGACTATCAATTGTTGCTTTGTTGAGTCCATCTACAATCAAAAGTTACAAAATGGTCACTCGACTATTCATTATGTTCCAAACTCATCCTTTTCCGTTAAAAATTTGACGGTTGTCTAAGCTAAACGTTAACATGATAACTGAGATGTGATAGTCTTTTCATATTATAGGATCATGTTTTATCATATCACAATCAGCAAGTTAACGTTTAGCTCAAAATATCATCAATTTTTAACAAAAAAAGGACTGGTTTTGAACATAATGAATAGTCAGATGATCATTTTGTAACTTTTGATGGTCGATGGACTCAACAAAACAATATTCTATAGTCGGATGATCATTTTATAATTTTTAATTGTTGAAGACTTAATAAAATAGTACCTATAGTTAGGGGACCATTCATGTACTTTACCCAAAAACTAATCCAAGATCAACACTCATGGTAGAAGTTTAACCGAGTATAGTGTTACACATATATGGAATTAAGATTAAATATTACGAAAATTATATTATTTTTATTCTGAGAGATTATAAAATAATATATGTTATAATCTTTCTTAATTACTGACAACATACACATATTATGCAGATGTAACTGTTCGAACATATAACCTTAAGAAAGAAGAATACTCCCTTTAATTGCTATTCATTGAGGCCACTCAATAGATTCGAGGATTAAATTATTAAATCTTAAAAAAGAATATTAATTATTTATATAAAAAATAGGAGACAAAACTTAATTAAATTAAGGGTAAAGTATAGTAATGGTCACTGAACATTTCTGAAGCTTGCATTTAGGTCCCCCGACTTTTAAAACTTGCAATACAGTCCCCCAACATTTATTCCGTTTGCAATATGGTCCCCAACTTAAAATACTGTTAGAAAATTAGGGTAAATTATATAAACGGTCATTGAACTTTTCAGGCACTTGAATTTAGGTCTCCCAACTTTTAAAACTTGCAAAACAGTCCTCAATTTTATTCTAAACCCCAATTTCCAAAGTAATTCAATTTCATTCTAAACCATTGATTCTACTAAATCATAAATGATCACTGTATAAGCAAATTCAGGTGAATCATAAATGATCGCACTGTAAAGCACTGAAGGGTTAGGTACTCAAATCTGATAAAAAAATAGCATGCAAGAACATAGTGGTACTTAAATCATAATGCTCCAAATGAGTGTTCCGAATTTCATATAGTCAAAAGTTGAAGAAATGAGCAGAGTTTATGGGAAGTTGAAATACCAAATAGAGTGCTTACATTTTGCTATTCGGGATGTTTAATCAATACATATTGTTATTCAAAATTGATATAAACAGTTAAATAAACCTCAAATTTATATTGAAATAAATATTGTCAAATAGTAAATTCATGTTCAAAATTTCAAAACACCTTAATTTCATTCTAAACCCTAAATTCCAAAATAATTCAATTACATTCTAAACCTTAAATTGAAGTATTTTAGAATTTGGGGTTTAAAATTTAATTGAATTATTTTAGAATTTGGGATTTAAAATTTAATTGAATTATTTTGGAATTTTGGGTTTAGAATGAAATTGAATTACTTTGGAAATTGGGGTTTAGAATGAAATTGAGGGTTGTTTTGCAAGTTTTAAAAGTTAGGAGACCTAAATTTAAGTGCCTGAAAAGTTCAATGACCGTTTATATTATTTACCCTAATTTTCTAACAGTAGTTTAAGTTGGGGGACCATATTGCAAACGGAATAAATGTTGGGGGACTATATTGCAAGTTTTAAAAGTTGGGGGACCTAAATGCAAGCTTCAGAAATGTTCAGTGACCATTACTATACTTTACCCTTAAATTAATATTTAAGTTTATAAAAATTTAAATTGGGATTAAAAAAATCGAGAGAGACTCTTCCAAAATCCTTGATTTCAGTGTCACTAAACTAAGTGACGCAGATTCAATTAGAATTTGACCTAAAAACCTCTTTTTTTTATTATAAATTATTAGTGGCTAAATGCTCAATTTGAGCCTACATCTTTGGGACACTATGACTATCATGAAGATTAAACCTTTTAAATTGTTCGAATAATGGTGAAATATTTTTTAATATCCTCATGTAAGGACTTTTATACGTTGTGGTAAGTGTTGGTTAAAGTTCACTTTTTAATTCACCCGAATTTAGGTCTACTTATCAGAGTTATGATTAGGAATGATCATGAGTTAGGTCGATTCATATGAGATTTTTTAATTCACCCGAATTCAATTCGAGTATAACACCTTTTCATCTATAAAAAAATAGCTGACCCTATTCCTATATATATAATGGGATAAGGGGAATGTAAGATAGTAAGTTGGCCCCCAACACTAGGTTGAGAGCAACTTCCGTGAGAGACCTCCGATAGTCAGAATTATGAATTACCCACAGTGGGACTCGATCTCACGACCACAAGATTAAGAGCCTTGCGCTCTTACCAACTGAGCTGGACGGGCAATTCATCACCTCTTCATCTATCATTTGACCTAATTTGGGTACAGGAAAATTCCACTCGATCTAAAATATGACTCGATTTTAAGGTAAAAATTGATACTTAGTCTAACTTGACAAATATATATATATATATATATAATTCTCATTTTTTATTTAAATCCGACCCGGCCTGACCTTATCATTTAAAATTTTAACATGAACCTAAATCCAAACTTAAAAGAAATCCAACCCTATAAAGTTGAGTTGAGTTAGAATACGGATAACAACAGGTCGGGTTAAACCGATCCGAAAATATGTATCCTCTACCCGAATCAGATCCGACCCAAAATTTATATATTTTTTGTCTCATCCGACCTGACCTAAAAAATATATTCTCCATCCGAATTTGATCCGACCTAAATTTTTAGAGTTGAGCTGAGTTTACACACGATGTCTACAGAAATGTTTTAGCGTTCATGATCAAATAATTACTTTTTTTTAACAAATATTAATTTCTAATCATACCATACTAATTCAAAAATGAAATCTTCAAATACTTAATCATTAATCCTTTGAATATGATGAATATGCACCCGAATAGCATAAGTTATTAGAAAATATGTTAAAGATTGACGTTAGTTATGGATCAAATTGATTTAAATTCCGAGTTTGAGGGCATAATTAGGTGAAAAGAAAATGCAGGACTTGATTTGATTTTTTTTAAAGGTTAGAGGGCTTTGGAAACATTAAGCCTTAATTGTTTTACATATTGCTTCGTGTGCAGCATCTTCGGAAAAAGTTCCTTCCCTTTGCGTTTCCAATCTCCGCCATGGCTACTCTAGACTCTGATGTTCCCATGGTCCCCGTCGGAGAATCTTCAAACAGCTCCGCCGCTTCCTCCTCTACTAAGAAGCCCAAGCGCTTTGAGATCAAAAAGTGGAGCGCTGTTGCCCTCTGGGCTTGGGGTACCAATCCCTAACCCTTATTTACTTCCACTTTTTTGTTTTTTTCCCTATTTTAAAACCGATTTGCTCTTTTAATGTTGATTTATTATATTGATGCAGATATTGTTGTGGATAATTGTGCGATTTGCAGGAATCACATCATGGATCTCTGTGGGTCTTTCTATCTTGAGTTTATTTTTCAATTTCTTGTGTTCTTTTCATTCGATTTGTGATTATTTTTCTTTTGGTTTTGATGAATTCTGATTGGTTATGTTAATTTGGGTTTCCAGGTATTGAATGCCAAGCAAACCAAGCCAGCGCCACCAGTGAGGAGTGCACTGTTGCTTGGGGTATTGTTTATCGTTTTTTACATTCCCTGAAACTGTAGAATTACTGAATTACGCTGTATTATAACGTATTGGCAGGGTCGTGGCAGGGTTTTCGGGGGGGGGGCGTACAAATTCGTATAGAGGCCCCTATTTTCTAGATATATTCGATTTCGGGGCAATAATAGTGGCGTTTTCTTGACAAACGCCACAATAAATCCATCTATAATTACGTTTTATTAATAAAGCCGCAATAATAGTGGTGTTTTTTTGAAAAAACGTCGCAATAGGTCCATCTATAGTAGCGTTTATTGGTAAAACGGCACTATATATATATTTTTTGGGGCCCCATTTTTTTGGGGGCCCTACGCGGTTGCGCAGTTTGCGCCCCCCAGCCACGGCCCTGCGTATTGGGCATGCTCCTTTGTTCGGGATTACGCCGCGATGTGCGTGTTCCGGATGTCTTGATGTTCGATTGAGGAATTATTTGGAGTTCTGTTTGGTTACTAAAGTGCTCTTAAAACAGATAGAAGTTGTTTATTTTTGGACTATTTCTGCATTATTTACTTGGGGTAAGTGCTACTGTTATTTTAATGCAAGTATATTTTGTACCAATCGCATGGATTGAGATTTTAGAACTCATATAAGAACTTGTAGTTGCTTATTTTGTTACGTAGCGCGGTGTTCCTGTCTTGGGGTAGAAAAGAACAAATTATTTATAAATTCCGATGAAACTATGTGATTTCATCGTTTAATGAGAGGTTGAGTGTTGAAGAGGAGAAATTATGCTCAAAACTCTAATGTTTTATTAGAAAATATCAGCAACTCCATCTTTTAAGATGCTAATGGTGATGAATCAGTTAAGTTGGTAGGGAGCTATTCAAATTTGCTTCATAATGTTCTCCATTGGCAATTTACTCCTAGTGGCATCAGATACATTGTTTTGTGGGTTCTATTGCTTTGCTGAATTGCATTTGGTGATTATGCACTTCTAAGTTAAATGACAAATTATTTTGTATCCTAAAGCTATCTGGATAATTTTTTAGTTTTGGTCTGGACTACATAAATATGAACTGTATCGGTTGCTCTTCCTTCGATGGTTACATGTTGTTCGTGAGAATGATTTGTTTCTGATTTAAATAAAATTCCATGACTAAACTAATTAGAGTACCGAAGAAATTACTTGTTAAATTTAACTTGTTCCTTGAATTCTCTTTAAGATTCATATGAAGCTTGGAGAAACTATTAAAGCATGTGGGTGATAACATTAAGAACAGAACAGTCTTCTTTAATGGCATTAGTATATCAGCTTGTCGATTGATGTTTTGGTTTCGGAAGTTTTATGGTTTCACCCTATATTAGTCGTTTCCTTGCATGTAAACGAACACTGAAACTCGTCTTCACTCTTTTTGTTTGACGGAAAACACAGAAACTCGTCTTTGATTGGATATTTAATTGCTTTTCGTTTGTAGGGGTCTGTAACCATGCGTTTCACTTCCACTGTATCAGCCGATGGCTGAAGACTCGTCAAGTGTGTCCATTGGGTATGATTTTACCTACCGGTGCCTTGTTTTCACTTCGGTATGTTGCCCCATTAGAAACAACGCCTGTAAAAACACTATCTTTTTGGTTTCGATTTTGCAGATAATAGTGAGTGGGAATTCCAGAAGTATGGTCACTAAATCATTTGGACTGTTTTCAGTCAAATCTGCTTGCCTTTCTGGCATGGAGTGGATGAAGATTTACTTATCTCTCCAGCTTTCTGTTGATTTTACTGTATTTGCTTTTAATTTTTAGGAAAACACTTGGATCTATGAATTAGGGATTGGCATTTGCCATGCACTGTCTGCAATATGCTTAAATTTTATTGAGAATTCGAGTTTGGATTGTTTTCGGTTTTTGCCCATCGGGTTCGATCATTTTAAGTTAGAATCATTTCGAATTTTGGTTATTTCAAAGCTTAAGTTGTTTTGTGTTCGACTCGAGTTCAGATTCGGGTTAATTCAAGTTGGGGTTATTGACTTTATATGATGGATTAAATTGTGTTAGACTTGGCTTAATTCAGTTTTGCGTTCCAAAACTTAGAATGCAACCATACTTAACCCTTGCACAAAACGACGTTATATCATCCCAATAAAACAACACAATATTGGTTAAAATATAGTAAAAAGGCATAGGGATCATGTACTTAAAAAAAATCGAACACGACAATTCACGGTACTGATGTGGTAGTTCACGATATTAGTGTGATAATCTATGGTGGTTGATTATATGGTGGCTAACATAACAGATAGATTAAATTAATAATTTAAATATGACAAATGAACTATCATGTCAGTATTATGGACCGTCATGTCAGTATTATGGACCGTTATTTTAGCATCATGAATTGTCACTTCAGCATCAAAATGATCAAACGACGAAAAATATTGATCAAAGGGTCACAATGAGTTTATTTTCTGAATTGGAAGGCCACCTTGATTTTTTTCTCAAAAATTCAGGGAACTTTGATATATTTTTTGTCTTTAAATATTAATCCAAAAATTAAACTCAAAACGACCACGTTTGTATTCTGTCCCGATTAGACACGTAAGAGAGGGGGATACTACCCCTAGATTTTTGTAAACTAGCATTTGGCTTCTCATCTTTTATAAATTTTACTTTAAACCCTTAATTTTTTTAAATTCATATTAAATCTTCATTTTTAAATTTTTTAATTAAATCTATAAAGGAAAAAAGGAAATCAAAATTATTTAAACTTTCTAAAATTTTCAGTTTAAACATTTTAAATTTTTTAGGGTAAAGTACACAAAAAGTTCCTCAACTATAGAATATTTCTTTATTGAGTCCCTTGACTATTAAAAATTATAAAATGGTCCCTGAATATAGGATGCTATTTTGTTGAGTCCATCGATTATTAAAAATTACAAACGATCACCCGATTATCCATCATGTTCCGAACTCGTACTTTTTCATTAAAAAATTAACAATATTCTGAGTTGAATGTTGGTTTGTTTTATGAGATATGATAGTCTTTTGAGATTTTGAGATCATATTTTATCATATCTCAAACAACATATCAACATCTAGCTTAGATTGCCATCAATTTTTAACTAAAAAGGTTGAATTTAGAACATAACAAATAGTTGAGTGATTATTTTGTAACTTTTAATAGTCGGGAGACTCAATAAAGTAATACCCTATAGTCGAGGGACCAATTGTATATTTTACCCAAAATTTTAATAACCACAAATTATTTTATCAAAATGGCATAGGACTTGAACTCAATGAGTTTCGACCCAACTCGATCGAGTTAGATTATTTTAAAAAAAATTGAGTTCATGTTATAATTTAGGGCGAAAAATATCTGATCTTACCTAACCAAAAAATATAATTTTACCTTAAATATTTAGGGATAATTGTAATACTACCCCTCTCTCTATATTTTTTATTAAATCTATATTTTTATTGAATACAAATAATATTTTTATTGAATACAAATAATATTTTTAATAAATATATTATTTAAGTCGTGTTGGATAAGGTTCAAATTTTTTCTCAAAAATCAAGTTGGATTTAAATCAAATAAAAAGGATATATTTTTCAGATCGTATGGAAGATTTAAAATTTTCAGACCAAATCAGATGGACAAAAAATTCGACCAGACCAGATCGATACCCATCCCTATCCATAACCTAATTTCTTAGTTACAAAAGAAAAAGGAAGGAATAACGAAACCCCCCCCCCCTAAAATTTCAACTAAATTCGTTATTTGCAAAACCCCCGTTTTCCTTTACGGTCAATACTGTTACGCCTACACGTTCATATATAAGATCGATCCACGATCTGACATTAAAAAATATATTATTTTTCCATTAATTCTTATTCTCTCCTTCTTCTTCAATAAAGAAAGGCAATTTAGATATTTTCTTCACATATTTGATGCGCGCCCTCAGGTACTTCCCTCCTTAGTTGTCTTCAATCTATTTTTTAATGTCATTTTCTTCATAAATGCTTCACTCAATAGATCAGAGCCGTTGAATTCTGTGTTTGGATCTAAATCTAGCGGCCGTAACAATATGTTGCAGTTTTTGTTCACGATTTCATTGTTTTCCTCGTGTTTTGATTTTGTTGATGAATGTGATTTGAATGACTGTTTTTTTAATTTGTCTTTCGTTGTCATTGATTTGATCTAATGTGCGTGGAGATTGTCAATTTTTGCTTTGAGTTGAGATTAATTGTTTTCAAAATTATGATTAGGAAAAGTAAGGAATTCTGTGTATAATTGCGTTGTGGTAATTTAAGTGTTAATTATAGCTTAAACTGGAAAATGAAAACCCTGGAGGTTTTTCCAGCTGTGGTGGTTGCGTTTAGTAAATGTAGGTTGTGAGTTGGAATAGGATCTGTGTTGGTTTCTAACAATGCCATGGAATTAAGTTTGTTTGGCTTAGTTTTGTTGAATCTCTGCAAAAACGGGGTCAAAATATCTGATTTTTGTAGGCTTTGATCAGGGAGTATTGCTAGCACCTAAGAATGGTTTAGAATGTTTCCAGTACATTGAAGTCGATCATTTATGCTATGGAACATTAGTTCAGGCCATCCTTTTGTGAAATTTTATGACCCATTCTATGGCTCTAGCACTTGGGGTAGCTGAATGAGTTTGCAGTAATAGAATGTATGAAACACAATTGGATAGTTGCCTAGTTGGTAGTTGTTTGGAATTTTAAGTATGCAACACTTTTTTTTTTCTCTTTTGGCCTTCATTCTTTATGTCTATATCTTACATTTACTCAAAGAATCTGTAGATCAATCTGCAATTTTGTTTCTTTTTTGTTTTTCCTTGAGGTGTCAACCTTTATTACTTTCTCATTGTGGGAATTGCTTTCTCCTGTTAGTGACATTTTGACAAGTATTACTTTTCATGTCTTTATAGGATGAAAGGAGGCCCTTACAAACTGAGGTGGAGGGCTAAAGAGTTCTCACTGGCTCTCATTGTTCTTGTATGCACAACTATTCTTATTTGGACATGGGACAGAAGTCCAACACTTACTTCAGCAGTATCATCAAAAAATCAGTTGCAGCTCCCTCCAGGTTTGCTTGAAGCTATCTTGTTTCTTCACTGTTAGTATTGCAACTCTGTTAATTGGATAACAGGAGCTTTGTTTTCCAATTAATATTTTAGTTCTCTATTGCTTCATAGGCTTGCCCATCTAGGTCCAATATGAAGTTGTTTGTCTCTTTTCCTTGCCCATGCTTTGTTTATATTCTGAATTCTGTTAATATTCCTGGTTAATGCTGCATATGTACGTTTTTAACAATAAAGAGGAGTCGATTATTTTTATGTTATAAAAGTCAGTTATTTTTATGTCCAAATAAGAATCGTTGAGTGTAATGGTTACTGCTTGTAAGTTTGGGGTGATTTATTACCCTTTTATTAATAAAATCGAGGTACTCTTTTCCTCCTTCCGCTTCTTGCTGAATACCTTCCTGGTGTTCGGCAATTATGAAGGGGTTTTTTAATGAGACCTCCAACTCATATAAAAATGTTATAAAAAGTGCTTTGTCAAGCCTAGTAACTTTATGCTAGGGAATAGGGATTACAACATGGTTGTTAATATTGGCTTTCCTTTGATTTTTAAACCTTCTAGAAAATAGGGACAATCATTTGAATTATAAACTTGGAAAGTGTACTCTGGATAACAATACTGCCTCTTACACGCTCACAGTAGCTTCCCTTACTCTCCTAATATCTGGCGCAGATATTCAAACAGTACCAGTAGATCCCAAAAGACACGTGAAAGAAGATATTTCTACATTGACACAGAGTGAAGCCATAAATAACAAACGTGAACATCATTTGGATAAGCCAGATTCTACTGGTACTTCCAAAAGTTATTCAGACTTTGAAACTGTTCCTTTACCGAAGAAAGGTGATTTGCTTCTTTATCTGTCTCGAGAATTAGGATCAAAATTTTATAATATTGCAGTTGCTAGTCTTTTACAATAACTTGTTTTGCTAAATCTTGTTTAGAATAACTTCTATCATGGTTATAAGTTTTTTCTCGTAAGTTGATGTTTGAGGCTTATAATTGCCAATGTCAATGGTATATATTTTTCATAGATGAGTATTTGCATGGATAGATTAAACAATTTCTTTACCATAGAAGATCTGTTGAATTCCTGCTGCATATCTGTCCACTTGTGAAGTCATGAATGATTAGAGCAAGATTTTCTGTTCTTTTTTCTTAAGTTCTAATGTTTTCACTATGCTAACTGGTTCTATGCCCTCCAGCACACTTTTCCTTGTTTTACAATGAATATTATTAGGATCTTGCCGCAGTCAGTTTCTTCTGTTTACACTTATGGTAATTTTGGGGTTCCCAATATCCCATTGTAATTTGTTATGATGGTGCAGAAGAGGAAGCAGCAAAACACAAAGGCAGTCCCAAAAGGCAGAAAACTGGTTCTATTGGAAGTGGATCAGCCTCAACACTGATGGAGGAAACAAACAGTGTAGTTTTAAGAGAAAGGACTTCAGAACAAGAAGCAAAAACGGTGGAGCGTCAAGGTAGAATATTGCCTATGCGTGATATGTATTCTTTTTGTTTTGCATGTTTGTCACTATATACAAGTTTACATTCCGAAATTACAGAGAAGAAAATCTGCCGATAGTTCTGTTGTTATATACAAATTATGCTTGGGGAGGAATTGCATTCATCGACATGATTAATAAGACCATGTCTGATCAGTTTTGTTGATCGAGGTCTTTTAAGCTATTGATGGATACCTCAGCAAAGAGTTATGAACACTGTTTTTACTGCCTCTTCTGAATCTCTCGCATAGGTTTTGCATTCGATTACATGGATGTAATATCAAACATTTAGTCATTTCCTAGTGGGTTAGTTGGTAATATGCAAGATGCCTTTGGTTATGATGTTCATGCTCCCTCTCTTTTGAATTTGTTCAATGTTGTGATAATATTACCGATCAGTAAATGATTACCACATGATTACTGCCTCTCATTTTCTCGTATATTTTTTTTCAGCCTGTGATTACACAAAAGGGAAATGGGTTATAGACGATAGACGGCCTTTGTATTCCGGGCTTGGTTGTAAACAGTGGCTAGCACCAATGTGGGCTTGTCGTATGATGCAGCGTCAAGATTTTGCCTTTGAGAATCTAAGATGGCAACCAAAAGATTGTGAATTGGAAGAGTTTGAAGGGTCTAAGTTCTTAAAAAGGTAATAGTATCCTTTTCCTTGAATATTTGCCCTTTAAATATCGATTATTTTAGTTAGTCCTTCGTGCTCGATCTTAATCATTTTCCTTTATAAATGCACTCCCTTCCTCTTCCCGATAATCAATATCTATTGGACATTTACATGTGCTTGTGATGCATTAAAGGATGCAAAACAGAACTCTAGCTTTTGTTGGAGATTCATTGGGTAGGCAGCAGTTCCAGTCTCTAATGTGCATGATCACAGCTGGTAAAGAAAGCCCGGATGTCCTCGATGTTGGCCCGGAGTTTGGACTTGTCATACCACTGGGTGGTAAACGTCCTAATGGTTGGGCTTACCGATTTCCCAGCACCAATACTACTGTCCTTTACTATTGGTCTTCAACTCTCTGTGATTTGGAGCCTCTTAACCCCAAGGATCCACAGACAGAATATGCAATGCATCTCGATCGACCTCCAGCGTTTCTGCGCGATTTTCTCCACAGAATCGATGTCTTGGTTCTAAACTCGGGGCATCATTGGAATCGAGGGAAACTTAGGGCCAACAAGTGGATCATGTACGTTGGGGGCGAGTCTAATACCAACAGGAAGATAGCCGATATGGGAAGTGCCAAGAACTTCACAATCCACAGCACAATTAAATGGCTGAACTCTCAACTTCCGAAACATCCTCATCTGAAAGCCTTTTATCGGAGCATCTCCCCGAGGCACTTTGTAAACGGAGATTGGAACACCGGGGGGAGCTGTAACAATACTACTCCTATGTCTATAGGGAAAGAGGTATTACAAGACGAGTCTAGCGATCATGGTGCTGCCGGCGCCGTGAGGGGCACAGGGATTAAACTTCTCGACATAACAGCATTGTCTCAGGTCAGGGACGAGGGTCACATATCTCGGTTCAGTCTTACGGCATCGCCTGGAGTCCAGGACTGCCTGCATTGGTGTTTGCCCGGTGTCCCCGACACATGGAATGAAATCCTCTTCGCATTGATTTAGTTTCGAATTGTTCTTTGCTTCAATGCTCCGAGACACAAATGTGTTAGCTTCTCCTATCATCGTTCAGACATACTCTCGGCGGCGGCATTTTAACGGCTTCTCCCAAGTCGAACCGGCTCCCTCTTATTGTTATCAAACCACTAAATTTCGGTGGCTAGTATACTTAAAAATAGGTGTAGTATCTAGAGCTTTAGCTTAGTGTGTGCCATAACATTTTATATATTTATACTTTTCGGAACATTGCCGGAGTAGGCTGCTGAACAGAAGTTGGCCGGAAAATGAGTACATTTGCAGCCGTCGATGACGGAAGGGAGAATAGTGTTGGAGTTCTTGTATTTTTTTTTAAATAGTAGTGAATATAAGTTGAATGCTATTAAAATTAGAAAAAAATCAAATGTCTATTTTTGAATTAAATTTAGGGTAAATTATATGTTTAATACCTAAATTATTAATTTTGGTTCATTTTAATACCTAAACTTTCAAAAGTTTTTAAAACTTAAATTTTGAATTTTGAATGAGAACATCAAAATAAAATAAAAACTAAAGTTTATGTATGGTATTGAAAAAATTGAAAGTTTAGATACTAAAACGGATTAAAATTGATAGTTTATGTATTAAACACGTAATTTATCCTTAAATTTATTATATATTATGGATGGGCGAGATGATGACATGCGGGGATGAAATTAGTATAAGATCATGTCTGTTTTATCACTCAAGGCGGGTTAATTTTTATTTTCATCCTCGTTCAATCACCCATAAAATCTAGGGTTATGTATACAATGGTTTTTCGATTATATCAAGTTGTTTTGTTGATTTTTCTAACTATTAAAAGTTATAAAACGATCCCTTAATTATAGGTTGTTGTTTTATTGAGTACGTCAACTATTAAAAGTTATAAAATAGTCACTCGACTATTCATATATTTCAAACTCATCTTTTTTTGGTTAAAAATTTGATTGCAATATGAGTAGGACGTTAATATGCTGACTGAGATATGATAAAATCTGATCACAGAATCTTAAACGATTATCATATCCCAGTCAACATGTTAATGTCCACCTCAGACGAAGATTAATTTTTTAATGAAAAGTGACTAATTTAGAACATATGAATAGTCAGGTGACCACTTTATAACTTTTAATAGTCAAGGGACTCAACAAAATAATATCCTATAGTAAAGGGCTATTTTATAACTTTTAATAATCAGAGGACTTAACAAAATAGTACCCTATATTCAAGGGACCATTTGTGTACTTTACTCTAAAAGCACATTTCTTTAAAAAATGTTTATATTTATATATTAAAATTTTCAATTACTTTTAAAAAATCATTTGACATTTATTGAATATTTAAAAGAATATATTATATTACAAGAAATTTGCCGACTTGCTGGTAATGAAGGGTGTAAATACACGTGGCACGAATTAGCCCAAAACAATAATGGTCAAATTATGCTTTTGACCTTTATACTATTTTCAAATTTTACATTTAATTCTTATATTTTTATTAATAAATTTGACAACTTCTGTTTTTATTTTTTTCACTTTTGATAATTAAAATTGAAAAATTACATCTCGGTTAACTATGTTACTAATTTATTATAATTTGACCATTTAAATATTAGTTTCTTTTATTCAGATTATGAAATTCTGACGTAAAAGTGTTTAAACGACTGGATTATTTTTTTTTAAAATTTTAATAAATTAATATACTTTAAAATATAAAATCACATACTAATATTATCTTATTGCCTTAAACAATGCCATGTCTAATATTATCTTATTTTTAAAATTTTTATAAATTAATATACTTTAAAATATATCATATACTAATATTATCTTGTTGACTTAAACAATGCCATGTCTAATATTATCTTATTTTTAAAATTTTAATAAATTAATATACTTTAAAATTTTATTAAGTCTTCGTGTTTGACCCACACCATACATAATTATCGTCTTATTCTTAAATTGGAGTATAATATAGGGACTAAAGTCATAATTGGACCCAAATAAAAATAATAAAATAAGCAAGGAAACTAACCGTTAAGAGTTGGGAGACTTAGCATCTTGTGCTTCTCGTCCGTTCACCATCGTATATCCACTTTCTACCCAATTACATTCCGCCACGTGTGCATCACCTTCGTTCTCAACGGCGCACAAACTAATAATTTATTGTTGATTTAACAAAGCCCACTGCTTTGTTTTCTTAATAGAGAAGAACAGGTACAGCGAAACGAATCTGATGCTAAACTCCATTTTGCTGTGAAAGAAAGCAAAGATCCCATCTTTGAAGTAAACCCCATCTCCCCCAAATTCGATTTCTTCAAGTAACCTCCGCAAAAATAAGAGGTTTTTGTTTCTGTTTCTGTTTTGGTTTTGGTGTTTGACAATGGCGGAAGACTTTGCAAGGGCGGTGGAAGACGGGCTTAAGCTAGCAAAACGGGTATACTTAGGTAAAGACAGAGCAGTGACGACGGCGCCGCCGCCTTTGCAGTTTTTATCCGATTGGTACTTGCCGTCTGCTCCTATGGTTTACGCGGTTATATCCGACCCGAGGATGGTGGACAACCCGGATATGCCGAGTTACCAGCCTCATGTCCACGGCCGGTGCGATCCGCCGGCTTTGATTCCTCTCCAGATGAGCGGCGTCGATCTCGAAGTTGATTGTTATGGAGATACGGCTTTCGTTCAGGTCTCCGGTAAATTGAGGGTCCATTGCGTCATGGGTAGCCGTTCTTGTGATTGTCGGATTGCTGTCCCCATGGGAAACCAGGTTTGTTCTTAGCTTCAAGCTCTCACTTTTCAGCTCAAGATAGGCTTGATTATTTGATCAAGTCGAGTCAAAAATACGAACTAATAGAGTTTACGAGATAAATCAAATTTATGAAATTCGAACTGAATCGAATAAAATAGATATAGGATTAAATTGCAAAAAGATTAAATTTGTTGTTAATTATAGTAATTGAATTTACATATGTAACATATGGTTTAAATTTGATACAAAATGAATTTAAAACAAAGGAGTAATTGAAGAAAATAAAAAATCATGTAAAGTTGAAGGATTAAATTGAAAAGTTAAAAAAATTCAAAAAAGAAGAATTGAAGCTACATATGTATTCTACTATGATAAGTTTGGTGAAGAATGGTTATAAAATGAAGAGGAATTAAAGAAATAAAGTAATGAATGACTAAATTGTAAAACTATCAAATTTGGATTTTTGTTTTTTCAAATTGGGAAATCCGAGCTCGAAAAAATAAATTAAAATTCGAGTTGACTCGAAGAACTAGAGTAATTCAACTTAAATAACTCGAACTTAGAAAAGAAGTTATTCTTTTTCGGTAGAATCGAGTTTTGTTCACCCCTAGCTTAAGAAGCTGTTTTTACTATTTGATTCTGCAAAATCTTGTTGTTTTTATGCTTATTCATGGTTTCAAAGCAATAATGTGTGTACCATTTCGCCAACAGGGTTCGATACTAGGGGTGGCGGTTGATCTTCCCGGGAAATCGTATTCGACTGAACTGATCGGAGAAGAAGAAAGTAGGGTTATTGAAAAGTTAGCAAGACCACAAGATGCAGGCTTTTTGAAGCCACACATATTTACTTTAACAATACCACAGGTGCATCGATGTTTCGGAGTTTATCGATTCTTATTCGATTCTGTTAGTCCATTGTTTCTGATGAATGTTTCTGTTTTTATGTTCATAGGTTGATGGTGGTACTAATATCGGAATCAAGCTTCGTTGGTCTCAGAAATTGTTGTACGATCAGGGCCAGTTTTCCTTAACCGTTCCCTTTCGATTTCCTGAATACGTTACACCGGCTGTAAGGAAGATTTCGAAGAAAGAACGGATTCAGTTGAATGTCAACTCTGGTATTGCAGCTGGAGTCTTGTGCAAGGCAACTAGTCATCCTTTGAAGGTGCATATTTTGGTTCAGAATCTTTGTTTTGTTCCGTTCTGTTCTTGCTAAACCCCCGATTTTTCGCAGGAAACGAAACGGCAGGCCAAGAAGTTTTCGTTCTTGTATGAAGCAGAAGTTCTCACTTGGTCTAATACTGATTTCAGTTTCTCTTATAGTGTAAGAATGAAGCTTAACTTACTTGCGCGCCAAGTCTCTGTGATCGGGATACTTATTTGCATATCGAGTGCGTGTTTTTATAGGTCTCGTCCGGTAACTTATTCGGAAGCGTCCTTTTGCAATCTCCGCCTTTGTATGATTGTGACCAAAGGGATATGTTTTGTGTTTATATTTTACCTGGAAGTCAGAAGAGTAGGAAGGTTGGTCTAGCATTTGTTCAACCTGCTATGCTATTTCGATTCGTTTTTTCATTTTTGTATCGGTTCTCATTTCGTTGAATTCGATAGGTGTTCAAAAGGCGGTCGTATTCGTAGTCGACCTAAGTGACAGCATGCAAGGGAAGCCACTCGAGGCTACCAAGATTGCAATATCTTCTGCCCTGTCGAAACTCGGTCCAGAAGATTCATTTAACATTATCGCTTTTAGTAGTGAAACTTCTCTATTTTCAACTTCCATGGAGTTGGCTTCTGACGAAGCGATTGAACGGGCCACTACATGGATGAGCACGAAATCTACAATGGGTGAAGGTACGGCTATGTCGATTCCACTGGAAAAGGTGCATACTCATTTCTTTCTCGTGTTTTCCTCGTTTCTTCAAGAGAATTGTGTGTTATTAACTTGTGGTTTATCTGCTAGGCATCCGAGATGCTATCGGACACTAGTGGTTCGGTTCCTATGATTTTTCTTATCACCGATGGGGCTGTTGAAGATGAGAGAAACATTTGTGACTCGATGAAAAAACGTTTGACAAACGGAGGATCACCGTCTCCGCGCATATATACTTTTGGCATAGGTAATATCTCCGGCCTTTGATCCTCCTATATTGCGTAAATCGCAACTTCCAATCACCTTCCCCTGTGGAAATATTGCAGGTTCATTCTGTAATCACTATTTCCTGCGCATGCTTGCCATGATCGGCCGGGGAGATTTCGATGCTACTTGTGATCTAGGTCCGTATATGCTTTGACGTTACGTCCATATCCCGTGCTAAACAATCGTGCTATATAATGAAAATTTGATGCATTGCTCGATTTTTCCCTATAACTCTCTTATTATAAGGATATGTGAACGTTTGTGTCCTAAACCATTAGTCTTACTATTTTCCTTCCTGATTCTTTTCAGATTTAATTGAGGTTCAGATGCAAAAGTTATTTAGCAAAGCTTTGTCTACCGTTCTTGCCGATATAACCATCGATGCATTCGATGGTAACGAACAAATAGAGGTACGTTTTTAAGTCCGTATCATCTTAGTCGTCCATTGATGCCTCACAGTGATGCATATCGGGATTCATTCATGTTTTTACTGTCTAGGTAGTGATCATCCAGCGTCTTACCGTAGGTTCTTCTCGCTGACCGACTTTATTTGGTTTCCTTCTGTGTATAGGTGTACTCTTCATGCATTCCCGACCTTTCCTTCGAAGACCCGTTAACGATATGCGGTAGGTACGAAGGAAGTTTCCCTGACACGGTCAAAGCTAACGGTATCTTAGGGGATTTGAGTAACTTTGTCACGGACTTGAAGGTTGTAAGGAATACCGACGTTCCTCTTGACAGAGTAAGGCTCCTACTCGGTTTTCGCTGCACAGAAAGTCCGAGAAATACTCGTTTTCACTTCATTGCCTCTTAACTTCTCACGATTTCCCTTGCTTATACAGGTGTTAGCACGGCAGCAGATCGATCTACTCACGGCTCGAGCATGGTTGTCGGAAGATAAACAGCTCGAGCAGAAGGTATGTGTACAGCATTCAGACAACTCCATGTTTCATATCCGTAAATACCTTTGTTGAAGTTACCGGTATGTTAATGGCAGGTTGCACAATTGAGCATCGAGACTTGCAATATCTCGGAGTATACTCGAATGGTCCTACTCGAGAAAAATAAACTGGACAAAGCAAATGAATCGTCTGGAGCTCTAAAGGTATACCTTTTGCCTCATTATCTAGCATATATGTCCAACCAATTCTTGTCGGGGCTTCCTTTTCGAATGTTGCCTAGTTGCCGAGGTCGACGACCTCATGAAAGTTTTTTGAATGCAGGTAAAGAAAGGCGATCCGCACAAGATCAGGGATCCCGGAGCGCCCAAGAAGGTACTGCTTCGGAGGCTTTCGGTTGGCTTCGGCGACCTGACCGCAACCGCCGAAAACATGCGTCCGGGAGCGGAAGAACCAAAACTGCCGGACGCCGCGGAAGCTTTCATGAAGGCGACTTCGGATTGCTGCGGCCGGACGTGCGAGCGCTGCTGTTGCCTGTGCTGCATCCAATGTTGTTCGAAGATGAATGATCAGTGTGCCATTTTGTTGACACAAATATTCACTGCTTTGGCATTCATCGGTTGCCTGGAATGTTGCACATTGTGCTGTTGTGCACAAGATGGGCAATAGTGTCTATACGATACTCAATTCGAATTAATCGATTAATAAATTAAATATCGATAAACTTTGAATTTATTGTTGTATATAGGTGTTTATAGTTTATAAAAATTATATTATATTTTATTTACCTCGGTTTGGACCATTCAGTATATACCGTTATAATTTAAGACAAAAATAAAGCAAAACATGTGGATATATATATATTTTTTAAATTTTAATTATCAACTCAGAGTTTTGTTAACGGGTTAAGGAAATTAATAATCGAGAGACTAAAATCGAACGAATCAATAATATAAAATATTAAAATTATTTTCTTACGGGTAAAAAAATATAAGGATTATCCGTGTAGTTAACCCTAAAATTAAAGTCTCATCCCATCATAATTTGTTTTAATTTTTATTTTTTAAACAAAGTAAGAATTGTTTAATATAATTTTAGTGCCTAAATTTATCTCAAAATACGATTTGATGTTTAATGAGTTATTTACTAACAACAATAGGTGGTTAATATTTCTAACGTTATATTTTTAGGTGTTTGGACTGTCACGACCGTTAAATTTGACTATTATTTGACACGTTTCATGCATATAAAATTTTAAAAATTATTTTATTTAATAAACTTAATATTATATTTAAAAAAAATCAACCCCTAAATTTTACATCTTCCGCCATTGATCAGTCACCGTCGATATGTGACCGTCACTGTTGACACCATCAAAACCGTCTCACCGCCACTACCAAAACTCATTCCCTCACCCACTATGAAACTACGCCGATCTTTGTGAAAAACGTCAACAGGGTTGTTGGATTTCTAATTTTTTCATTATTATTTTCTGACGATTTTGACGACTACAATCGTCCATACATTACTCGGCTGTCACTGTTGAATTCCTTATCCTGCTCCCAAATAAAACCCGACCAATGATGATCTTTCGCCCTCGACAGTGAGGGATGGAAGGGGAAGAGACAACACATGGGTTCAATTTTTTTAATTTTTTTTCAAATAATATTTTTATTATTAAAATATAACCGTAGACACTTAAAAATTTAACGAAAAAATATAAACATATATTATTAACAAAAAAAAAAATCTTTAAACATATAATCGTATTTTAAAATATATTTTAGACACTAAAAATTTGTATTAAAGCAATAGAAAAATCAACAATATATTATTTTATTTAGTTATCCGAAAGTCAAAAGGGTGAATGATTCATAAAATAATTTAGGCAAAAAAGGGTGAATGATTGATCCACCAAAGCTTTATGCTTTTTAACCTAAAGCGAAACTCTCTCCTTTTCCTCATAAAATCTCCCTATAATTTGGTCAATAAATTTAGGGTTTTTATATCTTTGGTGCTGATCTCTTCTGGGTGTATCCTTTTTGGGAGATCAACTTTGAAAATATTTGATTTTTGGGTTTGTTTGGGAAGCCAATGCCATTTGTTTAGAATTGTGATTAAAAAGTTTTGAAAGAGGACTGATTTTCAATGTCTTGGGCTGGCCCTGATGATATCTTTCTCTCCACTTCTCTTGCAACTTATCTCGACAGTAATCTCTCTTTTTCCTTGTAGATAAGCCAATGCAATTGGAATTCCTTTTTTGTTTGCAATCTTTTGAATTTTCTCAGTTTTGCTTTGATTTGGGTCTTATGATACTGTTTGATTCAGTTGATTCCTGTTTGTATACCGTATTGGGTTCTTTTCAAGTTCTTGGTTTGCTTGTTTGTTTTTAGTCATTTCGATTTTCTGTAAGAATTGGGAGCAACTGTTATCAGGGATTTAAATCGTGGTTACAGCGGTGTTTTTGTTTGCATTTGCGATTATGGTGGTTGTGGATATAACAAATGTTATTGTGGTCATTGCGTGTATCAAGGTCATGCAATAATGGATTCAGAGGACAACCTTACCGCTGTATTGTAGCCACTATTCCGATAGTGGACACCACTATTTAAATCCCTGGCTGTTATTGTATTGCATGTCCAATTTGTTTCTTGTTGGATTGGAAGATAGGCAGTGTTAGATGAAAAGAGGCTTCTTTAGTTTGTTTCACAAATTTTGTTTTGGTCTGAGACCCTGGTGTCCCGTAGCTGGAAGCGTCCCCTTACTAAGTCCGGCGTTGGGTTCGGGGACCTCATTTTGGGAGGAAAGCATTCCCAGCACTATTTTTCCACCCACAAAGCTGGAATTCAAGACCTTGTTTAAGGGGCATCGATCTCCTTACCGATGTTGGTTAATTTTCCAATCTTTAGAGGCTCTTCGATTGATTTTGTGAGAAAGACATTGAGGATGCACAAGTCCTCAGCGTGGATTTCATAAAATTTCGTGTTTAAATTGGTTGCAGAACATAGAGTGAAAGTTACGATCTTGATACATTGGCTGAAATTTGGCCATGCCTTGTCACAATAAAAAATTTATGCTAAATATATTTTTGTAGTTGAATCATGCTAATCTCTTACGTACCGTGTCTTGGAGATAAAGTTTATTAGCATGAACTATGCATCTAGCCCTGTTGTCTATATTACCGGAATCATTGAATGCTTTTTATTGCAGTTATTTAGCTCCCATCATTTTTATTTTTGTGTCCTAGAGGGTGTCCTGTTATATTGTAAGTTGTAACGATAAATTTTCTGTAATTCGTTTGCCGGAAAAGTTGTCTTGTGATATAAATATTTAATGTTTGCTGTCTATTTTGCAGAGAAACTCCTTGTCTTGCTGAGAGATGGCCGGAAGCTTTTGGGATTACTACGTTCTTTTGATCAATTCGGTATTTTGTCACCATATTTTTCCTTGCCTAAGTTCTTTTCTGCTTTCATTGTTTCATTGTGTGCTGAATTATGATCATTGATGTTATATCCTCCAACATCCACAGCTAATGTTGTTCTAGAAGGAGCTTGCGAACGGGTTATTGTTGGCAATTTGTACTGTGATGTCCCGTTAGGTCTCTATGTAATCCGTGGGGAGAATGTTGTCTTAATAGGAGAGCTGGTATGCCTGCAATCCTTTTTACACCCTTTTTCTTTTGTTTGAATGCGGAATGTTTTACGTTGTTATTTCTTCTTATGAAATGGTACTCGCTATACAGGACTTGGAAAAGGAGGAGCTTCCGCCACATATGACTGCTGTGTCGGAAGCTGAGATAAAAAGGGTAAAGGCATTGTCATGATTCTTATTTCATTGCATGTTTTCGTGCGTGTTTCATGTATATATACAACAGAACCCATCTAGATTTAGCTACTTGCGGTATATGCCTACTTTTTCATCTAGATTTGGCTAAGAAAGCTGCATTAATTTGATATTTCGAGATGATTAATAAAAGACTTCGAACAAGATGCACATAGCTCCCCGTTGTGTTAACCGAGTCTTAATTGATTTCATTAAATATTTACCTCTACTATATGAATAACTCGCTTCTTTACCCTTTTCCAGGCTCAGAAAGCTGAAAGGGAAGCAACAGATCTGAAGGGCTCCATGAGAAAAAGAATGGAGTTTCTTGATTTCGATTAATGGATCCCGCCAGTTCGATAGAGTTTCATGCTATGTTCGCAAATATTAGTGCGATTTTGACCCAAAAATTGTAACAACGGTGGGATAGCATGAAAGATTCTTGCATTATATCTGTTATTGGAGGAGGAAGTTAAAAGAAGGGGTAAAAGTTCTCAACCATTCTGAAGACCTTGTATATCTGCTAAAAAAGCTTGGCGAGAGGAAGTTCGTTTTTCCCATCTCTTAAGAGGCAAGTAAGATGATTTCCTCTACGTGTAATACGGGTTTTAGGGTTCTAGAAGTGTTCTATTTATACCCGAAAACGTCTTTACTCCTTATTTTAAGTTTATCTACTTCCTTTCTGGGATCTTACATTTCATTTGAGTAGAGAACTGTTCAAGATTGCTGTAGATTTACTTTGGCGCCGCATTTTGTTATGGCACTATCACTTTCGATTATATTCGTAACATGTTTAGTTATGTTTCATGATCATTAGATATAAATTTCCTTTTCGATTTTACGAGGATCGAAGATGCATAAAGAAATACAGAATTTAGAACTGTGAGAACCGTATTTTCTGTTGCTCAAAAGCATTTCATCTGAACAATAGATGAACCAGATTCCATGTACTCTTCCTTAGTAATCCATATCCGAGCCTTGACGATCCCAAATACTATCCTTCCTATCTGGTGGTGCAAACACCTTAACCCCCACTCCCAGAGGAGCCGATGAGCTAACCTATCAGCCAGCCCGGCATGTGAAGTGGTGCCCCCGCTAAGCACAACATTCCCACCCTTCTTGGATCGAACAAAATTTCAGGGCACGTAAACCCGCATGTTCCTATATTATGAATTGTCCATCCGGTAATTCGTATCATCGATCGAGCTCCAAGCTTTTTCTCGACATGCCAAGTTCCGTATTGATGTCCTTTGCTATGAATGGAGCTGTTCTTTTATGTTCCCAACCGATTTCTTGTCCCGACGATGTTGTGAAGATGTGGTCCTCTTGAGATAGGATCTTGATGAGGCAGGCAGTATGCGTAGCATGAGGCAGTTTTGTTGACCTCATACCACGAAAATTTTATAGGACTTGCTTTATCGTGTTTAAAATGCAACTGAAATTTTTTTAGTTCGAATAGATTTGTTCGACTCAAATTTCATTCTGCCCGACTTAATTCGATAAAATCTCAAACTAATAAAACTAGATTCACCATCTCAACTAATTTTTATGTGCATCAAACAGGAGATTATGCCTCAAAAGAGTTTAATTAACCTCTTGAATCTCACTAATAGCGTTGTTCAAATTTAGCCGTTCATTACTTTTAGTACAAGCAACTCCGATTTCGATGATTTTGACCATTTGAGTGATTGAAGCTGGGCCGCTTGATAATATTCCGGGATCAATCAACTCTCCGACATGTTTCTCCGACATTGATGATTGCACCCATTGCACAATATCGATCCCACCATCGACTTTGTTAAGATATAGTGAAGGGTACTTGCCCGTCACGATCTCGAGGATGACGATACCGAGACAATAGAAGTCGGATTTAGGAGAGACATGTTGGTTTTGAAGACATTCTGGAGATCTGTAAGCGAACAATCCTTTCGCTACGTCGTTGGAGTTTATGAGCTGGTGGAAGCCGTAGTCGTTCAGCAATGGATCATGGGTTTCGGGTTAGAAGAATATTGCTCCTTTTGAGGTTTCCATGGGGAACAATGTAGGTTGCTAACTGTGTGTGGATGTAATCGAGCCTTCTGGCAATTCCTTTGATGATCTTCAAACGGTTTTGCCAGTTTAGTCTAGCATGAAACAATCCCTGTTCGCCTTATAAACGAGTTGTTAATATCGTATTTAAATGTCGGTTCGATCTAACGTAGAACATATTTAAAATGTAAGACAAGCTACCAAAGATGAAGATGATGTTACCATGCAATGCGTATGACAAGCTACCACAAGGCATATATTCCGAAACAATGAGCTTATCCTCTTTCCTATAATGGAATGCCAATGGCGTCAAAACATTCGGGTGCTCGAATTCTCCGAATCGTTTCATTTCCTCTCCGAATCCATCTTTCCCCAACTTAGTCATCTCCCTCATCCTCTTCACCACCACGACCAATCCGTTTCCCATTTCGGCCTTATACACCGAGCCTAACACACAATATCTCGTCAAGTCTTCCAACCCGAAGACACCCTTTTCTCCATTCACCATTGTCAAATCATCCATCCCGTTCTTGCTGTTACTCTTGGCGACAATCCTCGTTTGATCTTCAAGCTCAAACTATTCTTCCCGCTTGACTCTTGTAATGTTTGTCGAGCCGAGCCTGGTGTGACGTGAACATGCCTCGAAGATCCCCTAGAACTATTTCGGTCACTCGAATCATCGCCTTCGTCTTGCGTATTTGAAGCAATGGTGGCGATCACGAAAAAGAACATGGCCGCCAAAGTTACCGAGATGACGATTATGGAGGCAGTGGAAGGCGAAGTCGATTTATCGGCAATAGAATGGTGAACACAACGTCTCTTTAATTGTGTCCCGCAAAGTCCGACGTTTCCTTCGAATGCCGAAGCGTTGAACTTCGAGAAACTCTTCGGGATGTTCCCGTCCAGATTATTACTAGATAAATTTAGCGAATTCGTCACGTTCGGGTACATCAACTCCGGGATTACCCCGGAGAAATGATTCCCTTCTAAATGCAATTCCACGAGGTTGGGTAGTTGCATCAATGAGCTTGGGATTTTGCCAGTGAAATTATTTTCATTCAGCCACACTTTCTTCAATGACCGCATCGAAACGAAATAACCGTCCGATATCGGGCCAGTGAACTTGTTTTTGGATAAGTAAATAGCCTTTAAAGCCCCGAGTTTATTAAACTCGGGATCAGCCCGGTGAATGTGTTATTCACCGGGCCGATAATCCTCAAACGACGAAGTTTAATCAAAGCTTCTACATTAACTGAACCCGCGAGTCCAAAATTTGTTAAATGAAGACCACAGAAAACTCCACGGTGACTCATAACACCATCCTATTTTTTGCGACCAGGAGACGATCCCGGGATCCAATTGTTCAACTTCGAATCTCTGTTCTTCAACGAGTCCTTGAATTTAAGGAGGGAGTCGGCATCGGATTGCGAGAAACAAAGGGTGGGGGAAAGCGAAAGAAAAGCGACGAGTGTCGATAGAAGTGAACCGATAACGAAAGCTGCGGACATCGGTGAAACCGGACAGTTAGAACACGGGATCGAAAGAAGGTCGGATTCAAAGCGATACCGGTGATGCAGCTCCTTGCTATGGGGGACGATCATGTGCAAGGGTTTATGTTGTGAGGTTTGTTTAGTTTGGTTGGCTATGTTGGTGGCTTTTAGTGGACATTCTAACAATAGACATTCTGGTGGTGGAAACAACGTTGATGTCTGTTTTTGGTTAAGTTCGGACAAAATTATTACATGAGAACATGTTATAAGAAAAATAAATAAATTATATAGATTTTGTCTCACAAAGATCCCTTAATTATAGGATACTACTTTTTGAGTCCATTGACAATTAAAAGTCGCAAAATGGTCACCTGGTGCTTTGTTGAGTTCCTCAACTATTAAAAGTCATAAAATGGTCACCCGATTATTCTTTATGTTCCAAACGCATCCTTTTTCATTAAAGTTTTGATGGTAGTCTGAATTGTACGCTAACCTGCTGGTTGAGATATGATAAAATTTGATCTCATAATCTCAAATGATTATCATATCTCTGTCAACATGTTAACGTTTAGCTCATGCGTTCGTTAAACTTTTAATGGAAAAGGACGAGTTTCAAACATAATGAATAGGCAAGTGACCATTTTATAACTTTTAATAGTCAAGGGACTCAATAAAGCAACTTCCTATAATCAGAGGATCATTTTGTAACTTTTAATAGTCAAGGGATTCAATAAAGAAGTATCTTATAGTCGGAGGACCATTTGTATACTTTACCCTAAACTTTTTAACCTGGATCAAACAGAAATTGAGTCACAAGCTCATAAACACAACTTTTATTTCTTGAATTCGATATATATATTTAATTTGGTCTTTGAACTTTTTGTTCACAGTAGTCCTTACTTTAGACAACATATAAGGAATTGAAGAAAACGAAAACCAAATATATTTTTTGGTCTAACCATGAATATCTGATTTATTTTACACAAACAAAATTTGTAAATTGTATCAGTGATCTGGTTTAGCGCATAACATGAATATTGGTAAGAACATTAAATTTTGTCAAAGTAAAAGGATAAATCATCAAGTTGCGTATAATACAAGGACTAGAACAACAATTTGACCAAACAATACCGCTGATTTGCCTGTAATGCCAGCAATCGAATCTCAAGTGAACATCAATGTGTTGCAAAAGCCTGCGAGCACATATAAGCCGGGTCAATTTTAAATCGAGTTTAAATCATTTTAGATTCGAGTTATTTTGATTTTAAATTATTTCGAGTTTTAATCGTACTGAAATTATGTCGTATTCGATTCGAAATCGATAATCGTTACCGAGAAAACATTGCAATGACCAGGATCAACAACATGAGCCAACAAGTTCTCAATCGGGTCTTCTCCGGTGTACACAGCTTAAAAGCAAAATCCGACGAACGCTAACATAGCGAGTCGGCCATTTTTAATCTCTTTAGTCCTCAACACCATCACCGGCTCCGGCGACCCTTGTCCCCACATAAACGGGTCGAACCATAATCCGCTGGGGTAACTGACGTCGGGAGTCGGGTTCTTCCTGTTGGAAAGTTTGGGGTCGATGTTGACACTCTCGGGCTTCAGCATGTCGGCCCACCTTCGGCCTTCGACCCATCCCATCAGTGCCATTTGAACCACAAACAAGGTCGTGGGATCCGTGAAGTAGTTTCGGTCACTGGCATCGAACCACGAGAAGTTGTCGATGAAACCGAGCGATTCAAGGAGTGCGGGTATGAGGATACCGGACACCGCTAGCATCGCCCACCTCGCATGCATTAGCTCGGCTTGTGCGAACCATTTTAGTGTTTTCGGATCGAAACCTAATAATGATTTTATGTTAGGGAATAAATATAATCACATTGATAACGTAAAATTCTTTCAAACCCTACCATGAACCATCATTTCATCAATGAAAAATAAATAAATAAAAAGACAAAAGGATATCCAGGTCTTTGTATTTTTGAAAAAAAAAAATCAATGCCCTCATATTTTCTCTCTCTCAATATGATCATCTAATTCAGAAAATAAATTTAATGTGGTCTTTTGATCAATATTTTTTGTCGTTGACCGTTACGGTACTAACGTGGTAGTACACCGTATTGACGTGGTAGTCTATTTGTCATGTTTGAGTTACTAATTTAGGCCATTTGCTATGTCATCAACCATTGTGGAATGCCACGTCAGCACCGTGGATTGCCATATCATCACTGTGAATTACCACGTCAGCACCGTAACGATCAACGACGAAAAACGTTGGTCAAAAGATAATATTGGATTTATTTTTCAAGTTGGAGGGTCACATTGAAAGAAAAAATAATACGAAGGTCGCATTGATTATTTTTAAAAGTACAAGGACCTGCGATATTTTTTTTTGCCTAAAAAACAAAAAATTCACAAAGTGGTTATGTTAGATACCTAATCCGAGTGGGTCGAAGCCAAAATCTCCGGGAAGGCTACAACAAAAAGGGCAAATCGTATGCCATGATGGAACGTGTATCAACTCAACTAATGGTAACGGATACTATACTTTACCTGCCATCCAGCATTCGGGAGGAGAGCTACCGGGGAACCACAAGGGCCTATCCGGAGGAAGTGGTTCACACACACACACACTCGACACTCCTCCTTTCGTCGCATTCATGTCGGTTCTCCCTCATAACGATGTCGTGACTCGTCCCAGAAGTAACCATCGAGGTCTAACCCCGTAACAAAGTACGGATAAGGTTGAACATAAGGTGGAGGGTACGGTCGCATTCGTGTCGGTTCTCCCTAGAAACGATGTTGTTACTCGTCCCCAGAAGTAACCTTCGAGGTCGATTCTGGTATCGGAGTACCGATAACGTTGAGCATGCAGAGGAAGATAGGGATAAGGCCATGTGCATGAGATGAGACGGAACACAAAGATATGTTCCTATGGAGTTTCTTCTTATCTGGTTGGACAATATGTGGAGACGCTTGGGGAAAATGATGATAGGTTGTCTGAGGTGGCCAATCACTGGTTTACACGTGTAAAGGTGGGGAGTTTTGTGTATTGGTTCTGGTTCATAAATGTTTGGGCAAGGTCCAAGGATAGTAAAAATTTGGGTACAAAGACATCATATATCCATGTATTTAAAAAAAAATCAATATTATATTTGTATTATTTTTTCTTTTAATGTGATTCTTTAACTTGAAAAATAAGTTTAATGTGACATTTTAACTAATATTTTTCGTCGTTGATCGTTATGGTGCTAACATGATGGTCTACAGTGTGACATGACAGTCCGCGATAGTTGATAATGTGGTAGACGGGCTAAATCAGTAACTTTAACATGACAAATGGATTGTCAAGCCAGTATGTGAAACACCACGTCAACACTTAAGTTTCCACGTCAGCACCATCAAACAACAAAAAACGTTGGTCAAATGGTCACATTGAAAAAAATGATGGTCATATTGAATTAAAAAAAAGGTCTATGATGTATTTTCGACAAAAATTCGATTATTTGATATATGTATATATAATTAAGTAAATTAGGGATTTGATTGAAAAATATAGAGCAATGTTTTTACAATTATCTTTAAATTATATTATTATCTCAAATTGAGTATTATTTATTTTAAACTTGAATCGGATTTAATCCGACTATATCTTTTAAAAAAACCTTAAATCTAAATTTTCAAAAATAATTTGATATTGTAAAGTTAATCATATTTTTAGGTAAATTATCAATTTTAGTACCTAAACTTTCAATTTTTTAAAATCATATCTAATGTTTATTTTTCATTTAATTTTAATACTTTTCGTTAAGCTTATCATGCTTAATACCTAAATTATCAATTTTAGTCCATTTTAGTACCTAAACTTTCATTTTTTCTCTCTAAAATTTAACGTTAAATTTTGAAGAAGATACTAAAATAAAAAAGAAACCAAATCTTAAATATAATAAAAATAAAAAAATTAGATATTAAAATGGACCAAAATTATTAGTTTAAATACTAAACTCATAATTTGCCATGTTATTAAAATAATTTCAATTATTTGTAAGTAGTGTTCCTTTAATTGATTTTTTTTATTAATCTACATAATTACAATGATAGTATTTATTTTAAAGATTCTCAATTATTTATTTAATAACGAAGCTCAAATACTATGTAGTAACTCGAATTCGAGATTTTAAGGAAAAACAATCACCCTTTAACCACTCAAATGATTAAATTCGTACCTTTTAATTGATTTTTAAGTGAAAATTAAAATAGATCAAATGATCCACTTGTTATAAAACTATAAGCAGCAACCTTAATATACGGTTAAAGAAATACGCTATCAGATTTATTATTATTTTTTTAACAAAACCGATAAAAATTACTTAAAATATTATTATTTTTATCTATTTATTATTATTGGGCGCTTTACATGTTTTGTTAACATATCTAGTAAAGCGTTATCTAAAATATTATTATTTTTCTATCGATTTTATTATTATTAGGCACTTTACCGAAAATATTAAAAAATATTAATATTTTAGATAGAAATAATAATGTTTTAGATAAATTTTTACCGATTTTATTAAAAAAATAATAATAAAATAAATAACACATTTATTTAATCGTATATTAAATATGTCCCACAATAAACTCCATATAATATTAAGGGTAAAGTATAGTAATGGTCACTGAACATTTCTGAAGCTTGCATTTAGGTCCCTCAACTTTTAAAACTTGCAATACAGTCCCCCAACATTTATTCCGTTTGCAATATGGTCCCCCAACTTAAACCACCGTTAGAAATTAAGGTAAATTATATAAAAGGATATTGAACTTTTAAGACACTTGAATTTAGGTCCCCCAACTTTTAAAACTTGCAAAACAGTCCTCAATTTCATTCTAAACCCCAATTTCCAAAGTAATTCAATTTCATTCTAAACCCTAAATTCCAAAATAATTCAATTAAATTCAATTATGTCAGATTTATTATTATTTAATTTCATCTTATTTCATGTGATACGTATTTTTTATATAAATATAATAGTATAATTCTTATCTGTTGAATAAATTTTTTTAATTAAAAAAAGTAGTTAGGATATAAAAGAGGTTGAAAATAATTCAAATTTTAAATTTATAAAATGTTATTTTGACGTATAAATAAAAGTGTAAACTACTAGGTTGACAACTTAACTATCTAGCCCTTTTTACTTTTGTCATCGATCTTTTAAATTTATCAATCATACAACATAATTATTTAACTGTTTCAACTAAGCCACTAGTTGTTACCAATTGATACAAATGATGAAGTGGCAGTTAAAAGGAATTGACATTATTATACATTCAGTCTTTATTATTTATATAATCAATTTGGTCCTAAATTAAATAGAATTTAATAAATTAATCATTTAATTAGGATCTGACATGTGTTAGCACATGATCATGACACGTGTCATTGGTGACACATGTCACCACCTAATTATTTATATATGCTATCAATTTGGTCCTAAATTAAATAAAATTTAATAAATTAATCATTTAACCAGGATCTGACATGTGTTAACACATGATCATGATATATGTTATTGGTGACACATGTCACCACCTAATTAGAAGAAAATTAAGTTACAAAGAAGTAAAATTTGGGTCTTGGGCAAACTCAAACCTGAGTCACGCAAATGAAAGATACAGGGTGGAGCCACTAAGCTAACACCATCGTTTGTATTAAGAGATATACAATAATACATATACTAATAGTATGACCAATGCCATAAAAAAAAGAATATAATGGAAAATGGAAATAATGAGATTTGAATTTCGGCAAAAAATTTGAAAGCAATAAATGATGGGAAAATATTATATTTTTTTACAATAAAAAATATTATATTTGATAAATTATTTGATAGATTTAATATATTTTTTAAATATTAGTTGATACAATATTTTAAAAGAATAAATTTAAGATTTATATATTTTTAAACTAAATTTAATAATTATATTTTTCATATTTATAATTCATGATTAATATATATAATCTTAAGTTGAGTATTTCTAATATAATTAATAATTTTAATTTCTTATTAAAAATAAAATATTCAAAAAATATAAATGATTCATACATTAATATATGAATATATATATTTTTTATTTATACATCTAAATATAAATATACATTTATATAAATATATTTTTATTCGTATATTGAAATATTTTGATTAAAATATAAACATATTTTAAATACTAGTTTATACAAGAAAAATAAAATATATCAAAAATATAAATGATTTATACATTTAAATATAAATTGAATCATTTATATTTTCTATACATCTATATTTAATAAGAAAATAAAATTATTAGGAGACTGTTTTGCAAGTTTTAAAAGTTGGGGACCTAAATTCAAGTGCCTGAAAAGTTCAATGACCGTTTATATAATTTACCCTATTTTTCTAACATTGATTTAAGTTGGAGGACTATATTGCAAATAGAATAAATATTAGGGGACTGTATTGCAATTTTTAAAAATTAAAGGACCTAAATGCAAGCTTCAAAAATGTTCAGTGACCATTACTATACTTTATCGTAATATTAACTTCATTGATCACTTAATTAATGTAGTTTACCAAAAAAAAAAGAAAGAAAAAAACCCCAAAGATATCTCTAAAAAAAGGTTCCTTTTTGCGTTTTTACTCCACAAAGATCATCTCTAAAAAAAACGGACACCCTTTTGCTTGTAACAGAGGAAGATCCTTTGTCCATGTCGCAAAACCAGACCCATCTTGTTTCATGAAAATGGTGGAGCCATTTTTTCCGGTCGGGAGGTTTCAGTTGCAGCGAAAAAGGGTGGAGCTTAAGAGATGGGTGGCGACATTCATCTCTTCGCATCGGAATTTACTTACTGTCCTCTGGATCGTGGCTTTCTGTTCCTTTTTTTTGTGGCAACGAAATGTTGTTGTCGAGCCGGGGCTTTCCTTGAGTGGGAAACCGTGGTCCGGTCGGCCCGTGCCGAAGATGCGGGCTCTCGCGTTTAATTTGACCGATTTCGGCGGTGTAGGCGATGGGGTGACGGTGAATACGGAGGCGTTTGAAACCGCCGTGTCGGTGATCTCGAAGCTTTGGGAGAGAGGTGGTGGGCAGCTCAATGTGCCGCCTGGGAAGTGGCTTACGGCGCCGTTTAATCTCACTAGTCGTATGACTTTGTTCCTAGCTGAGGATGCTGAGATTCTTGGTATCCAGGTTTGGTCTTTCGAAATTATCCTTTATGTTGAATTCATGCAATCTTAAGTATGTTTAAATTTCCACATTTTCAGTTGTTATTGGCTATGAATGGTGATGTTGGGGTCTTATGATCAGTGTAAGCATGTATGATGATCATATAATCAAGGGAATTCATAGTCATTGTACCAATTTCTAACTTCCAAATTATGCTAGTTTATGTTCTAGTCATTGGGTAACTTCTCATAGTTGATGTTAGTCGAGCTTATGGATCGATAAGTGTGTTCAAATTTGGCAATGATATTGAATGATTAGTCAAGACAGCGACCGAGTTTTCAAACTTGTAGTTTAACATTGTTAGCTGTCATAGCCTCAGAGGTTGTGAATGGTGATGGAGGGGTCTTATACTCTTATATAATTAGTGTAAACATGTACAGTGGTCATATAATCGGGAGAACTTATACTGATTTTACCGATTTTCATCTTCCACATGTTGCTAGTATAATGATGTTCGAGTCATTAGGTAATTTCTCGTCGTTGAAGTTAATCGAGCTCATGGATCAGTAAGTGTGTAAATTTGGCGATGAAATCAAATGATTGGTCAAGATAGTGATCGAGTTTTCAAACTTGTAGTTTAACATTGTTCGTTGTCATAGGTTGTGAATGGTGACGGAGGGGCCTTTTATAATTAGTGTAAACATGTATGACGGTCATATAATCGGGAGAACTTGTAGTGATTTTACTGATTTTCATCTTCCACATTGTGCTAGTATAATGCTGTTAGTTTATGTTTTAGTCATTAGGTAATTTCTCGTCGTTGAAGTTAATTGAGCTCATGGATCGATAAGTGCGAGTAAATTTGGCAATGAAATCAAATGATTGGTCTAGACAGTGATTGAGTTTTCAAACTTGTAGTTGAACATTGTTAGTTGTCATAGGTTGGGAATGGTGATGGAGGGGTCTTATATAGTTAGTGTAAACATGTATGATGGTCATATAATCGGGAGAAATCGTAGTGATTTCACCAATTTCCATCTTCCAAATTATGCTAGTATAATGATATGTTAGTTTAAGTTATAGTCATTAGGTAACCTCTCGTCGCTGAAGTTAGTCGAGCTCATGGATCGATAAGTGTGTGTAAATTTGGCGATGAAATTGAATTATTGGTAAAGACAGTGATTGAGTTTTCAAGCTTGTAGTTTAACATTGTTAATTGTCATAGGCTCGAATGGTGATGGAGGGGTCTTATATAATTAGTGTAAACATATATGATAGCCATATAATCGGGAAAACTCGTAGCGATTTTTCCAATTTCCGTCTTCCACATTTTTCTAGTATAGTGATATTAGTTTATGTTTTAGTCATTAAGTAATTTTTCGTCGTTGTGGTTAGTTTTTTGGCCTTTTCGATTTAAGGCTTTGGATTCTGGTGGTTTCACCTTATGGATGTTTATGACATTTTGAGTGTCTATTGCGTTGTGGATATATTCTCATTTATGATATGTACAGGATGAGAAGCAATGGCCATTAATGCCTCCATTGCCCTCATACGGGCACGGAAGAGAGCATCACGGATCTCGGTATGGGAGTTTAATCCACGGTCAAAACCTCAAAGATGTTGTTATAACCGGTTAGTTACGTGTGAGCTCTAATATATGTTTTTTAAGTCATTTCCCTGATATTTTCTTCCCAAATGGTGGTGTTTTCTTCACAAGTATTCTACGATTCCGAATTTACTAGTCTCTGTGTGGTATTTGGTAAAAAGAATGACGGTGAACTAACAGCAGATTCTCCGTTACCGGAATCATTGTATGATTATGATAAACAAACATTGATAAGTTTCTTCTGAATGAGCTATCGTTGTTGACGGAGTCTGATTTTTCTCTTGTTTCTACAATTGAACAGGGCATAACGGTACCATAAACGGACAGGGTCAATCATGGTGGAAGAAGTATCGTCAACAGCTACTCGACCACACCAGGGGTCCACTTGTGCAGATTATGTGGTCTAGTGACATCGTAATCGCTAATATAACGTTACGCGATTCTCCCTTTTGGACTTTTCATCCGTATGATTGCAAGAACGTAACAGTCAGGAACGTTACCATCCTGGCTCCTATATATGGAGCCCCAAACACCGATGGAATCGATCCTGGTAAGTATAAGATCTTACAGTAGCTAAGGCTCCCTGCACGATTCTTATTCATGCTATGAGTAGTTGTTTAGAAAGGTTTGTTCGAGATGGGTCGGAGGGTTTTCTAGCGCGTACATGAAATTTCTTGTTGTATAAGCCTCTTTGATCGAACATTATGTTACACTGGCTGGCTCAAATCTGTGCTGAGAGGAAAGATTAATTCGTTCGGAATGCGACTAATTGAAAACCGTTTGTTGTAAACAGATTCGTGCACGGATGTAGTAATCGAAGATTGCTACATAAGCGTTGGAGATGATGCAATTGCAATAAAGAGTGGGTGGGATCAATATGGCATAGCTTACGAACGACCTTCAAGAAACATTCTCGTCCGAAACCTCGTTGTACGCTCTATGGTTAGGTGAAGTTTCTTGAACTTACTGAACATTTTATGTCATTAACCATCTGACCAAGCCGGCTTGTCGAATTCATGCATGCATATCACATATTTTCCGAACTTTTCATGCAAATGCGTTCTCTGGCAAATCTTTGAAGTTTCGAGATCTGAACTATTCATGTTTTCTTCCTGTTCTGTCGAACACTGGTGTTTTTGAATGTTTACCGTTGCATACCGACGTTAAGATACTAACTGAATTCTGTCTTTGCTTAACTATACGACAGTGCTGGCATATCAATCGGCAGTGAGATGTCAGGTGGGGTATCCAATGTCACTGTAGAGAACCTCCTTGTCTGGAGTTCTCGCCGTGCGGTTCGAATCAAGACTGCTGCTGGAAGAGGTGGATACATTAGAGACATAACCTACCGAAATCTAACATTCGATAATGTCCGAGTTGGAATCATTATGAAGACAGACTACAACGAGCACCCTGATGGTGATTTCAACCCAAAAGCCCTCCCGATAGTTAAGGACATAAGCTTCACAGGGATACGCGGTCAAGGAGTCCGTGTTCCCGTTCGTATACATGGTAGTAAAGATATTCCTATAAGAAACGTGACGTTTAGGGATATGTCCGTCGGGTTAACGTATAAGAAGAAGCACATATTCCAGTGTGGCTTTGTTCAAGGCCGCGTAATCGGCACCATCTTCCCCGTTCCTTGCGAAAACCTCGACATATACAACGAAGAGGGGCAACTCGTGAAACGTTCTGCAGCCCGGAACGTAACCGATGTAGATTATGACATATGACAAGACATCAGCTCGCCGGCAGCCGGCCATTCTTTCCGGGATCGAAGCTCAAAGGTGAAACAAGATTGGAGAAATGCATGGGCTTTGATTCATAGAATTATGTAGGGAAAATTATCTAGTAGTTTATACATTTTCATCAGCTTAATGAAAGGCCAAATTATTATTTTGGTCCCTGTAGTATTTTAAAATTCTACTTTTATAATATTATTGGTAGGTTCAATTTTGTTAAAGTACTTACGTGGATTCCTTTTACACGTAAATTGAATATTTAAAACACTCATTAAATTAATAAAAATAATTAACGGTGTTAACAATTTGAATTAATTAATAATATTTCAATAAATCAAGTTACGTTAAGTTAAAATATAGAAAATAAATTCAAAGTTTAACATTATTAAAGGATTGAAATTATAATTAAACCTCAATAAAATATTGAAACTAAAAAGTGGTTTAGATTAAAAGGGTAAATGATGCATTTAATACCTAAACTATCAGTTTTGGTCCGTTTTAGTACCTAAACTTTTAGTTTTTGTAAAACCACACCTAACGTTTAGTTTTTGTTCATTCCAGTACCCGTCGCTATAAACTTAACGCGTTTAGTACCTAAACTATCAGTTGTACCTAAACTTTCATTTTTTTTTCTCAAAACTTAATTTGTCTCTTGTGTCAATTTGCTTGCTGGGTAGTATTTACTGGTAGCACATGTACTACCACTAACTAATGGGATGCTTCTATTGCCATTGCCAGCTTCTACTGTTTTACATTTTAGATTTTCTACATGTATTGTACGTGGTTAGTTTTGTTCGTGTCTTGAGATGATATTATTTAAGACTGTTGGATGACAGCGTTGTCTAGAGCCGCCGTAGGATTATAAATGAACCGAGTTTAACGAACATGTCATGATCGAACAATATAACGAGTTACTGTCTCATTCGCTGTAACCAATTACAACCAACATGTTTGTGACCTCGGAGGCAACTCAACTAAAGACCACGTCTTGTTATCAAGTAGAACTTCATAGTCAACCACCGATCTCAAGTGTCACAAGGAAATCATCAAGTTCATCGTCATGAGCATCAACTACATATGTTTTAGGTTTAAAAATACATGTTCATATGACGTAACAGACCTTTTTCCACTCTGGCAATCTGTATATATCCAGGTAGGACATGTAGGAGTCCAACTGCTCAACTCGACGTTTCAGGCGCGTGGTGATCAATCTCGTTGGAAAATTGGCAAATATTCTAGAAGTCTCTAATCAATAATTAAAACCCAATAGAACACACTAGGGTTTCAAACCCTTA
This sequence comes from Hibiscus syriacus, assembly GCF_006381635.1. NCBI lineage: Eukaryota > Viridiplantae > Streptophyta > Magnoliopsida > Malvales > Malvaceae > Hibiscus > Hibiscus syriacus. The sequence goes on along the minus strand of NW_024062645.1, from coordinate 279,281 downwards.
TCATCTTCAGTGGCTGCTCAAAGTCCCCATCTTTCTCAAAGGTATGTTCTTTCCTTCTCTTGAAAGTAAACCCTTTATTTATTTATTTTTACTTACAAAAAAATGGGTTTTTGAGTTGAAAGCTGTTTGTTTCCTGGGAAAATTTCAATGCAGCAATGGCCACATCTCAGCTGACAGCATCATCAATGACAGTATCAGTGAGGAGCTTTGCTTCCTTTGAAGGGCTAAGGCCTTCAATTGTGAAGTTCTCTTCTTTTGGAACTTTAAAGCCTGGGTCTTTGTCTCAAAGGTCCTGTAAGGGTCTTTTTGTAAAAGCAGCCGCCATTGTTGCACCTAAGGTAGTTCTTGTCACAGTTTCATTTTTGTTGTTGTTTTGTTGTTGATGGGTATATTTTGGCTTCTTTGAACATTATGAAAAGAATTGGATTTGAGTGGAATTTGTTGCTAGATTTGCTTATATGATATTGTTTTATTGGTTTATATTAGTACACTTCGATTAAGCCCTTGGGTGATAGAGTTTTGGTGAAGATCAAAGAAGCCGATGAGAAGACCGAAGGCGGGATTTTGCTTCCGACGACGGCTCAATCGAAACCTCAAGGAGGTGAAGTGGTTGCCGTTGGTGAGGGGAAGACAATTGGGAAGACCAAATTGGAAACCTCTGTTAAGGTGGTTTTCGAGGAACTGATATTCTTCCCATTTGTTTTCTCTATTTGTTGCATTGTTGTTTGCTTACGAAATCCAATGTTTGTATAGGCTGGTGCCCAGGTTATATATTCAAAGTATGCCGGAACCGAGGTCGATTTCAATGGTTCGAGTCATCTCATCTTGAAGGAGGATGACATTGTTGGGATTCTTGAAACCGATGACATTAAAGACCTCAAGCCTCTAAATGACAGAGTTTTCATTAAGGTTTTATGCTCATCAATTCGGTTGCTATTTCATTGTAGCGTCATCGGGATCCTTACTTGTGGATGCCAGTGGTTGATCGATCTTCGAAGGACACTCAATGTTGTGTTTTAAATGTCGATTGTTGCAGGTAACAGAAGCCGAGGAGAAAACTGCTGGCGGTTTGTTGTTGACCGAGGCAAGCAAAGAAAAACCTTCCATTGGCACGGTGAGTAAAGGTTGTATGTTTATAATCCAGAAAATGCAAAATAAATATTTCAACTTATGCCCGAGCGAAATGAAACAGGTTATTGCTGTTGGACCTGGTACTTTGGACGAGGAAGGTAACCGAAAGCCGCTATCTGTTGCCGCGGGGAACACAGTTTTATATTCGAAGTATGCAGGGAATGACTTCAAAGGCAATGATGGAACTAATTATATCGCTCTCAGAGCATCTGATGTAATGGCTGTGCTTTCTTAGTTGTCTCTGATAAGGTATGCTGTGAGGCTTACAACTGCAATTTGTTATGGTTGAGTTGCCATTGGGCATAAAATCGGATTTTGTCCCCGGAAATGAATTTTCATTGTTCCTGTTTACTTTATGAATATTGCAATAGATATATTCATTTCTGCAGCAACATCAGCAAAACTTGATGCTGATAATGTCAGATTATCCCTAAATAAGGTTATATTATACAAGATCCTTCTGCCAAAATTTAATGGCAGAGGGTTCAAAATTTAACACCTATGAGACTTTTACCTGTTAAATGAGGCAGCTGAGGTATCATCATAATGTCCTCTCCATGCATTTCGCTAAATCTCGCTGCAAGCTTGATTCGGAACTGCATTGTTCCCAAGATCACCATCCAAGCTCATCTGCTGTACTTCGGTGGATGACAGTATTTTTATGCTCTGAACACAACTTAAAAATTCTCTGCAAAGAATTAGAAGTTTCAATGTTGAGGATAAATAGACCAAAAGTTTGAACATTTGAAAGTTCAAATTGGGGTTCTTCACTTACTCCCATGGGTCATCACCAACAAGTAATATGTCATTTTCATGATACACATAAACTAGTTTCCACTCGGAACTTTGTGGATCCCCCATCTGTCCCTGGATACCGAACATGCGGGCTAGATCATGCCTGAGCTCACCGTACCCTTTGTAGCGGGTTATGTTGATTGATCTCCCGACAGAGCCACGCTTTTGCACCTTCACAAGTTCAAACCAGCACCAAACATTTAGAACTTATACACATTGGAACTTACTAAAACTATAAAACTGCCATAATTAGGTAACATACCTTTGTATATGTTCGCATACGTTGAGTTTGGTTGGCCCACAATCCGCCATTTAAAACTCCTGCATCATTTATGGCTACTTCATTTGAACACCCAGTCTTGAACGGTATGTCTGGCACGCTAAACGACTGAGGACTTATTGCAGCAGAAGACATCTCTGTGTCAATATCTATTGGATTGCCACTATAATTAGAAAGCAGGTTTTGAAGATCCTTTTGCGAGTCATATTCCCTTGATAACAAAGCGTCGGGTGCCAGTATATCGATATTAGGTGTGAATGGAAGATTGTTCTGAGGATGTGATTGGACATCGCCTTCCAGAAATGTGGGCAGGGAGAAATTATTCTGGATGGTGCAGTATGATGCTCCGGAAGAGGATGCTTCTGATTGACCCGGCACGTGATTTTTATACTTTGATTGTTCTGGACCTTTAAAGGCAGGTAGGTCATGTTTGACTCGGATGTCGGGCTTGCTCTGAAGCTCCTGAACCAGTGTGCTTGATAGCTCAACAACTGGATCTGTCACCAATATAGGCAGTACTTGCTGACTTCTGCTTAGAAAGCTTGATGGTGAAACCTGACAATTATTGGTCGAAGGTGAGGTTGAACATGATGGAGCGTCTCCATCTGTAAAAGCAGAATGGGTTCTCATCGCCATAAGTGGTTTGTTCTGATTCGGGGGTTGGCTCACCACAGTCTGTTGAGGTTGCATGAGCACTGATGTTGAGAAGCCATTGGTGTCAAGTGTTTGTGGACTCTGAGAAAGAGGCAACTGCTGCAATTGTTGGCTTTGTTGACGCATGGGCTGTTGCTGCATCATTGGAGATTGCAACTGTGATCCAGTAGGTGAGAGTAATTGGTGAGACGACTGCTGTTGCTGCTGCAATTTCTGTAATAGTCGAAATTGAAGCTGTTGCTCTGAGATGAGGCCCTGCTGTGCCAGTTGATGAATCTGTGGTTTCTGTTCTGTCCTCTAGGACAGACTTTGCTGCAATTGTTTCTGTTGCGGTTGGCTGTGTACGAGCTTAGGTTGTGGTTCCATCTGTTGCTGAATCTGTGTCTCTTGAGGTAAAGATGTCAAAGGATACGAAATCTTATTAGCAGAAAGGATAGTTTGAGTTGACTGGCTATTGCCTGTCAGTAATTGTTGTTGCTGCTGCTGCTGAATCTCAGAAAAAACACCTGGCTTATGCAAATTTTGATTTGGGGCCGGGTCTGTGGCAGTGATGCCATTATGTACTTGAGCCGGTACAAATTGTTGTTGCAACTGCTGCTGCTGCAGCGGCTTCTGTGGCTGTTGTCTTTGTTGCTGCTGCTGCGAAGGTTGAGGCTGTTGTCTTTGTTGGTGTTGGTGCTGTTGCTTCTGTAGGGATGGCTGAGGCTGCTGTTGTAGATGTAACTGTGGCTGTTGTCGCTGCAACTTCTGTTGATTCTGATTTATAGGAGTTTGCAATAACTGCTGGAGTTGCTGCTGCTGGGGCCATGTCATAGGTGCCCAAGGCAACTGGTTGACTTGGTTCCGATTCGCTTTGTTAAATTGCATATTCGATGCAGGTAATGCCGGAGCTTGAAAATTCAATAATTTGGACGGATCATCATTGCTGAGGTTGTTTTGCAACGGATTCGAAGAAGCCATAGAAGGAAAGAATCCTGATTGAGCAGCTGCAAACTGATTATTTAGCTGCATGCTCATCCACTGAACTAAACTCAGACCTGGAAAGATTGAAGTAGGGGAATCTTTCATGCCAAAGTCATCTCCGAGCCAGGGCATAGCTCTCTTGAAAGCATCCTCGACATTGCCTTCCTTATCTGCAAAAGTATCTTAAAAGATTGGAACTAAGTCCTTTGATTTTCCTGTTATTTATCCTTGTTTATAGCAAAACACATCTGGTAATATAGTTTACCTGACATCCCTGGTTGCTTGGGGAACCTAGGCCTGAAGAACGGTGGCGGGCATATGTAGAAAGGAGTTACGACAGGCTCGATATCCCAAATTGAAACTCGGCTAGGCCGTTCACCAGTAGTAGATTCGTCCCATCCTACCTGTTTGAGATGCACATGTATTTGAGCCGTGTAATTTAACAGATACAACAAATGAACTTACAATTTGTATCTTAATAATTTGCAAAATAAAAATGGATTAACATAGGAGGAATACCTGAAGATTGCGCCACTGTGAATTCTTCCACCGCATGGGATCCAGATCACTGATACCAGTAACCGTACCCATGTATCTGCGCACTCCAGACTCCTCGGTTTCAAACATCATTCGAAACCGCATGCCAAGAGAAACTTGGGTATACATGGCTTTGTTATACTTTGCCAAGGGTACCACAAACTCAGAAGGACTTGCCCTATCAAAATTAATAAAATCTATTCAGCATATCAACATCTTTGTATTAAAAAGGAAGAAAAAAAAACGATGATCATGTGATAACGATGAATTAAAGGACAAATCAAGATAAGCTATAGGTAGCAATACCTTGGATTGTAGAATATAGTAAACGGGCTGTTATTTGCAGCAGCATGAGCCGCAGCAGCAAGGATCCCGATATGCATGCTATCACTAGAAATCACCGATGAAGACAGAGCCGGCTGCTGTTGATTAGCCCGCCTTATACCCAAGAGAAACTCGGACTTTTCGTCTCTACATTTGAGCAAAGAGTTCGAATTAACAGAATAAAAGAATGTACATGCGTGTCTGTATACATGTATTCGCGTGAACCATACCTTATGAAAAGAACAGAATCACCAGCAAAAAGTCTTTTGTTGCTAACGAAGACACTCCAACCAGTACTTAGAAGGTGCCTCTTTGGTTGATCTGCAAAGAAGCCATTAAGCATTGAAATACATAAAACTCGTAGACTTCTACTTGCGAAACGGAAGGGAAACATCTAGGAGAGACGGATACCTCGATAAACATGTCTGAATGTCCATGTGGTGTCATGTAAATCTCTGGCTACTAGCTCTTGACAAGGTGGCTGCAACGAAAAATCCTACCAAACATCATCGTTTTAGTCTCGGTAAAAGTAGGCACAACACGCTCAAATCACACCTCTCAAGTCCTAATATCGAAATATCATAAATTTGTACACACCAGGGGAGGGAAGATCTTCTCGGCCGCTCTACGAGGCACAGAAAAACCACCATGAGTGCTAGTGTCACTAGCCGTAAGAGTCTTGCAAAAGAACTCAGCAGGTTGTCTGCTTTGCTTGAGGCCCATATCAGATGCCAGTAATGCTTCCCTGTCATACTGTGGAATACTACTTCAAAATGCTTCCCAAAGTTAAGGAAAAAGGAGGCAGTTTCATCTATATATATTAATTCTCAAACGGACCAGTCGACCTACTTTGCTTACAGGTTGAAGAGTCATCTGAGCATAGACCTCATCGGTTTCTGGATCAGCCTGATTTAAAATTTAAACAATCGAATAAGTTAACAGCTTGAAAAAAAAAACCTTAAAACTTGCATTTCAAGTACCAAAGCCATCAATGACTTAGCTTATAGGAAAGCGATATTATCAATCAAATAGTTGCAGCATGTAGCTGTGCACATATATCTTGAGATAAATGCTCAAAATTCATTTAGGAACAACCACTTTCCCTTCAATGGCTTAAAGAAAAAAGAAACTCGATAACGGTGACTAGCTTTCGCTTACATGCAACGTGACATTATGTAGCATGCAAATTAACTTGGAAGGAAGGTTAGGGTAGCTTTGAACGAAATCAGTCTCCTTCTGCATCGATGCTGCGACCTGACGAGAATACACATATTAATTCGAAAATTTTCATATTAGGCCAGCTTCAGAAACAATTATTCCATAGGAATGAATGAGGAAAACGACTCACTTGCACGCTATGGCCTTGAGGAAAGTATACCACCAAACTTCCAACTGGTGGCAAAGAAACAAGTGGTCCAGCACAAGCATACCATAGTTCTGAATTGATACTCTTCCTTTCTCCTGCATTATCAAACATCCAAAAATAATCATACAAGAAGAAAAAAAGTCATAAAAATAAGGTTTAAGGGTCACTTTTGTCCATGTAGTAAATTCAATTTATCAAACTTTCCCCCATCAATTTTTTGCATCAATTTAGCTCTCATTCAGGATGTTCATCCTAGCCATCGAAGTTTGTTTTGACTAACAGAACCGTTAGTTTTTTGTGTTTATCAACACCAGCAATTTCCAGATCAGCCAATATCACTGACATGACTTGATGATGACGTTACATTTATTAAAAAATAAATAGTAATATATTTCCTAAATACAATCATTAGAAAAAATCTTCAAAAATGTAACCTAATCCCTTAATCTCACTAAAATAAATAATAAAATTTTGAAAATTTGTTCTAATCATTATATTTAATAAATATTTGAACTTGATCTCTTAATCCACAGACGTAGAATGCTAAATTGAGATAAAAATTATATGAACAAAAATGATAAATTGATTATTTTACAAGGATAAAAATAACTCTTAAGCTTAAAAATAATTAAAAGCTTCAACCGCCAAAGATTCACAATATCCATATCCTTCAAATTTTTGACCCATAGACAAGGGAGAATATAAGGAAAAGCAGCCTAATTTAAGGTTGAAAAAAAACTTAATCTAAAATATTATAAAAATTATAATATTTTAGGTTAGATGCAACCTCAAATGTTAATTTTTTCTTAATATTTTTTTGGCTGAAAACCTTCTATATAACATTGTCAAATACAACCGAAAATATTATATTCTGTATAAAATTTTAAAAAGGACGGAAACATATTAATAATATATATATATATATATTATACGAAAATCTAAAATTTTCATGGACCTCCCTTATTGCTGGCTTCTTTCCATTTCTGGAGATGTAATTTTAGAGGATTTATCAGAAGATTATATATATATGAAGCATTAAATAACATCAAACAAGAAACTGATTTCTTTACACCAACAACAACTTAGAGGGGATCTAGATAAGGTAGCTAAAATCCACCACCAACTAAATGTATGCTGAAAATTAAGTAAAAATCTCTCAATACTCAAATCAAAAAGAAAATGGTAACCAAAGGATTGGTTCAATTAGTATGCAGCTTAATATCAATGAAGTAAATCTTAAGTTTGAGTCATAGGAGATTTATCCATCAAAATCAAGTGTGCGAATCAAATTGATTTGGATTAGTCAAGATAAAGCCTTCGAGAGGACAAAAAAATGGTAAGAAGAAAAAGACAAACCTTCAGCAGGATTTGTCAAAAATCCATCTGGTAGAGCCTTCATGCTTCTTCCAAATTTGTATCAATTAAGAAAATGATAATAATGAACACCCTGAGTGAGTCGAATAACTTGTTTAGCTCCAACAAATGATGAAAACGAGATCAACTGTATGAGGAAACGCCACCTCCGCCTCCGCCTCCGCAGCTGCTTTAATTCACATTCAAAAATCCCCAAAAGATAAACTAAATCCCTAAATTGTTAATACTGGAAACTTATAGTTCATCTAGGAGCTGAATTTCTTCTCTTCATTAGCTTCGCGGCAAGCTATTGACCCGTTCTGGTGTTCTAATCACACGAAGCATTTCCTTCTACGACCGGTTCCGATGATCCGAGCTAACTTGAGGGAGTTTCAACCGCCGGTGACTTGAAACTCGCCGTTTTGGGTCCAGAATCCGACGAGAACAAAAAAAAGCAAACTTTATGAGATAAAGGAGAATGAAAGACTTGTCGCCGGGAAATGATCAGAGAAACAAAGCCAAAGAAAAGCAAAGAAAAACAAAACAATCACAGCTTTCTTTTCCCATTTCTCTTTTACTTTCTCTGTTCTCTTTTATGTTAATATAATTGACTGAGCCGATCAGGCCTGTAAATAAATAAAGGAAATGAAGAAGATAAAGTTTTGGATTAACTCTACTAGGCACCATTAAATTCTAATTTAGATTACAAATTGATATATAAATTTTAACGGGTTAACTAAATGATTGATCACTTTCGTTTATGTTTTATCTATTTTTTCTCACTGATCTAAAAATAATAATATACGTTTACTTTCATTTTTATTTAATTAAAATGTAGTCACTGAGGGTCAAATGCCGTTAGATTTTTAACAGATTATTGACTTTGTATAGTAAATATAAAAAAATGGTACATTACACAAATGATCACTAATATTTGAATAATTTTTTTATTTTTCTACTAAAATTTTTAAAATAACAAATTGATTGACACCATTTGCGGAGCGTGTGGCCACTGTTGAACTTGGTTTTGCGCGAGTGAACAAAGACACCGCAAGTGTAAAAGATGACGAAGATAGATAATAGAAGAATCATAAGGAATTATTTGATGATTTAGTGACTAATTTGTTAATTTTGAAATTTCAATGGGGAAAACTAAATTTTACTCAAACATTAGTGATAGTTTGTGTAGTGTACCTTTTTTTAATTTTATATATTCATTGTGACACGTCAGCAATCTACTACGAATCTAAGGAAAATTAACCTTTAATGTTTGTATCTTAATTAAATAAAAATGAAAGTGATCACGTTTTAGTTAAATAAAAACGAAAGTAACCGTATATTATATTTTTTTGAAATCAGTAAGAAAAAAATAAAAAAAACATAAACAAAAATAATCTATTAATTTAATATTGATTTAACAATTCATCTCGAAGGTTAAATATTGATTTGTATCTAATGTAAAATATATTTAAATTATGTGATCAAACTTTATATATGTGAATACATATTTTTTTAATAAGTATAAACATCAGAATGCAAAATTCTTATTGAATCCGAACTAAAATTTAATATTGGAGGACTAAATGAAAAAAAATTATTGATATGATATTATTATTTTAAAATTTTATTTTGAACATCTTTGAAATTTGAGGTCAATTTAAAATATAAATAATGCTATGAGGATCTGGGATGTAGTTAATCATTTTTTAATTTGACTTAACCGTTGCGCGTGCGATTTCACGCTTGATGTAATGCAATTAGCGGAAAGTTAAAATGGGCGCGCGTGGAACTTCACGATTGGTCTAATGCATTAGACGGAAAGTTAAAGACTGGGAGTTGCGCGCCTGCGGCGCCGTGGAAGAGAGTAATGCGTTGTCGTTTCTGCAGAGTAATAAAAGTAAAAGGGCTTGATACGTCTACTACACCTCAAATTGATTTTTAATGATTAAAAAAATTTTCGTTAAAAATAAATATTTAATATTTTTTTATACTTTTAATTTTTATTGTAAAATATTCTGTTAAATGACAATGTACGTTTAGATTTTAAAATATATATTTTTAAATGATATTTTTTTAAAAATAATAACATTTTAAAAAAATTAAAAAATATATAAACGTGATAGTACCAATTAATGAATTTTTTAATAGTACGTACTTAAAAGTGTAACGAATAAAATATTAGACATATATTTTGAATAAAAAAAATTTTAGGCATCAAAAATCAAAATAATTTAAATACCTAAAATTATATTAAGCCAACTAAAATTTTAAAAAAAACTTGGCAATGATTTTTTTAAAAAAAAAATTATTACTTTTTTGGTAAAGTAAACAAATGATCTCCATACTATATGATACTATTTTGTTGAGTTAGATGACTATCAAAAGTTATAAAATTTTTACTTGATTATATGATATTATTTTGTTGAGTCCCCTGACTATTAAAAGTTACAAAATGGTCACTTAACTATTCATTATGTTCCAAATTCATTATTTTCTATTAAAAAAATTGACGACAATATAAGCTGAATGTTAACATATTGTCTGAGATATGATAAAATTTAATATCAGAATCTCAAAAGACTATCATATCTCATATAACATATTAACATCTAGCTCAGACTCCCATCAATTTTTTAACTGAAAATGACGAGTTTGGAACAAAATGAATAGTCTGGTGACGAGTTTGGAACAAAATGAATAGTCTAATGATCATTTTATAACTTTTAATATTTGAGGGACTTAATAAAATAATAATATATAGTCGAAAGACTATTTTATATTTGTAATAGTTGGAGAACTAAAAAAAAGTGTCATATAGTCGGGACTATTTGTATACTTTATACTAACTTTTTTATGTAACCTTTATATTTGGTTGGTGGGGATTATGATTCGGTGTGTCGTGTATCTATGGATTTCAATGAGTTCTTCGTGTTTACTAGTGAACATAAATAAATTAAATATATTTTTATCTAAATTAATTAATTTAATTAAAAATATATATTTAGTTTAGTAAATAAACATCATATTATGTCCAGTGAATTTTAGTTTTGTCGATATTGGTGTCACTGCAACATATATGACGACGAAAAATATAAGTAGTTTATACCTAACTTCATTTAATTTAGTGAGATTAGATACTAAATGCTAGGGGTGTTTAAAAAAATCTGGAACTGTTAACTGTAACCGTTAATTGGTATAACTGTTATATTTAAAAAGTTAATTAATCAAACCGTTAATATTAAACTGATTTCAGTTAACCGAACTGCTAAAAATGATAATTAATGGTTAAGGTTATGGTTACAAGTTTTGATAAACGGTTAACCAACGGTTAAGCGTTAAGAAATTAAATTTATAATTATATTTCTACTTTTTATATTTTTGCACAAATTACTTAATATAGTTTTCTATTATTTATAATTTATATATATTTAATAAAATTTCTATACAAATAATTTAATATATATATATATATATATATATATGTCATTTTTAATTTTTATTTCTTTGAAAATATAGAAATATTCTTACACCAATATAATTATGTTTTATTTTTAGGTACTAAGATATTTGGAGATGTACATAATTACACCAATTTAAATATGCGTTAAGTGTTACATTTTTTTATTTTATTCACTTACATCTGTATAAATATGTGTTAAGTTATATATTTTTTTTGTAGTATGAATTATGAAAAAAATTGACAAATAATTATAATAGGTTAATATGTAACTGAACCGTTAATAATGGTTAACCGTTAGCGGTTAACCGTTTCTTAATAGTTAGGTTACAATTTTAAAAAATCTCATAATTATTATAATGGTTAACCGATTGTTTAGACTAAACGGTACGGTTAACCTTCCATGAACCGCCCTACTAGATGCCTTAAGCACAGTCAAAGATTTGAATCTTGACAATGTGAATGAAGTAAATTAGGTTAAGAGGACCAGCCTCATAACGAGTCTTTGAAGTATCTAATACAATAAACAATTTAATAAATCACATATTAAATGTTAATTTAAAATATCAAATATTTAATATATGGTCATAATATATTAGCTTCATTTATTTATGTTGGTCAAATTTCAAATTGACCATAGTATTAAATGTTTAATGTCTAATTAGCACATGATACTTATAGAAATACTCTTACTATGGATAACACATTAATTAATATTATGCTTGCACTAATCATGAGTATGTTTGTTAAGCCCTACATAAAGTAAATTATTAATGACTTGTCATTAATGGGAAGTAATCAAAACAAATAATAATAATAATAATAATAATAATAATAATAATAATTTTATTATTTCACTTGTTAAGTGATATTGATATTTTATTGTTTAAAGTTTGATTTTGATATATTTAAATAATAAAATTATTATTTTTTCAATCAATAAACTTAAAATACTAATTTTTATTAGGGTAAATTACACAAATGATCCCCGACTATAGGGTATTATTTTATTAGGTTTATCGACCATTAAAAGTTAGAAAATAGTCACATGACTATTTATTATGTTCCAAAGTCGCCCTTTACCGTGAAAAATTGATGGTTGTCTAAGCTAATCGTTAATATGATGACCGAGATATGACAGTCGTTTGGGATTCCAGGTTCTGATTTTATCATATCATAGTCACCAGGTTATCATTCATCTTAGAATACCATCAAATTTTTAATGAAAAAGGACGGGTTTTGAACATAATAAAATAGTCAGGTGACCTTTGTAACTTTTACTAGTCAAGAGACTCAACAAAATAACACTTTATAGTCGGAGGATTATTTTGTAACTTTTAGTAGTCGAAAGATTTAATAAAGCAATACTCTATAGTTAAGGGACCGTTTGTGTACTTTACCCTTTTCATTATCATAGCAATTTTTTTTGTGTATAATATCTAAATTAATTATAATTGTTTCAAGCCCTTTATAGAAAAAAAATTATATTTAAATAAAATTTAACATTTATTTTTAATAAAATGACAATTGAACTAAAATTCAATCAATACATAAATTAAATCAATTAGAATAATGAGTTTGAATCTAGTTAGATTGTGTTTTATAAAGTATAAGACTATATTCAAGTCAAGGTAACAAATAGATCCGATCGCAAGATAATAATATATTTTTTCTCTATATATTTAAAGATAATTACTATAATATCCTTCGATCCTATATATATTCAAGTCGAATTTTTTATCTTAAATTTCAGGTTACGTGAAATTTTCCTAAATTTAGATCAGGTCGAGTGTAAGGTGAAGGGTACAATACTCGAGTCAAATTTATATTAGTTAAAAATCTAATCCGATCCAATTCATTATTATCCCTAAACAAGACATAATTATACATATATACTATGTAAAACTATTTAATTTCATATTAATTGCATATCATTAGAATAATACAAATGAATAACTAAGATTATAGAATTAAAAATAAAAAATATATATGATTAAAAAGGAAAATAAACACGATAGCACCCACCGGGAAGTTCTACAGTGCGTCACCCTTAATATACTGTTAAAAAATGTGCTACCGGTTTTGTTATTATTTAAATAGCAAAACCGATAAAAAAATTACCTAAAACATTATTATTTCTACCTAAAATATTATTTTTTTAATATTTTCGATAAAGTGCCCAACAATAACAAAACCGGTAAAGCGCCCAATAATAACAAAACCGGTAGAAATAATAATGTTTCCGGTAATTTTTACCCATTTTATTATTTAAATAATAACAAAACCGATAACGTCTTTTTTTAACCGTATATTAAGACTTCCGCAAGTGATCATTTTCCGTACCTATAAAACCCTCAACTCCATATGACGTGTTGCAGCTTTTGTCGGGCCAACCGGTTCCATCTCCGACCAATCTGCCGGCTTCTGGTCTGGTTTGGGTTATCTATATATTTCTTATTATTATTTTTAGAAGCGAGTTTTAATACCATGCAACCTCTCATTCCGTTCCTGCCAAATATAATAGAGATACACGCATCAAGCTAAACGAACTACAACAACCCTCAATGATTTACCCTAACCATGCTTGCACCCATCCGACCATATTCTCCCAACCACTCATAGGCCGACAAATCAGATAACTATCCAAAATCTCCTCCCAAACTTGTCTAGAATAAACACAATCAACAAAGAGATGCTCTCTATATTCAATTTCAGAGTCACATAGAAGGCAACACGGATCAATACTACATCCCCAAGCTAACATTCGGGCCTTAGTCGGCAATCGATCCAAGAGCAGAAGCCAAGCTATAAAAGAAAATCGAGGAATAACCATTCCCCCAAAGAACCTTAAACCGAGGAACTTTCTCCCTCATACCCCTCGGGACATCCCATCTAGACTTCCAACAAGCGCATAATCATCATGTGACTCGTATGGTAGCCTGCCATATAGAACGGCCCTTCAATATATACCTTTCCACCCAAGCCACCCAAAGGAAACCCGTTTGTGCAAACAAGACCCTCAAACAACGCATCATACAAGCCTTGTTCCAAACAAGAATATTCTTTACCCCAAGCTCTCCTTCACATTTAGGGTAACAAATGTTATTCCAACTAACCCGAGCACCTCCAACGGAACCATCCGAACCTTTCCAAAGAAAAGCATTGCAAAGCCCTTTAATATGCTTCAAGATCCTGACTGGCAACACAAAAGTATTGACTCCAAAAATTCTGAATGCTAAAAGTCACAGCTTGAATAAGCTGCAACCTCCCTACAAACGATAAACATTTAGAAGGCCAACTACGAATTCTCCCCACAATCCTGTCAAGCAAGCTATCACAATCCAAACAGAGATTTCGGGACACAAGGGGAACTCCAAGTATCTCACTAGGAGAACCAACACGAAACCCAGTGAGCTCAACCATGCTATGCATCTCCATTAGACTAATCCCAGCATAGAACAATTCACTCTTAGAGGCATTCATCTGCAATCTCGACATCCTATAAAAGAAATCTATAACACGTTTAAACACCAAAATATAATCAACAGTCTCCTTAGTGAACACAAGGAGACCATCTGCAAAGCATAAATGTGTTAGCCCAACACATTTACACTTTGTATGATAATCCAATGCACCATGCTCCTCTTCCAGATTTAACATCCTATACAAAACATTCATAACAATAATGAAGATGCAGGGGATAAAGGATCACCTTGCCTAACACCTTTAGCTCCGGAAAGAAACCAACCAACCAACCTCCGTTTAATTCAACAGAGAATTTCGAGCTAGTAATGCAAGCTACCAACCATCCCTAGAACTTTTCAATAAACCTCAAAACCCTAAACACTTGCAATATAAAATTTCAATTAACCGCGTTAATTGGGTTTTTTGTCATTCAGTCATTTTCTCACTAATTAACGGCGTTACGACGTGATTTTTTTTTATTTTTAATGGTAAATTACAAATTTAATCACTTAACTTTGTTCTCTCTCCTATTTCACTCATTATACTTTTAATTATTTTCAATTTAATCACTGGACTTTATGCATTAGATTTTTTTGGTCACTCCTCTGTTAACAACAAAAAAGCCATGTCATAACGCCGTTAGTGAGGAAACGACTGAGTGAAAAAAAAATCTTAATGTATTAAGTTCATTGAGAAAATTGAAAAGATTTAAAGTACAATGAGTGAAATAGGAGATAAAGTAAAGTTCAGTTACCAAATTTGTAATTTATCCTTTTCTTTTGGCTTTTGTAATAACATTAACTTCCAAAATTGCTATGTAGGATAAAATACTAATTTAATCCTTTCAACTAAAAATGTTAAAGAAAAAGATGGTGGAAACACATATGGTGGAATGTCTGCCATTGTTGTTCAAGATCTCTTGATGAGGTTCCATTTATGACAAAGTTCAAGATTTCCCCCCCCCCCTAACACTATTCACAAGTGATCATCACTAGGCATGCAAATCAGTTAGGGAAAGTATGAAACTAGGGTTTCCCTAGCTAGGTAAATATTTTTTTTAAAATTATAGTCGAATATATTGTTGCGAAACAAATACAATAATAATTTTATTTCGATCGATGTAATCGTAAAATAGATGTTTCTTCTCGAGATTAACAAAATGCTTCCATATTCATGTAGTTGAATAAAAAAAATTTTAAAAAATGAAATGAAGAGTTGAAATCTTCTTTTATAAGAGTAGAGGGATAAAATTGTTCATAGAACATGTTTTCACTAGAAAATATTTGATAAAATTAACACGAAGAATTTCCCAAGCACACACATAAATGTCGCATGTAAATGCAAATCGGGTTGGTGATGAGACTAGTATTTTTATATAAATGCTTAGTATTTTAGTGGCTTTTTTATCTAAACGCTGCTAAATATTGTATTTTCGTGACTTATTTTTTAAAACGCCGGTAAATACTATATTTTATTGGTGTTTTATCTAAACGCCGCTAAATATTGTACTTTTGTGGTATTTTTTAAAAACATCGGTAAATACTCGTATTTTAGTGACGTTTGTATACAAACGCCGCCAAATAATATATCTTTAGTTGCATTTTACGCACAAACGCCGCTAAATATTATTTTTTGGTTTTGAGGAAAATTTTGTTTTTTATAGACATTCGTGGCCTTTTTTTTTATAAAACGCCGCAAAATACTCTTACAGGAAACTCATCACAAATAAAATCAGTAAAGGCATTTATGGAGTAGCGTCGCAATAGGTATCTACTTTAACGGCGTTTTTTTTATTAAAAACACGGCGATTGAATAGTATAAGATGGCGTACCAAAAATGAAATATTCTCCATTAAACATATTAAAACTGACCAAAACTCGAAAAAAATCAACTTAATTAATCTGAATTCTAACAAAAAATTAACTCAAACTTGTTGCTAATTATACAAAGAGTGATTATAAGTGATATGTTCCTAATAAAAAAGTGAGACAAAGGAGCAATAATGTCTTTTTATTAAAGTCTAATCATGGGATTAGCATTAATGTCCCCTTGCAATAAAAAAAGGAAAGCTTTGAAATTAATGATGTTTGTAACTATGTATATGATTGAATGGTCATTTGTATGTATACATGTATTCATGAAGATGCATGTTAGTCTATCTAAAGACAAAGACATGACATTGGACATATGTGATATCTTGGATGGATGTATGGATCATCAACCACAATTGAACACGAGTCATGTTCATGATCCCTACATGCTCAAATTCAGCATCCAAAAAGTATATAATATTGTTATATATTTATCAATAGAAAAAGTAAATAGTTTTCAC
Organism: Hibiscus syriacus; assembly: GCF_006381635.1. Lineage (NCBI taxonomy): Eukaryota > Viridiplantae > Streptophyta > Magnoliopsida > Malvales > Malvaceae > Hibiscus > Hibiscus syriacus. Next base: position 262,624 of record NW_024062645.1, on the reverse strand, counting down.
GGCTAAATCTACGAGATAATGTGTTGGAATTATTTATTTCACGAGATAACGTTCTCCCAAGATTAATTGCTGAAGTAGGACGAATTGCACAGTGTTGGCCGTAGGTCGCCATGCCTTCCGGGCGACCTACGACGTGGCAGCTTCCGACGAGGGAATGATCGTGTGCATGGGACATGCACTCCCAGCGACCTCCTAGGTCGCCATGCACTCCGGGCGACCAAGGAAGTCGCCATGCATGCCCGGCGACCAAGCTTTTAACCCTTGCACGCCCTGCATGTCATAGCTGGGAGATTCCTGCCCGACGACCAAGCTTTAACCCTCTGCTCCCTCATGCATGCGTTGCATCCATAGAGCGGGACGTGCAGAAATATCACATGGCCATGCAAGGAGACAAGGTTGCCGGGCGTGCATGGCGACCTCCTTGGTCGCCGGGCGTGCATGGCGACCTCCTTGGTCGCCCGGAGTGCATGGCGACCTAGGAGGTCGCTGGGAGTGCATGGCGACCTATGGGTTGGGTTGTGCATGGGACGTCTGAAGCTGCCACGTCGTAGGTCGCCCGGAAGGCATGGCGACCTACGGCCAACACTGTGCAATTCGCCCTACTTCAACAATTAATCTTGGGAGAACGTTATCTCGTGAAATAAATAATTTCAACACATTATCTCGTAGATTTAGCCTAGTTTCCATGGTGGGGTTTCACACCACTTTATGAGTTGTTCAATCTTAGCTCGAACATAAGATGCTCCGAACTATCACAAAAATGGTCTGAATCAGACAAGTTGGTATGAATCCAGTCCTTACATCGATATTTAAGAACAACGATAACCTTGACAGACTCGCCGGCTCCGACCACACTTACACATCCACATGAAAGCGATGGAAAACATGAACAACATCCTTCACCATGACGCCACAGGTCGAACAGCTACTATCCATACTTACGTCTTTACACGCTCCCCATCGGTCATCAGCTTTCGGCAGCACAACAACCACAGAAGACTCCGACACAAGGCACCCTGAAATTAATGAAAAGTTAACCACACCGGTACAGGACTGGTTATATTAGAATCCGACCGCACCTTGTAAGCAGATTTCAAGGTGAACGAGCGGTCCCGGTTCCCCCATCCAGCTGATAACATCCTTTGAAACTCTTGCATCTGGTCCTTTCATAGCAGCAATCCTAAGAAGAATATCATTGGGGAGTACCTCCTGAGTCACATGCCTAACCAAGGCCTTCGCTGTCATTCTAGTCTTTAAACATGAGTCTCTATTCTGGGGAGCCACTGACCCATGTTTAACGCTTCATACCTGACCATTCCCTGATGAACCATTACCACGCTGGCAGCCACGACAATCATTCGACGATCCGATCGGTTTGTTCTTCACAATGGAGACTGCCTTATGAATACCAGACTTATTAGTAATAGAATGTTCCAAAATTTGCACATCCTCCGATCCACCCATAGGAATTATCTCCAACGTCTTTACCCTCTTCCGATTTTTGCTAGCCTTATCAGGATTTGAAGCCTTGTAAGCGTCATTTTTAAAGACCACCCTGATCGGTCAATTACCCTATTCAATTAGTTGTTTATCTCTAGTAGCCTTCAAAGCTTCATCACGCATTAAAAGACCAGGAATCTCACTTTTCTCAGGATTGGCACCATCATCCTCAACTATAAGGGATTCAAACTGAGATCCCGACCTCGATTTAATAGCATTCTTTTCAACTGTCTGATTAGCTTCCCTTCGACGTCGTCTATCCACCACCAACATCCATGGCCCAAACAAATTCGATTTTGAAATCTCAGCTTTGGAAGGGACACTATTCTCAATAGGAGCCATAGTAGTCTCCCCTTGAGCTTCTTCAGCTTCTTTTCGATAACCACAAGACTCTTTAGTATGATCATAAATACCACATTCATAACATATATTTTACAGCCCATCGTATTAAAGATTCTGAAGTAAGCCATCGATACGAATACAAGACAGTATCAGCTGAGAAAGATCGATAAGGACTGTCAAGCGTGCAAATTCCCCCCCCCCCAACCTCCAGCATCCGTGTAATAATCAATCTTGATTACCCTACCAATGACGGACGCAATATGACAGAACAACACTTTTTGTGATGGGACACAAGGTTCTTAACCTTGAGGTAGTGGGATCGAGTCTCACTGAGGGTATTTTATAATTTGGAGGTCTCCCACGGAAGCTGCTCTCAACTTGGCGTTGGGGGCAGCCTACTATCTTACCTCTTCCTTACCTCATTACATATGAGAATAAGGGTTACCTAATTTTATTTTTTTTGTAATGGGGCAAAGGTACCCCATTCTCCATGTACCTTCATCCCTTCGCCATGGATAATATTCATTTAAATTATATAAAATTCATTAATTTTATACAAAAAATATATTCATTAAATGAATTTAAATGGATAGAGGATATTAACACATTATTATTTTACTTTTTATGAAAATCTTAAAATAAACAAGACAATGCTAATGTACAAAATTTTAAGGTTGGCCATTTATTTGGATTCATCCGACCTACATTTTCATGTACATTAATGAATTTTATACCTTATAAGTGAAACATATATATTCAAGGACTATGTGTTTATTAGATATGTAGTAGTCTAATCTGATTCGACCAAAAGATCAAAGGATTAAAGCATCATACGAGACCACTAAAGTGGTTAGCCCGCCGTTTAGTACTTAAATTATTAGTTTTGGTCTATTTTAATACCTAAACTTTCAATTTTTTCAACATTTAACGTTAAATTTTGAATAGAGTACTAAGAAGAAACAAAAACAAAAAATTTAGGTATGATTTTGAAAGAATTGAAAGTTTAGGTACTAAAATAGATCAAAACGGATAGTTTAAGTATTAAATGCGTAATTTACCCTATATTATATAATAATTACTATATTCTAACTCATAATTATCATCCACGTGAACTGCAATAATAGAAATATGGTATGTGTAGAATTAAATAGTACATATTCACTCAAATTATTTACATATTTAATGCGTAAATTCTTCAATTATTTTCATTAATGAAATAGAACATGAACCGTCATAACAAAGGCGTGGCAGCTTAAATGGGGAAATTGTGGTTTGGTCCTCTTAAAAAGTTTTGAAGTTACAATTTAATATTATGGTAAATTCCTTTTAGGTTCCCCTAAATTTATAAATATGTAGTTTGTGGCCCTGTAATTATAAAGATACAAGCTAATATAATATAAAATTTTATTTTTTTACTAAAAAAATTATCCCCAAAAAAATTATGACTTTATCCCTACATGAAAAAAATACATAATGTTGTTATTAAAATTATGTCTCCTACTCTTTTATTGATCTTAATTCATCAACATACTACTATTAAATATTAGGTTTAAAGGTCATCTTTGCTCCATAATACACTAAATTTATTATTTTTGTCTTTATCACATTTTTTCATCAATTTAACCCTTAAATTATTTAGTTGCATCACTCTGTACCCTATCCCTAACTTAAAACCCTAAATTATAAATTCTAAGATATGGTTTAAGGTTTAGAGGTTGTGGGTTATGGTTTAGGGTTTAGGGTTTGTAAGTTAGGGTTTTAAGGTTTAGGGGTTGTGGGTTGTGGTTTTAAGTTATGTGTAGTATATAAAATGATGCAATTGAGCAACTTTGAGAGCCAAATTAACGCGAAAATATGATAGAGACGAAAATGATAAATTGGGTCCACCACACGGACGAAAGTTACCCTTTGACTAAAGATTAAAAGTTTCATGTTTTAATGTGATATATCAAATTAATGTTAATGAAATTTGATTCTTTTAAACTATTAGTTCTTTTGAATCTGGAACCTATTATTTTAGACAGGCGTAATAATATCATAATAATTTAAAATCTTGGTCGTACCATGAGAAACACATAAGAAGATCATGTCGATTACGACTCCATGGATGTCTCTTTGTTGGGGCATAGATTTCTATTGTAGATTTTGACGTTTTTTTTCTTCATGGAAATGGTTTTCTTTTAATGATATAAATTCAAGGCATAATGCTAAAAGTAACCCTTAACGTTTATTAAAATATTCATATTGATCCTTATCCTTTTTTGGAGCATTTAACCTTGATGTTTCGCTTTGGGGTAAAAACTCTTCCTATAAATGGAAATCATTAGTTAACACAAGATTAACACTCCAAAATAAAGGCATTTTTTAACCTAAAGTGAAATATTATGGGCTAAAAGGCTCTAGAAAAAATAATAAGGGTCGTTTGTCAATGTTAGGGCCCTTTTAGCCCTAAAGATGCCAAAATGCTCCAAAGAATATGGGATAAAATGACCATTTTAGTAAATATTGGGGGCTATTTTTGGTATTATACCTAAATTCAAAATAGGGTTAACTCTATGATTGATCTCTTATGTTTGTATTTTGTTCACTCTTCCTCACTGATTTTAAAAAATATAATATTGTCACTTTCGTTTTTATTTAATTAAGACGTGGTCAACACGGGTTAACTGACATTAACTAGGTGACGTGGTCTTTTGGTATGATCATACATTTGATCCTTGCTATTTATATATTTTCTCAATTTAGTCTTACTTTTAATATATTAAAAAAAATTAATCCTCTAATCGAATGATGCCACGTGTCACCATTTGATTGGAGGACCAATTTTATTTTAAATTATTTTAATTTAACATATTTATTTTAATTTATTTGACTGATGGAAAATAAATTTATTAAATTAAATAAATTAAAATAAAATTAGTCCTTAAACCAAATGATGACACGTGACACAACATGTGATAATAGTAACATGTGCCATCATTAGATTGGAATATTAAATTTATTTTAATATATTAAAAATATGACTAAATTAAGAGAATATATAAATAACAGAGATTAAATATGTGACAATTAAATCGTGACGACCACATCTTAATAAATATTTGATCCTATAATGAATCTTTAATCATCCATCCATTCTTACATTTTTATTTTGATCACTCAATTAATTTTTTAAACAAAATATCTAACATTATATTTTTTCTTTCTATTTTGATCACTCTTAATTTTTAAATATAATTTTAAAAGAAAAGATTAAATGATGAAATAAAAATGCAAAAATAAGTAGAAGATCAAATAAATAATTTATCTAAAAGATGAATTGTTGTAAACAAACTAATATTAATAGAGTAACGATTCATGACTAGGGATGACAAACAGGTACAATTTCGTGGATTCTGCACCGTATCTACTTCAATTAGAGATGGGATGGGTATAACTTTAATGGGTAGTGGGCGGGTGTGGATTTAGAAAGTGGTACCCGTCGCGGGTAGTGGACGGGTGATGGGTTTGAGACCTTACCCACCCCGCATCTGCCTGCCCCACATCTGTCTGCCCACTAAATACCTATTAAAATTTGGATCATTATAAATTTAGGTATAATTTTAGGGTTTATCGTTTATATGTTCCAAAGAACAAAAATATTATGTGTTTGTCGTTTATGTTTCTATGCTTTAATTATGTCTTTTATTATGGTGTTTTATGTACTGTTAACACTTAACTCAGATAATCCTTGATTTATTTTATTATGTTTCTTAATGGACATGTTTGTTTTATGTTTGTTGTTTATGTATAACTTAAGTTGGTGTCAGGTGGGTCTAGCCGGATACGCCTCCAGTTAAGTAGTAGGTGTGGGGATAGATTTGAGAATGTACCCCGTGTGGGCAAGTGTGGATTTGAAAATTTTACCTATCATGGGTGGTGGGCGAATGGTGAATTTAAAAATATTAGGTGGGTATAGGGGGAAGGGGTATCCGCACCCGATCCGCCCGTTTGTCATCCCTATTCATGACCATATATATAATAATAATATTAGTCTTAATTTCATTCATTTATTATATTATTATTAATATAATAGAAAATAACCTCAGTGACCGAAAATTCCTTATAATATACGATTTTAACCAACCTTTTTACGATTTGCCAAAATGACCAACAAAATCGTAATGCGATCTCTAAATCGCAACGCGATCTCCATTATCGCAATTCAGTTTCCAGATTCACAACACGATTTTGACCATTGCATTGCGATTTTTGAAATCCGCATTGCGATTTTAGATAATCGTAATGTGAATATGTAAATTGCAACGCGATAACACGTGATCGCAACGCAATTCAGACTATCGTAACGCGATAATACGTGATCGCAACGAGATTCTGACTATCGCAACGCGATTCTGACTAACGCATCACTGAATTTCAAATTCGCAACAGGTTTTAGTTTCGCAACACAAATGGGTATATAACTACTACGCAGCAGCATCAACTCATAACCTAAATCCCTAAATCGCAACTCATTCCATCTCCATCTATCACTCTTTCTGGCGACATTCGTTCCTATATCTAACGACATCCTTCCCCATCCGGCAACAGGTTTTAGTTTCGCAACTCATTTGTTTAGTAAATTAATTTACAATAATGAAATCATCTAATGTTGATCATGTTTGGATAGATTTGTGTTTTGGAGGGTCATGGGAGAATGTTCATGGTGTTTTACAATATATGCCTTTACCCATGAATCTTCAACTAAAACTGTCATTAAAAAAGTTAACTTATGAAACTCTAATGTTACGTGTTGCAAATAAATTGAATTTAGAGCCCTTAAGTGGATTTAGGCTATCTTATCAGAGAAAAGGTAAAGTTTATTTGTTAACCGACAATGAAGATGTTGAACGATTCATTGCTTACATTAGTGTTTTGCAAGATGATGTTACATTGTATGTTGTTGAACCTAGAAGTAGTGAATTTGGGTCAGTAGCGGGTAGTAATCAACTAAGTTTTTCAACCCCAGTTTATGGTGCTCAAAATTTAATGGTTCCACCACAATTTCATCACCAAGCAAATTTTGTTTCACCACATTTCCAATACCAAACACAATCTCAAAACCCATAACCTTTCCCTAATCCAAATCCCAATCAACTTTCAGCACCAAATTTCGGTTTTCGTATTAACCAGTTAGACGATAATGAGCCAACAGAAAAAATTGTGAGTACTAGTCGGTATTCGAAATTTGATCTTGGTCAATACCCGGACTTTGATCTTGGTCAATACTCAGATTTTGATGATGTTTCAGAAGAAGAAACAGACCCTACGTGTAATGATTTTGATATTGGTCAATACCCAAATTTTGATGATGAAACAGCCGTTGTCGAGGAAGATGTTGTTGATGATAATGAGGAGGAAGTTACGACTGTGAATGAACATGTTGAACATCCATTCTGTAATTCATATAACCCTGAAGAAGAAAAAGAAAAAGAATAAATCCCCGAAGAAAAGTCCCCGAAGAAAATGCCACAGGAGTATAACTGGAATATGCCAGAATTACTTCAGATACCGGAAGAAGAGTTGGTAAAAATAGCAGTTGATTGTTACACAAAAATTATTCGTATCAAGAAAGATGATTGTTTTGATACAAAGGAAGACTTGAAGATAGCTTTGTATATGAAATGTATGGAAGATGTCTATCAACTAAAAGTTAACAAATCAAGCAAAGATCGTTTCGAAACAAGGTGTATGATTGACAAAAACTGTACGTGGCGTATGATTGCAAAGAGAATAAAAGATTGCGAAATGTTTCAAGTTAGAACTTTTATTGATAAACATACATGTTCAAGAACCCAAGTTTTTCCTTACCATAGACAGGCAAACAAAAAGGTGTTGGGTGGTTTTCTGGTTGAGTTAATGTTTTTGAATGACAGGGTATATCGGGGACATGAAATTATGACTGACATGAATGCTCGGTTCAAGATTAGTATCTCATATTCTCAAGCTTGGAGAGTCAAATGTTATGCCTTGGAATTATTGAGGGGTCGCCAGAAGCATCGTTTGCCCAACTGCCGACTTATTGTCACAATTTAAAGCTGAAAAATCCTGGGTCGGTAACTCATATCAAAACAGATAGAGATGGACGCTTTGAGTTGCTGTTTATCGCCATTGGTGCTGCGGTTAGTAAATCAATATAATTTTGTTGACTCATTTTTGTTAGTTACATGCATTTCACATTTAAATGATTATATTTCTTGTGTATATGATTTTGTAGATTCGTTCGTTTATTACTTGCATGCGCCCAGTTATTATAGTTGACGGAGCACATTTAAAAGGTCGATACCTTGGAGTAAACTTATTAGCAGTAGCCATGGATGCTAACAATGGGATAATACCAATAGCTTACGTGGTTGGCAAATCTGAAACCTCTTATTCATGGACATGGTTTATGGGGCATCTTAGGGATTACATAGGTCCTATTAGCAATCTGACAATCATATCCGATAGGGCAAACTCAATTGACAACGATGTTAGAAGGTGTTTCCCAGATGCTTTTCATGAACTTTGTGGTGTTCATTTATATATAAATCTAAAATCAAGGTCTGCTGGTATAAAAAATCACAAATGGACATACTAGAAGGCTGTAAAAACTTATCGGGAAGTGGATTTTAATAAGCATATAAATTGTTTAAGATGTGTTTTGCCTCAGTGTGCTCAAACACTAGAAGATATCGGGTTTGAAAGATGGTCAAGAGTACACCAACTTGGAGCAAGATATGGTTTCATGACGTCTAATAGTGCAGAATCAATCAACGCTCTACGTCGTCATTCCCGTAAATTACCCATAACTATGTTAATGAGTTTTTTCGAGCCTCTATTCAACAGTGGTACTACAAGAAAAGAAACCATGCAGGTATTATTTCTTTAAATTCGTAACTTATCATATAATTTACTAAGTATTATTTATTTAAATTTACAGGAACATTGGAACATCGTGTTACACCATTGACTGAAAAAAAGATAACGAAACGTGTTGTGAAGTTAACGTCATGGAGAGTTGAACCATGTTTAAACACTTTGTTTGAAGTACTGGATAATAACTTAAATGGGCTTGTCGATCTAAATGCAAAGACGTATAGTTGTATGAAATGACAAATATCTGGTTATCCGTGTGGCCATGTTATAAAAGTTGCTCTTCATCTAAACCAAGATGATTCAAGCGCATATGCTATGGATTGCTACACTACAGAAGTATATCGACAGACTTATGCCGAGATTATCTACCCTATTCCACATCCTTCTGAGTGGGATATACCAGATGACTTACAAACAGTTTTGCCACCAGCCATGGACAGAAGGCTACATGGCCGACCAAAAAGTCACGATCGTATATCGTCTAAGGGTGAAGAGAAGAAGAGATCGACATGTAGTCGGTGCAAGAAAAGTGGTCATACAAGGTTGACATGTGGATCACCAGTGCCATCACAATCATCTTTTCCTCTACCAAAATATGGATCATCATCAAAATCCAAAGCTCATATGGTGTCAAGCAAAAGGTAATCAAAATCGTAATCAAAATCAAAATCCCAATCACAACCGGTTTCGCCTTTTGGGACTATTAACTTAGGTGATTTTTAAATGCAAACGTTGTATTATGTGTATTTTATGTGTAACCTTTTAACATTTTCAGTTAGGCCCATGTATATTAGTAACTTGAGTTTGAACATTGCTATGATTTGTTCAGTTGTTATCACTTATTACACATTCATTTGACTATCGCAACGCGAATATGACTATCGCAACGCGAATATAACTATCGCAACGCGAATATGACTATCGCAACGTGAATTTGAATATCGCAACGGGATAATCGCAATGCAAAAATGACTATCGCAACGCGAATTTGACTATCGCAACGGGATAATCGCAATGCGAAAATGACTATCGCAACGCGAAAATGACTATCGCAACGCGAATTTGACTATCGCAACAAGATAATCGCAACGCAAAATGACTATCGCAACGCGAATTTGATTATCGCAACGGGAATTTGACTATCGCAACGGGAATTTGACTATCGCAACGAGAAAATCGCAAAGTGTATTAGACTATCGCAACGCGAATATGATGCAAATTGAAATCAACAAATCAACTTTTACATTTCAATAAATTAAACAAACATAAATAAGAATTATTTACACATCAATAATCAACTTTTAATCAATTAAACAAGCACAAATAATAATTATTTACACATCAATTAAACAAATAAGAATTATTTACACATCAATTAAACAAATCAACTCTTATTATATTATTTTTCTCATTAATTAAATAAGTAAGACTTTTAAGAATCAATTACAATAAAAAAAGTGTACCCCAGACAGTTGTTTATGCACATCAATTTCACGCAGCTCACTTCAGGATTAACCTGCAGAAACCAAACATTTGCTCAAACAACACTTTCTACACATCTAAAACCAACAAACAGCAAATTATATTGAATTCTAGGTACTTAACAACACTTGCATTTGACTTACCAATTGTTTATGGACACTTTTATAACGCGGATGCAGGTAGGTAGCATCTCGCATATATCGTTCTAGCCATAAAATGCCGAAACCACAATCCTACTTCACCTCTATCTCTATCGGTGGGAGGTAGAAACTCTGTACTTCCTGTCGTCAAACGCTCCAAGCACATGCATACGAGAGGACAACAATCCCCTCTGGCTTCTTGCGTTTGTTGTGGCGCGGTCTTGTCTCTGATAACTGTAATATTGAACTTCTTTGGCTTCTTGTTTCCAGAATAAGTCCAATAATTAATCGCATCCGAGAATTTAGCCAAATGAGAGCTCCATCCCTTAATGATATCTCTCAAATCAGACAATGATATGTAATTTATCATGTTGTCATATACTATTGTCTTCAGGGATGGAAGCTGAAGCTCGATGAGAAGCCAATGAGTACGTTCCAAAACAGGGATAAACACCTACAATCATAAGTAATAATTCAATTGCGCACTTATTTATAAACACCTTTAAAATATTTTATAAAATAAATACTAACCTTATCGACCTCCCACCATGCAGGATAAAGTTTAGCTTGTCCATTAGCCAACACATATGATTCCTGTCGTTGATTCTTCATGTGAACTACGTGAAAAGACGTCGACATAAATGTATATCGCGTATTTTTTTTATTTTTCTTGATTTTCCTTATTATTAGAAAATGTGACACACATGCATCAATATGTTGTTTACAAAAAAATACATATATTAGTGAATTACATAAATTTAAAAAAAAATTAATCAAAATGAAATATAAGAAGAAAAATATAAGACTTACCCCTCATCGAAATAGTCATTGTCTTCAACCCCTAATAACACACCCCACCAAGACCGATCAATCAACAAATGCATATCATCGTTGAGTTTGTATATGTCAGCGTAACACCCCTGGCTCCGCTCATGTAGATAAAAATCAACTGCGGTCTTAGACCAAAGGGTATTATCAAGAATTGTTTCCGGTAGTTTTTTCCTCTCCACTTCATCTGCCAGAATGGTACTGGCCGGTAACTTATACGAAAGCCAATAGTCATCCATCATGTCTGGCACGGGAGGGGGTTTCTCAATAATTCGATATAATATGTCGTGTGAATCGGCCTCTAGAATATTGGGAGGGACCTCTTCAACGATGACAGGGGCCTCTTGAACGGTGGGAGGGGACTCTTGAGGGATGATAGGGGCCTCTTGAACGATAAGAGAGGCCTCTTGAACGATGACAGGTGAGTCGGGCTTCTTCTTACGGAGTCTTCGTACTATTGGGGTGAACGGAGACTTAATGGCACGTGCACGCCGTCTGATGCGTGAACCCCGTCGTGCAAGAAACATCTGACGTAAAGCATCCACCTTATCGGGCCGCTAAAAATAAATTAATACATAAAATCAGTAAATAAACAGACATGATATTAAACAGTGAAAACAAAGACAAATATGTTTCAAACTTGCACGGTATTCACCCAAGTCATTATTCTATCATAGTTCACAAAATACATCAGATAACATTCCGGAAGTAAGCACTTATATAAACATTTAAAAGGACAACATATAGGTTTAGTGCATGTTCAATGACAACATAAAGGGTAGTAGTTTATTATTCAAACTTAAATTTGCAACACTGTGAAGTTAGTATTTGTCTTTGTCTTTTGGTTGAAGTAATGCAATCCATTCAAGTTTTAATTTGTAGAAGAAGAATAGTTTCTGAAACTTAAAATCGCAACACGAAGCTTAAAATCGCAACACGAAAATGATTATTACAACGCGAATTTGACTATCGCAACGAGATAATCGCAACGAGAAAATCGCAACGCGAAACTAAATTCGCGTTGCGATAGTCATTTTCGCATTGCGATTATCCCATTGAGATAGTCAAATTCGCGTTACGATAGTCATTTCCGCGTTGCGATAGTCGTTTTCGCATTGCGATTATCCCGTTGCGATAGTCAAATTTGCGTTGCGATAATCATTTTCGTGTTGCGACTATTCTTCTTCTGCAAATTGAAACTTGAATGGATTGCATTACTTCAACTAAAAGACAAATACAAATACTAACTTCACAGTGTTGCAAATTTAAGTTTGAAGAATAAACTACTACCGAATGAATTTACTAAGCAATCCAAAAGACAAATATGAATTTACTGACTTCAACCAAAAGACAAAACAAAGACAAATACTAAGTTATTTTAGAACTGTTTAACAGTATTGGCAGCAACCGAATGAATTTACTAAGCAATCCAAGTTAAATGAAAAATGTTAAACTTACCTCGTTACGTAGAGTATGAATCTCATTCTGCAACGATGCTACCATCTCACGTAGAGCCGCTACCTCACCACGTAAAGTAGATACCTCCTCACGCCATTCACCATTGTCATCTCGTAAAGTACTGACCTCCTCACGCAAGGCATTGACCTCATCACGTAACTCTCCTAACTCATCCCGTGGAGGTGGAGGTGGAGAACAGGGAGATAAATGTCGTGGCATCTTTGCCGGTCGCCTATCATGAGGTGATGGAAGATTAGAATGATGGAAGAGTTCAATGACTTATTTGAGTTATTTTGTGTAGGATTGAATTATAAAGAATGAAGATTAGAAGGACAAAATGGTCTTTTTATAGCAATATAATTTTGGGGTTAGTATTATATTAAGCACGTGGAAGAGTAGGAAATTAAACAAGCTTCCAGAGTCATCTTCTTCTTTCTTCTTCTTCATACGTGAGACTCAAGCTAAGGTAAGATTCTCTTGTTAGTGAATTTCTTGATGAATTTATGGTTGATTCATGACCATTAGGCACTAGTTAAGCTTAAAGGAAGTTTAAATTGTTTTAAAACCTCAAGATGAGAAGTATATGAAGAATTAAAGAAATGAAGTAGAAAAGTGAAATCTTAGGTTAGAGTTCATAATAAGAATTGGAAGTGAGATTTGACTTGTCATCAAGTTAATTAAGGGATATGAAGTGTTAGAATTGGAATTAGAACACTTGAAAATTTAGTGTGATTTTTGAATGCCATGTAAATGATGGAATTTTGGGTTTAAAGAAGTGATTATGGAATAGAAATGAGTTTAAATATGTGTATGGAAGTTAGGAATATTAAAGGAAGTAAAATATGAAGGTTTAAGCTGAAATGAAGTGAATTTCGAGCTCAAAATAGGATTTCTGGGCTAAGGGAATCGATACCCATTCAAGGGGAATCGATACCCCCTCAAACGAATATGAATTTCCAGAACGCTAGAGGGGAATCGATACCCCCAGGGAGAACCAATTCCCCCATAATAAAAAAAAGAAAAAAGAAAAAAGAGAGACTAAACTATCAATTTCTTAAATTGGTAGGCTATTAGAGGTTAATTTCAAGACTTAGGCATCTGATAATCATCTTGAAAATTTTGCTTATGTAGATATTGAGCCTAATCGAGTTCCGGAACCATCGACAAGTAGGATCAATCGAGGGAAAAACAAAGAAATCTAGGTGAGTGCATATGCATAGCATGAATATGTATTTATTCAGTTCTAGACTTGTGATAAGTCTAGATTCAATATTTTGATACATGATCGTAGTTCATATGATGATATGACATGATCCATACCATATGCATTATGGGACATGAATATGAAAGAAAAGTTATATGATAAAGGTATGGAAATAATATGTCTACGTGATATGAATTAGATAAATTGCGAAAACCCATGTTATGTAAATGAGAACTATATGTATAGTTGGCATGCAAAGGGTAGAGGGTCTATGTGGTCCTTCGGGACATATATATATTCTTTGAAACATGTGTGAAGTCTGGTGAGACACATACTTGATCCATGGCATATGTATATGATTCTTAAGGAATGATATGTGGTCCTTATAGACATTATTATATGGCATTACGGTGTAATTTTACGCGGCACTCCGGTGCAATTCTACGCGGCACTCCGGTGTAATTCTACGCGGCACTCCGGTGCAATTCTACGTGACACTTAGGTGCAATTATATGAGCTGTGGTGACAGCATAGTGCACAACCTCACAATATTCACATACCTTAGGTTCTCTGTATGGTACCATGGGCTAATGAACTTACTAAGGCGAATTTATGAATGTGAATTTGATAAGTATATGTGTAAGAAACATGGTTTTGGTTATTGCATTGTTTACTACATCTTATTACTGCAACCCTCTTATTTTGGCAATTACTTTATATTTATTGATATTATTATTATATTATTGCCTCACTAAGTCGATGACTTAGCGTGTGAGTGTTTCACACGTAGGATCCGATAAAGTAGACGATCGAGGTTAAGCAGCTGGACAACATTACTCCTGCAACTATCAGATCAGAAGCAACTTAATCAGTAGGTCATTTTGTTATGAAAATGGATGTTGGCATGTAATTAAAGAGTTAAGTTGTGTATGCTCTGAATATTTTGGTAAACTATATTACCATATGTATATTATTGTATTTTTGTAATAAAGTTCAAGTATTTTACTATTATTTGTAATGAGTTGTGTTTTAAAAGTCAATGTAATATCTCTGACTCGTATCCGGGTTGGGATACGGGTTGGGGGTGTTACAGAAGAGGCTCGATGATGTGATAGAATAGGTGATGGCTCTCGTTGTAGAGGTGTATAGTGTGGTCGATCAGGTGATGGCTCTGGGTGAGGTGATGGCTCTCGAAATAGAGGCTGCTCATCATCCGTGCCATCAAAAAAACGCTTACTAGCTTGCCACCAATCAGTGGCAAGCTCAGCCTCCGTGAGTGTCAGCCTCTGTAATGGAGTGTTGGCCTCCTAACAATATAAAAGCTCAAATAAAGTTAAACGTGTACTAGTAATAACTTGTTTATATATTATAGTATTTGTGTTAACTTACATCATTTATTGTCGTATACCGTAGTAACTCTTCCAAATCAACAGCCTCCGTTTCCTCTTCCAGGAAATAGCCCTAGGAATATCATTTGAAGTTTTGAATGCATATGTCTGCATGTCGGGAAAAGCCTCAAATATCCAAATCTACAAACAATATAATACACAAACATTAGTAATTGTTAAAATAATTAATTATAATTTTGGAAACATTATATAGAAATTCTTACCTTAAAGGCCCAAATAAAACCTGACAAAGTGTATTTGGAACCATCGCCACGTAAACTTTTGCGGTTATCAAAGGCAGACGACAACTTATTCCAGGTAGCTTTCCATAGATACGAACCCCACAGAAATAGGTTCCATGCATTTAGGTCCTCTACCAATAATATTAGATCCTTAGGAATAGGTTGTCTGCCCTATCTGCCTAAAAAGCCGGCATACAAAAGTACTAAAAGGCATACTCGAACAACATCAACGTCATCCATCCGAGTAAAACCATCTTTCTTATTAAATAATCTCATCAAGTAGTCGACGTGTAAATTTGGCTTCTCCATTGACAGCTCAGGAAAAACCCGAGATAACCATGATGGGCGGGTAATATGATTAGTGTATCGACCTACATCATCGTGTCCGAAGCGTAGACCAGTGATTAAGCAAAACTCCTCCCGCCCAAAACACGTATACGCTGGTGGAAAATGAAATCATATCTCTTCATTACCACGTTCTATACTCTCGGGTAGATCGCGTGTCATGGTCTGAAGTCACAAATAGGTCAACATAGCATCTCCACCCGGATGTTGTACTTTCAGCCATTGCCCAAAGCAAGTATCATCAATTAATTGTCTTTGTACAGGTGAAAGCTTCGACGTAATTGTAGTGACTAGGCTTATTTTATTCCTTAAGGTCAATTGAGCCGAAAAAAGTTCTACAAAAACAATAAACATATCAAGTTAGATATACCAAAAACTACACTGTGAAGATATACCAAAAACAATAATAAACATAAAGCGTAGTAGTTTATTCTTCAAACTTAATTTTGCAACACTGTGAATTTCGTATTTGTCTTTGTTTTTTGGTTGAAGTAATGCAATTCATACAAGTTTCAATTTGCAGAAGAAGAATAGTTTCTGAAACTTAAAATCGCAACACGAAAATTAAAATCGTAACACGAAAATGATTATCGCAAAACGAATTTGACTATTGCAACGCGAAATGGCTATCGCAACGAGACAATCGCAACGCGAATTTTGTCGTTGCGATTTTCATTTCGTGTTGCGATTCTCGGTTTCAAATGGTCATTGTCTAAAATTGAAACTTGAATGAATTGCATTACTTCAACCAAAAGACAAATCAAAGACAAATACTAACTTCACAGTGTTAAAGACTAAACAGTAGCAGTATTGGCAGCAATCTATTATTGAAATTACCAGTAAACTATCATTAATTTCAATAAAAACCTAATAATAATGCAAAAATTTCAAATAAAATAATTAAAAAAACTAATCATCGGTGGTTGATTTGGTTGATTTTCCATTTCTGATCGTGAATGATTGTGAGGGTGGCTCTGAGAGATGGAGATAGACGGATTTCGCCGGAGATGGGGACGGATTTCGCCGGAAATGGAGACGGATTTCGTCAGAGATGGGGCGATACTAATAGCGCTTTGAAAATCGCATTGCGATTTTATATTATCGCAACGCGATAGTCGGAATCTCGTTGCGATAGTCAGAATCGCGTTGCGATCACGTATTATCGCGTTGCGATATTCCGAATCGCGTTGCGATAGTCAGAATCGCGTTGCGATCACGTGTTATCGCGTTGCGATTTACATATTCGCATTGCGATTATCTAAAATCGCAACGCGAATTTCGAAAATCGTAATGCGATGGTCAAAATCGCGTTGCGAATCTGAAAACTGAATTGCAATAATAGAGCTCGCGTTGCGATTTAGAAATCGCATTACGATTTTGTTGGTCATTTTGACAAATCGTAAAAAAATTGGTTAAAATCATATATTATAAAGAATTTTCGATCACTGAGGTTATTTTCTCTTAATATAAATACATAATTATTTTATTAATACAAATAAGAGATGTATTCATTTATGATTTGCTTATTACTTGTGAAGATATTCATAATTGTTCGATTATATATTATGAATGTATTCCTCTAGTGGCCAATAAAAAATTGGTTTAAAACAAAAGAAAAAAAATAAACACAAAAATCTTTAAATAAAGAAATAAAAAAACAATTTTAAAATTTTAGACGAACACAAACCAAATAATCGAACAAAAACCGAACCGAAAAATTAAGCTCTGTTTTTCCTATCGTTATATTTCACCTTTTCTTGTTGCCACTTTTCTTTTTGAACTTCATGAATTTAGCAGAAAGTGCAGTTGAGGCACTCTTACCTTCAAGCTTCTTTGTCATTTTCACCACACTCGACATGCCTTTCCTCGCGGCCGCCCGATGTTCCGGTCTACGGCTCATCATTTTGCGATCGAGAGGCCAGTATGCATATGGTTCAAGTTTATCCTTCCTCTTTACATCCCCACCGGCCTTCTTGCTACCATACTCGCTTCCGGTGTACGCCATGTACGCCCATCCCGACTCTGATGTTTTCCTTCGCTTCTGGTTGTTGTTCTTGAAGTGCCAGCTGAGTAATGACTTTGCTTCACTTCTCTTATCCGAATCAGCATCAGATGCTGTGGCCTTCTTTGGTTTCTTCCCTCGTGAATTATCAAGCGCCCATCGGGGTCGAACTCCGGTTCGTCATCAGAATCTTGCTTCCGCTTGAGGTTTGAAGATGATTGGAGTGCAGATCTTGTTTTATGTCGATCGAGTAAGTCTAGTGGCTCGTCTTCTAACTGGTCAAGCAAGTCCTCGGGCAAGCTCTTCTCCGCTCTCCGCGTTTTCTTGGACCTAAATCGGGAGGCAAACACAAAGTTAAGGAACAGACAGCGAACCTATACGAACAGGGATCAGGGGGTCTACTGACCGCAGTGAAGCTGCTTTCGACTTCAACTTCGATGAAGCTTTGCTCTTTTGGCAGAAGCCATTTCCACATCACTATCATCATCGCCAAAATCAGAGAATATTTTTGTATGATTCCATCTGCTAAGCCTGCACATTCAGAAGATTATAAGACTCGGAAAACAGTAATAGAAGGTTTACCCATGGCCGGTGGCCACGGCTTTTCAAACACGGGCAAATCAAAGCTGATCAATAAATCTGTAAATTGACATATCGAATCAGCTAAGCAAGGTGAGAAACCTGGACGTAGTTGCCTTCGACAGATGAGATTTACTTTCCACGGAGCCAGACTGTTTCTTCTCTTTCCTCTCCTTGATCTGTATTTAAGAATGAGGCGCAACATCCTTCAAAATGATGCCTTTTATATGTATATAAAAAATCTAAAACGACATTGCTCGACAAACCTTTCGTATGTTAGTAAGGAGCTTCATGTGTTCTTCAGGCATCACGGCTTTACAGCATCGATACCACATTTCCTGACAAGCATTTCGAGAAAAGCTTTACCTGAATAATAATAGATACACCACCAATATATGAACACACAAAAATCTAATAATATCATCACTACAAACAGTTCAATCGTATAAAAGCATCTTGGTTCAAACTTTTAGATCCAGTAACACGTTTACATATAAGTTGCTATCGAGTTTTTAAAGCAGAATACGAATCAAACTTGACAATTGTCATGTTTTCAAAGAAACTCGAAATCAAATAGTTCAGAAAGGTAACAATGACCAAAATCAATGGTAAATGAGAGGTACACAAACCTTAGCTTTAAAATGATTTTTGGTATCATCTTGCCACTTCAACAAGCCTTCCACCAAGCTGGCCAGGTGTGCTTCCAAGCCTTCGGCTTTTGATTTGGCCACTAACACTTTCAATAGACCCAAATTAGCCTGCATCATAAACAGCCGCGGACATAAGCGATGCGATACGGAAAGTACAAGACAAGGAACATAACTGTTAGCAAAAATACATGAGTGAGACAGAACAAACTTTAATAATTTCTCTGTTCTTTCTTCGGAGGAGAAGAAATGTGGAAGGAAGCAAATTGTAAGCGGAAGAAACAAGATCCGAGAACTCATAAGCCAACCGGGCCAAGCCTTTCACAGCAGCACTAATCATATGAGGAGTTTCTCCAGCCAAACCTGTAGCAACCTGTGATCATGAAAATAGAAACAGTTAAATTTCTTTAGAATAAGAAACAAAACGAATGTACATGTAAAACTGCAAACACATGTTGAAGTAGAGAGATGCCAAACAGTTTAATACCATATTAAAAGCGTTCTCTCTGTCCACTGCAGTCTTGATCTCCATATTCATGGCCAATTTGGACAAGGACCTCATAAGCTCTATTTCTAGTTTTCTTATTAGCCGCAAATGTCGCATCATACAGAGATATCAAAAGCTGTGTAGGAATAATCCCATAAATGTTGTATCATACAGGATTGCCCATACAAAAATAACATGTAATACTGTAATTTTTACTTCCAGCAGATCTCGAGAATCAGACAAACAACGAATAGATGTTGACAAAATACCTCTTTCAAAGCAAGGATAATTCAGTCAGGAAAGAACTAAGAATCTCGTGCTTCCAGGTTTGAATTCTCCTGTACAAAGAAGCATTGGTTAATCTTCTAAAAAGATGGTTAGAATGATTGATTTAATCACCTAGCCATACACTATCCATAAGGGAGATGAAAGATTCAATTTAGTTTGTTAACCTTTGAGGCATATGTTATCAGATGATGCAAACAGTCGAGCCTGTGACGTTTGGCAGAAAAGTGGAGTGATGGCAGCACCTTAATCATAAGTTTAAGCAAATCATCCAGTTTAGCAGATAGAACCCATTTTGGTTCTGACCAGAAAACAAAAAACATAGTGTGTAAATTGACAGAGTGAGATATTGGAAATTGGATACAAATGAAAATATACATCTAAATGTACAGAGACAAAAAGAACAAAGCTGAGTAGCATTAGCATGAAAATGAGATACCCTCAGAATTATCGAAAGAACTTTGTAAGCCTTCTTCTGAATCAAGCCATGCACATCCTGCAGATTAAAAAATACCATTTTCATCATAATAACTTAAACCCTCAAGCAAAAACAAGACTTAGCCAACCAGATAAGCGAATTGTAAACTAACCTGCAATGCAGGTTCTATTGCACTGAATAAGACGTCTAATGATGGCTCATCTAAACCAGGCAATAGGGAAACTGCCAGGTCAAATAACCGCCCCTGCAATTAATATCAATGGGAAAGGATACAATCATTAATCCCATAGACAGACATGCCTATAAATGTACAAATATTAAGCACTCTAGAGTTACCTCTGGAGAGATAATGAGCTTTTAGATGATGACTCATCAACTTGCATAGAATTATTATTCTTTGATGCCTCGGCCATCCCAGCTTGTGTGACTTTCAAAAGCCTCTGCATTGTCTTTTGAAATAAGGGTCTGACAACATTCCCATGTGCTATGGAAGCAACTCCCCAATTGTGGACTGTAAAAGGAAAAAAACCATCATAAGATTGGGAACATCATAATGCAAGTATCAAAGGCTTCATTTGGTAGGAATGATAGAATTTTTATGTAATGGTTTTGTTTATATTCACTTTCCTACTTAATGGCTTAACCATTGGATGAAAACTTTTTCTACCTTCCTACCTCCTATCCTCTCAACTTAGCAAAGGCTTGGGATAAAAGACAAATGACCAAAACGGGATGGTGCACTTCATTGATATGATAAGTACCTGCAAAGAACCCCTTCATCTACTGCAGATTCCATGAAGATCCCTGACAAAGTAACAATAACTGACGAGCAGATGCAGAAAGCACTTTCAAATTTTCACTAGCAATCTCTGGGTATAATGAGATAGCTCGCAGTTGGGCAGGACTTAAGTCGGCAACATCCAAATCATCTTTTTCCTTCCTTAATTTTCTTATTCTGTTGAATTAGAATCTGCAAACTAGAGCATATTTTCCACGTAGATCGTGTTCATCATGAAGTGCACTGCATATAGGACTTAGAAGTTCCTTGAAGCTTTTGGCAGTATCCAAAGGGTAATTACAAAAGGAGGGTAACAAAGACCACACTTTGTATGCAAAACCATCTGCAATACTTGATGAGCGAACTTTTCCTTCTAGTTCAAACTGACAAAAGAAAGGAGTAATTAAGAGGAGCTAAGAAAATTAAAATTTCCACGTAGATCGTGTTCATCATGAAGTGCACTGCATATAGGACTTAGAAGTTCCTTGAAGCTTTTGGCATCCAAAGGGTAATTACAAAAGGAGGGTAACAAAGACCACACTTTGTATGCAAAACCATCTGCAATACTTGATGAGCGAACTTTTCCTTCTAGTTTCAAACTGACAAAAGAAAGGAGTAATTAAGAGAACTAAGAAAATTAAAAGAACCATGTCAGAACAGGAATTTTACCTTCCGTGATCTCTGTTTCATTTCTCCAACCAGAACCAAAAGTGTCTCACTAAAAAGCTCAGATGTGCACCTATAATATGCTGCTTCAGAATTGGGAATAGCCATCATTAACATCTGAAAGGTCATTAGCTTCAAAATTCAGTGGCAAAATTCCTAAAAATGTATCAGGGCCCATCGCACCAAGAGCAGATCCAACACCATTCATGCAACTGCCAAAAAAATTCAGCCTATCCACAGTTAATTCCAATATCAATTCACAACATAAAAAACAAAAATGAAACAGGATAGAAATTAAAAAATCAAAATTTAAAAACATAACACTAAATGAAACAGTGCAAAACACCAAACGGTGAATGACTGAGTAGGACGAATATACTTCTTTTAATTTTTTACTCTTATTGGCCTTTGAAAACTTATATTAAGCACAGTTTTCAATACTAATTACCATTTTAATATCATATCACAAAAGCTAAGTTAATAACTGACCAATATATTTATCACAGAAGAAGATGGGGGGGGCCCTGACCAAGGTAGAGATTCTCCAGAGGAAAGAATACTAAGAATAACCTGATTTCTATAAGGAAAATCCTTATCTGGCAACCTTTGCATGTCAGCCAAGTTCTTAAGGGTACCCTTCATAAAATATGAGAATAATAGCCTGTAGAGCAGCAACCAGATTAAAACTTCATTCAAAAGAACACATGTTGAAATACTACAAAGAGAGAAGAAGAAGAAACAACAAGAGGCACTGACCTAGTTTATCAAACATTGTTGAAACAACCTGAAATGACATGTCCCACACTGCACTATAATGATAATCAAGTAAGCTCTCAACGACTGCACAAACTTTTTCAATTATAGTCGGCCCTGACTTTCTATCATCCGACTTTGAATTAATTATCTGATCCACTCCCTGTTTGATCAAACCATCGTCAATGCAACCATTATCAGGGTCTTGAAAGTCTCGTAGCAGAAAAAATAGCTTCTTCGTGTTCCGAACCCAGAATATCTGTCACAAAAAAAAACTCAATAACCATATAGGAAGATCTCAATTCTTCAATAAATAGAATTGCTAACTAAGAAAAAAATTTGAACCTTTGAGTGCACTGAACACAATGGGAAGTTTAATAACACAAAGTTGTCGATTAAGAGAATAGACTTTCATCATTCCAGAGCTCAACAAACGGGCGTTAATGTCATGCTAACTGGAGAAGTTTCGTTTGCAGAGACAGACAGAGCCAACAAAGATAATGATCCAGCAATGCCTCAGCTGAAACCTCTACATTCGGATAAGTACAAACTGCGTTCAAACTATCTGTTAATCGCCTAGTAACAAGAGGTTGCCGAAGTTCCAATAAAGTTTTATAGTACTTGAGAATTGTATTCATGTATTTCGTCGACATAAGAGAGAGTCCTTAAGAGCATCTAAACATATAGAACTTCCTGAGCTCCTTTCGCCCCTTCACTCGAATTTGCATTTGAACCACCAGCAAGCAAAAGAAACCTCTCCAACATGTTCGATATTGCTTCGCTAGCCGGTGCCAGAACCGGCATCCCTCGGAAGCTTTGTAAAACATCACGGATACACAAGTGCGATTGCCTTCTCACCTATTTTGAAAATTAGTTCACATATAATTAAACGTATGAAGCATAGTTTGATTGAATTCAATATTCTTGGATTAACAAAGGAAAATAAAAAGTTTTTTTTTACCTTGGAGTGGGAATCAGTTAAGTATCCGATCATAACACTGTAATTTTGCGATATATCAGACCAATTAACCTTATCTCCAACAATCATAACTGAGCTAAGCATTTCAAACCCGACGTCTGCGTAACCTCCGAACGGAATTTAATCTCAAGACCGTAACGACAATTTTCGAAACGAATCTCCTTTCTTTTTCAAAACGATGACGGGATACGGGGAAGAAGAGAGAAAGGGCAGTGGTGAGAGACTGAACGACGTGAGGAGGAGAATCCGGTTCGGAGCCGAGACGGTCGATGGAAGAACAGGTGGCGCCGAAGTAGGCGACCGGTGTGAGAGGCAGACCTTGCTCCTTCAGTTCTTGAGCCATTGCACCGACGGTGGCGCAGAGGCGTTGGCTGTCTTCTTGATCGGATTTCGAGAAGTGATGGAGTATCGATTGCGAAATCGCCGGTTGGTGAGTCCGGAAACTGGTCGAAGCCTTCCAATTCGATGCCCTCCATGGCTACAAGGCGGTGCCCAGCTTAGTGGTGACTTTTCCCGAAGTATTGGTGGCTAGCGGCGGCGCCAGCCCCTATTTCGCAGTCGGCGCCGACCGTCACTGCTAAAACCGCGGGCAAAAGTTCAAGTTAAGTTTAGGGCTTAGAGGTAACTTGGCGGGGGACGTATGAAGAGAGAGGGATTAGGTTTGGAAATTTTAGGAAAAAGGAAATTGATTTTATAGTTTTATTCACATATACAATAATAAGATTTTTAAATATATATCTTTTTAAAATCCGTTAATTTTATTAAAAAAAATTATAATAAAAATTTATAATCATCATTGTAAACTAAACACATAATAAATATATTTTTCTAAACACGAAAAAATTAGTCACTTAAGATCACAATGATCATATAAGGAAAATATTTAAAAACTAGACCAAATAAACAAATAAAATATCATCTTAATCAATCATTGCGATATCAAATACAACCCTTAAAAAAAGATAAACGAAAATAACGGTCAAACGACCGAAAATGTGTCATAAAAAAACATATCATAAAGACAGAAAAACGTTTCATAAAGAAATAGAAAAACGTGTCATAAAGACATAAAGAGATGTTCCATAAAGACATAATTATTAAAATAAAAAACAAGAAAAAAATAAAAATATATTATAATAAAGGAAAAATAATGAACACCGATTATCGACGATCAGCACAAGGTGAAAACCTTCGCCGATCACAATTATATATATATAATTATAAATAACTTTGATATAATTCTTATTTTTACAAATAGAAAATTCACTAACATAAAATAGAATAACATAAATAAAATATTTAAGTTTAAATATCAATGATAAAAGAAAATGTATGCATAAAAAAAGGAAAATGTCATTTTTCTTTAAAAGATTCGAGTTTGAACATTTATTTTTGTAGGTGTGTTTATTAAATAGATAGGATAAAGTATACAAATAATCTCTCGATTATATAGTGTTGCTTTGTTGGGTCCCTCGACTATTAAAAGATACATCCAACTATTTATATGTTTTAAACTCACTTTTTTCATTAAAAAATAATAATAGTCTGAGTTTAATGTTAATTTATTGATTAAAATATAATAGTCGATGAATCATTCTGTAACTTTTAATAGTACACAAATAATAGTCGATTATATAATGTTAATTTGTTGGTTGAAATATAATAGCCGATGAATCATTCTGTAACTAATAGTTGGGAGACTCAACAAAACAATTTTATATAATCGATGGATCATTCTGTAACTTTTAATAGTCGCGAGACTTAACAAAGCAGTGCCTGATAGTAATGAATCATTTGTATATTTTTTTAGATATTATCTTATAATCCCTCTAAATTGTTACATAAATTAATAAAATTAAAAAAAACCATTACATGAACAAGAGTTTGAAGACATATGATAAAAAAATACACTAAAAGAGAATCTTAAAGAAGAGAGATCCTAGATATAACTTTTAATATATTTAATTTATGATTTTACGTTTAAGTTTTGAGTTATACTTTTATGGGTAAAATACACAAATGATCTTAGACTATAAGATATTATTTTATTAAGTCTATCAATTATTAAAAGTTACGAAATGATCATTTGATTGGCTATAGATAGTTGTTCTGTTGAGTTATTCGACTATTAAAAGTTACAAAATGATCACTCAGCTATTCATTATATTCCAAATTTGTCCTATTCCGTTAAAAAATTAAAGGTCGTCTGAGTTAGACGTTAACATGTTGACCGAGATATGATAATCATTTGAGATTATGAGATCAAATTTTAGCATATCTTAATTAGCAGGTTAACGTACAACTCAGACTGTAGTCAACTTTTAACGGAAAAATGACGAGTTTAAACATAATAAATGTTAGGTGACCATTTTGTAACTTTTAATAGTCGAGACTTAACATAACAACACCCTATAGTCAATGGACCATTTGTGTATTTACCCTACTTTTATTTGGTTTTTTCTTAAGGGTAAGTATACAAATGGTCCACTGGCTATAAGATATTGCTTTATTAAGTCCTTTAAATATTAAAAGTTACAAAATGGTTCTTTGACTAAGGAGTTTGTTTTGTTGATCTCTCAACTATTAAAAGTTACAAATGATCACTCAACTATTCGTTATGTTCCAACTAGTCCTCTTTCATTAAATTTTTTACGATAGTATGAGTTGTACACTAACCTGCTAATTGAGATATAAATATGATCTCATAATCTCAAGTGACTATCATATCTCATTCAAAATGTTAACATTCAGCTTAGACGATCATTATTTTTTCAATGGAAAAAGGAGATTAAAACATAATGAATAGTCGAGTGACTATTTTATAACTTTTAATATTCAAGAGACTCAAAAAAGCAATATCTTATAGTCGGGGACCATTTGTATACCTTACCCTTTTCTCAAATAATTTTAGGTGATTACAAGATAATGTTTGTTCATATTTTTATGCAATTGATAACATGTAACACCCATAGTCCTTATACTCTCAAAATACGAGCTAAGATGTCACATCAACTTTACAAACATTCACCGATTATAATTGCTTGAAATTTGTTCCATTAAAAAATATTTCATTATTACTTTTCAATTATTCCATTAATCATGTAAAATCATAAATAATAATTATCATATAAATCAAGTTTAATTTTAGGCAGAAGTTTAGTAGTTCAATAGTAAACAATATTGTTAAAAACTGCCTAATTTTAGAATATTTCTTTGTTCTCGTAAAATATAATTTTTATCTAAAATATAAAACTTATATTCATATTTATAACCCTAATAATATATCTTAGTCATTTATTATTCATATACATATCATCTAGAAAATTTAAAATAGTAGGATGACATTATTGATACATGTAGTTGTTCTTTGTTGATTGATGTCAACTCGACTCCTTACTTCACTTGCCCTTCTTTTCCTACGCGTGAAAATCATCACACGCTAAGTATTCACTTAGTGAAACATTATAAACAAACTAAGGTGGCATAAAAATAAACAACTTAACAACATCATAACATATATTTCTTTGTATAAAACTTAACATAAAATATCATAATAATTCAAAATATTAAACTTAAATTCAAATAAAATCATTAAATATCCCGATTTATTCAAGTCATCTTTCCTCATCAAAGACCTGAAAATCATCTCATGATTTTGTCAAAACCATAATAATCAATAATAACATAACATCATCTCATGACTTTGTAATTATTACACGGATGGGTATCGAACACGAATCTGACGAGTTCTAATTCGATCTGATTCTATCGGGTCGTTTTTTTCAAAAAAAAATGAATTCGGGTAAGCTTTTAGAGGGGTTATGTTCGGGTCAAATCGAGTTTGAGTTTAGGATGAAAAGTATTTGACTCGACTCGACCAAGAAAAAATATTTTAGGGTCAGTTTTTAGAGGGATTATGTTCGAGTCAGGTCAGGTTTGGGTTTAGGGTGAAAAGTATTTGACTCGACCATAAAAAAATTGTTCACCAAGAATAACGGTTAAAAGATTCGAACTTAAACTTACAAACTCAAATTCCTTAATCTCAACAACTTCTACCAACACTCGTTGACATAAATTATATTATATTATGACATTAAAAACAATACTATTTTTTGTAGTATTTTGATTTTTATTTGGTTACTTTGTGATTTATTATTGATCTAAATTTTTTTGGGGTGACTCCTTTATATTGATATGCGCTCACAATCA
The DNA here is from genome assembly GCF_006381635.1 of Hibiscus syriacus. Lineage (NCBI taxonomy): Eukaryota > Viridiplantae > Streptophyta > Magnoliopsida > Malvales > Malvaceae > Hibiscus > Hibiscus syriacus. Next base: position 234,974 of record NW_024062645.1, on the reverse strand, counting down.
CTTTAGATAAGTCGTACTCGACTAGTTATAAAATTAGTTTTCAATATGATGTTATCATTATGTTTGTTTTTATTATAGTTAAAGAGTTGTTTAAATTGAAACTAATTAGTATCATAATATTATAAATATTGCATTTAAATTTGAATAGAACTCGAACAAATATATTCGATTTAACTTGATTTTAAAAAGTAAATAAAGTTAAATAATAAAATAATATCGTAAACGTTATTATCTAAATTTTGTTCACTCCACCCAATTTAAGTCACCCCTATCCAAAACGACTCTTGTTGACATAACATAGACAAAAAGGTTTGAGGACTAAACTTCAAAGGTACAAAGAATGAGGGACTAGGAGCATATTTTCCCTTTCATTAAGAACAAAAACTAACACGTCGCCTGAGAGATTCAAACTCTCGCGGGGAAACCCCTTGTACTTAGCAGGCACACGCCTTAACCACTCGGCCGGAGCGACAATTGTTGACTTGATATGGAGAAAACCAAAATTATAAGGACCAAACATCAAAGTACAAAGAGTTAGGGAATTGGAGCATAATTTTCCCTTTTAGTTTTGATTAGGCAAAACGGTAAAGTTCACGTCGCCTGAGAGATTCGAACTCTCGCGGGGAAACCCCATGTACTTAGCAGGCACACGCCTTAACCACTCGGCCAAAGCGACAATTGTTGACTTGATATGGAGAAACCAAATTATAAGGAGCAACATCAAAGGTACAAAGAGTTAGGGACTTGGAGCATAATTTTCCCTTTTAGTTTTGATTAGGCAAAACGGTACACTTAACGTCGCCTAAGATATTCGAACTATCGCGGGGAAACCCCATGTACTTAGCAGACACACGCCTAAACCACTCGGCCAAAGCGACATTTATTGACATAATACGAATATGACATTATTTAATCAAATATTCTATTAGAAATCATGTCCACATAATATATATATTTGGTATAACCATCGATATCCAATTTATTAATCGACTAATCTGGATCGAGTACTGTATAGGCAAGGACGGTTCACCCAATCTAATTTGCTCTATTTGCAAGCACTAAGATTCAAACCCCTAACTTTACTTAAAGAGATCTAATGCCTCGTCCTACAAATCCCGTGCTTAAGTCAAATTTTCCATCAACAAAACTCAACCCATATTTTAATTGAAGGTCGCAAATAACCCAAAAATTGAAAGTAAGAGCAAGAATACATGTACATTAATCATGAATAGGCTGTCTTGAACACAAAATGTTAAAATATGATTACAAAATTTGAAGTGAACAATGTTTATATGTCAATTCTATGTATTTTACATTTACAATTACACATGACTCACAAGGATGGTCAATTACATATGGGTAAACTATACAAATGGTCTCCCGATTATATGGTGTTATTTTTTCGAGTCCCCCACTATCAAAAGTTATAAAATGGTCATTTGACTATAGGTTGTTGCTTCGTTGAGTCCTTCGACTATTAAAAGTTACAAAATGGTCACTCAACTATTCATTATATTCCAAATTCATCCATTAACGGTGGAATGAGTTGGATGTTAATCTATTTTAAGATATGATAAAATATGACCCCAAAATCTCAAACGACAATTGTATCTCAAACAATAGATTAACATCCAACTCATATTGTCGTTAATTTCTTAACAGAAAATGACGAGTTTGGAACATAGCGAATAGTTAGGTGATCATTTTGTAATTTTTAATAGTCTAGGGACTTAACAAAGCAACATTCTACAGTCGAATGATTATTTACCAAAACGAATAAGCAGGCTAAATTGAAATATATGTATTTCAATCAATGCAATCGGGAAACCTAAAAATATTCCGTATAGGTTGTCGGAAAAATAATTTTCTTATATGTATACTATATTATTTTTTAAATTATGATTTTTATTGGTTTGAAGAAAGTCGTGTACTTTTAGAGTCTAAAAGTCTTCTCCATTTATCTAAAGATGTCATACAGTCGTGGGATCTTCTTCATTTGCCTGAAGACGCCATGCAGTCGTGAAGTCTTCATATTTAACTTGAAACGTGGAGCACTTGCGTCTTTAGGTTAGTATTATTCAATTCACCCTAAATGAAAAATATATCTAGGATGGACTATATTGGGAATTAAAAAATCTCATTTACATTATCTTATTCATTTTGCCAAAACATACAAAGTGTAAGATACTTTATGGAAAAATCATGGTAAAAATATGCTTCTAGTCCCTCTACTTTAATAAAAATAGAGATTTAGTCTAATAAAAAGTGAAAAAAAAATATATTATTATTTACTTTTGGGTTCAGAAATCATTGTCCCATTATTAGTATTGGAAGTATACTAAATTATATTTAGAAATAAAATACAAATAAAAATTTACATACAAATAATTATCTTAGTATTTTTCTTATTAAAATTTGTCAAATTGACATGTATTTCCTATTAATCATGTCATCCATTTAAGGGAATTACATTTACATGTTAAGGTGATATTTTTTTGGTATAACTACCATATTCGACTCGTTAATAATTAATCTGAATCGAATACTGTAAAAATTCATAATAAGATGACCATTTCAATCTAAATTTTTCTATTCATAATGTCATGATTCAAAACTCTTATTAAGGTAATAAATTTTGATGAGAAATATTAACAAATTTTAATGATTAGAATATGATTTAAATCAAATATAGGGACCAATTTTCAAACTTTACTTAAGTGTAGGGACTAATAACAAAATTTAACCAAAAGTTTTAAAATAAGGGTAAACTACGCATTTAGTACATAAACTATCAATTTTGATCCGTTTTAGTACCTAAACTTTTAGTTTTTGCAAAACATATCTAACGTTTAGTTTTTGTTTCATTTTGTATCCACCCATTCAAAACTTAACAACACCGTACTTTTCTCTAGGTAAATTACATCATTCATCACTCAACTATCTTTTCACTCATATTTTGGTACTAAATTTAAAAAGTTTCTATTTAACTACTCAACTTTCAAATTGCTCCTATTAGTCACTCTATTTTGTTTTATTAATTATTTTTGTGATATAATATTTTTTATTATCTTATTAATATATAATTAAAAATAAATAAATGTGAAAATTAGAGTGATTGAATTATGAGTAATCTGAAAACTAAGTAATTAAATTAAAAATTAACATTTGTGACCAAAATAGGAGTGAGAAAATAGTTGAGTGATGAATAATACAATTTACCCATAAAAAGGTGTCACGTGCAAATCACCTGTTAAATTTTTAACGACGAGATACTAAAACAAAATAAATACTAAATATTATATATGATTTTAAAAAAAATTAAATATTAAAATAAATAAAAATAAATAATTTAGATATTAATCATGTAATCTACCTATAAGAAGAAAGAGACGCTACAGAGCGGTTTTTTCTACGTCAAAAGCTAAACATCTTTCATTCACTACTGTAGTACAGCTGCGACACTTTCTTTTTGGATGCCGAAAAAGGAATGAAAAAGAAAATAGTCTTCTCTTCTGTTTCTACACTCAACTCGCTCATTCACTCACTTTCTTTGTGAGTGTTCTTTTTATCATTTATTCTTTTTTTTTGAGTATAAGAACTTAGCATTTGATCAAGTGTTCTTTCTGGTTTAAGGTTGGGGTTCTTGTTGGAACCCAGTTTTCATGTTCGATGCTCTATGGGTGTTTTGAAAAATGGGTTAGATTTTGAGTGTTTGTTTTTGTGGAATTGCTGTAAAAGGATTAAATAAAAAAAAAAAGGGTATAAGGGACTGTTAAAGCACATTCTTTTAGTACTGTTTTTACTTTGATCTTTCATGTTACTGTATATGTATGTATGTGTCATGTATGCATGTATGTGTCATGTTTACTTATATCCCTTCCCCACTAATTGATTTGTTTCATGTTGAATGCTTATGATTTGTGTTTGTGTGTGTGTGTGTTGTATGTATTTATAGTGCAGGATACTGTGAGCTTTGTATATAGACAATGGATGACTATCTTGATCAGTATTTCTCTTCCTCATCATGGACCGATGTTGATGTTAATTTTAATGTCAAGGAAAGGTCATCTTGGGTCCATGGTGAACAGATCAGCCGAATGCACCGCTGGCTAGTTTCACAAGTAGTGTACCAAGATGATAAAAGTAACGTACGGTAAGCTTAATCGGTTTCAAATCATGGCATGGAGTGCTTGGCTACGCATAGTACTTTAGATTTGAACATGGTTTGTTGTCGTCCGGGGCAAGAATGGACGGTGAAAATCGCATCGACGACGCAGAAGGTAGATGGAAGCTTGGGATTTGGAAATCTGGGTCTGCAGTTTACTGTGGATGTTCATTCCACTGGCTCAGTGAGCCATCAAGTTGTTGGTGATATACTCCATCTCGATCGGGAATGCTGCGTGCAATGGAGGTGAGTCTTCCGAGTTTTGAGATCACTTACAGGCTTAGAAATCCTTTCTCCAGTTCCACAGTCGTGGCATCCGCAACCGTATGACGGTACTTTCTTCCCTTCCGACTTCTATGGGACAAACCAGAATGCAAAGCTCACGTCTTCAACATGATAACGGAAACATAGTTGATGATGGTAATTATGGCAATATTAACAGATTTGTGGAGATTGATAAGATTCTGCAACCAGAGAACTTATCGGCATCGATCATGCAAAGGTATGGTGGCAAAAGCCGAGCCGTCATTGTTTTAGTTTGGAGTTAAAGTTTTTGTTGCTCATAATGTATCAGGGAAAATACGATGCTGAAATTCTCTCTTACTCGTCTTGTCCGGCCGACCAGCCGGTAACGAGTACTATGATAGGCTTACCATCTCTGCTGCAGGTACTTGAATTATGGCCCTATTTCTCATCTTCTTTTTCTAGGCTTACTAGCTTTGAACTTTTAATATAGAGTTCATCACCTACCCAAACAATAGTTGCAATGGAATCGGGAAGCCTCGAGTTAGAGAACGTCGAGGTCAGGCTACCAATCCTCACAGCATTGCAGAGAGTGTCAGTCGCTCGGCTATAATATTTCTCCTTTTATAAGTTCATACTCTCGTCTTCTAAGTTGTTTGGTCGATTGCAGCTCCGAAGAGAGAAGATTGTCGAAAGGATGAAGAATCTGCATGAGCTTGTACCTAATTTCAATAAGGTAGCTCTTCTGTATGTATTTTGCTATATGGTCATTAACAGGCCTAATAGGAGCACACTGATTTTGCTTTTGAGTACATGTCGGATACGAGTATGTGTCTGATCTTGGCGAGCTTTGCAGACCGACAAGGCCTCTATGCTCGATGAAATCATAGAGTATGTCAAGTTCCTTCAGCTCCAAGTGAAGGTAAGACGAAGCTTTTGTCAATATTGCAAATCCGAGCCAGACTTCAAGAACTAATCGAAACCAATGGCTGTGCTTCTGCAAATTATTTGCAGGTACTAAGCATGAGCAGGCTGGGGGCAGCAGGTGCAGTTGTTCCTCTCATCATTGATAGCCAAGCTGAGGTACCGATTTCTCGCTTCCCTGAACCCTAAACATTAAACATCAAAATTCCCAGGTGTAAACCCTAAACCTTATTCACCAGGGATCTAATGGTTTAACAACACCCTTGGTGGGCAAAGGATCGATTATTCGCCATCTCCCGAACAAGTCGTTTTCGAGCAAGAAGTGGTGAAACTCATGGAATCCAACGTGGCAACGGCCATGCAATATCTGAAAAGTGAAGGTCTCTGCCTTATGCCGGTCGCTCTGGCCGCTGCCATATGAAACGGGAAGAACCCGTTTTGCCGACGGTATTTTAAGCATCGATGATATCGTTCACAACAACCCTGCAGCAGGAGCAGAGCAGCAGCAGTGGCACTGGGATTCATCAATTAACAACCTGTGATGCCAATTCTTCGATCGAAAAGCTAAATGGTTGCAGTGGAAGCTTCAAACAAGAAGAAATCAACGCAATGCACAGCCAAATGACTGAAATCCCATGCCAATGTGTACATGTACTGCAGATTTTATATATTTAGTACATTATCTTCCCATTATTGTTATTTTTTTTGAGTTAATCGTATCGAACATCCTCAATCTATGGTTTAGATTCTCAAAATATTCTAATAGAGTATTCAAATTAGTACATTATCTTGCGAAATTAGTCCCCAAGTTTTCAAAACATTCTAACTAAATCATCCGAATCAGTATCATCTCAATCAAGGTCATAGATACCTTGATATGGAAAGAACACCCCAAAAACAAGAAGAAAGTTAAAACATTCCAATGAAGAAACGAAGTGATTTGAACAAAACGCTAACTCCTTAAATCTACAGTTGTCATCTCTGTTTAGCAGAATACAAAGGGAAATTAGGTGGATCGGGACTCGTTAATGGCTTGAGCTATATATGAGAACAACAATGGTGGCATACGATACAATACATTTCATAATGACGTCAAGGTTTAGGGTTTAGGGTTCAACATGCATTGCGGTGAGGAACAAAAATGAAATCGGAAAAGGCTACGTACTTAACGGGAATCTAAAGCGAATGTCAAAGTATGTCAATAACCATTCATCGGTTTCGGTTTCTTCTTAAATCTGAGATGCTGCAGTGCGGACAAACATACTCCAGCCCGTCTGTTTTCGCATAATCCTGTCGTTCATGAGATGAAACATCAAGTTAAACCGTTGTCAGTTGCATAATCCTATATTGATAGGAAAATTTTAGAAGGTATATATACCTTAAAAGCCCCGAGCCCCTGCCGCCGGTCACAGCCGAAGTGAGCCCATTCACCACAAACTCCACAGTTTACCCCAGTCGCCTGCTGCACTACTGTTTTCACACAAAATCTCTGGTCAGTATTGCATACAAATCCATATATGCACAAGCTCATTAAGAACGTGTGCAGGAGAGACCTGTGGCATAACAAGCAGCATTCTCCATCCACATCGTCGTGAGCCAATTCGTACTCTAAAAGGTAAGTCTCGTAATGTCTTTTAAGAGTGTTGCCCACTCCCTACGTAAATTATAGCAAAAAGCAATGGTTATCATCCCGATATTAGAACATTACTATCACAACGTAAAATAATAATGCGAACAACTTCGAAACATACAGTCATTCTATTTGTCAATGTGTGATTGCGCATCTTCGAAAAACTTGTCCCTTCCAATTTATGCCATTCCCGACATGAAAGCCTCCTCTTGACACCACCTGTTATGTTCAATTCAATCCGTCAATATATATAGCCAGATCCATCGTATTTCGCACATAGAATAATTTACCTCTATACAAGTTAAAAGGTCAAGACGCTTCGCATTAAGAACGGCATCGGGAAACTCAGCTAACCCACCTTGAGGAACCAGCCGAGTATGTCCTCGAAGAATCAGAAACCGCATTACATCTCTCAAAAATTCTTCCTGCCAGAAAAAAGTATTCAAATAATATGAAGGATAAGTTTTAAAGTATAATGCCAAGAGGTTCATAATTTTCCTAATCTTCTGCATCGGCTAGAAAACATAATACACGCTGACACTATATTTGTAAATTCTTAACTTGAAACTCGGAGAAGATGACTAACCTCCGAGCAAACTTGTATCGGGGTTCTACCACAACCATGTTTCTTAAGAGGTAATGGATTTAAAGACATAATTTGTTGAGCCATATAAGAACTCGACAATGCTTTCCGATGTGTAACAGCTGGTTGCTTCACGGGAACTATGGGCAAGTTAACCTTACCTTGTTCACCATCATATTTCTCAGTCTCGGAAAATCCAGAAAAGGGAAGCATCTTATGATGATGGGTGTGAGGAATTGGCCTCATAGCAGCAACACTAGTTTCTGATATTGCAATACCATTACACCTTCCATGACTGCACACTTTAGAGGTTTATTGTCTTTACATGGCTCTGATCTTTTTCGACAAGGTGGCGGCGGCACCAACCAGCTCGGAGTTCTGGCAATTAGAGAACTATCCAAGGAGGGATCCTTTCCCGGGTTTTTGCAAAAGAAAAGAATACGCTCAGCATCATCTTTTTCAAAAGATGCAACCGACAAACCCTGAATGCTAGCAATCCCCAGCATAACTAAGCTGCGGTATGACACATCTCGTGCAAGTTGCCTTAGTATCTGTCAAAGTCATTCCGAGAAACTCGTTGGGATTTAAAATAAATCAAGAAAAGTCGAGCGAACTTGTTAAAGAAATAGAAAAGCTCTAGAGAAAGAGTAAAATAGTTAAAGATAATCAACCTGCAAAGCCCATGTGGGAACCTTCATGCTCACTTCGAACACACTTGCTCCACAGGCAATCGAGGCTGATCTACAGGCTCCGATTTGCTCTCCTCAGAACTTGAATGTGGACAGACTAGCTGACTCTTCTCGATAAGCTCATTTTTTATATGATTTTCCAAAAGCTGAGACAAAAGAAGAAGAAAAAGGGAAAAAAAATCAAGGCTTGAACTTAAAGTAACAAAACTAGCAATTAACCCGACCACAATTACTTGCCTGATCATTAAAACAAGTTTGTGCACTACCAGACACTAGAAATGATATGTGAGTCGAACTGCAGGTTGAAAAGTAGCATCGCATGGTCACTACACCACGAGAAAATGTCCCGGCCTGAAGAGGTGGTGGTGAAGCACTATAAGAATGGAACCCATAAGTATGTCGATTATAATGCACAAGCAACTTGGAGGAAGCAATCGTATGGGGAATGGAAGCTCCATAAACAAAAATATCAAAGTCTCAAACATTTAACTCAAAACCCTCGAAACAGAATGCAGCCAAGAACCCACATCCCAAAGAAACTATAAGTAATCCAAAATTATTGATACCTTGCTCGGTTGTGGAGCTTGCTCCCTCGTATCTGAAACAAATGACAATTGAATGGAGTTAATAAGAGGATAAATAGAATCAAAGATTAGAACTGATTACATCCCACACGAGCACACAACAACACACTACAGATGTATAATCATGGGAATATATGGTTCAATACGAAAGCAATCGTATGAACTTACTTCTATGCTTAAGAGGCATTAAGTCCATCCTCCAAAGATCCCAAAAGGAATGCATCCTGCAGGGCATACAGTTACAACCAAAATAAGCCAGGGCGAATAAAGTATTTTATTGGGCTTAAGAGTGCCAGAAGCCCTCAAACTTCTAAAAAAACCAATTAAAGCCCTACTTTTTTTGTACCCAATTAAGTCCCTGAACTGCAAAATTTCATCAATTCACCCCTTTGACCAATATTGACCGTTATATCTAGCAGTTTGTTTGGATCAGTTGGTGCCACATGTCGCATCACAATGTTCCACGTGATAGTAATATCTCCGAAAAAACCGTTAAGACTTAATGGCCAAAATTGGTCTAAGGGCTTAATTGATTCAATTTCTCGGTTCGGAGGTTCAACTGGGTGCAAAACAAGTTCAGTGGCTTAATAGATTTTTTTTCAAAAGTTCAAGAGCTTCAAGGACCCTTAAACCTATTTTATTGATTCAAGAACAGAACTAAAACACAAACCTACCAAGATACATTGCGATCCACAAACAAGAAACCGCATAGTCACATCATCATCATATCTTTATGGCAGGAAGATCTTCAGGAGAGCTTTCTCGTCTTGCATATCTACCTCTGGTTGAAAAACGTCAATCTTGGGAGGCTCCCGCAGATGAGTCCCAGCTTAACATTTTGTTCTGACTATTAGAAGAGACACTATTGTCGTTCCGTAAACAGTAGAGTCTAAAAGAAGCATGGGCAAGTTGGAATGCATCCCATGTATGGCTACACGAACTGCAATGGACCAAAACTGCAAAACTTTAGAACTATCTACTGAAAACATTCTATCAGTTTGTTGATAGTATCTCGGAAAGCCTTAAAATAGTACACAATTTGTGTTATCAACCGCTTTCAAAAGTTAACAGCACTGTACAACAACCAATTATTCAACAAGGTAGGAAAAATGGGTCATGCTTTGTCTATATAACGAGCGGAGTAGAATATTTGTACCTTTGAATCACTGATAACAGTGCCTGACGAAAATGGCAAGCTGCGTAACAGAGAATGTACTTTTCCAATATAACATATGGTACCCCCTGCAATGAGAAATGAACATCAACGACTTTTATGCGAACATAAAAAATGAATGTACAATCATTTGCCCATTATCATGGTCAATAATAGTTTTACCTTGGTGTGAAGTGCCTCTGCCAATTTGTCACCATTGGGACCTCGAGATAGACCTACAAAAGCATTCGAAACTAGAATATTTCAAATTTCAACAATTTTATCTGACTTCAATGATAGAACAACCGAAACACTGCATGTACAAAGAATATCTCATATCTCTAGTCCTCTCGATCATCTTTCCATATATTTCGACGAGAATGAAATTAAATTATAACTCATGGAACAAGTATCATAATCATAACAAAGTCATGCTTCATCACTCACAGTCGTGGGCAATGTCAAATCAAAGAGTCCACATAAAGCTTCTGGAGTAGACAAGTCAGCATCTCCCCAAACCAGACAGCCAATCTCATCACTATCAGCATTCTGCTCTCCTTGCAAGTAAACAACATTCGGCTCCGATGAATCGAGAACCCCGAAACTCATCAATGCTAGGATTATTCAAAAGTTGAACCTACACACACAAAAATGTCACAACATTGCAACAAGAACTAAAGTTAAACTATTGGCAGTGTTTATATACCTCTAGGCGCCCTGAAGAAGCAAGCACCGGAAACGGTATCTCGGCTTATCATCGGAAACCGGCTGCTTTTGTTTAGTATCGGAAACTTTACCTCCACAAAGAACTGCAAGGAGACTGCAATGGTTCCTTGAAGGCCCCTGAGCACTAAGCATCATGCAAACATGCCAGACCCAAACGAAACTCAAGCTTTGCCACTAAGTCACCAATGCATCTTCCTGAAATAATACTGTGAAATCAAATCAAAACCCTAAAAACTTGCGGTAAATCTAATAACTCAAAATCCCGCCACTCAAAATCTGGGTTTTCCAAATTCCAATCAGAGAGTTCACAATCCCTTAAACCCCCAAACAAATTGAAGAAAACTCACCGACCCAGATTAGATTGGCAAGAGAATCGAGAACCCAATTGGTCAAAACCCCAAAACACAGAAGGAATCAAACTCTCTCGAGGAAAAAATCGAAGAAGTTACAAGAAGGAACCCTAATTTTAATAACAAGACTCACTCTAATGAAAAAAAAATCCCAAATAAAAAACCCCGAAAGTACACATCTTTCCTTCACCTAATAAAGATAAAAACCCAAAATCAAAATCAAAATCAAAATCAAAATCCGATAAATAATTGACTTTTTATTTTACTCTGTTTATTTCCACGTTTGTGTGATAGTAAAAGCCTAACGATTAAACATCACGTTGCCGTAATTGAAAAGATATCGTTACGATCTACATTACTTGTTCGCAAACTTTAAGAATGTCTACAAAAAATGCACTTTTTCTGTCTTCTTCACCAAAAAATTAATAAATATTAAGGGGGAAATCCCTGGTTATACAAGTTCTACTACGTATTCTCATTTTTCTGTCATCTTTTCATTTTTTTCAGGTTTCTGATTTGGACAGAAGTTCAGGACTGGTCGGATTATTCTCAGTATCCAAGGTTGTCCTTTTCATCTCCACGATCATTGTCATCGATTTTTATTACTTTTATGTTCATCTTGCAATGCATTTGAAGTGTTTAATGAGTTGAGTAAACGCGAGCCGCTCAAAACTCTATTCGATTAAAATTTAGTTAATGTTAATTTAGATTGACTCAAGATCTTAACGAGTAGAGTCGAATAAGGTCTAATCTGACTCGATTAATAATTATCTTAAAAAAAATAGGATGAAGTATACAAATAATCCCTCTATTATAGAATAAGCTTTATTAGGTCATCGACTGATAAAAGTTAAAATGATCCTCCGAGTGTTGTTTTATAGAGTCCATTGACTGCTAAAAGTTTCAAAATGGTCACTGGACTATTCATTAGTTTCAAACTCGTTTTTTCTATTAAAATTTGATGGTGTTCTGATATGAACGTTAACTTGTTGACTATGATATAATAAATAGTCAAATGATCATTTTATAACTATTAATAGTCGATGAACTTAACAAAACAACATTATAGAGTTGAATAATCATTTTGTAACTTTAATAGTCAATATATTTAATAAAGTAGTACCCAATAGTCAGGGATCATTTATGTACTTTACCCGAAAAATTATTACATTTAAATATATATATATATATATATATATATAATATTACTAATTTGCTAATAAATAATAAGAAAGATGGTAAATTACTACTTAATAATTACTACTAATTTAGTAACCTATCAACTTACTAGTTTGGTGCATTTGTGGATAATACTTTAGAGTTATATATTTTAAAATTGTTTCATACACTCATTTCATAATTGTTTTGGTTAAATTGTTAATTTATATTCTTATTAAGCTTTATATAGTATTAGTATTTATGGTTAAAAAATAAGGTAAAATATTGGTGACCTTAACGGGCAAAGAGTTCAGTCCAACAACATATTTTTAACGAACACAAGTTGTATAAAAATTTAATGAGTCAAGTCGAGTCAAAAAATTTTTTAACGAGCATAAGTCGAGTACCATCTAACTCACGACCGACTCGTTCATTAAGCATCCCTACTTACAATTACAACGTATATAGGGGAGGAACTAGGAATTTATTATAGCGGTTGCTAAAATAATTTTTTATTTTCTGTAAATATAATTTTTTTAATTGAGGGAGCATGACAAATTTTCTTTATTTATTTTTTTAAAAATATATTTTTATATTAATTAATAATTAAAAATATAATTGGCGGTGCTAAGGGCCCCTTGCCCTCCTCTTGCCCTTCCCTTGGTTCCACACATGGACGTATAACAATCTAAACTATTATTTTTTATTATTAATTTATATTAAATAAGAAGTGAATAGATCAATTTTATTTTTTGTCATATTATCTTAAATTATATTTTTATTATAATTTAAACTATTTAAATTATATATCGAGCCCATTAATTGGTTTTAGTGATAAAATAGAATATTACTTTCTATAAAGATATGAGTTTAAGCAATTATGTCTACAAGAAACATATATAGCTTTGTAATCAATAATCACCCTAAATAATTTAAAAATATTTAATTTAAAGAGTATGAAATTATAAAATTTTAGAAATATAAAATTATATTACCAATATAAAATACAAAGAAAATAATTAATTTATTATTTATAATTTAAAATATTTAAAGAATGTGGTCGTCAACACCCTTTGATTCATCCCCTAATTATAGTTTTAAATTAAGTTTATGTGCATTTTCGGTGTATAAACTAGTTGAGATATATATTACATTTTTCCCGTATTTTATTAAGAAATCCTTTTAATTTATTTCAATATAATTTTTTAATAAAAAATGGGAGCCTCGATAAAAATCTCCCTCTTATTTGAATTTGAGTAGAACTAAGAAATATATGTTTAAAATCATATCTAATATTTAGTTTTTGTTTCATTTTAATACGTCGCCATTAAAAACTTAACGCATTTAGTACGTAAAACTATTGTTTTGGTTTGTTTTAGTACTAAACTTTTTAAAAAAAAAAATCAAAACTTAACATCAAGTTTTTAACTAGGGATGGCAACAAGTTGGGTTAGGATTGAGTTTAGGGTTTAGGATTTATGATTGGTCAACCCAACCCGACCAAAAAATATGCACCCAAACCCAACCCGACTTTTTTAGAGTATAATTAAGGATTTAATTATAAAATATTAAATTTTTTAAAGAAAATACATTATTATCATCGGGTCGGAGTTTTTTCACCCTCCATCCGAACTTGACTCGACTTCACCCCTTTAAAAATCCGGCCCGACCAAACTTTTTTTTAAAAAAAAAACCCCGACCCGATCGGGTCATAACCTATTGAATGCGAGTGAAATTGCTATGCTTATTTTTAATGGGTACAAAAAATTAAAAAAAATAAATACTAAAACAGATTAAAATTGATAATTTAAATACTTAATAGGTAATTTACTCTATAAATAATCAAGTGCGCATTACATCTCCAATGTTTATAAACAACCAAAGGATAGCACGACAAAACTTATCTCCTAATACAACATATAATCGAAAATGTTTAGGGTCCGTTTGGTTTAGAAAATATTTTCTGTTTTTATTTTCAAAAAATAGGTTTTATTTTCAATTTTTTGAAAATTAGAAAACCTATTTAGTTAATATAAATGAAAATTTGAATTCAAAACTAAAATAGTACAAGTGTATGTGTGGTATCTAATTTTTTTAAATAGAAATAAACAAATATTTATTAAATAAATAAATTAAACTATAATTATTAAAAAATCATTACATAAACTTAACATGTGAGTTATGTAAATATAAACAATAAAATCGATATGAAATTTCCTAACACAAAAATTTACTTTAGTTTATAATAAGAATATAATGTTAATGCATATCGGATATCAATTAAATTTAAAAAAAATACAAAAATATTGTTATAAGCAATAGCACACAAAAGTGTCATTAACTTTAGACGATCGATTTATCATCAAACACGTTACAAAGACGGAACTATAATCATTCGTCCAGTTTGGACCTGCTTATTTTAAATATTTGTCTGATTCAATCAATATAAGAGGGTAATCCTAAACCCTAAACCCTAAACCCTTAGACATCCCTAATACAGGAAGCCCAACTTTCCTGGCAAAGATATTGGGGCATATATCTTCTCCATCTAGGTATAATCCCGATACAAGTGTAAAAATTTGATAAATTTAAGGATCATTTTGTAACTTTTGAAAATTCAATAACCAAAATAATCATTTGAGTATAGTTCAATGACCTATACTATACTTTATCCTTTTATGATTAACGGAGTTCGATGTTGATCTTTCGTAATGATCATTTGTACATAGTTCAGACCGACCTTTGTGAAGAAAATAATAACAGTACACAAGGTTAGTATATATTGAACGGTGTATTATTGGTGTTTTCGAATTATTGACGAAATAATTTTATGGATTTCGTATCACACCCGTTTCAGTTAAGGCAGGGATGAAAATACGTTTAGTAGATGGTGGACGGGTGTGGATGTAAAAAGTCATACATGTCTTAGGTAATGTGTAGGTGATAAGTTTGAGATCTTACCTGCCCACATCTGCCTATCCACTAATTATCCACCATATAAATTGTGGACTATTATGAATTTAGGTATAATTTCAAAGACTATTATATAAATCTTAAGATTTTATAGGACATGACTTATAATTTAACCAAATGTTAGGGTATAAACTTAATTAATCTTTGGTTATTTATTTTACTTTTTAATGGATGTTTGTTTATTGTGTTGCTTATATATACGTGAAGTTACTTTCATGCGGGCACGGTCGAGTATAAGATGACTGGCGGGTATGAGTTAGTGGATGTGAGAATGAATTTGAAAATGTTTTTACGTGGTAAGTATTAATTTAAAAATTTACCCGTCATGAGTGGTAAGTATATGATAGATAAAATTATTTAGTAGATATAGAAATGAGAGATAATATTTACACTGTTCCACCCGTTTGCCATCCCAGAGCGATAGAAACAAAATTAAAAGAAGTTAATTTGTTACCGTTTGTAAGTCCTAGATATTTTTTTTATGCAAATTCCAACATATTATTTAAAAAAATCTCCTGTAAGTATGATTATTTTAAGTATGGGTCGTGTTTGGTCAGTTTTCGGTCAACCTGACCCGGTTCAAAAATATATAGTCTCCACCTTAAATTTGATCCGATCCGAGTTTAAGGGTAGGTTTACCTGATCCAAACTTAACTTGATTTTTCGAGATAAAATCCGAAATCGACTCAAAATAAATATATTTATAAAAGATATTATTGTTTTCAATAAAAACATGGATTTAATTGAAAAAAATAATATATAAAAGTTATTATTGCAATTATCCTAAATATATAAGATAAATTTATATTATTTTTCAAGTCGGATTGGGTATTTTTCATCCTAAACCCAAATTCAATATGATCCTGACATATTCTCTAAAAAATCCAATACGATCTTACTCAAACCTAATTTAAAAAAAAACTGAACCGCTCGGATCGGAACCCGACGGGTTCAAAACCTCCCTAAGTATGGGCATGTTTCTAATCCGACCCAAACGAAACCCGACCGGATCGAAAAGGCGTATGAACCACCTACTATACTTAAATTTGTGGGATATTTGGTATGGCGTCAAGACTAATCCAGCCTGCTTATCAAATCAAATTAATTGTAAATAATAATTAAGATTGGTGTGGAAAAGCATTCCACTTTAAAGACCTCTTTTAAGCTAGACATGAAAAGGGACTAATCCGAATTAATTATATTAATCCGTACTTCGCCTATTCATTATATTCTAAACTCAGATTATAATTCATCATTTTCTGTTAACAAATTAACGGTCACATGAGTTGAGGGTTAACATGTTTACTTAGATATGATAGTCATTTGAGATTATGATATCATTTTTTTTATCATATCTCGGTCAGTTGGTTAATGTATAGCTCAGTCTGTCGTCAAATCTTCAACGAAAAAGCGATATTGGAACATAATAAATAGTCGGATGAACATTTGTAATATACCAGTAAAGGCGCGTTTAGTTCATGATAGGTATGCCTCATAAATATACCAGTAAAGAGGACAGGGGATGGAGCGGAGTGAGCGAAACGAACATCAACTGTCCTTACAAAGAAAGTCTCGTAGAGGGGGTTACGAATATGTGGGTTGAGGGCGAGCCCCCGTGATACGGTACAATGTTAATTATGTATCAGGTTTTTTTATTATAAATAGAGATGTAACCTAAACCTATGAGATATTGAATAAAACTTCTAGCGCCGCCTAGGCACCGAGGACGTAAGCACATTGCCGAACCTCGTTAAAATTCTTGTGTTCTTTCGTTATCTTTGCCCGATTCTTCAACAGTTCATAAAGTATTAGTTTTTGATTCATTTTATTACTAACTTTTAAAATTTTCAAAATCATACCTAATGTTCAGTTTTTGTTTTATTTTAGTACCTCATTAAAAACTCAACATTATGTTTTGAAAAAAATGAAAAAGTTTAGGTACTAAAACTGATAGTTTAGGTACTAAAAGCGTTATGTTTTTAACGACAAGATACTAAAATAAAACAAAAACTATACGTTATGTATGGTTTTGAACAAAATTGAAGTTTAGGTATTAAAACGACCAAAACTGATAGTTTAGATACTAAACGCATAATTTACCCAAAGAAATATTATTAAAGAAATGTCGAGGTTTGTAATATATCTTATTTTTTATAATTTTTTTGTGTGGTGTGAATTGCATATATTTAGTTGTCAAATTATAGTTAGAGAGCGACTTTGGAACTAATTATCTGCCTCCAAAGTGGTATTGCTTATCATTAATTATCGAATTGATTTGAAAGAAAATTGTGGCTGAAGCACTTTATTCAAGTCTCTTTCTCATTGAAATTTCTATGCTGGTGTTGGAAATCTTTTTGATTATTTGTGTGGCCAAGCAGAGCTTGCGGCTCGCCGGGATCCGATGAGTTTTGATTCGACTCGATTTTATAGGATTTATTTAAAAAAAATTAGGGTTAATTAGCTTTTCAAAAGATAATGTTTGATCGGATCGAATTAGGTTTTAGAGTAAATAAACACCGACTTGCAGTGGTGGATCCACGTTAGGTTTAGGGTGGATAGGTTTAGGGTGGATACGTTTCTACCATGCAATTTGATTTTTCTTCGTATTTACTTATTTTACTGATTATGTTATTTTGAAATTTTATTTGTGCTTATACCATACAAAAAAAGGGGTAAATTACGCGTTCAAACTTAAACTACCAGTTTTTGTCCATTTTAGTACCTAAACTTTCAATTTTTCAAAACCGTACATAAAGTTTAGTTTTTGTTTCATTTTAGTGTGCGTCGTTAAAACTTTAGTTTTTGTTTTATTTTAATACATATGTTCAAAATTTAACGTTATGTTTTGAAAAAAAATGAAAGTTTAGGTGCTAAAACAGATAAAACTAATAATTTAGGAACTAAATGCGTTAAGTTTCTAACAACGGAGTTCTAAAATGAAATAAAAACTAAACACTGATATGGTTTAAAAAAATGAAAGTCTAGGTATTAAAACGAACCAAAATTGATAGTTTAAATACTAAATGCGTAACTTATCTAACAAATATTATGTTATTAATAACGTGTCCATTTAAAAAATATTTATGTACCCGTTTTTTGCTGACTTGACCTACGATAATAAGATAATTATCGTTTATATATTTAGAAATAATTATAATAATATTTTTTCTACTAAAGGTTAATTATGTTGAATTTAGATCATTTATTTTTCTTAATAATTTGATTCTAGTTTCACCTCCGTTAAAACGACACTCGCCCCTGATATCTATGATGCTCAAACCCGAATCCTCAATAAACAACAATAATTTATTTACTACAAAACCGACATAGTTCGTGCCAGTTAAAACAACTTGTCAAATAAGTACTGTGTTTTCCCTTACCATCCGATTTGGTACATGAAAAGATGGGTGAAATTGAAACGCAAGTCAACTGTGTGGGTATATGCATACGTGGCAGATTAATAAGAGGCTGATACATGCTTACAAGCTGCCATCAAATTGCATGCATGCATGTCCCCACATCGAGGAAAAGTACTTCAAGAGAGCAAAAAGTGCAATAAAAGGAAAAAAAGCCGTCCACTTCACTTATACACGCAATAATTAACATCAGATCCACGTGGACGTGGGGCCCTATTAAAATAAGCACTTTATATCAAAACTTTGAGTCCATTCGATATTGTACCTAAATTATTAATTTTAATTTATTTTTTTTAAATTCATACATAATATTTAATTTTTGTTTTATTTTAGTATCTCATTTTATATTTTTTATGGATAAATTATATCATTTATCACTTAACCATCTTCTTACTTTTATTTTAGCACTACAGTTTAAAAATTTTCAATTTAACCACTCAACTTTCAAATTGTTAATATTTTAATCATTCTGGTTTATTTTATTAATACTTTTGTGAAATGATTTTTTTGATAATATTTCATTAATACATAATTTAAAATAAAAAACACTGAAAGTTAGAGTGATAAAATTAGAAGTGATTTGAAAGTTAAGTAATTAAATTAAAATAATTTAGACTTTAGTAATCAAAATAGGAGTGAGAAGATAATTGAGTAATGAAAATTTACAATCTACCCATGAAAGGTACCACGTTCAAATCACCCGTGAAGTTTTTAACAACAAGGTACTAAAACGAAATAAAAACAAAAACAAACTAAAATTGATAGTTTAAGTATTAAATGCGTAATTTACCCTACAATTTAATCTATAATTTTCTTATTTCTTCAATATCTCTTTCATTTTAAATCCATATTGGACCAAATTTATACCTCACACTCTTAAAACTATTGTAGAATATCTATGCAGCTTCAATGCCTCTTTCTAAAAATTAGTTTTTTTTAGTTTAGTTCCTCAACTTTACATAATTTCTTAACCACTCCTTTTGAAGTTTATTTTGACCAAATTTAAAATATATAATCCACTAGCACTATATAATATCTACGTAAGTTCAATTCCTATTATTAACAATAAATTTATTATTTTTTCAATTTAGTCCCATTTTATTCAATTTGATTTTTTTGTAAATTTTTTCTTTCTACGAATTCCTTTGACTTTTTTATTACCCATCAATATTTTTTCTTAAAAACCCATTTTTAAGAATAATATTATAATATATTTTATAGTTTTAGAAGTTATTTGATTTATTAAATAACATTACAAATCTTATTTAAATATGTGAAATATATATATATATATATATATATATATATGGAAAATCATATAATCACATAATTAAACTTGCATCCTAAAATTGAAATAGAAGGGAAAATATGGAACAAAAGAAATTCATTCATAATCATATAATTAAAATTACAGA
This sequence comes from Hibiscus syriacus, assembly GCF_006381635.1. NCBI lineage: Eukaryota > Viridiplantae > Streptophyta > Magnoliopsida > Malvales > Malvaceae > Hibiscus > Hibiscus syriacus. Next base: position 214,965 of record NW_024062645.1, on the reverse strand, counting down.
AACTAAATATTTGGTAAAATAAAACATTTACGTCCTAAATTTTCTGATAATTTATTTTCTTTCTTATACAATTATAATAATGTAATTTATATACTGGATTTTGATTAATCCATTTCTGACCACTCTAATGATTTTCAGTCAAATTTACTGGAGGCCTGAGGTGAAAGTTACTCCGGTTGACGGCAGCCATACATTTCCGGCGATAAATTGATTGACCGTGAATTTCGCAGCTTCAGCCGGTCCTAAAACATGGAATCCCGGCCACGTTACCCTCCCGGAAGTTCCTGCTCCGGGTCCTGCATTCGCATACTCGGCAAAGTACAACGATTTCGAGTAACCCCTTTGTCCGGGCCACTCGACCCAACCTCCGGAAGTGATGGCGCTGTCTATAGTCGATTCCATCACGATTGCTCTTGAATATGGTTTCCAGGGCCTTCCTAGGTACGATTTGATGCTATTCTTAAGGGGAGAAAAATCCAAACTCGGTACGATCCGACAATTCTGAATCACGAAGCCGGTGTTTTGTCCGGGATCCGACCTCCCGTTTGCTATTATCACGTTGTAGCTGCCGCTGCGAGGACGACGAAGAGACAACGTGCAGCTCTGGAAAACCGCGGCGGCGTTTCCGAATATGAAATCGATCGTGCCGTATATGTCGCATTCCCTATAGAACTGACGCAAGGAAAGAGCGTATAATGTGTCTTGGTACCCTGCAATGCTGCACCTATAGAAAACCGAATGATCGGAAGCAACATGAAGAGCTAAGGCTTGTTCTCCTTGCGGACCGGCCGTGTTTTGAAATCCGATATCCCGAGCCATAAATCCGTCGCCGGTAACAGCTGAAAATCGAAAGAAAAAGTTAGAACAGGACGGTACATGAAGGACCCTTGACCCCATTTTTCGTCTACATTAATGATACTCTTTGATCTTATAAGATCTTGTTAATTAATGATACAAATTATACATTAGGCAATTTATTAAGGACCACTTCATTAATTTCATTTAGTATCATAAAAAGATCAAACTATTTAGAAGGTCCCTGCACAATGCACTTTTGGTGAATTTAATCCCTCTACTTTCCGAAATTTGTTTTTTCAGTCTCGAAGCCAACTTTTTCATCGAATAATTTGTATTAGGACTGAAAATACAAAATTTGAAAAGATAATTAGAAGTAATCAAATTATAATAGGACTAAATCTGCAAAAACACATAATATATGGACCTAATACAGAATTTGACCTTTAATAAAGAAAAATACTCACTAAATGTGGCGGACCCGGGCATGGTAGAGCCACCATTGACACTACCACCACCGACGATGATAGTGCTGTACTTCCCATCTCCGATCAGCGTAATACCGTCTTTATTAGTCTGGATTTTCTCGTTATAAACTCCGGCCTTCACATAGATCACGAACTGTCTCCCGGAAGCCGCAGCGATAGCTTCCGACCGTCTTATAGTTCCCCGTCCCGTCTTTAGCCACCACGGCATTGGCTTTCACTGTCGGTGCCTGTAGTCTTCGATCCTTCTTCGCAAACCAATCGGGGAAAATGTGGTCCCTCGCTTAGACGGCGACACGGTCGACGTGCCGGACATCCTATTGACAAGGGCTAATGTGTTGCTGCCCAATTGAGACAGGTAGTCCATTTTTTGGGCAATTTGTCCCATGAGGTCCCTATTGGACAACAAACTGTGGGGGAATCCTTGCAGGCTTGTTGGTAGTGAGGGCGCTCATCCATGTCTGAATATTGTGTTTGTTTTTGGTTTGGAGATTTCTGGAGACTAGTAGAGACTGGTCAGCCGTTTCAGGGACATGCTCAACAGCTCTTGACAGTACCCTGCATGGTAAAAAACATTTAGGCCAAATTATGGATTCAGTCACTTTAGTATACTCGGATTTATGTTGTAATCCGAGTTAATTACATCACTCATCCCCAAACTAGGACCCTCGTTTGATCCTCAACGTCTAAATATTTCAATTTTATCTCAAAACTCTAACTCTTATTCTAAAATTAATCCTCATATTGTGTAGTGTGAATTAATACTATTTGTGAAGTAAAAGATTTTTACTGTAAGTGGCGGATCCCCCTGGTCAAAATACCTGAACTTGACAGGTCTCGATCTGACTGGATTCTATAGGACGGTTTTTGTTTTGAAATTTCGAGACTCGGGCGAGACAAATCAGGTCATATAATATAATTTCAGGGCGGTAGGGTTTAAGGTGAAAAACCGACCAACCCTGTTAATTTTTTTCAAATTATATATATATTTGACACATCGTTGTGAAGTTATTTAGCTTCACAAACAGTCTTAATATATTGTGGTGTTAAAAAAACTCTAATATCAATGTCAAATAATTGTCGAAATATAACACCAAAAAGTGTAGTATTTGTCAGCAACCTGTGATGGAATTGACATGTTGAGCTTCTGAGATGTCGAGGTTGGAGCTTAATTGTGTGAAGTAGGAGGTCGGGAGATTTGTTTCCGATATGGTTTTGTTTATCAGAGCCGACATGACGTCGATATGTCGGTTTCCGGACACGTACCCCGCCACCGTGTCGACACAGAGGCTAGAGTATCTGGTGAACCTGCATTGTTCATGGAGCATGTTCGGTAGCCCCGCTCACGGTGGCGAAAGAGCTGTGGGTGGCCGCTTGGGCACACCCAACAAACACAACCAGAACATAGTGAACAACTCGAACATGGTGGATTTGGATTTAGACAAGTGATGAGGGTTTGTGAAATGTTGTGTGGTTGAGGGATGGTCAGGGTTTGGGTATTTATAGGGATGGAAGGTCCTTTTGGAGGTACATGATTGTGGCATACAATGGTTTGGTTTGTTTAAGTGTCCATTTCTCTTTGAAAACTGTACTTGAGAGGGCAGTGGTGCTAAGGTCGATGCCCATTTCTCTTGCTAATTTGTATTTTTTCCCTTTACTACTCTAACTATAGAATGTTATTATTAAGTCTTTTAACTATTAAAAGTTACAAAATGGTCACCTACTATCATTATGTTCCAGACTCGTCATTTCTCGTTTAAAATCGACAATTGTCTAGCTGGGCGTTATCATAGTCGTTTGAGATTCCATGATCATATTTTATCATATCATAGTGCGCAGGTTAACGCTCAGCTCATAATACCATCAATTTTTAACAGAAAATGACGAGTTTCAAACATATGAATAATCAAGTGACCATTCTATAACTATTAAAAGTTGAGGGACTCAACAAAGCAACACTCTATAGTCGGAGGATCATTTTGTAACTTTTATAGTCGATGGATTTAATAAGTAATATCCTATAGTTATGGGACCATTTATGCACTTTACTTTTTTTTCTAATTTTATTTTAAGAATTGATGTAATAAGGCATTACATAACCCAATACATATGTGTATGTATACGTGACTAAGTGTGGGAGCGGTGGGCTTGATGTGCATTTTGTATGTAATTATGAAATATGTCAAATGCTTTAATTTTTTAGGTTTTATGTTGAGGATGACTTCACTTGATTCGAATTTAATCCGTATTTTTTAGATAAAATTCAATTCGACTTGACTCGAAATAAATATATTTATAAAAAATATTAATTTATTCAATAAAAATATTATTTTTAAATAAAAATAATATATAAAGAGTTATTATTGCAATTATCTTGAAATATATAAGATACATTTACATTATTTTTTATCGGCTTGATCGGATATTTTTCACCCTAAAATCTAAATTCAACCCGACCTGAATATATCTTTAAAATAACCCGAATCGACTTAAACTCATTCTTTAAAAAAAATCAAATTTGATTGAGTCGGATCAGAACCTGTTGAATTCGGATGTCGTGCCCACCCTACTTAGAATTGTGGCTCTCTTTCATTTCTGACCATTCATATTCTTATCCATTTCCCCATCCTGACTACTTGTGCCTTGCATAGGGTGTTCAAAATAATTTTTTTTACAGGAACTAGTTCAAGTGGTAAGCAACTTAATATATTTTAAGTAAGGTTTTGAATTCGAGTTCTTATATATATAGAAAATCTCTGTTAGAACACTCGTCCACTAAAATTATGTATACGATATAAATCGGTCAAGACTAGTCAAAATAAAACCTTCATCCTGAGAAGGTAACAAAAAAAAATTGAAAAACCTAATCCTTAGTACTTGTGCCTTGCATAGGGTGTTCAAAATAATTTTTTTACAGGAACTAGTCAAGTGGTAAGCAACTTAATATATTTTAAGTAAGGTTTTGAATTCGAGTTTTTATATATATAGAATCTGTTAGAACACTCGTCCACTAAAATTATGTATACGATATAAATCGGTCAAGACTAGTCAAATAAAACCTTCATCCTGAGAAGGTAACAAAAAAAAAATGAAAAACCTAATCCTTAGCTTAAAGGGAAAGTATACCATAACCTTAGGGCTACTTTTGAAATGGGGCTCAAAGATGCATATGTGCCATCTACTACTATGGAATAATCACATCAGTAATAGACCCACATTTAATGGAATCATACGACTTCTTCTACGTTCAATGCCTCACATACTGCCTTCAGCCGTTCCTCACAGCCGGATTAAGGCTGCTGTCCGCCTTGCTGTGGTTGTTGGGTGGCCAAAGGCCAAGTAAAATGATGAATCCCGAACACGGTGAATCCAAATAATTTTAAATATATATATATATATATATATATATGAGATGATTCGTCTACGGCTAATGTAAAACTCTTATATATATATTAAAATTTTTTGAAGTATTTGTCGACGTTTCATTCCTGACAAAGATTCATTTGTAGATGGAAACCGTTATTAGAAAACTATCAACACTGCAAAATAGAGATACTTTATCCTAAAATGAAACGTTTTAAAAGGTTTTTAAAAAATAAGAGTCAAATTGACTATTTATAAATTATTAGAGACATTTTTATCTTAAAATAGAACGTGAAAGACTAAAATACTCTAAAAAAGAATA